>NC_070608.1:17777500-18403750 GCF_027172205.1 Podarcis raffonei | reverse complement strand
CACAAAAAGTTGCTATGGGGAAGGCTGGGACACCCTCCACCCCACAAACAAATTGATGAAGCCCAATTGTCAAATGTGGGTACAATTCCTTCCCAGCCCCATCAAATCCATGGCTATGTTCTGTCATAGGAAAATGGCAAGCTGACTTATAATTAGTCAGACCACTGAACCATCAAATCAGCGTTGGCTACATGAACTAAAACTGTGTCTCCAATGTTTCAGAAAGGGCCCATTCCTAGTCAGGGATCAGCCCTACCTGGAGATGCCAGGGATTGAACCTGAGACATCCTACATGCAAAGCAGATGGTCTACCAAAGGCGGCTCTAGGCGTGGAGCCTCTGGGGCACTGCAGCAGGCATCACCGCTATTAAATTCAATGGAAAGCAATAGGTGGGTTGGGCATTGGAATTTGGTTCTGCAAATTTGAGACACCAAGGTCCACCATTGGGTTCACCACTGAGCTATGGGTCTTGAGAGGGACACGGGTGGTGTTGTGGGTTAAACCACAGAGCCTAGAGCTTGCCAATCAGAAGGTCGGTGGTTCGAATCCCCGCGACGGGGTGAGTTCCCATTGCTCGGTCCCTGCTCCTGCCAACCTAGCAGTTCAAAAGCACATCAAAGTGCAAGTAGATAAATAGGTACCGCTCCGGTGGGAAGGTAAACGGCGTTTCCATGCGCTGCTCTGGTTCGCCAGGAGCGGCTTAGTCATGCTGGCCACATGACCCGGAAGCTGTACGCCAGCTCCCCCGGCCAATAAAGCGAGAACCTCAAAGCCAAAGTGAGAGCATTTGGGTCAAAATTAAGGGAGAGAAGAATAACAGTGACCTCATTGTGGGAGTTTACTATAGATCCCCAAGCCAAACGGAGGACATAGATGATGCCTTCCTGGAACAGATGGCCAAGCATGCAAAAGGAAGGGAGATAGTAGTAATGGGGGACTTCAATTACCCGGATATTTGTTGGATGTCAAACTCAGCCAAGAGCATAAGGTCAAACAGATTCCTCACTGGCCTTGCAGACAACTTCATTGTCCAGAAAGTGGGAGAAGCAACAAGAGGAACAGCCATTTTAGATCTGGTCCTAACCAATGTTGATGACCTGGTTAGTGGGGTAGAAGTGGAAGGATCATTAGGCGCGAGTGATCATGCTATTCTGAAGTTTACTATTCAGCGGAAAGGAGCAGCCAAGCATACTAGGACTCAATTTCTCGACTTTAAGAAAGCCAACTTTCATAAAAACAAATTTGCAGATGACACCAAACTGGGAGGGGTGGCTAACACCCCAGAGGACAGGATCACACTTCAAAACGACCTTGACAGATTAGAGAACTGGGCCAAAACAAACAAGATGAATTTTAACAGGGAGAAATGTAAAGTATTGCACTTGGGCAAAAAAAAATGAGAGGCACAAATACAAGATGGGTGACACCTGGCTTGAGAGCAGTACATGTGAAAAGGATCTAGGAGTCTTGGTTGACCACAAACTTGACATGAGCCAACAGTGTGACACGGCAGCTAAAAAAGCCAATGCAATTCTGGGCTGCATCAATAGGAGTATAGCATCTAGATCAAGGGAAGTATTAGTGCCACTGTATTCTGCTCTGGTCAGACCTCACCTGGAGTACTGTGTCCAGTTCTGGGCACCACAGTTCAAGAAGGACACTGACAAACTGGAACGTGTCCAGAGGAGGGCAACCAAAATGGTCAAAGGCCTGGAAACGATGCCTTATGAGGAACGGCTAAGGGAGCTGGGCATGTTTAGCCTGGAGAAGAGGAGGTTAAGGGGTGATATGATAGCCATGTTCAAATATATAAAAGGATGTCACATAGAGGAGGGAGAAAGGTTGTTTTCTGCTGCTCCAGAGAAGCGGACACGGAGCAATGGATCCAAACTGCAGGAAAGAAGATTCCACCTAAACATTAGGAAGAACTTCCTGACAGTAAGAGCTGTTCGACAGTGGAATTTGCTGCCAAGGAGTGTGGTGGAGTCTCCTCCTTTGGAGGTCTTTAAGCAGAGGCTTGACAACCATATGTCAGGAGTGCTCTGATGGTGTTTCCTGCTTGGCAGGGGGTTGGACTCGATGGCCCTTGTGGTCTCTTCCAACTCTATGATTCTATGATTCTATGAGATGAGCGCCGCAACCCCAGAGTCGGCCACGACTGGACCTAATGGTCAGGGGTCCCTTTACCTTTTTATGGGCCTTGAGAGGGACATTGATGACATAAGGGAATGTGGGAAGGTAATTGGTGATGATAATGCTGAGATCCATGCCAGGTCCCTAATTTATAGCCCAGGAATGGACCAGAGGGGAGTGGTTCTCCCTCCTGTCCCTCTAAAACACTGACTCCCTGAGCAATCTGGCCTAGCCAATTGGCTCTTGGAGCTTGGGTCTGGCCTGCAGCATGACTGGATAATGGCCAAGCCAGACTGCTGTCTGCCCCTGGCTGATATAATCTTTTCCTACCACCACAATTCCAAGCACCAGGTGCAACTATGAGTTCCTTGGTAAGCAGAGAACCAAAGCTCCTTCAGACCAGACACCTTGCCTCCAGTAGCTCCAGGAAACCTAGCCTGACCCAATGTGATCCAGGACTGTCTCCACCTAATTCAGCTGAAGCCCAAATTCCCTGCCTTCAAAATTGGTGCAATTCATTTTAGGATTGAGTCGAATCTGTTGCACAACCCTAGTACATAGCACACCAGGGTTGCTTTTGCTTGTGAGAAACAAGATGGTTAAGAACATAAGAAGGGAATCTATGACTAATTTGTCCAGTTGATTTCAGTGGGACCCGTGTCCATTTAACTTAGTGTGGATCCAACCCAAGCTGCCTGTGCTCCTTTGCAATCACAATTGTTCTTGAAGTGCCTAGAAAAAAAACCTCAATGGGAGATGAACTTTATCATTATGTTTCTAGCTATGATATCCTCTAATACAACTTTTCCCAGCCAGGTGCTCTCCAGAGGTTTTGGACTGGATGGAGCTGATGGGAATTGTACTTTTAAGGATCTGGAAGGCACAAAGTTCACAATGGCATGACTGCGGGAATAACAAAAGTACTGTTTGAGGCACAACCTCAAGTTCATCCTTCTCAATTGCTTCACCTCAGAAAATCACATATAGATCATTCATTCATTCATTTAGGGGCTTCATGTGCAGTGTTTCAAGTAGAAAAAACAAATGTGGGGAAGATAACAATGCATCAAGCTGAGTACTAGTGAATTGTGCATTTTAATCTATTGAGTTTTATTATGTTTCCATGTTCAAAAGAATTAGCAGTAAGGAAATGTATTGATGTTAGTGCCATGGGGAAACAAAACACGCCAATTTTGATGCAAGGGTTGCAAACATGTCTTTTTTTGAGAAAATGCAACTCCAGCTGTTTTAATTTCCAGCAGCATGATGCAATAAGGGAAGTTTTCTTTGCACTAGTATGGATGATCAAGAAGGCTCCTGTGGGAACACAAAGTTTTTCTGTACACAACGTTTCCCAAAACAGAACCTTTAATCCCTCATCACACAAAGGGTTTTCACTGGCAAGAACACAGTTAGGGAAAAACAGAGTAGTTGCTGGTTTTATTATTATTTCTAAACACATAGAGGTTTCATGCACAGCCAATGAATTACTTATGAAACAAAGGGTTTTACAAACTGGAGAAAATAGAGGACCTGCCAGAAAGCTTGCTTTGGTGTTTTGTTCAAAAACACGCCACAGTCAGCTTGCTGAGTAATAACCATAGATAGCATTACAATGTTATGTAAACATTAGTCAGCCACAGGAGAAACTTTGAATTAAAATCTATGATTAGTATTTTTTCCCCCTGGTGGCCAAAAATAAAAATAAATGCTTTAAGGATTCCTTTTAAAAAAGAAAACGAAAATAAACAGCATCACACAAGACCTTTAAATATATACACAAACATCTGTACAGTAGTACCTCAGTTTACGAACTTAATCTGTTCCGGAAATCCGTTCTTAAACCAAAGCATTTTTAAACCAAGGCATGCTTTCACATAGAAAGTAATGGAAAAATGGATTAATCCATTCCAGACAATGAAAAACAACCCCTAAAACAGCAATTTAACATGAATTTTACTATCTAAAGAGATCATTGATCCATAAAATGAAGGCAATAATCAATGTATTGTACTATAAAATAAATAAGACAGTATTAAATTAAAATTATTATTTTCTTACGTGCACTGATGATAGTCATTGTTTGGATGGTGGGCTTTTATATATTTCTGCAGTCACACAATCAACCAGTAGCTGAACTGGGTTCCACACAGTCACAAAAACAAATCACAAAAATGAAGTTACAAGCCACAGTCAGAAGTCAGTCCCATAAAACGAAGAACAAGTTACAGTAAAAAAAATGAAAAAGCCACACAAACAAAAACACAAAAAATAGCAAAAACAAAAGCTCCAAATATCACCTCTGTGTTGTGTGGGCGCTCAGGACTCAACAGCCAACAGACTCAACAGGAAGCCTCTGATTAGCAGCAGAGGACTCAATTTACAAACGGAACACACTCAACAAGGAGCAGAACATGTTCTTATTCCAAGGCAAAGTTCACAAACCAAAAAACCTACTTCCGGGTTTGCAGCATTCTTATTCCAAGTTGTTCATAAACTAAGCTGTTCTTAAACCAAGGTACCACTGTATTTATTTATGTTTGCACAGAATCTTAATATGAATAGTGGGGGTGATCAAATGTTGGCCGAAAGATCATCAGCTTGGAGCTCTTCAAAAAGCAAATTAATGGAGGACGAAACTGCCAGTGGCCATTAGTGATTATGGTTATATACTACTTCCACAGTTAGAGGCAGAGGTTCTGAATACCAATTGGTAACGATCAAGAGTGGGAGATTACTATTACATTCATAGCCTGCTTATGGGCTTCTCATAGACAACAGATTGGCTTTGTTGAGAGCAGAATGTTACCCTTTCATATCATGAAAACATGTCCACACCCCCTTATGTTAAAGCAGCTAGATAGTATTTTCTTGTGTTCAAAAGTATTCTACACAGAAAGAAAATCAGAACTTTTCATAGTGGGAAGCAGAAGAATTCAGTTCCATCTGAAATGACCTTCTACCCCACTGAAACTTTTTCTAGGATCATGTTTTAGTATCAAAATAAAATTCCCAACTTTTATTTACAGGAAAACAAAACAGGAAAAGGTCAGTCTGTCTAAGGGTGCTTCAAATAATCAGGCCCTTTTTTCAGCCAGAACTCAGTTCTGGCAGCGCTCAGGTGGATGCCATTGCCATAACAAGAGAGGCATTTATGGTGAGTTTGGGCAAGTAACAGTGGCAAATGTGGCGCCTTCCAGGCACTGTTGCTACAACCCGCAGTCAGCATGACCAACAGTAAGGAATGATGGGCTATCCTACCATATTATACACACACACACACACACTTACTTAATAGTAAGTCACAATGAATTCAGTTGGGCATTGTTATGACTTAGCAAACATTCATAAGTTTGTGTGCTTGGTCCCACCAAGGTCAAATTACATCACAAAGCACACAGCTACTACACAGTTGGTGCAGCAGATATTACACATATTAGAAGCCTCCAGGCATGCAAAGTAGTCATCTCATTTGGCACAAGGGTGTCCCCAGGCTGCACTAGACCCCAGCCTAGCAACCCCAGTCTAGCAACCATCCTCCTCTCCATCCTTGATGCCTTGACTCATGTACTACAGGGGCTGCACTGAGAAACTTGTGCAGAACTCACTGTAATAGATTCGACTCCATTCTGAAAACACTTCCAGTCTCATACGATATAGGAGGAAGCTTCTGCAATCTATCCCTAGGTTTATTTATTTGGCTATATCTGCCACACAGGCATGGGGGGGGGGCGGAATGAGAAAAGGCTCTGGGATGTGTGTGGGTCTGAGAAGCCAAAACCAGGTAGAATATTCAGTTTTCATCATTATACCTGTTCCTGCTTAGTCTGCATCTGGCTTACTGAGCAAGCAACAGATGTACAGAGGTGTTGCAGCACCGATGATTGACCTGATCCAGATGCTTTTGCTATAAATCCTCTTTTGTCTTCTGTGAATTCCCCCAGCCAGATGTGTGAGCTTGTCATGAATGAATTTTCCATTCAACGTAAGTGACCCTTAAATTACAGCTGCCACAGGTAGTTGTCTAATCTGACAGTATGCTTGAACTAGTTCTGCCTTTGTCACATTAAGTTTTAGCAACCACTTCCCCAAAGTCCTCTATGTAACTGCCATTCGGTAGTAATATTTCTATTTCAAACTCAAAGTATATAATCAACAAGAGGATACATGTTTGCATGAAATTTGAATGTGATAATTTATATGTTGATACACATTTATATATATTTTTATTTAATAAAATGTATCCTCAGCTGGATTGTAGTAAAACCTCTAAGGTTTACAATAAATAATTACAATAAGTTAAAAAGAAATATAACACATTCACTGTAATGGGGAAGACTATAACCCGATGCTTTGTGTGCCTCTACAATGTGGTCTCTAGGTGCTAAGTGCTGATGGGACACTTCAAGGCCCCTGTTCTCCCTTCTTAAACTAGACATGAAAAGCATACCTTCAAATAGATGACTGTCCATGGCAAAGTAAGATACCACCCTTCATTGGATTGGGTCCACTGTTTTTCTGTTTCTTTTTTAAGAATTAGAGGATTCAGAGGAACATTTTTGGTTATCAAGCTTCAAGCAGAGGGAAGCCCCATCCCTGACAAGTTATTCGTCACCCTTCCCTTTCCAGAAAATGATATATATTTCAGCAGCAATTAGATACAAATAAGGAAGGGATGATCCTCAGACTTTCAGTAAGCCATAAAACCTCACCAAGAGGTTAATCATTTGATTCCATTTATGATTCACTTCCCATAAAGTATCTCAAAGTGATTTCACACTAAAAACATCAGCAGTAAAAACAATTGTCTTAATAGATAGATATGATATGATATATGACAGGCTTCCTCAACCTCGGCCCTCCAGATGTTTTTGGCCTACAACTCCCATGATCCCTAGCTAGCAGGACCAGTGGTCAGGGATAATGGGAATTGTAGTCTCAAAACATCTGGAGGGCTAAGGTTGAGGAAACCTGATATATGATATAGATACAGACTGGGATAAAACTCTGGACACTCCATGCAGCACTCCCAGACATGCCAGGGATTGAATGTGAGATCTTTTGCATGCAAGGCACAGATTCTCCACCACTGAGCTACAGTCTTTCCCTGATATCAAAGGCAGCAACACAACTGTGTGGAAAAACCTCCTGCTTCTGCCGAAGAATGCTCACCAGCCTGCAGAGCAGAAGATTGCACATTCTCACCCTGCCTGCAAAATTTCATGTTCCGCCTGCATTGGAGGGTATGTTTGATGTAATACTGCTAGATAGGAGACTTAGGGTAGGCAGACAAGGCTTCTGTTCATGGGGGAGGGGGAATAGGGAGAGCAGTCTTCCCCTGGGATTTCAGATCCATTCTGCTATTATTCCTTAGTAGGAGCTCTAATTTTTCTTATTAGGATAATTTTTATTATGAGTCTCTCTCTCTCTCTCTCTCTCTCTCTCTCTCTCTCTCTCTCTCTCTCTCAACTTGAATACATCCAAAAGAATGTCCCTGAACCTATGGATCTGGCCTCACACTGATATGCTGTCTGCACCCTCCCAAAACCTGAATTTGTGGGGCAGACATGCATTTGTCATTTATGTACTTATTTACTACATTTATATCTCGATCTACCTTAAAAAGGAGTCCAGGGTGTAAAACCTCAAGCGATAAAAACAATAAAACCATCTAAAAAACACACCATTCCAGTACAGATGCAGAAGCAAACAGAACAATCAGATTGTGAAAGGCCTGGAGCACAGGAGCCTGCCAGCCCCAAAGCCCCACATTTGCAAAAGTCTTAAGCCACCTATGCCTATCTAGAGAGAAGGAAAAGCACAGAACATTAGTTTCCGCAAGTGGAAATGGCTGCCAGTGCTTTCCCCCTTCCTTCCCTCTCTCTTTCTCTCTCTTCATCTTTTGTTCTCATCAATAATGCAGTGCTCTGTCGATGGCACTGATTGTGTCCTAACTAGATTGCCTGTGTTTGAACTAGATTGCAAGGCCCTCTGGGCAGTGGCAATGCTGTTTTATGTTTGTCATGGCAAGACTACACTTGGATACTGAAAAAGAAGCATTCCCTGAAAAAATGAAACTAAGTATACACTCTGACTGTCCCTGCATACTATGTGCAGTCCCTCTTTTCTTCAGCTTGTCCAGGATAAATCAGTGTCCCACTTTCGCCTTCTGGAGATTGCATTTAAAAAAAAAATAAACTGCAGGTAATGCAACACACTAGAATTCTCCCTGTGGAGAAGACCCACTACGCCATTCTTAGAATGATAGGACTAATAATTCTACATGCAAGTACAAAAACACAATAATAAAACATAAATTCAAACGCTGAAGAGAAAATGCAAAATGGCTACCCCAAATTGGACATCTTAATCCCAATTCTTTTTGGATAGCGGAGGTTCTTATTATAAGATGTGCTGCCCAATGAGTCACAGTTAACTTTATTAACAGGAGTCTCAGGAGGAATTGTATGCAAAAAAAAATTGGATTTCTTTATTTTTGTCTTGGATAGCAAGTCACCTCTCAAGGAAAAATGAATGGCAACACCTATTACATTAAACAAAATATCACCTGCTAATACAGCAGTGTATACAGCATGTTGAGTGGAAGACAGACCTTCATACTTGTTTTAGAAATCACAACGTGATCACCACAAAAAATAATTTGAGCAGTTTGTGACACGATGATTCAATTTAGTACTGCACATCCAATGGGGAATAAAATCAGTTCTTGGGGCACTAGAATAAAATAAAAAAATAACTCTTGGATATTGAGACTTACACCTGGAACACTTTTCTCCAAATTCTTTAAAGAACACATGCTACCTTCTATCTTCAGCTTTCTTACAACTGTCACCTCACTTTACAGTGCCTGGTCTGAAGCACAACTGACAAAGGCAGAAGCTGAAATGTCTCCCCAAAGAACGTTAAGCCTCTGTCAGTCACTTATTATCATATACATTTTTCTGATTGACTGCTACCTGCTAGCATCCTGAGTCTACTCAAAGGCAGTTGTGTGGTTGTCTTCCAGATCATCCCTTCACATACTAAATCCCACAGTTATAGTAGACACCAGGATAATTTCTGACTCACTTGGTTTTGTACACAAACAACAAGCCTTACCATTAGGCAGAGTGAGGAAATTACCTCAATCAGCAAATGCTGGGGGGAGAAGCAGCCCCCTAGTTATTCCTCTTGAAGCTTCCCCTGATGAAGTATTTCTCTTTGCTGGAGATCAAAGGTATATGTGCTATAGGCCTGCTATACACCCAGCAAAGTAGCTACCTGGCCTCAGGTATACTGAATGAGGTGCTCCCATTGCCAGTGTTGACATAAGATTCAACTGCTAGTCTAGGCAATTTCTACACACAGAATGAGGGAGAATCTCCACCTTTTTCTTTGCTTCAGACAATGTAAGACATTGGGCTGGCCCTCGCAGATACAGCAGGGAAAAGGATTTACACTGAGGTCACTGCATGGGAGTATACAAGACTAACCCCTTCCCCCAGTACTGCCGGGGCACTGCTCTGAGAGCAGCTAATATTTGGTTTGCTTTGGTGGGACAACTAACCGTCATCCAGAATTCACAGGGAAAAATCATGTTGTGATGACTTTATCCAACAAAATATAATGGGTGGACCAGGTCTCTTAATAACACTACAGTGAAAGGATTAGCCCTGCCCAAGTCCCATTGTTGAGCAGGCAGGGGCTAGGAGTCTTCGGGGAACACTTGCCTGAGAGAAGAATCTACATACGAAGTCAGACAATCCAGAGGTCTGGGAATCCAGTTGATCACAGAGCCAAGGGTCTAGTCCAGAAATCATGGAATCCAGATGCAGAACAGGAAGCAGCAAAGTAGGCCCAGGAACCAAAGGTGTTGTTTCCAGCATCTGACTGCTGCTGAGAGCTCTGTTCAAGAAGCCAGGGGCTAGCTGGTTTTCATCAGTGCCAGCTGGTTCTCATCAGTGTCTTCTGCTCTGTGACCTTGAAGGTTCATCAGGTGCAGGTGGAGCCACTTTGCCTTCTCCCCCTTCAGCAGGCAAAGCTGACTACTGGCCCATGGCAATTAACAGCTTGGATTTAAATTATTTCCTGACAATAACTGAAGGAACAAGCCACCTTTATGGGTTTGAAACTCAGTGTATGGGTTTTTATTTATTCCACCTGATGCAAATGGTATAGTTTCCCCTCTGTTCCTGATGTTCAGAGGTGAGTATGGATCCACATTTAGTCAAAATAGCTAATTATTCATGCACAAGAAGTGGGTATTGGCAGGCCTGGTGGAAGTCAAAGGTTTGAAGAACTGGTTCTCCACCCCACCCCACCCCTTTTTTAAAGCCCCAAACTCCTAATAGGTTAAAACCCAAATCAGTTCAATAAACATGGAAAGTTTATTGTTGGGGTATAATTGAAAACTGTGGGAGGGGGAATGGAATGGAATATCACAGAAAAGGCATGGCTGGCTGGAGCCATGAATAAAAACTACACTGCAACATTTTGCTGAAGGGTTGCACTGTGGGTTAAACCACAGAGCGTAGAGCTTGCCAATCAGAAGGTCGGCGGTTCGAATCCCCGCGACGGCGTGAGCTTCCATTGCTTGGTCCCAGCTCCTGCCAACCTAGCAGTTTGAAAGCACAAAGTGCAAGTAGATAAATAGGTACCGCTCAGGCGGAAGGTAAACGGCATTTCCGTGCGCTGCTCTGGTTCACCAGAAGTGGCTTAGTCATGCTGGCCACATGACCTGGAAGCTATACGCCGGCTCCCTCAGCCAATGAAGCAAGATGAGCGCCGCAACCCCAGAGTTGTCCTAATTTTAAGCTTGCATGATAGTTCCTGCATCACGGTCTTGAGATGCACTTTGATCACCTACCTACTAATCAATCATGGGCTTGGCCAGGTGAGTACAAGTGTAAGATTTGAAGTCTGTACCTGCACCCATTTGAATTAAGAGTCAATGCTTGCACTGAAATGAATCAGAACAGGATATAGCCCCAGATTTATAAACATCAAGACATGCATGATTTGGTTTTTGTGCTCTGTTAAACAGAAGTCATCTGGGTCTAGACAGCAGCACTTTGCACAGCCTAGAAAAAGGAAATAAGGCACAGCAGACAATTGTGTAAGGGATACTATTTCCTTACAACTCTGACACCCAGCTAGGACAAAACAGGTCTTCAAAACACAACTCCTAAATATGCTTGAGTGAGCTGCACCAGTTCCTTGAGTAAATTGGAGTTCCATCAAAGAGCCCCATAAATGTCATGCACAATACTTAAGATGCAATGAAGTGACTTACTTCCTCACATGCATCTTCTTCCTGGTCTTCAGAGTGGCTGGACTCACTGCTTAGTGACTGGCAATTACAATGTAAGGAGTCTCCTCTGAACAAATCTAAAGGTTGAGTCACATACCCAACTGTTCATGTGTAAATTGCTTTTGATTGATTCTGACTGTACTGGGTGGCATTAAGATGTTCTCATGGACCACTTTTGCCATGGCTATCATCACCTTGCTGGAATAAAGTCCACTGCATGTAATTCCTGCAAAGGATTAAAATCTGAACATTCACATGGCTGGGAGAATCCATTTGCCTTCTTTGCAGGCTATATGTATATGATGTCATAGAATCATAGAATCATAGAATCATAGAGTTGGAAGAGACCACAAGGGCCATCGAGTCCAACCCCCTGCCAAGCAGGAAACACCATCAGAGCACTCCTGACATATGGTTGTCAAGCCTCTGCTTAAAGACCTCCAAAGAAGGAGACTCCACCACACTCCTTGGCAGCAAATTCCACTGTCGAACAGCTCTTACTGTCAGGAAGTTCTTCCTAATGTTTAGGTGGAATCTTCTTTCTTGTAGTTTGGATCCATTGCTCCGTGTCCGCTTCTCTGGAGCAGCAGAAAACAACCTTTCTCCCTCCTCTATGTGACATCCTTTTATATATTTGAACATGGCTATCATATCACCCCTTAACCTCCTCTTCTCCAGGCTAAACATGCCCAGCTCCCTTAGCCGTTCCTCATAAGGCATCGTTTCCAGGCCTTTGACCATTTTGGTTGCCCTCCTCTGGACACGTTCCAGTTTGTCAATGTCCTTCTTGAACTGTGGTGCCCAGAACTGGACACAGTACTCCAGGTGAGGTCTGACCAGAGCAGAATACAGTGGCACTATTACTTCCCTTGATCTAGATGCTATACTCCTATTGATGCAGCCCAGAATTGCATTGGCTTTTTTAGCTGCCGCGTCACACTGTTGGCTCATGTCAAGTTTGTGGTCAACCAAGACTCCTAGATCCTTTTCACATGTAGTGCTCTCAAGCCAGGTGTCACCCATCTTGTATTTGTGCCTCTCATTTTTTTTGCCCAAGTGCAATACTTTACATTTCTCCCTGTTAAAATTCATCTTGTTTGTTTTGGCCCAGTTCTCTAATCTGTCAAGGTCGTTTTGAAGTGTGTTCCTGTCCTCTGGGGTGTTAGCCACCCCTCCCAGTTTGGTGTCATCTGCAAATTTGATCAGGATGCCCTTGAGTCCATCATCCAAGTCGTTGATAAAGATGTTGAATAAGACCGGGCCCAAGACAGAACCCTGTGGCACCCCACTAGTCACTCTTCTCCAGGATGAAGAGGAACCATTGATGAGCACCCTTTGGGTTCGGTCAGTCAGCCAGTTACAAATCCACTGAGTGGTAGCATAGTCAAGACCGCATTTTACCAGCTTCTTTACAAGAATATCATGGGGCACCTTGTCAAATGCCTTGCTGAAATCAAGGTAGGCTACATCCACTGCGTTCCCTTCATCTACCAGGCTTGTAATTCTGTCAAAAAACGAGATCAGGTTAGTCTGACATGACTTATTTTTCAGAAATCCATGCTGACTATTGGTGATCACAGCATTCCTTTCCAGGTGCTCACAGACTGTTTGCTTAATGATCTGCTCCAGAATCTTCCCTGGTATTGATGTCAGACTGACTGGGCGGTAATTATTTGGGTCCTCTCTTTTCCCCTTTTTGAAAATAGGGACAACATTTGCCCTCCTCCAGTCTGCCGGGACTTCGCCTGTTCTCCAGGAATTCTCAAAGATGACTGCCAGTGGTTCTGAAATCACATCTGCCAGTTCTTTTAATACTCTTGGATGCAGTTCATCTGGCCCTGGAGACTTGAATACATCTAGACTAGCCAAGTATTCTTGTACTATCTCCTTAGTTATTCTGGGCTGTGTTTCCTCTGCTGAATCATTTGCTCCAAATTCTTCAGGTCGGGCATTGTTTTCTTTATCGGAGAAGACTGAGGCAAAGAAGGCATTGAGGAGTTCAGCCCTTTCTGTGTCCCCTGTTTGCATTTCACCATCTTCTCCTCTGAGTGACCCCACTGTTTCTTTGTTCTTCCTTTTGCTACGAACATACCCATAAAAGCCTTTTTTGTTGCTTTTAACCTCTCTAGCAAGCCTGAGTTCATTCTGTGCTTTAGCTTTTCTGACTTTGTGTCTACACGTGCTGGCTATTTGTTTGAATTCCTCTTTGGTGGTTTCCCCCCTTTTCCATTTTTTGTACACATCCTTTTTTAATCTTAACTCAGTTAAAAGTTCTTTAGATAGCCACCCTGGCTAATGTAAATGTAAGGCAAGGGTATATGTAAATGTATAGTATGCAGTGTTGGATTTACATATAAGCTAAACAAGCTATAGCTTAGGGCCCCACTCTCTTGGGGGGGTCCCAAAAAAAATAAAAGAAAAAAAACGCAAGTACATTTCCAAAATATAAGATAAAAAACAAATGAAATGGTTTTAGATACCTATTAGGTCCATAAATTACCATATAGCATATATTCAACACAATAAACAGTGACAACTTGTTGTTGACAAAGGACAGCTGGACATATAAAGGACCTTCAGTAGCTTAGGGCCTCATCAAACCTAAATCCGGCCCTGAGTGTATGCATCTGTGCATGTATAACTAGGGAAGTGGTGTTCAGACAACAGCCTCGCTGATGCTCTATCCTGGAACCAAATAGAACGTTTCCACTCTTTGGTGCCCATGGCCAGAGCTCAGATGGACGTTCTGCCACTGTCATTCTGTGACCTTGGTGAGATGAAGTAGAGAAAACCATAAGCAGGTCATTGGCACCCAGCACGCACCAGAGAAATGCAAGATCAAGTAGGGAGTTCTTGAGATTTTTTACTTCATGGTGTGATGCTTGGTCTCTGGGCTAAGAGACCCTGGGGTGGGACAGCAGCCACCTTTGTGGCAAACCTGCACCATCTGCCTGGAGCTATGAGGACCCAAGGAGTGGTGATGCTGTAAGGCCTACCTACTCAACTTTATGGGGTTGCCTGGCAGTGCCGGATTTAGGGCAGTGTGGTGGTTGGTGCTTGTTGAGACTGATAGGGCACAAGGCAGGGAGCTGTACAAGGGCAACACTGAGACGAAGAAGGAGGAATCTGACAGCCAGTGCCGGAGAGGATCTTGCCAATATGCCACTCTGTGCAAGGTCATTTGATGCCCCCCCCAGCCATCACATGAGGCTTTTGCAGGGTCCTAGAGCCCTCCTACCACCTTCCCAAAGTGTGTTAAACCCTTGCCTAGCTTTGAGAAGGAGGCAAGAGATCTCAAAGACCCTGTCAGAGCTCTAACACCTTCTACCCCAAGTCGGGCAAGCACTTGCCAGGCTTTGAGAAGGCACCTTCCTTGACTGCACGCCTGGCACAACCACACTGCTCTCACTGCCCTAAATCTGCCTCTGCCAGTGCCATCCCCAAGACTGGATGTTACTGATAAAGCAAGCGGGTAAGTGCTGGCCCCATTTGCTCTCATAGACCAGCCTCCTCTGGGTAGCACAGACTGCTCCTGCTCTGAATGTTGAATCAAGCTGATCCAGTTAGCTTGTTCTACCACCAGCTGCCTATGGGGAATATTTTGATTACATTGTCTTGCTGCTTAAAATATTGTTACTTGCATATTCCACCTTGTTAGGATTTGTATCCTGAAAGGCAGGATCTAAACAATTGTGATCGATAAATAAATAAGCTTTGGGGCAGAACATGGGGCAAAATGGTGCATTACAGCTCCTGTGCATGGATCATTCTCCAACTAGAGTACAGAAACTTGACTATAGCAGAGAGGGAAAATGCCATGTTACATGAAACATTTCTACCGAGTAACATAAGAAAACAGCGATAAGGGGATAGGGATGACATGTTCAGCTTTTAATAAGGCCGTAATAAACATGATCACTAAATATATGAAGCCTAACGATGACAATCTGTAAATGGTGTGCCAGCAAATGAGATGTCTCTAATATCCCTACATTTTGCAATGCGTCCTCTTAATTGGCCACGCGACAGTGACCGTAGGGAGACGCAGAGGGAGATGCTTGAACATTCACAAAAGGGGTGCTCTATCATTTGAGGTTCAACATTTGACTTACAGCGAGATCGTTATCATATTTCTGGGCAGGGGGGTGGAGGAAAGGAGGAAGGCTTCTGAGCAGAGGCTTTCGTTCAGAGGGTCTTTGACTCTGCGTGAAAGCTTTGTACTCTGTACTGTTGCAGCAAACATTCCCTGTGGATCTAACATGTTCTGCATTCATCAGAGGCCTTGCTTCCAGTTGCCTTCGATAAATTGGAAAGCCTCCTCACAGAGGTGAGGCCCATGTGAGGGAACATTATGATTATACACTCTTTTTGATTTGTATAACTGCAAATGCAGTCAAAAGAAACACTCCATTTCATCTACCCATATTTGATGTGGTTTTTAAAGTGCTGGACTGCAATAAAAGGCTGTTTGGTCTATCTCTTTGTGGCAATTCAGGAATTATGGGGGTTTTTTCCCTTTCAAAATACCCCTGAAGAGTAGGTGCTTTCCTTACCTCAGTTACATTTTCAAGATGGGCGAGGGGCGGTTGGAAGTGCAACACCAGGAATCTTTCATCTTATAACTTGAGGGATAATTCTGTTAACAGTAAGTCATTGAACCAAGGGCACCAAGGTGGAGGCATTGCTTAGCAACCAAGCAGAATGGCACGAACTTTGCTGAGGTAACCCATGTCATGATTGGCTGTGTAGTTTTGAGAGAGTTTACCTCTGGTTAGTTCAACATCTTCCTGCAATGCACATGGCCTGTTCCGTTTCCTCAGTAAAGTGTCACCAGAGTTCATTTTTCCTCTGGACTCTGTGTTACTTAAGTGATTTTGCTAACAAGGGGTCCCTTCTGTTGAGCACTTTTTTTAAAAAAAAAATAGAGCCATGTCACTCCTTCATTTTCCATGACAGCCATCTCTTTTTTGAGAGCCTAACAGCTCTCTGTAGCTGTCAAGATGGTAGCATTTCCAAATAAGCACAGCTATGAGGCTCGTTTTATAGTGTGGGAAGTGGGCACACCTGGCAGGGCCAGGAAAGTGATGTACAATGAAAAAATAGCACCTTAGTTTTCTTACCTACCCAAGAATAGAATCAGCCCTAAAAGCATATATCTCAGGTGTCAAAAACCAGAATAAAGACTCTATACAATGAAGATGGGGAAAGGATTCCACAACTTTGGGAGATAATGTCCTCTCCTGGGCCACCACTCCCTGAACTTCTGAGGGCATTGGAACTACCATGAATATACATATGTAAGGAGGAGGTGGCCTTTCAGATATTTGAGGCCTAATTCTTTGGAACTTTATGAGCACCTTGAATTGGTCCCAGAAATGAACTGGCAACCAGTGCAGTTGGTATGAGAGGTTTAAATTTACCTTGTGTATCTCTATTCTACTCTTTTCCTGGTCTAGATGCTAGTTACACAGCCTTGGCACTCAACATTTTAAGCTCTGGTTCTTAGTGCAGGTTCTGAGTTGTGATATGGGAAAAACCCAATATCAGAATGCCCCATATTATTTGTCCCCTGACTGCAGGGCAAATAGTTTGTCCTAATTCAAGCAAGTGAATCAAGCCACATTCTCTCATCTCTTCCAGTTACCAGATAACCTCAATCAGGGGGTGAAAAGAATCTTTCCCAACCCAACTCAAATGCTGCCATCTGCTAGAACCTGAAAACAGCACAAAAGCTACTTAAGAAGGCAAGCAACACCCCTCTGAAGATTACTACTGGAAGTAATGAAT
Organism: Podarcis raffonei; assembly: GCF_027172205.1. Taxonomy (NCBI): domain Eukaryota; kingdom Metazoa; phylum Chordata; class Lepidosauria; order Squamata; family Lacertidae; genus Podarcis; species Podarcis raffonei. Next base: position 18,386,519 of record NC_070608.1, on the reverse strand, counting down.
GTTCTTCAGCATATGCAGCTTATGGAATTTAGATAGGAAGAAATGCAATTTCCCAAGCTGGACTTTAGCCAGGAGAATGAGCCAGATAACAATAGCCATATGAGGAGTGCCAGTGAATCTCTCGTATCCGGACATGGTCAGCTACATCTCATCTGAAGCTTGACAACTGCAGCAGTGAGATACCCCACTTGAGGCAGGGTATTCTGTGGCTGGGGAAATGGGTTGGCTGTATGGCTGAATTTTGAAAGGAAATGATACTTCTCCACTCATGATTTCATGATCAGAAAACAATGTTTGCTAAATAAAGTGTGTGTGTGTGTGTGTGTGTGTATTGTGGTCATCCATCTACTTTTTAAAAAAGGGATAACCGTTTGTCACACTTGCCAACTTGTATGAACATGGGTAGCATCAGGCTGCCCAGCAACTGTTCATTTTATTTATTCCATAATTTTCTATACCACCTTTCAAAAAAATTAAATCTTCCCAACATCTGTGTACAGGATATGGTTGAAAGCAGAAAACACTTCAGTGGTGTAGCAAAATGAAGGGCTATTATGGCCTAGAACCTGGGAATGGATACAGTCCTTAACTACTTCTTCTGAAAACACAATGTGAGGTCATCTGGAGAAGCAGAGTGAAGTGCCATTACTAAACTGATGGTAGCCACCTTTATTTTTCCCTTTTTCATCAAACTAAAGTGAGATGATAATGTTGACCAAAAGAAATAATGAAGACTATCCATGAATATAATAGTAATATCCCACTCTTGATTCCCAGCAACTAGTATACAGAACCATACTGCCTTTAACTGTCGAAGTAGTATACAACGATAGTATAGAAAAATAGGTGCCGGAACTCACCATGAACTCTCCCTTTGTTCTCTTATAATGGCACCTAAGAGGTATCAGAACTGAGTTCCAGCTGAAAAAAAGCCCCACTTGTAACAGGGAATCAAGGGGAATCATTACATGGCTATTGCAAGACACGTCCAAAGAGGTTTGGTACTAGTGGAGACCAATATAGCTTGAATTGTGACTACTAAGTAAAAATGATTTCCCTCTTTTTAAAAAATATCCTACTTTCCAAGCAATTCCACTGACTCCACTCTATTAAATTCCACCGATTGGAAAGAAAACAACTTAGTTATCTTCTTTCATCAGGAGAGGTGATGTTTCCAGAAAGCAAGCTGTCCCATAGCTAATACTATGAAATATGCAGATATGTTTCAGGACTATGCATTTCATTGTTGCTAACTGTCCACTTTGAACAAGACCTTTAGGCCATTGCACTGCTATGATACATCGATATATAATGTTCCCACCATAAATTTTGCCCATACTTAGGATTTATATGTTGCACTTCAGCATAAAAGATGAGATAGACAGAGAATCATTCAGCAGAATCACAATACAGGTAATTACGGTCTGTCAGCATTTCTATTATGAATTACATTTAGCATTGGGGGCTTAGTATTTCCATCATTTCAGAAAATGTCAGACGGAAAGCTGGCACACAGATTACCAGCCTGGATGCAAATTTGTTTACACAAAATATTTAAATCTGTTCAGCTGCTTCTGATTTAGAGATGAGCCAGAAACCTTAAACTTCTAGGATCTCCCCCTCCCCCCGCCACCGCCGTTCCCCGCCATTGCCATGGGATTCTGCCAAATTCTCCATCAAGGTACAACTATCTGTAAGTGCTTAATAATAAAAACTGATCTCATTCCTTTTTATATTTCTCCTCCCACCACCATTACTGTCATAAATGCATCACGATGCAATTAGTCTGAATTTGTGTTAACAAAATAATGTGTAGCAATTACAGAGAGCTCATACTTTGTTGTTGAAATGGGGAGGAAAAGAATTTATGAATAGCAGGGATGGCCTAAGACATTTTGGCCCCATCTCCACTATACATTTAAAGCATCTTCATACCACTTCAAAGAGTCACTGGGAATTGTAGAATCCTGGGAATTGTAGTTGGTTAAGGGTACTGAGAGTTGTTCGGAGACCTCTGTTCTACTCAAAGAGCTACAGTTCTCAAAGTGGGTTAACAATCAATCCCTTTCTCCAGAGAACTCTGGGAATTGTAAGTCCGGGAGGGGAATAGGCACCTCCTAACAACTGTTAGCAACCTTAATCAGCAACAGTTCCCATGATTCTTTGGGGGATGTGGTGACTGTTAAAAGTGGTATGATGATGCTTGGAACCATATAGTGGAAATAGGGCTATTGGTGAACAGATGACAGTAGGGAATTACTTCAACACTGGTTGATGCAACAACTTCCTGAGGGCAGAAGACTAGCTTTGTGGCAGATTGATCTCAGTGCTCCTTACGACCCACAAACATCTGCTGCCTTCCTCCCTCTGTCTACTGGTAGGGCCAGCTCTGAGTTGGCTTAACCATTGCAGAATGCCTTTCAGCAATTGTAGAGCAAAAGAACCTGACATTGCCATGCAACTCCCATGTTCATATTGAGACCAGGCAAGGATTGAGCACCATAAATAACCCTGCTGCCCTAACTGAAGGGTTGTGTTGGGAGATGAAAGCTGAATGGCAATGGATCTTCATCATACAGGTGATGGGAAGTCCATAACACTTTCTAATAAGTCCCTGTAGCAAAACATGTTCCAATGGAACTTCTGCTTGTAAAATGGAACTTCCCCTTCCTCGCCTCTCCCCATGTATCCACTGCACCCTTTCCCAAAGTTTCTCCAGAGGGTTGCGGATACTCCCAGAACAGATGATGGTGCAGTGGGAAGAGAATTCCATTGCACAAGCAGAAGTCGTTGCACAAACAGGGCAACTTATTGGAAACAACCCCTGTTATATTATGAATGACTGCACTTCTTTCGGATTTAGCTTGTGGAGTCAAAGGGAGACATAAATGCTACAAAACACACACACAAACACACAAACATCAGTGTCCATTGTGCAGGCCATAGAGGAAAATGTTTCATCTTTGCTGTCACTCAGACCCTTTGCCCTGGCGAAGTTGTCTAGTTGCCAACCATGTTAATAAGTCATGTTAATAAGTCATGAGAGCTCAGCTCCACTACAGTCAATGGGAAAAGTTCAACTTACACCAGTCGCCATTCCTTTTCCACTGTGCTCTCTAAAAAGAAACAGGTGCATTGGGCAGGTGAGCCAATATCTTGCTCACTGATCTGATGGATCAGAACAAAGGCCCATCTAGTTCAACACCCTGTCCTCAAAGTAGGACCCCCACTTTCTCTAAGGCGATCAATAATGCTGATTCTCTTCAGCAATATTTTATTCTCACAACAACTCTGTGAGGTAGGGTTGAACAGACTGGCTTAAAGCCTCCATGTGGGTTTTAAAGCAGCATGGGGCTTTGATTCCCATGGGTCTCCACAGCCTTAGTTTAACACTCTAACCACAACATCACTATAATGCATAGCACCTGTAAACAGAGCACATGTGGGGAAATTAAAATCCATGCAATATACCGTATTTTTCTGTATATAACACGCCCCCGTGTATAAGACGGCCCCTATTTTGGGGGACCCCAAATTAAGGAAATGGGGGGAGGTTGCCCAAAGTTGATAAGCTTTTTTTTGGGGGGGGTGCTGCCAATCGCTCACCTGCCTGACCGCTGCCACCAATCACACACCTCGCCGAAGCCACCAATCGTCAGCCACTAGCCACTGCCAATTGCCTGTCCAATTGCTGCAGCAGCCAATTGCCAGCAGACCTTGCCACAGTCACCAATCGCCCACCCAATTGCCGCAGCAGCAGCCAATCACCAGCAGGCCTTGCCACAGCCACCAATCACCCGCCCAATCACTGCTGACAATCTCCTGCTCACAGCTGCCACCAATTGCCTGTCCTCCCCTGCACTGTGTATAAGATGACCCCATTTTTTTTACATTTTTTAATAATAATAAAAATGTCTTATACACGGAAAAATATGGTATTCGGGGCATTTGGGGGTAGTCTCTTCTGGCCCCCTGCAGTGTGTTGATGCAGTATCAGAGATTGTATCTCAGTGGCAGAGCAGATACATCCAGAAAGTTCCAGGTTCAACCCTGGCATCTCCAGGTAAGGGCTGGGGAAGTCTCGTGTCTGAAACTACAAAGAGCCACTGCCAGTACTCTGTAGACAATACTGAATGGGATGCACTAAGGAATTGACTATGTAGAAGGCAGTTACCTTTGCTCTAGGAGATCATTAATAATGGGAAAGATTCCTTGCTAGCTTGCCTTCTCCTACTGATCTCCTGCTATTTCTCTAGCCACAGGGAAATAATGTTGGTTTTGAAGGGCACATACACAGCTCATATGAGTCAAGGGACCCCCAAGGCCCAGTGATGTTCCCAAGTACTGAAACTGAGCATTTGAACATTTTTAACTCTCAAGGCGCTCTCAAGGCACTCTCAAGGTGCTGGAGGAGACTCTTGAGAGTCCCATGGACTGCAAGAAGATCAAACCTATCCATTCTGAAGGAAATCAGCCCTGAGTGCTCACTGGAAGGACAGATCCTGAAGCTGAGGCCCCAGTACTTTGGCCACCTCATGAGAAGAGAAAACTCCCTGGAAAAGACCCTGATGTTGGGAAAGATGGAGGGCACAAGGAGAAGGGGACGACAGAGGACGAGATGGTTGGATAGTGTTCTCGAAGCTACCAGCATGAGTTTGACCAAACTGCGGGAGGCAGTGGAAGACAGGAGTGCCTGGCGTGCTCTGGTCCATGGGGTCACGAAGAGTCGGACACAACTAAATGACTAAACAACAACAACAACAACTCTCAAGGCTGAATGGAGATTTGCATCTAAAACTTTCCCTATCCGAGGTAAATGCTTCACATGGACTCAAAGACTATTATGGGGTGGTTGTATTGCACAATGTGAATATTTTGTTCACCCTGGGCTTTGACAAGAATAGGCCCAAACAGGCTTCTGCCTTTCCTTTCCTCTCCATTCATTTTTTAAGGCTTTTTCCTTGATATTGTTACAAGATTCCCCTTTCCAGGCTCTTTGAGCTCATATGAAAAAGAAATGAATTCCATTAATGTAATTAAACTTGGAAACAGTTTCAATACAAGCCTTAAAGGAGCTTCACAGTACAGCGGCTTCATTACTTACTACAGGACATTTTATTGCAGAACCATTTTTAAAATCAAAAACATTTTTAAAAAAAAAGAAAAAAGAAAACAGGTGGAAACCTGGCAGTAATACTGCTCATGTCCTGCCAAGAATTTTTAAAGTGCAGGCTCTCTGTGGCCCTATAGACATTAAATGAAGTTTTCATTATTTTATTTCCATTGCATTAAATTTAATAAGCTTCTCTCCACATGCTTAGGTGCATGATATAGGAATGCATAATAGTTTCTAATTGCCAGCTATATGCTTTCTTTACCAAGCTATGTACAATTCATAGATCACCAAAGTCAACAGCAAAACTCCACTCAAGTTTAATGGCTCTTGACTGCACCTACCGCTGTTCTGTTACCTCCATCCTTTTTAAATGGGGCTTGTATGTGCCTCTTGGGACTGCCTGATGGTTGCAGAGCAGCAGTGCTTACTTATGTGCTTCCCTGAAACCGGAATCACAAATGTTATACTCAGCAATGCAGAAGTCCTAGCATACTTTTTGAGGGAAGGCTACTTTGGTGAAATGGATGTCAAGCATTACTTGAGTTGGTTTTCATTTCAAAAGACTAGATAATTTTTTCAAGGCAAACACTAGCTTATGTCCAGGCTCAAGCAGTAACAAAAGATCTGCTGTCCATGGTGCTTAAACAATTCGCTCATTAAGATCTATAGGGTGGTGATATCTGTGTTCATTTAATTTGAAGTATTTGTTTTATGGACTGAGCAGTTAGAAGTAATTTTGGTCCCTATAAATTATTGAAAAATACATATCAATGCCATATCTTGCCACTGTGACATGTTCACCACATACGTGGCAATTTGATTTCTGAGTTGTGTGGCCTCCTATATTATTTCCCTGTTCACATCACCATGGGTTGAATTCAGTTCCATTACAACTGTAACAAGTCTCCAGCCTTGCTAGGAAACAGTATGGAAGTATCAGTCATTTTAGGCAACAGACTGAAGCAGTCATTCCCAGCTTATCTCAAAATAGCAACTAGCCATTGAAGGATAGGATGTATTCAGAAAATGAACAAATAAATCACTATTTTACTGTGTATCTCTCTGTGTGCCATTTAAAGGGAAATGTTTAAAATCAGCACCAGATGTAATGCACAAATACCATTAACTGATGAATCAGAAAATGGTCAAGGAACATGATGCTGCAATAATGTACAATGGGGATTCTTTTGGCAAGGAAAGTTCAGTCTTGTCTCATCTGATTACTAGAAGTTTTATTAGATGCTCCTTGTTCTCAAAGGAGAAAAACTGAATGTCCCTGGCATTCAGGAAAATAAACTCCTAGTAGGGAGAATGACTCTAAAGGAGTCTCAGTGGCTCCAATCAAAAGGAACCCGAGAGACTAAAATAATTTGACGACTCAATTATTTCTAAAAAGAGGACAACTTTTAAAAGGGACATGGATAGGACTCAAAAGACTTCTGATTTATTTTTTTATTAAAAATATCCCAACAATCACAAAAAATCCCAAAAAGAGATTTTAAGCACCAACTGAGTTACAGTGACCATATAGGAAAATTGCCTCTATCCTACACACAAGCAATGACTCATAAATGTAACTGAAATCACTGGCAATTCCATGTGAAATATTTCATTCAGACCTGTTAGGATTATGCTATATTGTGATGACACCTTGTGACGACATCTCCCTCCTGGTTGAAAAGCAACTGAGGAAATTGTCATCCTCTGCCTAACCCTCACAGTCCTGATTTACCCATTCTCTTTCGCATACTGAATAGGATTAAATTATAAGATACTTCTTCATAGTTCAGTGGAATTATTCCTAACCAATCATATGCTCTAGTGGTTTTTCATAACATGTGCATAGGCACATAGTCATAGTCAATGCATCTACTCTATTTGCACAATGTGGTTTACATTTTTTTATTGAAAATACTTATGCATGGCAAAAAGTATAGGATAATTGCAACAACACACACACAAATAAACAACAGCAAATGTAACATGCGTCGGCATTTCATGAGTATAAATGTCAAGTAACAATATCCAATTACTTCATATCCAAAGCTGATATCATTAGGACCTAGCAACCCCCTTATATTTTATACCACAACCCAAAATGTCAGACAATCCCCTCCACCAAAGCTCCCTTATGGAAGCTCTCAGGGTTGTGGAGTCAGGCAAGGCAGGTAGAAACAGCCAACCTCTGATAGCAAACACCAATGACCTGTTTATTAAGCTTTCATACTGAGTTGCTTGCACAAAGCTTGCATGGAGATTGGATTATATCCAGTCTTTATTGAGCATTCATTCTGATTTATTTATTGGGCAGTTATACGACAATGAGTGTTTGTCCTGATTTGCTTGTGGGGTTTTCCCATTAGTCATTCATTCATTCCACACTTTACAATGCATTTCCCGGTCATTTTCCAAATGCAAGAAGACTGTGCTTTTCTTTTCTTTTCTTTCTTTTTAATAAAAAGTAGATTTATTGCACTACAGTGGTACCTCGGGTTAAGAACTTAATTCGTTCTGGAGGTCTGTTCTTAACCTAAAACTGTTCTTAACCTGAAGCACCACTTTAGCTAATGGGGCCTCCTGCTGCCGCTGCACCGCTGCTGCACGATTTCTGTTCTCATCCTGAAGCAAAGTTCTTAACCCAAGGTAATATTTCTGGGTTAGCAGAGTCTGTAACCTGAAGCATATATAACCTGAAGAGTATGTAACCCGAGGTACCACTGTACAGTAACAAAGTGCTTCAATCCACTTTAAATGTGAATACCCAAAAGTTCTACTATGCAAATGAATCACTCTTACAGAATCCTGGAAGCAGTTCCCATATGAAGGCTCTCAGTGCTGGAACTTCTGTAAGGCAGGTGAAAATAACCATACACTGATAGCAAAGACAGAGTCTCCCACATCATGAATAGGAATTCAGTAATACTGAGCTCCCAGACATTATTTGGGGAGCATCCATGCCCCTCTTGGAGTATAGACAGACAGGAAAGGTTGCCTAGCTAAATCACTGCCTGCATAAGCCTTCTCCTGAAAGATTTTATTGTATTTGTTGAAGGACAAGAATATCTATTTTGCAAGCTCGTTTGCCCCTTCTCTATACTGTGATTCACTTGCAATGTTCTCCCCCCTTTTCTTACCATTTCTGACATATCTAATATTCTTTTTAATCCTCTTGCACCCACACTGATTGACATTTTTGGGTAACAGCCCTTCTCACTGTCATGCCATTGAAGCAGGGCTGAAGCGATGCAGTGTTGAAGGCAACGAAGAGAGATATAAAATATGCATACAGAACTGTCTATATCATTGTGTAGTTATGTCTGCCTTTCCATAGACACACAGAAAAATTCTTCTAGTGTCCTCCTGTGGAGTGTGTTAATGCTTTAGAGCTTAGGCCAACCAATAAAGCCCAACCGCAAACACAGACTTCATCACCACTGTTAAATGTTATTGATTCCTACTTGTTAAAATCATGGTCTAAAAACCATTCAATGGCACTCCAAGCCATTATCATGAAGTTGATGGATTTGATGGCACCCCCAAATGCCACATCATTTGAAGGAAATACAATTAACAAGGATTTGGGATCTTCAGCCGCCAAACATCACCATTATTACCAATTGGGAAAACTAAAGGCTTGGAGTGATAATTGTGGAGACATGAGAGTCCAGCTGAAATAAAGATTCATAAATAGCAAATCCCACACACTACTATTCTCAAAACTGAACTGGGACAGATCTTTACTACAAAGCGAATTGGTTTTGCATCACTTTAACTGTCAGGGTATTTCCAAAGGAATCTTGGAAATTTCTTTTAGAATCATAGAATTGTAGAGTTGGAAGGGAACATGAGGGTCATCTAGTCCAACCCCCTGCAAAGATGGAATCTTTTGCCCAACATGAGGCTCAAATCCATGACCCTGAGATTAAGAGCTGCATGTTCCACTGACGGAGCTATCTCAGCTGCTTAGAGATCCTTAGCTTTGGTCGCACAGAACTGCAGCTGCTAAGAGTCCCTGAAAAAGGATACAGAACTATTAAACCAGATTTAGCCTGCAGTGCAGAGATCTGCCACTTTCTTCAGCTCAGCTTGTAGGATGCAGTGACCATGTTAAAAGACATTTCTTTCAGTTCAGTCAGAAAGAAGATGTTTTAGTTTGATGAATATACATATGGGCAAGGTGGTGGACACCCAAACATTACTCGACTGGAACGTCTGTCATATGTGACCACTGGCCATTCTAACATAAGGACATAAGATGAGCCTGCTAGATCAGGCCAATGGTCCATCTAGTCCAGCCTCCTGCTATCACAGTAGCCAACCAGATGACTGCAGGAATCCCACTAGGAGGACCCAAGCACAAGAGCACTCCCCTCTCCTGTAGTTTTAAGCAACTGGAATTCAGAAAGACACTGCCTTCAACCATAGAGGCAGAGCATAGCCATTATGGTTGGTAGGCATTATAGCCTTATCCTCTATCAATTTGTCTAATCCTCTTTTAAAGTTATGCTAGCTGGAGCTGATGGAAACAAGTCTAACAGATTTTGGAAGGCCGCAAATTTCCCATCTGTAATATGAGATCACTTTTGCAGACTGAATCCAAGATGCAACCCTATACTCAGCCAGAATACTGGTCCATCTAACTCTGCACTTTCTGGAGACCAGTAGCTCATGAACTTCTCAAGTGGACCTTCCCCTAGTATCTGATATTCTGTTAGCTGGAGATGCTAAAGATTGAACTAGATTTTTCTGCATGTAAATCATGTGTTCTAAAATGGAACTATGGTTCCAATGGGACCATTGAGGGCTCATTGGGACCACAGATGTGACCAACAAGGTAGAAGGGAAGCAGAAGGTTATGGGGGGAAACCACATGATGAAGCACAGGCCTTTGGAGTCCTCTTTGCTTCACCTCCTTCAGTTTTAAATGTCCAGTCTCCCTTTCCATTGTCCTATATTATCAGGGAACACAAAGGTAGGTGAAGACCCTCTTTACATAATAAGTACATAAATCAAACTGATGAAAGGTCATCTTTTTCTGACTGCAGGGACTGTACGTCAAAGGCTAGACAAAGAACTCAATCACAGCTGCAAGGGGTTGGGATGGCATGCCTAAAGAACCATGTTTAATAGTCATATCCATGCATGGTCCAGCAAAACAGTAAAAGGTGCTTGTGGGGGCAACCTTTAGGGTACCATCTGCTTCCTGCTGAAGCCAACAACAGTATGCACAGTGAATTTTAAGCCAGTGTCTGGATGGGACTCAGAAAACACATGGTGGGGTGGAATCAAAGAGTCACATGTCACAGCTACACCAGAGTTAGACCCATTTACTTAATTTAACAAAGCCTTTCTACAGCCACACAGCTTTGCTCTACCTTTCATTCATTAAAGCCTTGCACCATTATCTGACTGCCTCTTGACCATTATTCTTTTGTGAAGAATTGAACTCTGCTTCAAATATTAATGGTATAATGAATTGAAATCATACTGCAATCTTATGCTTCCTTACTAGTAGTCAACCCCACTGAAATGAAACTAAAGCTGGACCTCAGGGCTGAAGCCCAAAGCTCTACAGCTGAGGTAGCTCCACACAGAAAGCAGTGGGTGATGGGGGAAAAGGCAAACAGGCCCAGCATCAGTGCCTGGGCTGGCATGGACATTCCAGGGCCCAACAAGATTCATTCTGGTCACCACCACATCCCTTCCTTCTTATTTCAAAACACATTTTAAAGTCAGTAGATGGCTGGCTGTGCACATATGTGGCTACAGAGACTCACTGTATCATTCTGACTTTAAAATATACTTGATTCTTTTCTGTCACACACAAAAATGTGCTTATAACAAGGTAAATGCATTTCTGTTTAGCATCCAGGGCTACATTTCATTCTTGTAGATATATATATATATATATATATATATATATATATATATATCAGGTTTGGCTAACCGCTTCAAGTTTCTTTGTTGCTCAGGTATACGGAAGCATGCAATGGTAGGGTGGAAAAATAAAATAAATTTTGTGTGCTTCACAAACTGATGTAATACACAAGGACATCTGAAGCCTCGCTCCAGCATGCTGCCTGTTTGGGTCTAAAATCACCTAGCTGCATCACTGTTCACACTGCTCCTGCTGCTACTACTGCTAGTAGTGCGAGTAGTAGCAGATATATGTGCCTCCCTGTAGCCTAAACCTATTGCTGCTTGTTCTTTTCACTGGATGTGCTAACCAATTGCTCCCCTTGTTTCTTTGCCCTCTGTTTCTTTACACCAAAACATTCCCACCATCACCACCTGTCAATTAAAAGTAGCAATTCCTTCAAACTTTTGTTCTGTACTTCGTTTTCAAGTCTATTTTCAAAAACCTTCTCACCCCATCTCCTTTGAGGTGGTGTAATCCCACAAAGCACTCCACCTAGGCTGCACATGGACTCATAAATACGCACTCATGCACCTCACACAATTTCTCATTACTCAGTGATGGAGAACTTCCCATGTAGGAAGTGAAATGAGTCCATTGAAAAGCGTGATGTTTGACACCATGTGACGTGTTCGTTCCTAACTGTCTGTGGTACGGGATTTGTGATGTCTTATTCACACATTGCCAGTCATCCCTTGAGGCGGCAGTCATCAAGTGATGACTGTGCATATGCAAACCTGCCCTGTGTTTGCCACTGAACAGGTGCAGCATCCAGTGGTATTTCCCCTCCCCACCTTCTCCCAAAGGTGTCACTTTGGTTCAACAAGTGCCTGAAAATTGCTCACCAACCATCGCTCCCTGGCATTGGTGTGTGTATATATCTTAGCAGTACAGACCAGAAAAACCACCTGTGCTATTAATTTCTGTAGGATGCTGCCTCCATGCGACCCATAGTTACAAGGCAGGTCTTCCTCTGTGTCATCCATTTAAGCAGAATATCCATCCTCTGAAGTGTGTGTGTTTCCTCCCAGCCCCCAGAGATAAGACACGGGTTGTGTATCTCTGTTGTGTATTATTCAAGCAAGCAAGTCACGCACAGGGAAATGGGAGGGCAAAAGAGATAGGAGAATGTTTATTAATTAGAGGTTCCCCCCCCCCTAATCAGCGCAACACACCTACATTCACACATACACACATCAACCCACCCACCCCTTCTAAATAAATGGTCCTTCGATCTCCCTACTGAACCATTTCTCCGAAGAAGAAGAAATTGGGCAAAGGATGGTGGAGGAGCAGATTGCGTCAATGGCCACAAACCCGGACAAGCTTTCTGTAATTAGAAGGTGCATTAAAATTCCAGGCATGTTCCCTCCCCAGCCTGGGCTGGAGCGGGGAGGGAGGGGGATGAGGTAAATCCCTTAACCCCCAGCATCAGCAGCCCTAGGCAACCCTGAATGATCCTGGTCCTTCCTCCCCTTCACCCCTCCCTCCATGCAAATGGGGACTGAACCAGCTGCGAATCAAGACAATCAAGTGTTTCATAAAAAAGACCCAGCTCAATTTCGGGGGTGGGGAGAGGAGAGGAGAAGAGGGGGGGAAGCAAGCTCCTTTTCAACCGAAAAGAACAAGCCAAACTGTCCAGTGGGAATGGAAGACTCCAAACTGAAGATTCCTCAAACTCCCAAGGAGCCTCATCTCTCTCTCTCTCTCTCTCTCTCTCTCTCTCTCTCTCTCTCTCTCTCTCTCTCTGAGTGGGGGAGATGCATGCATTCCTTGCAAGAAGGATTTCCAAAGAAGAGATACACTATCTGCCTCTAGCCATGCAATGCTTGTATCAGGATCCCCCAATTTGAAAGCATGCCTCTCTCCAAAGTACCGATTCATCCATCCTAGTCTAATTTATGGGATGCCATTCTCCCTTCTCACGCCTAGCCCTTCTGCTACATCTCCCAAAAGCTTACCCCAAGAACCTTCTGCAAGCCACCTCCATTCATTAAATCAAAACGAGGAGGGGGAAAGGCTAAATCTTTGCACTCCATGACAGATCTTGCCCACAAAGATGCTTTATGGTTTTGTTTTGTTTTTTTAAATAATAATAATGAAGCTGAGTCCTTCAAAACGCCAAGCTATAGTCATGGTTGCCTAAAGTCCTTCTGTCTTCCTTTTCTATCTATCTCTCAACTTTCCTTATGAAATGGGTCTTTATCGGCATTAAGGAAAAGAATATCATTCAAGGCAAATGGGTACACATTTGTCTGTGTGCTTCTCAGCCAAAATCTGTTTGTTTGTCTAGAAGGAAACCACATTTTTAAAAAAGAAGAAGAAGGGGGAAAAGCAAGAACATCAAGTAATCTCCTTCACTCTGTATATTTGTTGCTCCCCCCCCCCTTTCCTAAAAAATAGTCTCAAGGCAAAGGGAAAAAAAGAGGGGGAGAGGAATCCTCCAGCGGTAATTCTGTCGGAATATCCACTCGTTTAAGAGGCTGTAGGACCCAACTCACGTCTCTGATTGAGCATACTGCAAGAATATTTATTGGGCACCAGTTTCAGTCACTGCATTGAACGCCAGCCTTGGCAAGCAAATTGCATTTCCTATCGCAGATGAGGGAGCCTGGTATATATATATATATATATATATATATTAAAAAAAACCCAACCCCCCTCCTCCCTCCCCTCCTCCCTCACCTCGCTTTCTCCAGAGATCATTTATTTTGCAAAGCAGCAACATCAACCCCCAGCAAGAAAGCCACATTCATAAGACTAAGCATCAGTGTAATCATGGGGAAACCTTGAGAAAGGACAAAGCTATAACCACACACACACAACACACACACACACACCCCTCCTTCTTGGCAAAAACACAGTTCTCTCTCCTCAAACCCCCCACCGACGATTATTTATATATTTCAATACCCCCTCTCTTCCCTTCACTGGGCGATCGATGGTGGCGATGGGCAAAAAGGGGGCTCCCTATTCTCTCTCTCTCTTTTTTTTTTTGCCCCGCGCCCCTTACCTTTCACACAGGAGAGCATCCAGAAAAAGACGAGGTTCCCCAAGGTAAATCCACTTTTAATCCCCATGATCTTGCCCCAGATGCACAAGTCCGGGCGGCTGCATCTCCTACATCCCCTGCGCCCCAGATCTGCGGCGGCGGCGGCTTGGCTCGGCCAGGTGGCCCCTTTGCAGCAGCAGCAGCAGACCCTTTGCATGTTCTTCTTCGGCGAGGAGCGGAGCGAGCTTCCTCCCCGGATCCGGAGCTGCCTGCCCGCTCGCCTTCGTCGCGCCCCCCTCCCTCCTTCTCTCCTTCCTCTTCTTCCTCCTCCTCCCCTGCCTCGGTCCAAGGCGCAGTGGCGGAGTTTGCGCGGAGCTGTGTGAGTGTGTGTGTGTGTTGATGGTGCGCGGTCACAGCTCCGAGTGAACAGTGTTTCTGGGATACCACAGCAACCTTGACGAGGAGGACTCAACCATCTCTCCGACGGGGGCAGCGAGGCTCTCGGCGCAGGCGAGCTCGAGGGAAGGGGGCATCCGCTCCTCGCCTGCCGCCAGCTCAGCTATGCTAGGCAGCCCGGGGCTGCCTGGAGCGCCTGGCCAACACTAGCCGCCCCCTTCTGCTGATAAAAAATAAAATAGCAATACAATATATATTATAAAAATCTCAGGAGCTGCGGCGCTCTTCGAAATCGACCAGGCGCGCCTCGAAATTGACCAGACGCGCGGGCTTTACCCTCCAAACTCTCCACAGCCGCTCGGTGGCTATTGAGGCTCCGTTTCGTCTTTCCTCTCCTCCTCTCTCTCTCCCCGCTCTTTCAGATGATTTTTTTTTTTAAAGGGAGAATGCTTGTTGATGTTTTTTGTTGTTTTGGCTTAGGGAAAAAAGCTGGTCGTCAGAAAGAATCATCTGGTTGTTGCTTTTCTATATATATATATATAAACCAAACCAAACCACAATAGTCCCGAGGAAACAAACAAGCAGGAGCTTAATTCAGCTGCTTCTCCATCTCTCTTTCCCTTTCTCTCTTTTTCGACAGCGAAGAGCAAGCAGGCGCCGGGGCTTTGCAGAAGGATGCCAGCCTCGCGAAGCGTTCGAGCCTGGTGGAAGCGCACGACGCGTAACTGCGCGAACGGCACGCGCGCATTCACACGCGCGCGCACACGTGCACACGAGCGGAAGAGCGAGCTCCTGTAGACACCTTTCCTTTCGCCCCACCCCCATTCACAAGCCCATATGTTGGTCGCTCTTGGAGTTTGCAGGTTCCTCCGGGAGACGTCGGGCATGGGGTTTTAAAAAACTGAGCGCAAAGAAGCCTCGCGTCGCGCAAACGGGCGCACGGGACGAAGCGGCTCAGCGTGAATTACGCAGCGCGCAAACACACAAATAAAGCCTCGTGCCTCTTGACTGCCCTATTCCCCACAAGGCTGCTTTTGCTTTCGGCTCCCTTATCTCCCCAGACACCCGCATTTGCCCCTTTATTTCCACGACCCCTTTCTCCACCTTCCAGAAGACTAGGTCCCAAGATCCGAGGAGCGGTAGTCTTAATTTTGCAAGTGGCCAACAAAATATGTAAATAGAGGGAAAGGAGAGAGAAGAGAGAGATTGTGGAAAGGATGGCGGGGCGGGCGCGCGGTTGACCGGGGGGGGGGGACTCGCAAAATGCAAAGCATCAGTCTAGTTCGGCTCGCAAGGGTTAAGGATAGGCAGAGAAAGAGCACTTCTGCCATCTACCGGCTGACGAAGAACCACCGGCTTCTTTCTAGCATTTGTATGGCCGGGGATGCCGCTCTGGGCGGTTGCGGGTGGCGGGGGGGGGGGACGTGTGTTCACGCTACAGAGAAAGCAACATTTTATTTTATTGTTTATTTTTTGCTGCGGTTATTTAACAATCATCAAGGTCTCTTTTTCATGCAAGCTGTCTCTCAGAGAGCACAATGAGTGAAAAGTGATTACGGGAAGCCGATGTGTCCCGTGGTGGAAAATAAAAATAAAAATACACGTTCATAGCTCATGCGTCCTCCTTGACTTGCGCGACGAGCAATGAAATGAATCGTGAGCAAGATAAAAGGAGACTGTGTGTACCTGAAAGAGAGCACAATGCTGTCTTCAGGGTTTGCTGACTGTTGTGCTTATTCGGTAGTCACTGTTGTGCTTGGGCACAGAATGTAGGTCTACTTTGGTGTGAGAGATTTTGTATAGCGTGTGAGAGGGAAACGTTCAGTGACAGGCTGACAGCTGGTGCCCACTGGACCTGTTGGGGCTGCTGGAAGATCTGGGGTGCCAACTTGAATAAAACGGAGAAGCCCCGCCCACATAACCAATCACATGACATGACACACACACCATTTGAATGGCAATGCCCGTCAACTTTGGGGGCCCCAGCCCTCTCAAATATTTCCATGGGGGAGGCCGAAGGTAATGTAAGGTAAAGGTAAAAGACCCCTGGACGGTTAAGTCCAGTCAAAGGTGACTATGGAGTTGGGGCACTCATCTTGCTTTCAGGACGAGGGAGCCAGTGCTGGTTCACAGACCGCTTTCTGGGTCATGTGGGCAGCATGACTAAATTGCTTCCGTGGCAATGGAACACTGTGACAGAAACCAGAGAGCATGGAAATGCCATTTGCCTTCCTGCCACACGTGCCTATTTATCTACTTGCACTGGCGTGCTTTCAAACTGCTAGGTTGGCAGGAGCTGGGACTGAGCAACAAGAGTTCACCCAGTCACAGGGATTTGAACCACCAACCTTCTGATCGGAAAGCCCAAGAGGGGGAGGTCATGGGGGCCTGGCCAAGTTTTGGTTTTATCTTCATCTTCCTCCCTTGCAAAGAAACAGTACTGTGTGCAGTTTTACAACTAGTTAACAGCATCTATTGAGAGAACCAGTGCGGTGCACTAGTTAGGGCCTGGGAGACCGGGATTCAAATTCCCATACAGCCATGAAGCTCACTGGGTGAGGTGGGGCCAGTCACTGCCTCTCAGCCTCACCTACCTCACATGGTTGTTGTGGGTCTTAAATAAAGAGGGAGAGAACCATGTACACCACCTAGAGCTCCTTGAATGAAAGGTGGAATAGAAGTGCCATTGTTGTTGGCAACCAGCTGCTTGAGAAACAATGGAGTGCACCTCCAGGGGTGAAGTCAAACTACTGCATTAGCAGCATCAAAGTGACCTTCTCTGGGTGCAGGACTATACAACATCGTTTTTGTTTGGTCCATGTCCTTCTAAACTCTTGATTCATCCTCTGCATCTGGGTTGATGAGATGATTCTGGCCTTTTATTATATGTTATCAGGGCTTATAGAAGATTTTACACACACACACAGTATATACATTATACATAGACAACTTTTGTAGCAGTAGCATTTTGGAGCTGACTGATTTATGTAGTTTATTTGGTGTCAGAAAGCTGCTGTATTTATTTAGTTGGTCAAAACTTGTATTTCTATTCTTTTTATTGTGTGGCCTTATGAAAGAAGGGTGCACACAAAGTTGTCAAAAGTTTGTCATTTGATTGCAAGACATTAATAAAATAAACTAAATATTTTTTTCTTTCATTCTATTTGTCTGTCTGTGTAGCCTTGAGTATATGCATCACGTGACATTTGAACATTTCGCATATTCTTGCTTTTCTCCAGCAATCTTTGCTTATGAGATTTTGGGTGCAAATTCTGGCACGAAGCATCTTTCTACAACACTTGGCAGATGCATTTGTTGTCATTTTGCTTTTGGCATGACCAAAACGCCTATTGATCCCCTGGGTACAGGTCAAGGATACAAATGACTTGGCAAGGGCCATTAAGTCAATCACCATGATTAAATACTCTCCAGAGTTTTAAATAAAGGTTGAGATGGCAAATGGACAGCTACTTAAAAACCCAACTTGTCAGGGTCTTGATTACTATGGATAGCAATAGAAAATGAAGAGGTGTGATGATGAGCTGTCTTGATGACTGTGCTGTTTTAAGCCCTAGACTTAACACGTCTCCCCATCAGGCCAGGAGTGGGTTGGGCCAGCTCATCTGCTCATGAGGTGACTCATGAGGCATGCATTCTCATCTCTTTTCTGGTAGAGATCAAGAAGGACTGGGAATGGTGTTTCAAGGCAAAAAGGTCCAAGATGATGTTATGATTCTGATCATTTAAGCATCTGCATCTATGTGCAGGAACCAAGCTCAATGTCAGAATACAGGCAAGTGATAGTGCTATCTCTCAAAACCAGTAGGAAGCTCTGACTGAGGGCCAAATGTGTGTGTTCATTGTACAGAATATGTCATAGTGTGTACATGATGCAATTTCGATTCACCAACCTCCGCTGAACCCAGGAGATACTATGTTATCTGCGAGGATTATACTGCAGCTATTCTGGAGCCAGATGTTGCTAAGACTTTTCTTCAAAGTCTTATTTGTATGACATTTTATTTATTTTGTTTTTTTTAAATGATATTTATTGGAAAAAAGTTTTTTTTAAAAAAAAGATAAAAAAAATTACACACACACAAAGAAAAAACAAGACAGAAAAATAAAAATAAAAAATAAAACCATCATTCTCAGATTCCCCACTTTCAATACCTTCTTTCTTTGACGGGAAAAGACCCGTTTCATGCAGAGCTGGTCCCTCCAATTCAGAGGGAGTCCGCCATTACCGATGGCGCCACCCCGGAAGTTTATTTTTATGACATTTTAGAAGCAATTGTGACAAAAGTTCTCAGGTCCTAAACATTATATTCAAAGATGGAATGGCCTCAGAAGCTAGACAATATTTTGAGATATAGCATTGTGTTAGTCCGCAAAAACTTGGGTGTTGTTCTCTGTGCTTATTCCAGCTTCCTTTCCATTTGTTTGCCACCTCCCCCATTCTAGCTGGTCCTCAGATTGTCTTGGAAAGTTGCTTCAGTTGTCAAAGAGCTTGCCTTTGTGATTCAAGGACCCGCCACCCACTTGAGGATAAGAAAGACACATGGACTAAAAAATGGGCTAAAAAAGGCCACCACTTTATTGATTACAGCATGTATTGGCTTAGGCATTGGATAAACCACAGCAAGTGACTCCACACCCTCAGGGAGGGGTGAGTCTATCAAGGGTTAACCACCAGTGGGAGGAGCCTGTTGATGCAAATACAACTGAAAGCTCCCCCTGATGTCACCGGGGGTCATGCCATGGCCCTAGCCACTAGCAAGGGCGTCGGACAGGATTCACGACTGCCGGATTCCTTTACTGGAATACCCATAAAGTGGAGGGGTAGGCGATGGCCACACCCTGCCCTCCAATACACAAACACATTCCAATGCCTAACCGCCAAAGTTGTGAGGATTTGCTACGAGGTAGGCAAAAGACCAAGTGGCCGGTGCCAATTTGCCAGTTGGATAAAAATTCCTAACAGGCCCCTTGGCCAACTAAGGCGACCAACCACAGGTCCATAGCAATGTCAAGAACCAAGCAATGAACTATTGGGAGGGTAGGTGGGTGATCCGACGAAAGGCAGCAGCGGAATGGATGGGAAGTGCTGTCGCGGCTGTGTTTGAGCAGCGGAACCCCGCCCCCAAGCCTCCACCTGGTTGGTTGGCTACCTGGGGCATGGCGCGGCAGCCAGGATGGCTGGGCAGGGGCCAAAACACCCCCTGCCAATGCGGGAAATGGCTCATGCTCACAACTCCTCCCCTCTGCAAGGAGGAGAGGCTTTCTCCAAAGGAACAGAAAAGACTCTTTATTAATGTGACAATAGCAGCACGGATGCTACTAGCTAAGAGATGGAAAGAAGAAAGAGTCCCTACCAGAGAGGAATGGCAAACTAAGCTGTTAGACTATTATGAAATGGCAAAACTGACTGGAAAACTTATTGACCAAGAAGACAAGAAATTCAAGAAAGAATGGGAAAAGTTTATAATTTATTTAGGAGACCACCGTAAGCAAATGAAAACATTAGCAGGATTTTAATCTCACTTGTAATGTAACAAATACTATGGACAATATGGATAGACATAAAATATAGATTACAAAATAATACGCAGTTTAAAATGTTGACAACAGGACCCCTGGAGGGGATGAGAGGAAGTCCCTAGATTCAGAGTAATCTCTCTACATGGATGTGTATTTGGTATGCTTATTAATTTATATTTGTAAAATCAAATAAAAATGATTTGTGAAAAAAGAGAGTTTGCCTTTCTATCATGAAAGCTTTAGAGCAAAGATCCTGGAAGTCCCTTCTCCTCCAGCAAGAAAATTCATACACATTCCTCATATTGCATCAAGCCATGTCAAAGGCCTAATTGCACCAAGAAATGTTAATAATGTCCAGCAGACTCTTTGATGTGGGGAGGAGTGGTGGACAAAAGTGCATAGATATTCAGGAAAGACTGGGGTGGGGAAAATCTCTCTCTCTCTCTCTCTCTCTCTCTCTCTCTCTCTCACACACACACACACACACACACACACACACACACACACTGTTGCCCTAGGGATTGGGGGGGGCGGGTCAGCTTCTCCCTAGGAGAGAGAAAGTTATCTTATCATTGACTTGCATATTTTAACAGAACTAAAGAGACACTTCCAAATCTGATCTGAATCTGAGATTTTCACAATGTTTTGCCAGGTTTGATCTGCATCCACAAATGTCTAATGGTTTTCTAAACTCCATGTCAGCATCTGTGGAACTAACACAGAAACTCCTTAATGGGAACAGAAGGTTTTTAGAGAATGCCACTGGAACACTCAACAAAATGTTGCAGCATGATGTTTTCCTGTTCAGGTTTTGTCTTGTGAGCCTGATGTTAGGACTTTTCTCTCCCATTCTCTTTTAACTGATGTGGGGAGACAATAGTATGACAAGTGGAGTAAAAGTACAGTAACTAAATAAAATAAATAAGCCTGCTTACATGCAAGTTATTTCATATCAAGTGATTAGCGTGGCCTCTTCTGAGTAAATATGTTTATGATTGAGGTGTAAATTTGCTCTGTGGTGCTTGCTAGCAAATTGGAAGATGGTTGTTTAGAAGATTTTGTTGTTTGGAAGAGTGTGTGTGTGTGTGTGTGTGTGTGTGTGTTTGACTGTTGGATCACAATCTACTTCTGCTTGTCCACCAGAGAACTGCTGAATCCATTTATTCTTGGCAACCAACACCTGACCTTTCTGATTGATTCACTATTAATACTTTCCATTATCATAATTACCCATGTCTTTGTCACCTTCCTATTGGAATATTATGATGAACGCTATGCCACACCATCTGTGGAAAGTTACTTGCAGATATTCAAAAAACTATTAAAGATGCACTTGGTAGTCTGAAGCATGGTTAATCCAAATAGAGTTTCATTGTCTGTCCTGGGTTTAGATCACAGTAGATGCATTTTCTCAGCGTCTGAAACCTAGTGGCAAACAAGGATAAGGGTTAAACTTGAGCATATGCAAATAAAACTTATTTGGGAGTTGACCAGGCAGGGCAGAGCTTAGAACAGTATTCCCCAACCTGGTGCCCTCCAATAAAACTTTGTTTACTATTGTCCGTTCCAGCTGGGCATGATGGGAGTTGTATTCTAGAATGTGGCAGGTAGACGAGTGACTAGGAGCGGCCGCCGGGACCATATACTAACACTGGTCCTGAAAGACCTACATTGGCACCCAGTACATTTCTGAGCACAATTCAAAGTGTTGGTACTGATCTTTAAAGCCCTAAATGGCCTTGGCCCTGTATAGCTGAAGGAGCGTCTCCACCCCCAACATTCAGCATAGACACTGAGGTCTAGCAATGAGGGCCTTCTGGCAGTTCCCTCACTGCAAGAAGCGAAGTTACAGGAACCAGGCAGAGGGCCTTCTCAGTAGTGGCGCCCACCCTATTGAACACCTTGCCATCAGATGTCAAGGAGATAAGTAACTATACAACTTTTAGAAGACATCTGAAGGCAGTCCTGTATAGGGAAGTTTTAATGTTTAATGTTTCATCACAATCTTGCATCTGCTGGAAGCCGCCAGAGTGGCTGGGGCAATTTAGTCAGATGGGTTTCGGAGGACATTTCCTGCTGAAAGTTCTAACTTAGGCTCCTGGCATGACCAGCCAAACAGATCTTCAATGGATGGACATCCCTGCCTCAGAAGATGTTTAGCTCTCACCAGCTGCAGCAAATAGCAGTGTGCAATTTAGGTCAGTGGCCTGACACAGTGTAAGCAGCTTCATGTGTTTGTATTGGGGAAAGCAAAGAGCTAGAAAAGGCAGCATTTTAAACATCCATACGCAAGGGAACAAAAGAAACCTTGAGTGTGTTTGGTTGCTTGGTTGTTTCAGGCCTTGTACACAGCTATTTCACT
The DNA here is from genome assembly GCF_027172205.1 of Podarcis raffonei. Taxonomy (NCBI): domain Eukaryota; kingdom Metazoa; phylum Chordata; class Lepidosauria; order Squamata; family Lacertidae; genus Podarcis; species Podarcis raffonei. Next base: position 18,364,195 of record NC_070608.1, on the reverse strand, counting down.
GTGCTGAGCACCTGCATTTCAATGGTGTTTTGCTGCAATGGTACAACAGCAAACTACAACAAGGGCCCTTTCATCTGCTCAGTCTTAGGCGCTTCTCTTGTGCCTTGAGAAAATGAAGTAAGGAAATAAATAGTTGACTAAAAATCATTTAGTATCTTTGTAAAGACCTTTCACACACTTTCAGCAGATAAGGTGTGTACCTCAAATGTCAACTGTGGATATGGCAAACAGCAGTTTCCTGGAAGCACACCTGTCAATGATGCACACTTGACAAATGCAAGTTTGCTGTTGGGCAATGAACAACTTCTGTTTCCAGTTAATGACATTAGGAGCTTCTCTCAGAGGGCCAGAAAGGCAGGGTAGGGAGATTGGCTTTTTGTCAGTGTCTCAAAATCCCATTGTGCATTGATATCCCAAAATTTGTTGTTTGTTGTTTAGTCATTTAGTCGTGTCTGACTCTTCATGACCCCATGGACCAGAGCACACCAGGCACCCCTGTCCTCCACCACCTCCCGCAATTTGGTCAAACTCATGCTGATAGCCTCGAGAACACTGTCCAACCACCTGCTCCTCTGTCGTCCCCTTCTCCTTGTGCCTTCCATCTTTCCATCAGTGTCTTTTCCAGGGAGTCTTCTCTTCTCATGAGGTGGCCAAAGTATTGGAGCCTCAGCTTCAGGATCTGTCCTTCCAGTGAGCACTCAGGGTGATTTCCTTCAGAATGGATAGGTTTGATCTTCTTGCAGTCCATGGGACTTTCAAGAGTCTCCTCCAGCACCATAATTCTAAAGCATCAATTCTTCGGTGATCAGCCTTCTTTATGGCCCAGCTCTCACTTGCATACATCACTACTGGGAATACCATAGCTTTAACTATACAGACCTTTGGCAAAGTGATGTCTCTGCTTTTATAGGCTTTCAAAAATAAAAAGAATCATTTTTTATTTGCAGGTACATGTTCTAGTTTACCTGTTATAGAAGTTTAGCTGTTAAATTACAGGTATGTTGTGAAACCTTGAAGCCAACCCATCAGGCTAGGACTAGCTATTGTGCATTTCCTTCTACTACCTTTGTTTAAGTTTTCTTAGCAATATATATTCAGATTGGCAATCTCTCAAGGGAAGGGATGCAAATCTCGAGCTTAGGGGTCTTAAGCACATACTCCCTTTCTCATCCTGCTTTCATCCTTCTTGGATAGTTTTGCCCAACTAGAATGTGACCTTGAACTCTGGTAACGATTCTTGCTTGTCTGGATATATGACAAAGAGGAGTGTGGGTGGGTGGGTGTCAAAGCTAGCCTAGATATAAATTCACATTTCTTGGTCTGTCCACTTCTGCCTTTGGCCCTGCTTTCCAGTGGCATGTGGCCCCTGAAAAATTGCCCAGAAGGGAATGTCGCCTCAGGATGAAAAAGATTCACTGGCTCCAGGGGAGTTCACACAATCCCCTCAACATGTTGAAAGAACAGGTAGAGAAGGTCACAGGACCCTAGCCACCACACATCACACTCCTCCAGGGCCAAGGTACCTCTGTATGATGTGAATAAACAAACTTTTTAATAGAGTGGCACAGGAAGAAAAAAACCCCATGCCACATGAGATGCTTCTTTGATCAGCTGAAGTTCCTGCTTGCCAATTGCCTCCTGAGGTCTGAGATACTCTGATACCCAGTCCTTTTGCAGATTGCTGGGGTCAGAGATGGAAGCAAGCTGGTGCTGCCATCTGCTTTCATTCTCCTCAATGCTTCTCCCAATTTTGGTCTGGGTCTTTCATAATTCATTAATGGAGGGTGAAGGAGGCGTAGGAACTCTCGCTGTTATCCAACAGTATGCCTTAATAGCTTTCTTTTCTTGGAACTCAGCAGTACATTGTTTCTCAGAGAGTGCTTTGAATGATGGGCAAATTAGAGACATAATGAATCATTTTCTAAGTACGTGTTTTTATAATTTTTATTTATTTTGCTTCACGCGTATCATGTAAGCATTTGAGAAAACAAGGGTTGCAAAAGGATGTGGTAGAAATTGAGTTGCCACACACATATAATCTTTTTTTTAGACAGCATCTTGAATTGTTTAAATATTCATGTTTATTTGGCTTAGAAATGGGAGTCCCAAGGAATGAATGGAACTCCCATCAGTTATGTGCTTTGTGATTTGAGCCCTGTTGACATGTTACTCATGTGTAGGGCGTAAACATGTAAAATGTGGGGGATTGGGGTTGCCACACCACTAAATGGGCCTAATTGCAGGCGGAGATGAAACAGCGTACGAGTGGAGGTTCAAAAATATCTACATGGTGCTTAGAGAATAACTTGCACCTAAATATTAGTAAGACAAAGGAGATGGTGTTGGACTTCTGGAGGAAGAGAGGGGAACCTGCCCCATTGTATATCAGGGGGTGCTTTTTGGAGAGAGTCTCCTCCTTTAAATTCCTGGGAGTTTACCTTAGTGAGGACCTCACTTGGAAAATCAACATAACTCAGTTGGTCAGAAAGGCCCAATAGAGACTCAGTTTCCTCAGGGTCTTGTGAAAGAATAATGTTAAACAACAACTGATGAACTCCTTTTACTGGTCCACAATAGAAAGTGTCCTTTCATATTGTATCACAGTGTGGTATGCTGGCCTGACAGCCACGGACAGAAAGTCTCTACAGAGGGTGGTGAATACAGTACATGATATCATGGACTGTCCCTTGAGTCTGCTAGATGACATCGCAAGGGATCGTTGCCTTAGGAGAGCAAGAAAAATTCTCAGGGATGACTCACACCCCGGCCACCACCTTTTTAATCTTCTACCCTTGGGCAAGAGATATAGAAGTATAATCAGCTGTACCAACAGGCTAAAAAATTGCTTCTATCCATGGGCTGTTAGGCTGTTGAACAAAAAAATAACATAGCAAAATTGACTTGCGAGGTGGTGTATTGTTTGATAAGAGATTGAGTGTTGGGGCGGGGAAGGGAGGTTCGTTTAATTTCATTGTACACAGGTTGTACTATGACAATAAAGGTATCATTATTATTATTAAAGGCACATCTTTCAACAACTGCATTTTGTGCATGGTTGCCAGTTAAAAAAGGAGACAGGAGTTTCCTGTTGCTGTTCTTTTCCTTTGAGAGACAGGCAAAGTTCTTAACTAGCTTCCCCGCTAGTTTGTCCTCTAAGCCTTCCATGACAAACACCAACTCCTAGAGAAACTGCAGTGAGGATGCTCTCAGCCCCAAAGTCTGCACTGAAAGACCCCCATCTCAGCTTCAAGGAGGAAAGAGAAAGTGATTTGTAGAGGCTAACTTTAAGCTATACAAACATCACAGATAACCAGTTAGAATACCAAATGACAACCAGGGTGATGGGTTCAAATCATCATATGTCCTTGGGGAAACTTCTATGTATCACTTCACATAACCAGCCTTGCAGAGCTGTTGTGATAGATAAATCAAGTTGAGGAAGATCTATGTATATACCCTACTGCCCTGTAATACAGTATATACTATATTTGGTCAATAAGACCCTCTTCTTTCTATCAATATTTTCCTTTTTTCTTGATGTTTTCCTTCTGTCACATTTCCCTCTATGTATATATACACACACATGCACAAAATGTAAAAAGCCCTCTTTTTAACAACAGTCAGATGTACTTCTGGTTTGAGCCTGGTTTCTGTCACTATAGATTTTTGTAACCATTATAAGAATGAAATGAAAACAGGCTACAATCTTGAGTCCCATTGTTGAATGGTGAGATATCCAGATCTGTTTCTCTGCCTTTTTAAAGAAGATGATCCCACTCAAGAGAAAATAGTCTCTGTTGTGACATCCAAATGGCCTCTGGCAAAAACGATGTCAGAGAAACAATAAAGTGGCATGAAAACTTATTTTCTCCCCTAAATGATGAATCAGTTTATATTCAAATGGAATTAATCACAAAAATATGGGAAACGAAAGCAGCTACAAGGATGCTTGCAGCCCAGAACTGCAGAGTCCCAGTTCAAATACATCTGACAATCCACTTCAATTGTGCTGATATAACCCTAGGATTCTCAGCTGGTTTTATGCATTATCTCCAGTGTAGGAAAGTAGCTACCCTATATGCCACTGCAGTTACACTGATTTACAGTGTCCTACAATAGTAATGATGGGACATGGAGAAGAAGACAGTCTTTAAGGTATGCAACTGGAAAGTTTAGCAAGTTTTTGTATGGGATGAAAGCAAACTGCTACCATGACATAGAGAAAAGTCATGCTTCGAGGCATGAATTTAATACAAGGGCGTTTCCAAAGGAGAATGTTATTATATTTGAAGGCAAGGGTGCCTTGCATCTAGGGGTGTATAAAGTTGCTAGCCACCATCTGACATAAGAGTGATAGATTGAGTGGGCTGCCAGTCAAATATAATCATCCCTGAGCATTTTGATGAATGAAATCTGAGTCACATAGCCAGAGCAGATGCTGTTTTGTAATTTAAATGGGTAAATGAAAGCTACTTAAAAACAAGTCATCATATGATTACAATGGGATTGAGGTGGGGAAAACAAAACACCTAATTTATAGAGGAGCTAGTGTTTAAACATCTAGGACTCTGTCATCACACGAGTGTAAGTGTTTTAACACAATTATTCAAGCTACTGCAAGGACTTCTATGTATTCCAACGAGGATGTTAAATAGGTCTGGCTGGGACTATTTGTTCGTATATGTGATAGAGACAAAATATTGTTTTGCTTGTCTGGTTTCTTGAACTGATGAGGAGCAATAACGGTTGATAGGGCAGGACGGCAGTGCTTATCTGACCTCTCATTTTTGGCAATGCTGACAACAGGAGCGAGAAGGGCAAAGTGGTGCTGAGGACAGCTCCACTGAAGGGAGGTCATGTAAGCACCACCCTCCTGCTGACTGCAATTGATAAGAAGTTTCAGGTAGGCAAGAGAGGGTTACTGAAGATTTACTGGTGTTTTGCAATATGTCTTTTTACAAATATGCAGGTTGACACTAGGCAGAACACCTTAAACACTCAGGGCTGCCAATTCGGCTGCTCTCACACCTTTTGGGAGATTGTCACTGGGGGCTTACTGCTGTTTTGTAAATGGTTGCATTTATAAATATATGGATTGTGAACAAGTGCTCAAATTGCTGTGGTGCTCAAATTATGTCCTTTTGTTGTCCCACGCTTCTTTCTACCTTCTTCAGCTGGAATTTGAGAAAATCAAAGGGGGGAATCTTAACCTCCCTAGGGAAAACTTGTCTTTTGGACTTAACCATTGTTCCTGCCTCAGAGGGATTAATGAATCTGCCAGTTGTTATTTTCTCTCGATTTCTTGTTTCCCCACTCTTAAGTTTAGTTCTACACATTTCTCCACCAGTTTGTGATTTGCTTTAAAAGGGAAAAAAAGAAGACTCTACAAAAATCACCAGCATTTTAGGATGCATTTCCCCTGATATAAACATTTTTGCAAGCAATCTCCCCAATTATAGTGCTTTTTTTGTTATTTTCATTCATGTATGTGTTTTATGTACACTTTCCTGTAATTTATACCTATTGTGTATTGTAATTGTATTGTGTATTGTAAGTGTATTGTAATTTATACACTTTTGTGGGTGGGTAGGGGGAAGAACTGCATCGCCAAACTCACAGAGATGCAAATTTGGAAGGAGAGCTTTTTTCGTGTATTGTTTCAAATCAAGTAGGCTTGTATTAAAGATGCAAATGAAATAAAATCCCTCCCATCCCTATGGCCTTATTGGTCACATTCACTTCATACATTTAAAGCACTATGATAACCGCTTTAAACTTACATGACTACCCCATGAGAATTCTGGGAACTGTAGTTTGTAAGTTGTGAGTTGTTAGGACACTCCTATCCCCACCCAGATCTGTAATTCTTAGAGTTCCATGGGAAGAGGGATTTTTAAAATAAAAAATAAAAAATTGACAAGCCTCTCCTGGAGAATTTCACATCCTGCCCTGGAGAATATTTGGCAATAATGGCCTCCCCAGTTTCACAATCTGTGAATTTTGGGTGCAGTTGTGGATCCAGTTTTAATATTATTTTAATAAAATGTTGAAAGAATCAATTGGCTTTGCTCATATTTCTTCTTGTCCTCTTCTCCTTGCCCACTGCTGCCTTCACCCATCCAGTCTGAACTATCAACAAGGTTCCATTCAACACCAGGTGAGCCAAATTTTCAGAAACTCCCTGAGAAAATAATCTGGAGAATAATCTGGAGAATTCCCAATGAATATATTTCAAAATGCTGCCCACAAACAGCATGGGGAGGGCATTTTTGCTCAGCCATAGATGATACAGTGACCCCTGTGGAGACACTGAATAAAAGTGGGCTATGCACTTTTGAAATCATTGTCTTCCACTTTAATACAATTGTTTCTCCTTCTCCTCTTCTTTGATTGTGTTTCGTTCTGTCTTTCAGCAATCTCCACCCCAATAACTAGATGCAGCCATGTAGCTGAAAGAAAGGAATATGAATTGTATTTATAAATTGCATGTAAGCCAACAAAAGCCCATCTTTTCAAGAGAAATTGAAAATAAACTGGCACACAGACAGAATTTGGCCTAGAATGGGGAGATATATTTAACTTCCAGTAGCAGTAGATCCATAAGGTAAGTCTATTAGTTTCTCATTTCCCCCGATTTCTTTATACTTGTAAATGGGTTGACTTCATCATGAAGTAGTGGAAACAAATTGGTACAATCTTCACTGCGCAGTGTGCCTGCTGTTGACCACCTGTTCCCCACTCCCAAGGCAAGTTCCCAAGATTAAACTTAATGCTGGAGCATCATACACAGTCACACCTTTTCATAACATTCACCATCATATACACAATATCCAAATCAGCAGGAAAAGAAAAAGGCCGAGACTTTTCATTATTGGAAATAAATGCAAGTTTTATTAGGTAGATGTCATTCGATGTACCAGATTCAGGTGAGCTAACTGGTTCCCATTTATTAGGAATTTGGATACATGGTAGTGTTAGGAAAACATTCTTTAAGAAACCGATTAAAGTTCCTGGAAGCTTTAAAGAGGATTCCAGAATTTTCTTTAGTGCGTAAGAGTGGCACTCTAGGCATGACTGGTGTCAGCTGGAGGTGCAAATAAAAGGAGGAAGTTACAGGCTGAAATTTTCACACAAAGAAAACACACACGCACAGTTTATACCATGCTGGAGAGATATAGAAAGAATGTGAATAGTTTGTATATATTGGGAACCAAAATGCTTGTGCAACCAGTCAAGCAATGAAGAAGCTTTTGACTGAGGAATTTGACTATGCCTACTGTTTTTGTCCTCTGCCTCCGGGGGGAAAACTCTGCTATAAACAGTAAGACAAGGTTTTACTGAGGTGCCACCACACAAGCAGGAAAGCGCAGCAGAAGTGTGTGGGTGGTAACCTTTAATAGGTAGCTCTTTGGAAAAAGGACTTGCTGATGTCCAAATATTAACACTCAACATTTGACCTACTTTAGGTCTAACACTTTTTGAGTACGAATGATCTCGACAACCCTGTGAGGTAGGCCCATATGGTTATCGCCATATCACAGATGGTAGGATTGAGACTAAGCCCACATGGTGAGTTGTGTTTTCACATCCCACCGGGACAGCTCATGCTCTAGCAGTTTATTCTATTTATTCTATTTATTCTATTTATTCTATTTATTTATGCACATTTATTCTTAAGCATTTATTCTCAAGTATGTGCTCAGTTAGGCCTATGCACTAGTATGTGTGTTTCATAAACAGGCAGCTGCCCTATACTGAGTCAGGCCCTTTGCTCATCAAACCCAGTATTTTCTACACTGGCAGGCAGAAGTTATCTAGGGTTTCAGGCAGGGGATATCCCAAGCCCTGCCTGGAGATGTTGAAGAATGAATCTGGAACCTTTTTCAATGCAAAGCAGATTCTTGGCTACTGAACCACAGCCATAGGCTGCATCCCTATTCACATTAACATGGGGTGTGGCTGAAATCCTGTAAATAGTAACCTGGGACTAAACCTCAAAGAGAGTTCATTGAACAGTCATGCATAGAATTGTAAGCCCCATTTTGGTCTAGGGTTGCCAGGTTGCAATGTGAAGATTATCTCTGTACCTTTAAGTTCACCACAGAACTGAGATCTGTTTCAGAAACCCCGCTGGTGTCCTCACCTGTGCAAAAAAATCTGCTTGGCTAGCAAGAGAGACATGGCCTTTTCTGTGGTGGCTCCTAGCCACTGATCTCTCTGATTAGTGGTGTGCATGGCTTCTGTGTGGTAAATTTTTTCATGGGACTTAAAAATCCATTTTTATAAGTCTCTCTTTTCTTCCAGAGCTATATTACAAAAACACAGCCATACTTAGTTGTTTTTAATCAATATTTTTCTGACTTTAAGCAAAACGAAGATGGTTAATGCTGCTGTCTTTGTTAATTTTGATCATCTGATCATTATTGATTTGATGATTCTGGAGCATTGTACTTATGTGATTTTATGATATCATGAGCTGCATTGGATGGGCTGCAGCCAAAAAGCGTCATAATTTATATATAAAAATGAATAAATGAAAATAAAAGGTGAGGCAGCTCCTGTGCATGGTTGGTGTGGAGTTAAAGAACTGCAGGAAGATCTAGTTAGGTGGCAGTTTAACATTTGCAAGTCACCATGTCAAAGCTGTGTGTATCACAAACAACAGATGCCTGTCCAGTAAGAGTTCTGTTTATACACAGAGACTTGGCTTCCAGGACTGTCATTACAGGAATGTCAAATGCATCTGACATTTCTAAATCAAGAAAGGAGTGAGAAAAACAAACAAATCTCAAATGATTATGTAAAAACAAACAAAAAAACTACCTTTCAATGCCCAAAATCATGTTTTCAAAACAGAAAAAAAGTAATTCTTTACAGTGTAAAGCACAATGTCCTGTCACTTTTTGTTTAGTTCTGGCACCTTCCCCTCGAAGACTCGCTCTCTAACACTATCTTTGTTACTTTCAAATGTCTTAGATTGTGTTCTACTGGATTAAATAGAAAGCCCACATTCTCCCCACCTATGATTTGGAGATTCCTCTCAGTTGAATTTCACATTGGAAGCTGTAATGCTTTCCCTAATTCCTCATCTATCTCTTCACTTCCCAAACATACTGAGGCTAGGGCTGTGGAAAAGTTCCAGCTCACTGGAGAAGTTATTGTGATTATTGCTGCCTCTCTACATGACTATGACACCTCAATTTGATACATGAGTGGTAAACTCAAAAAAAGAGCTCTCAGGAAATGCAACGGGACAACAAATGCTCTTTAAAATAAGGATCCAAAACTCTGTTCACAGTTAAGCTGCTTAAATCCAGTGCACTTCAGTGGTATTTACACAGCTTAACTATGTGCAAGATTGAAGCCCAAGTTGCTTAAGGCCTTATGAGACCAGCACTGTGGATTGTGTCCAAAAAGATTTGGATCCGCCATGAAGGATGTGCAAAGGTGTATTTTATTTGATTCCAGATCAGTCTATTTGCAGTATAGTAAGTACAACCCCCCCCCATAGAAATCGACACTGCCCTTCTAAGGACGCTAGAGGGTTTATAAAGCATAAAATTCATATCACAGGTGGTATATCACATAATTCTCTCTCACTGAAGAAATACGGGACTCTGAAAAGATTGACATTCTTAGGTGTTAGTTTCCTAAATAAACATCGTTATGATAAGGAATGGTTGTGTAGTGGAGGGGTTCTGGTAATTTTCCACAATCTTTCCTGGAAAAGAATGAAAGAAGGGAAATGTTAGGCCTCTTTACCATGAGGAAGCAAGAAACAGAGGGGAAGATAATGTAGATGAATTGATAAAAGGGCAAAAGTGTCTAGGCTAGATTACAGTAGGTTGACAGAAGAAAAATTGAAAGAAGAATATGGGGGCTGGGGGCAGAGAAAAGAACACCAGGAGGAAGTAGGCAAAAGTCATGAAGCACCCAGTGATGTGCAGAGACCCCTCAGCGCACGTTGTAGCACTTTTTAACAACTCAGCTGGAAGAGTTGTGGAATGCAGCAGCGATACAATATGTAATAATGCCAATTGTGTCAAGAATGAAGAAGTGGTTTTTAAAGGTGTTGATAGAAGTAATCTCATCTTTCACTCCCTAATCAAGTACAACGGCAGGATATATCTGTTGAAACTGAATCGAGGCAGCTACTTTTTCAAAACACTGTTTATTTCTAGTGGGTTGGGATTAACTGAGGACCTTGGATTGGCTACTTTTTGTGCATTTTAGATAAGACTGATGCAATAAAGGCTTGCCTTCCATTTCACGCAATAAGCACCGGATTCATAATAATAAAAAAGAGAGAGCAAATTAACACACTGGCTGTAAACATGCTTCCCCCCATTTTTAAAACCAATATGTGTTCTTTATGCTGCTATAGTTGCTCTATTGCAAATTGATAATGTATAATTTTCTCTCTTCTATTCTGGGCACTCGATAGATTCATGGACTGTGCTGTATTATATGAAGTTAATTACTAGGCAAAGTAGCATTTGCATTTTTCAGAACTACCTTGGCAAGGAGTGCCAGGACAGTTCTATAAAAATAAACATAAATATCATTGTAGAAAAGAGTTTGCAAAGTGTTGTCAAGCTGCTCTGCCATCAAGCATAACAAATAAACCTTGGAAGTTGGTTGCTTTCATCTCACTAAATTCTGAAGCGTTCAAAACGAAATGTGGTGTTTAAAAAAGGCCTCTAAAGTTGTGCTTCTCAATATGTTTGAACTTTGGAACTTGCTTGTAAGCTCACTTTCCCACCATAGATTCCACCCCCTCCAACAGCACAGCAGCTATGGTTCCATGACAAGCTTCAGCTTGGTCAGCAAGTCACATATTAACAACTTATTGCACTAGTTCACATCTTCATTTGCATCAAAAGCTGCATCCAGGTTCAGTAGGGCTCACATGAGCATTGGAATGTGTTTGCACATCTAGGTCACATCCGCACCATATATTTAAAGCTCATGGGTTTCCTGGGAACTGTCATTTGTTAAGGGTGCTGGGAATTGTATCTTTGTGAGGGGGAAACTGCAATTCTTTGAAGTTTTTGGATGAAGCCGTGTGCTTTAAATTTATGGCGTGGATGTGACCCTAAAAAGGTAAAGGTAAAGGGACTCCTGACCAGTAGTTCCAGTCATGGCCGACTCTGGGGTTTGTGGCACTCATCTTGCTTTATTGGCCGAGGGAGTCAGCATACAACTTTTGGGTCATGTGGCCAGCATGACAAAGCCACTTCTGGCAAACCAGATCAGCGCACGGAAACACTGTTTACTTTCCCTCCGGAGCAGTACCTATTTATCTACTTGCACTTTGATGTGCTTTCAAACTGATAGGTTGGCAGGAGCTGGGACCGATCAACGGGAGCTCACCCCGTCGCGGGGATTCGAACCGCTGACCTTCTGATCGGCAAGTCCTAGGCTCTGTGGTTTAACCGAGCAATGGGAGCTCACCCCGTCGCGGGGATTCGAACCGCCGACCTTCTGATCGGCAAGTCCTAGGCTCTGTGGTTTAACCCACAGCTCCACCCATGTCCCTGCACTGCACCCATGACTCTAAGCACTGCTAATTCTTTGGGTCTGGCTACACACTGATCAGACGCACTAAATATATTGGGTGGTATTCCACAAAATAGTTGTACAAGGATTACTATTGGTGCAATGGGACTTTCCCCTCTTTCATCCCCTGCAAACCCCATGTCATCCCCAAATCTACTACAAAGGGTTGAGGAACTCCCAGAATATATTGAGCTCAGGGGGAAGAGAGGGAGAGGAAATTGCATAGAAAATAAAAATCATTAGTGCTATGTTGAATACATCCCATTGCTTCTTGGCTGTGCACTTTTGGATCCTTCAGCCTATGGAGGCAGCTATCTGGTGATTAACAAACAGTAGTAAATGTGCAACAGCCATTCTATGGCTTTGAACATCTTCTTACCAGGTCACTTCTTGGCCACAGAACATATAAATAGGATGAATATTACATAGACTTGGAGTTGCCAACTTGGTGGCCTCTTGTTGCCATCCATCTGTCCCAGGAGACAGTGGAGGAGTATGCCTTTGGAGGTGAAGCCAAAGCATTAAAGAATTAAAGCACCTGCTGTGACTGTAAATGCCAAGACTGGAGAGACATGTTTTGTTGCAGCTGGGGCAGATGGAGGCGGCTGGTTGCACTACAGCAGATGCACCATGACATTTCTTCTCTCTGTGCTTGTCCCAGCGGTTATTCCTCCTTTGGCCACTGCTGCGGATACATGACCTGTCTATTTCTAGGCTTGGTTGTCTGCAAAGGATTCCCATATGGCCTGGTTGATGTTGCCAACCTTCATGTCACATTTGCAGATATCTTTGTAACTTTGCTCTGCCAATGGGTCTTGTAGCTGAAGCCAGATCCCCATAAAACACATCCCTGGGGATCCTGCCATTTTCCATTCTGTGGACATGACCAAGCCAGTGTAGACTTCACTGAGACAGGAATGTGAACATGCTTGGAATGTGGACTTGGGAGAGCACATATTTGTTTGAAGCTCTGTCCCATTTGATAACCAAAATCCTCATGTGGAAGACAGTGAAGCATTGCTCCTGGTGGCTGCCTAACTCACTTTGCTAAAGGAGCATGCTCAACACGCAAGCCTGGTAGACCTTCATTGGTATTGGTCTTTGGCATCACATTCTCCCATACCCTTTTGGAGAGGCAAACCACTGTCATTGCTGCCTTGTCAATATGCTTCTCCAGTTAAACGCTGATAGAAAACTTGCTGGTTATGGTGGAGATAGATAGATACTAATAGGGCAGCCATATTTTGAAGAACAAAAAAGAAGACACATCTGCCGACTTCTACTTTTAACTATGGATTGCTATGGTGACTCTCATTTTGAAAAAAGAGGCAGTGTCCTGAAAAAAGAGGACATATGGCAACCCTAGAATATCATCTACCACTTCAAGTATGTGGTCACCAATGCTGATTATGGAGTGCTGGTGACATCCTGACCCAGGATGTTGTTCTTCATCAGGCTGATGGTAAGGCCAAGCTCCCTGCAGGCTTGGGCAAAACGGTTAATGAGTCTCTGTAGAACTTCCTTGGAGAGTGCTGTCAAGGCAGAGTCATCTGCAAACAACATCTCTCAGATAAGGACCTGCTAGATGTTGTTGTACTCCTACTCTTTTCAGTCCTGACCAGCAAAGGCTGATGAAGGACTGAGTCCAATCACATCTGGGAGGTACCATGTTGGATATCACTGATGTTGTCCAAGATTCTAGGTGATGGCTCTCTCACCAGTGACTTCTAGGCCAGGCTGATTCAGAAGAAAAATACATACTTTGCAGTTGGGTAATATAAATGCCAGAAATTAAGAGAGGTGTTCAGAAGTCTTCACAAATATATTTATTGCAAAAAAATGTGCATATCACCAACATTTTTAAATAGATATATATTATGCCGATTAAAAGTGTCAAGTCAACAATAAATTTATTATAAAACGAGTACAAAAAAAAATCACAAATCAGTGGATCAGATTAATATATCAACATGGTTTGATCATCACCCCTCAGGAAAAGCCCGACTGGCATGAAGCAGAAGAACAGGTAAATCCACAAGGAACTAGTTTAATCAGCAGGCAGATTAGCCATGCCTTAGTTCTGCATTGCAGAAACATCCAAAGGTTCCATATGGATAATGAATTCATGTATGAATAATTCATAAAAGTATTATCTGTGCATGAGGTGCTACTTACCAAAACAAAAACAAAAAAACCACCAACAGAACATTTTCTTCATCCACATGAATTATGAAACAGTCTATATGGATAACTAAAGATAGGCCTGTTCAGACCTTCTTCACCTCATGGAATGAGATGGAGAGAGCCTCTTTTGACCTCTATATCACATCCCTGCCACCACCTCATGTCTGCAATTTTCGGACGAGTTCCCCACAAAACATTAGGGAAGACTAAATGATTCCTTTTTATCCACCACAAAACTGCAATGGCTTCTCTCTGCACCAGAGCTAGAAAGACCACCATTACCCAGGCAAAATCCCAGGCTAAACAGGAAGCCTTTTATAGCCTTCCTGTTTAGGAGGGCCCAATAGCCAGTCTGGTAGGAGATGGGGTTGGTTTTGAGCCTAAGAATATTAGCCTAAATACTAATGCTCTTATGGAGTTTCCAGCCAGAGCCCTTTGTGGAATTGTCCGGATTACTTTGAGGCCTTGCCTCAAAACCACACTTCTGAGGTGATTGCTCAAAACAGAACAGATGGTACCTGCCAGATTTATCTGTAAAGTAAGAATTCATCCAGACTAATTGAATTTAGGTCCCACTGAAGTCAGATTAGCTACGACGCACCCACAGTCCTGTTGATTTCCATTGGAATCAAATTCAGCTAATTTAGGGAATGTGCACATGAGTGGCTTGAAACACAGCAAGGTCATTCCCCCCCCCCCACTTTACAAGAAGCACTTGCACATCACTGTACACGCCAGACATGTGCACTGCCTGTTTGGCTGCCACATGCCTTCTGTTCATGAAACCATATTCTGCCCATGTGCAGTCATATGCGCCGTAGCTGTCTGAAATGCACATACCTCAACTTAACTGCAGAGTGAATATGGCTTCCATCTTCAAAATGGATGCAAGCTGGTTTGAGGGGACATGCACCAAGCAGCAGTATTTCCTCAAGAAACTAGGATAGATATGGATTGTGGTGAACATCATACATACACAGCTTCATGCATCAGCAATGGGAGTGCACTGGGTCCAAAGTAAATGGAAATCCTATGTACAAGAAGCCGGTGTAAAGCAAGCCAGTGTACATTAAATTGGCGAAGTTACACCAGGTCCAAACTCCATTTGGCAGTGCCGATACTGCTGCTGTTGTACCTAATTTTGACAAAGGGGAGAACAATCCTTTAAAATAGTGTTCTGTGTTGGGTTGCCAGGTTGCACAACTGAGCTGAAAAGACTTAGAACACAGTCTAAGGGCTCCCTCCATAGCTGTCAACGTTTCCCTTTTTTTAAGGGAAATTCCCTTATTCCGAATAGGATTCCTCGCAAGAATAGGGGAAAGTTGACAGCTATGGCTGCCTCGCGGGTATTACCCCTACCATGGTTGGCATCCGTCTGTCTCAGGAGACAATGAAGGAATGCGCCTTTGGGGGTGAGGTCAAGCTGTGGCTGTAGAAACTGATACGGGAGAGACATGTTATGTTGCAGCTGGGGCACATGAAGGCATCCAGTTGTGCTGTAGAGCTTTTTCTGAGACTCATCAAACCACCCCTATCACATCCCTAGAATACCCCTTTTGAGGGACTTACATGGGCCTCAGCTCAGCCAGCTTTGGGTCAGACAGGATGAGCAAGTTGGGGTTTCTTTGGCTGTTCACACCAGCTGAACAGGGATCCAACTGGCAAAACTAGAAATCCCCCACATCATAAGCTGCTCATCCCCATGGATTTTCCCCCATGCCCATGTCTGGATCATGTTCACGTTTTTAGGTGAACATGTCAACACTTTAGGGGGAAATTGCATGTGATTGGATCTCCTTTTAAAACTTTCAAACAGGCGCAGAGGGCGCCAAATTAGATTGGAGAGGAAATGTTTAAGCCAGCCCCCTTTTTCTGTCTATAAATTGAGGCTGCTGTTGTTCCTTGCAGAGGAAAAATACCCTGCAGGGCTCATAGCAGCTTGGTCAGGAAAGAAGTTTGTGTGAGAAAGAATTAAGCACCACTCTACCAGCGCTGCTCCTTTGATCCAATCTGGAGTTCTCGGCATCTTTGTCAAAGTAAATAAATAAATGAAATTGGGAAATTCTGCTGTGGATTTCCCATGCCGTGTTTGGTGTTTCCTGAAGACATAATGTGAGGAAGAGCCCTTGAGGGTTTTATTTTTTTTTTTTGTCTCCTTGTCCATCCATTAAACCCAAGTGTTAGGCAGCTGCTGGAGTGAAGGATCTTCCGCTGACAATTTAATTGAGGATGGGAAAAAAAGCACAATATTTTAGTGGTGTATGAAGAGCTCTCCATTGACAATATTATTACTGCTTAGAAAGAAAAGGACGTATACTTTGTTTTACTGAGTATGAATTCAAGGCTAAGGCTTGCGAGAACAATTTGTGATGCCTCATACAGTAAATTTATGGATGCAAATAGAGGAAATGAACTGTTAAGAAATCAAGGATTGTTTTCCTCCAGCTTGGTAACAATGTATGAAGGGTTCAGGGTTGTTGTTTTTTTTAATAAAAAGCAAAACATGCAGATTATAACAGACATCCATTTATTGTCTAAGTGGAACGTCCCATGGTGAGCTTTGACGAATCAGTACAAAAGATTGTTGAGGACTCTTTGCTCTAATATCAATAAGTAGTGTTAACATGTAGTAATTTAGAAATTACACCGGAATTAAATTATGGCTTGATTCTTCGCCCAAAATTACTGAGTGTTGAGTGAAATATAAATGTTCATAGATGTCTGTAAAGCAGCACTTACAATTCAGGATTATTGCATGAAGATTCTGTGCCAAAAATGCGAGGTAAATTTAGAATAAAGCATGTTCGTTATCACAAGAGAGGAGAGGGCCAAGAGACTGTGTCAGCCTGCAGGTAATGGCTTTTCCCACCTGTCTTGCCCCACCCTGTAGCCCTGGGAGCCTTCATAAGGGAGCTGTTTCCAGAGAAAGAACTATGAACAGAGATAGACTCTGTTAGCCATCAGAGTTTGGTAGGTTTCACCTGTGCTATCCTACCCCCGTCCCCCAGACTGATGTATATATGAATTTAACAGTACTTAGTTTATTTTTGGGCTGCTGTTTTGTTAATGTTCATTTTATTTCATAGATTAAAAATGCTGTATTGATTTGTTAGTCATATAATATGACTTTTGCTTTATATGTGATGTTTAGCTTACTTTTTGGGTTGTTGCTTTGTTTAACAGTGCTTTATAGACTGTAATTGTTTCACAGATGATTTGTTAATTATTCCATATGATTTATGCTGTATTTGTGATGTTCTACGATATTCTGTCATGTTACTATTATATATTGTTTGTAAGCCGTTTGGGGATTCATTTGAATGAAAAGCGGCATAGAAATATAATCAGTCATCAATCAATCATCAATATTTTTATTTGCACTCATTTTGATTGATAGCCAGTTATAGCCAGTAAAGGTGTAGCAAGGTCCCCATCTACAGTTCTTGTCTGCTGTGTCACAATCATATCTGGGGTTGAGAACCAGCTGAGTCCAGCTGCTGTTGCACAACAGTCACAAATGCTGCTGCACGATTGATGGGAATAATCAACATCAGCCTCCACTGAGCCCTGCACCACTCTATACTCTTGACAGGAAACTCTTGAACTGCCTTCACCCTCGGCAGTAGCCTTACTGATTGCTGCAGAGTTACTGGACCATCCTTTTTTCTTGGTTGCCCATATTGGTATAAGGAATGGTAGGTTTCACCAGCATGGAATGGAAATTGGACGGATCATGCCGTAAATAAATAAATAAAACCCAGCAGAAATATGAGGATACAGTATTTTAAAAAGTCAGCTCAAATTATTTACAGCACAACTGTCTAACCCTGTAGGTTTCAAAAATCTACTGAACTGAACACCACTCATTCAGTTCCTCAAATGCCATTTCCTTCATTAGGATTCTATACACTACAGGCAACAACTTTGTAGATCTCCGGCAAAGACCTGTGCCTTGAAGTATTTCTTCTCTCCCAGTGCCCCAAAACATGGTGACGGCCATAGCAGTACTTAGATGGAGATGGGGCTGCCAGTGGCTATTTAGCCAGATAGGCTATATGGAATCTTCCATGTCAAACGTACATTTGTTTCACTCACTGATATCTTTTTGACATCAGGTAAAGGCGTATCTGTTTTAGCTGGCCTTTGAAGACTGAAAAGATGACTGGCCAGTCTTTGTCCACTGTGACTTCTACAGCTGGTGCCATTTTGACTTCTACAACTGGCACATCTGTGATCTCCGGATTTTATTGTTGAATTGATTTTGCATTTTACTGTATTTTTTTATGCTGTCTTAAGTGCTTTGGTCGAAGGGTGGTTTAGAAATCATCATCATCATCATAATCCAGTACTACCACATTTTCCAATGCAGCATGCCATGGACACTGATTGCCGTTTGCTAAGAAGAAACAATGGGAGAGGGAGATTGCTTTCATGCAATTTGTGGGCTTCCAAGAAGCATTTGTTTGACAACTTTGGAAATTGCCGTCAGATTTCTAGCGGGCTCATTTTCTATTCTTATACAGATAGGTAGAGCAGGTGGTGCCCAGAACTGGACACAGTACTCCACGTATGGTCTGACCAAGGCAGAATAGACCGATACTATGACTTACTTTCTTGCGCTCCATGATCACTGCAGATGGTGACAGCAGTCACGAAATTAAAAGACGCCTGCTTCTTGGGAGAAAAGCAATGACAAACCTAGACAGCATCTTAAAAAGCAGAGACATCACCTTGCCAACAAAGGTCCGTATAGTTAAAGCTATGGTTTTCCCAGTAGTGATGTATGGAAGTGAGAGCTGGACCATAAAGAAGGCTGATCGCTGAAGAATTGATGCTTTAGAATTATGGTGCTGGAGGAGACTCTTGAGAGTCCCATGGACTGCAAGAAGATCAAACCTATCCATTCTGAAGGAAATCAGCCCTGAGTGCTCACTGGAAGGACAGATCCTGAAGCTGAGACTCCAATACTTTGGCTACCTCATGAGAAGAGAAGACTCCCTGGAAAAGACCCTGATGTTGGGAAAGATGGCGGGCACAAGGAGAAGGGGACGAGACGGTTAGGCAGTGTTCTCGAAGCTACCAGCATGAGTTTGACCAAACTGCGGGAGGCAGTGGAAGACAGGAGTGCCTGGAGTGCTCTGGTCCATGGGGTCACGAAGAGTCGGACACGACTAAATGACTAAAGAACAACAACATTACTTCCTTCGGTCAGCATACTTTACTTTTGTTGATGCAGCCTAGAATAGCATTAGGGGTTTTGTGCTACTGCATCACACTGTTGACTCATTTTAAGTTTGTGGTCTACTAAGACCCCTAGATCCCTTTCACATGTACTGCAGACAAGCCAAATGTCCCTTGTCTTATATTTGTGCCATTTTTTTTCTTATTGAAAGAAAATGCATAGTTTAGCAAAATTACAGCTATCTTCTGAAGTCTACAATTGTCACCAAATGTCAGCTAAAACAACACTTTGTAAATGTACAGGTTCTTGCATGAAGGAAAAAACTAAGGAATTCTGGGAAAGCTACAAATGCACTTCAGATGCTTTGAATGCAGGGTATTTTGTTGCTGGGCAACATATAAATGTTGCAAATAAATAATTAGAAATAATAAATAACTTTTTGCTTCAGCATATTTTTTATATTTATATATATATTTATTCTTTGCTGTAGTTGGCATTTGTTGGCAACGACGGCCTTCACTTTACAGCTATGTCATGATGTCTGAATGCTAGTCTTAAAAGTCAAAGCAACTATAATTGTTCCTGGCTTTGTAGGTTACAATGACTGCACTCTGCTCTCTTTAGTCAGAGTAGTCCCCTTTGTTTCCATGGGACTAAAAGGTGCAAAATATGATTTGAAGAGCTACTTTGCTTACCGTCTTGTTGGCTACTTAAAAAAACCAAATTAAACACAAACAAGCATGCTGAAACAAGCATGCCTTTGTTAACCTCACACTGTGATGGTATCTGTAACTTCCCTGATCAAATAAGATGATAATAAGGCTGAAGAAACTTCCATATACCCTTTCTATTCCAATGCAATTGGGCACCCTTTTAAGATTATTATTATTACAATGATATTATTATTATTAGTAGTAGTAGTATTAGTATTATTAGTATTATTATTATCATCATCATTGCAAGGAAGACATATGGTATGTTTGTTTATATACCTTAACTGTGCATTTCTTGGCTTCTTTTGTATTTCTTCCTACAACATGAATACTTTAAGGCAGTTACTAAAACGATCAATTAATTTGAATTTCATTAGCATGGTGCTGACTCAGCAGGGTAAGTGATCCACACAGATGGAAGATTCTGTAATTTACTTTAGCTCGTGTGTGAAAGGGGTTGCTACCTGAGAAGTTGCAGCATTTGCTGACATCCCAGGTGTAATAAGAGCTTTGGGCACCATGGAAGAAAGACTCCATTGGGATCCATTAAACCCTTACAAGTAATTGATTTTTTGTTTGTTTGTTTATTGTTTGGGAAAGCATCATTACATGGGGGAAAACAATGCACTGTCCTGCAGGTACAGAACGTTTGTGTGTAGGCACTGCCACAGGGCACAATGGAAAAGTCAGAGTTTCTTTAAGCCTCTTCTACATCCCTATCATCTATAGATGATAGATAGATAGATAGATAGATAGATAGATAGATAGATAGATGATAGATAGATAGATAGATGATAGATAGATAGATAGATAGATGATAGATAGATAGATAGATAGATAGATAGATAGATAGATAGATAGATAGATAGATAGATGATAGATGATAGATAGATAGATAGATAGATAGATAGATAGATGATAGATAGATAGATAGATGATAGATAGATGCTAGATAATAGCACGCCAATTGTTGCATTGGGGTCTGATGCCACCTATGTCATGATTTTAGGAATGTCACCAGAGTGTTGGCGTCAATCTGAGCAGAGGACATCTTTCTACCTTTGATGGAGTTGTCCAAAAGTGGCTACATTTTGACGTTGAGTGCAGCAGAACATTTCTGGCATTTAGAGGTAGCTTGTCATCTTTAAGCCTCAATTTTGGTTCATGTTTTGCTTTGGGAACTGCAAAATATGGATGTTAGCAGGGCTTTCTTTTCATCTGGAACTCACTGAAGTGCAGGGAAAATGGGACATTCCTGGATCAAATCAGAAGCTGGGATGACTTCTGTAATTCCAAGAAAATTGGGATACTTGAATGGTATGTGTTTACCTTGGATTTAATTTTCACATGCTGCTATACAATCAACTTCAATTTTTCTAATTCCATACAGACTCTAGTTTTGATGCAGCAGAGTGTTTCCAAGCTTTATTATAAAATCAATAAAAAAAATTAAGAAAATAAACACTCTACATGCTTACATGTTCTCTCCATTTCAGGATATAGTGTTGCTCATAGAAAGTCTCCTTAAGTTACAAAATGAAACAGTTCCATTATCTCCATGTGTAATAAACAATAACAACAAGAACAACCAAGGTTGGTACTTTACTTGGGGGCAAGTAGATCAGAAGAAAAGTACCATGAAAGAATTGACCTTTGGGAATCCAAAACCCCACAAAGGAATAGCACTGACTTCCAGCGCTTAAAAACCATAACACAGAGAGAAATGTACAGAGATCCTTTAGCTAGAATGATTGAAAGAAGTGACAGGAGGCAAGCAATGGCTCCTGTGACCTGGAAGAGTCCCTCTACCTCTTGAAACCAGATGATTATGGAAACAGAGGTTTCCATGCATGATCTCGTCCATGATTCAATAGCCAGAGCCCCTTTCCTCCATGTACATCAGGCATGGGCAAATACGGCCCTCCAGATATTTTGGGACTACAACTCCCATCATCCCTAGCTAACAGGACCAGTGGTCAGGGATGATGGGAACTGAGGTCCGAAAACATCTGGAGGGCCGAGTTTGCCCATGCCTGATGTATATGATGGAATGTGTATTGAAGACCATGTCAATCAGGCCGTTATACACATGGACATCTGACCAGAGCATTCTGTTCATATAGTCATTGTGGTGCTACAAAGGCAGGAATTTAATTAACATCTTCAAAAAGTGGCCCCCTGTGAGATCCCTCTGCAAGTTCGAAGGCGAAACTTACCTAACTGCATCACTGCATAGATTGGATACAATTGCTAGGTGATGTTCTTTAAATGTTCTTTAAAAAGAGATTACTTTTGGTCCTCAAATTCGCAATGGGGGAAAATTGTATTATGGGTGTAGCGTGGAGGGGCAATACTGAAGAAGGTCATCACACCCGGCAGATTTGTGAATCAGTCCATAATGAAGACTTGTGACTGAGTCAGGTTCACTGAGAAGACATATCGTCTGATCTCTTCTCAAGGTGCTTATTTCTTTGGTGCTTTTTTCATGATGTGTTGTAATCTTAGAAGGCTGGTGAAGCTCACACTTCCTTGTGTAGGTGTGAGCTCTGGTAGATCTGTATCCATCCCTATAATTTATATGATGAAGTGGGATGATTCCTCCTATATTTCATAAAAGGGGAGAAATATGAACACACCAAAGCATTGATTTTTGTACCCTACCATTAACTTGTGACAAATCTCCAGTTTCTTCTTTTGGTAAAATAAATGCACAGAATTTCCGAGATTATTCAAGAGACTAGTCTGAATTGTCAGTTGTCACCCTTCCCCCATCAACAAATTCAAATTTATATTTGCAATCCAGACTAATGGATGGAATGATTTATTTTACAATGCAGAAATAGGCTTGAGTCAACAAAAGCTTTTGACGCAATAAATTTGTTAGTATTTAAGGTGCAACGTTACGTTTTTGTTTTCATAGTATTGACATTCCCAAACACCAGGATAAATTGTGTCTGAAACAAAAACAATAATTTTGTTTTATGGCATAATCCAAACAAATTAAGCAGTTTTAATGACATTGAAACAAGTCAGCTCACTAACAATTCTATAAGAACTTGCAGAACAGAGATGAGTGGTGACAAAGAAATTAGCAAAAATCAGCCAGCTGCTTAAAAGAAAAGGTGTCCTAAAATAAATCTGTCTTGGCCAGTTGGACCTGTTTGTCCAACTGTGCCGTGGCCCTGGAGTCAGATTCTCTTTCTTCAGGGGATGAGGCTGAGAATTCTGAATAAAAAACAGAATGCTATGCAGGGTCAGTTGCAAGAGTGCCCACCAAATGACCTGTGGCGTCAGTGCATCTCTGGGCCAAAGATGTAGAAATTGTTAGGAGCCCGTCCTACACTCGAGTAAGACCCTGGCAGAGACACATGCCCAACTGGCATGTTCCATCCCTCCTGGTCGATCGTTCAGGAGCTTCATAAGCTTTCTTCAGCCGAATATCACAGCGACTGATGCAAACCGACTCTGGCACACTCAGAGATCTGCAGAGTTTGCGCACCTTGCGTGACAGACCTCAGCAACTCAGCATTTTGGCTAATCTACTTTATTTACATATAAACACACACAGAGCACTGCAACATGGCTCCCCCTCTCTCTAGCATCAGACAGCAAAGAGAAAAAAGAACAAAGGACAATAGTCCCACTTCACGGAAAACAGTAACACAAACATCCTGTCTCCATTACTTCCCACTCTGTGGAGTCAAAACATACCACGTCATGAAATGACATCCTCCAAGGACACCGTTGCAAAGAGACCAGAGCAGCAGCTACTGAGGGCGAGTGCATGATGTGTGCCCCCAAGGAGGGCGGGCAAGGCATGGACAGAGCCCCCTGCGGCTTACCTCGCAAAACAGCACAAGAGAGTGGGCAGCAGTGTTGACCCAGCTTGACCCAGGGATGGAGGTGAGGCAGCCGGGCACCTTAGGCACCCATAGCCTCTGTTCCCCCTGGGCCAGGGTTGACCCAGAGATGGAGCTACTACGGCCAGCAGCCTCTCTCTGCTGTGGCAGAGCTGCATGAAGTGCAGCCCAGTCGAGAAGAGGTGTGGCAGCTCTTTGCCGCCAACACTCCACTCTGCCCCTGGGTCAGACGTGACCCAGGAGCGGAGTTGGTGGAGCTGCGGTTGGGCATGAGGAAGCTCCTTTGCACACTGGAGCCAGGCTCCGATGGGAGGCTGTTGTGCAGGCGCCTGGTCACACCCCCTCCAGAAAATGCGCCTGGGGCAATGCCCCCCCCCAGACCTCCCCATGCTATGCCTCTGAACCAGAGTGTACCACCTACCACTGCTTTACAGTAGAAGGGTGCCAGTCCCCTTTAAATGCAGTCCAGTGAGGGCAGGGCTAGCTACTGGAATGCACCTAATGCTACTCTATAGGGCTTAGTCTGAGATTGAGGACTTGCATCGTGCATGTCTATTGAGGAGTTCAATTTAGCTTAACGGAATGTGGTTGTAGGATTGTAGCCTCTTTGTAAGCTCAAGTTCCTCTAGCGGATGGGAGCACCACTCCTTCTTATACTAAGATATTTTGCCCTGTGCATCCATCTTTTAAAACAGCAGATAAAGATTTTATGACCTCTGATAATCATTATATTTGAATTAAAATATACTTTATATTGGGGGTTACCAAACTTTTTCAGCAGGGGGCCGAACCACTGTCCTTCAGACCTTGTGGGGTGTCGGACTATAAACCATACCGCCACGACTCTCCCCTCCCTTCTCCACAGCACTGGATGAGTCCCGGTAGCTGCTTACCTGTGTCTTGCGAGCGATAGGGGCTGGCGGTGGCAGTGGCGGAGGGACGATGAGCGCTCCGGAGAGGGGCTGCTTAAAATGGCAGCCGCTAAAGCACTGCTGCTGCTGGCACTAACAAAGCCCAACCCCTTTCCTCCTCTAGGCAGGGCAGGGAGAAGCCAGGAGAAGGGAGGGAGGAGGCTCTGATGCTGATGTGAGGGAGAGAGAGGGAGAGGGAAGGAATGTGTATGCTGGCAATTAATGTGGCGATTCCCGGACCGTCTGCAGGCCGGATCCAGAAGGCAATTGGGCCTGATCCAGCCTGCGGACCTTAGTTTGCAGACCCATGTTTTATATGTATTGTGTTTTTAATGTTCAGTGTGACAGCATTGTCATTTTAGTGTGACTTAATTGTGTTTGGGACGCAGGTGGCGCTGTGGGTTAAACCACAGAGCCTAGGACTTGCCGACTGGAAGGTCGGTGGTTCGAATCCCCACAACGGGGTGAGCTCCCATTGCTTGGTCCCTGCTTCTGCCAACCTAGCAGTTTGAAAGCATGAAGTGCAAGTAGATAAATAGGTACCGCTCTGGCGGGAAGTTAAACAGCGTTTCCGTGCGCTGCTCTGGTTCACCAGAAGTGGCTTAGTCATGCTGGCCACATGACCTGGAAGCTGTACGCCAGCTCCCTCAGCCAATAAAGCGAGATGAGCGCCGCAACCCCAGAGTCGGTCACGACTGGACCTAATGGTCAGGGATCCCTTTACCTTTACCTAATTGTGTTTATGAAGCCTATACTTAAGTTCCTAACAAGCAGTAGTGAGCAATCCAACATTGTGTGTGTGTGTGTGTGTGTGTGTGTGTGTGTGTGTGAGAGAGAGAGAGAGAGAGAGAGACTTTTGCAAAGGAAAACAAACAGGATTCCTAAAAAGGAAAATGTAGAAACTTCCTCTGATGCAGAGCCACCTCAAGATTTCAGTTACAGCAAAATGTAGAGCAAACTTGAAAATTCCTCCTCTAGTGAAACAACTAAAAGATTATGAATGAAACCAAAATTATTTTGACTAGCTAAATTTCTCCCGGTGGGGATTACTATACACCTTACTATGTATATTCTTGGCTGCAGTTGAAATGCAGCCTGTAAAAGTTTCACAAAAGAGATGCTGTATTGTATTCAGTGAAGTCTTACTCTGAGTAGACCCACTGAAATTTTTGGAACAGGCAGGGATATGTGCAGCTCACATGTCCATAAAATGTGGCTTCCCTGAAGCAACTTGAGGCACAAGCTGGTACAAATGACAGTGCTAATTTATAAGTTGGGGGGGGAGATGACACCACACACCAAAGTGCATGGAAAGGAAGCACCATATGCAGCCCTAATTAGTCGGGGGGGGGGAATTATTTCACTTTGAGGGGAGAAAACACTGTATGTTTCAGTACTTCAATGAAGACAAATTGTAAGTGTGGAGGCTTAAGTGTAGCCTTTGAAATTACACATAATTACTGTTAAGGTGTACACAGGTTTGATTAGGACAGAATAATGGGTGACCCATTTATGCTTAATGAGCATCCAAAGCAAACAGAAGAACATTATCCAAATTAACTCCTTTTCTTGATTCTGCCCTATGTGTCACACACTGGTTTCTATGCCAGCGTAGGCAGGTGTCTGATAGGTTTTTTAAATGAAGTCTGCTATTCTAAGAGAACTAAACCACTGGCAGTTTTGTGGCTAAATGGTGTAGAAGAATACAAGTACTTCTTTTTTTGCAAATCCCATTGTGCTGACTAAGATCTCTGTGTTGTTGCTTTCTATGTATAGACATTGCCGTGTGACTCAGCAGGTTTATGCAGGGCATTGGTCCATCTAGAGCACCATAGTCTTCCCTAGGGGAAGCCAATCTGGTGAAGTCCAGATGTTACTTGCTGCCTTGGACTGATGAGAGTTGAGCTATGACCTTTCCCCATAGATGCCACATTCAAACCAGGAAAGCTCCTCTGGGGCAAACAAATTCCAGATTGCAACTTCACTTCATGTTCACGTCCTTTCTGAAGCCCCACCTGTACTGCACACTTAAAGCAGTATCATACTACTTTAAACAGTCATTGTTTAAAGTGATAATTTAGAAGAATTCCCCCAAGAATTCTGGGGAGCTGAGAGACCCCCTATTTCCATCACAGAGCTTCAATTCCCAGAGTTCCGTGGGAAGAGGAGTTGATTGTATGTTTCCGAGCACAATTCAAAGTTTTGGTGCTGACCTTTAAAGCCTTAAATGGCCTCGGCCCAGGATACCTGAAGGAACGTCTCCACCCCTATCGTGCAGCCCAGACACTGAGGTCAGCACCAAGGGCCTTCTGGTGGTTCCCTCACTGTGAGAAGCGAAGTTACAGGGAACCAGGCAGAAGGCCTTCTCGGTAGTGGTGACCACTCTGTGGAACGCCCTCCCATCAGATGTCAAGGAAATAAACAACTATCTGACGTTTAGAAGACATCTGAAGGCAGCCCTGTTTAGGGAAGTTTTTAATGACTGATGTTTTAATGTATTTTTAATCTTTTGTTGGAAGCTGCCCAGAGTGGCTGGGGAAACCCAGCCAGATGGGTGGAGCATAAATAATAAGTTGTTGTTCTTGCTGTTGTTGTTGTTGCTGCTGCCGCTGCTGTTAAACCATGCTGTGAACTGTAGCTCAGTAAGGGGAACAGGGGTCTCCTAACAAATCTGAGCACATGGAACAAACTACAGTTCCCTGAATTTCTTGTGGGAAACCACAATTGCTTAAAGTGGTAAGATACTGCTTCAGTATCTACTACAGTAAGATACTGTATAATGTAGATGAGGCCTTGGGTTGTGCCTTTCTTGACTTCCACAATGCCCCAGAATCTGTTTATAATCACAAACCTTACTTTCTTACCCACAAACTGTTGGTGGCTATCTTTTTTTTTAAATGCCTCCCTTCTTCTTGCCTGCTGAACTTGTTATGTTTCCCCGAGACAATGGTTGGGCAAGTTGTATGCCATTTAGCAGCTGTCTCACTTCGCAGCCTGTTCTTTCACATCCTCTTTCCAATGGCCCTTCAGTGGTAAATGAACCTGAGTGATCCTTGGTTCGTATCTCATATTGATTTTCATGATGAGTTGGCAAATTCCACCAAGTGCAGAACGTTTAAATCATCGACACTCTATACTATATTTTTGTTGTTGATGATGCATTCTTCTTTTGTTTTATAGGTGAGAGGATGGCTGCTCTGTAATTTAAGAACTCTTTCCTTCTCTTCAATTCACTTAACTCCAGCCCACAGCATGCCTTTCGATTCATCCACATTCCCCTCAGTGCTGTTTTGTAATTTGAGTTTACTTGTTCCAAGAAGACACTTTGCACTTTAATTTTTCACAAGAATGAATTTCTCAGCCTGCCTGCCAAATCCCTCTAGTTCTGAAATGTCCAACTTGTACAATCAGTGAGGAACTCTCATCTTGGTTTCTCCATCCTCCTTGCTCTTTGTGGCACTATGCCCAAAACCTTAGGCTAGGCCAAAATCATTCCCCCACCAGTTTCCCTAAAAATATTGGCCCCCTATAGGCTGATTTTATGCTGCTTTCTTGAAATGGGAGATTTCTATTTACATAACTGGTCCACAGCAGAGACAGAAAGAGTCTCGCATCCCTTTCTTCAAGTCATACTCATAGCCTGCAACCATCTTGTTTTGACTGGAGCATTCTGGATTGATCTCAGAATGTCCTGTTTTTTGGTCCTGTCCTCTCACACAAGCTAAAAGGCATTGCCAAAGCAACAAAGACTTTTCTCGCTCTGACTCTGGTCAACATGGAGGTGAGTAATGGAGGAATGTGGGAAACAAACAGGGCTGGAGCTGAGTTGGGGTCTTGGCACGTGTGATCTTTGGATGAAGAGCAGTATACAAATTTAATAGATCATCATCATCATCATCATCATCATCAAGTATGCGCTTCCAATTGAAAAATGAAGGCTATCCTTGGGACCAATATGATGATGGGGCAGGTACCCACTACATTTTCTGCATAGCAAAGATGCTTTCTCTTTGGGCAAAGAGGCCTCAGGTTAAGCTTTGATCTCAACTGATTTTGCTGACTAGACCAGGGGTCAGCAAAGTTTTTGTGGCTTGGGCCAGTTCACGGTCCCGCAGACGCTGCGGTGGGCCAAAGTGCATGCACATGCATGCGCAAATGCTCTTTCCGGAGCTCCTTCTGTGTGGAGGAAACGTGCACAGCTTCCCATTGGCTGCAGGAGCTTCCTGCAGCCAATGGAAAGCCGGCCAGCATCACGGAAGGCGGTCTCCACTCTGCTCCTTGCCGGTTTAGTGCGGCACATGGGAGCCAACTGAGCGGGTGGCGGGGGTCCCTGAGTGGGCGGCAGAGGTCCATGGGCCTGTCAAATGAACCCCCATGGGCTGCTTGTGGCCAATGGGCCTTAGGTTGCCGACCCCTGGACTAGACCCTACCTACTTTAGCTTTTCTAGTTAGCATTCAATATAACCAGACATGCAGGAAATCAGGAAACTGGTACAGGGAAATAGGAAGTATGACCGCACATAATTTTCTGTATTATCAAACAGTAAAAGTCTTTGTTCCACAACGTGGCATGGTTTTATCTTTTTAATAATAAAATGATAACATAAAGTAATACAATGGAACTGTAAAAGCTTCCCTGCCTAGGTTCAAGGGTTTTGCATTAAATGCCTCTTCCACTGAATCAGCAATTGCCAACTTGTTGCGATGGCCTTCAAACATGGATTTTTATTCTCATTCTTTATGTCACTTTTACAGGCCTTCCAATCCTTTAGTTTTTTTCTCCATACGCCACTGCATTTCCCCTCTTTAAAACAGGTCTCATGTTATTTTCTCTGCTCAGCTTGGGGAAAGAAGCTAATTCTTATGTTTATTAGGAATATACTGTTTCCATTTTGGGTGTCTTGCTTCAAATTTCCCTTATGATTGCTGATGAAAACTTGTTTTCAGTGAAGATGCCAAGTGCCTTCCTTATGAAGTATCCTATGGTGTCCTTTGCTAGTCTGACATCTTACACTGTTGACCTCTTCCCATTAATATAACTTAACAATCTTGAGTAGTTTTTCGTAGCCATTCTTTTCCGTAGCCATTCTTCGTTTTCTTATGAACAGGCTCCAGCTAAAAGCAGATCACTTTGCTTGGTTAATAAACCAAACAAACTTCTGCTGCCTTATTGATGAGTTGGACTTATAGGTGTAAATCAAGCAAATTGTTACAATAAAAATAATAGTAGTACGGGAAGTACAAATAATAGAAGTACAGAAGGCACAGTATAACTGGAAGAGACTCAATTGTAGATTGGTAGAGTACTTAAGACCATTAGGAAATGAGTTTGACTTGGTGGCAAATCAGTGGCTTTTAATGGTATCCAAACTATTAAAGAGTATCCTGTAGTGGCTGACCGGGACCAAGGGGGTCATCGATATGGCTGGAGATCTTCCATTTTGCTTCTGTCTGACCCCTCTTAGAATTGCTTTGATCCCCATTATGTGTTTAATTCTGAGCTGCAGAAGCAACACGAAACTTTTGCCCATATTTGTCAGTTCTGCTGCCTTTGAGGGGAAAGTTCTGGCATTGGGACTGTCTGGGAAAGCAACAAAGCTGGCAGGGTTGTCACTAAAACTGCCCTTTGTCTGCAAATGGAAGGTATGGTTGCCAAAATGGCCTAGCCTGCTCTGTTGTTGCACCTTTCAAAGCTGCTTGATATGCAGGAATCAGCAGTGAAATTGTCTCATGGCGCATTATCACCTGCTAATTGCTGCAGGTCAAATGGCTGCAAAGGATCCCCATTCAAAAACTGGCAACTCCAATCTGAAGTTAATCTGCTACATCTCCTGATAACAAATGTACATATATTTCATTCAACCCCATTGGCAATGTCCCATTGACTCCATGGCAACTGAGACCTACTGCTTCATCCAGCCTTCTGTCTTGCATTGGAGCTGCAAACTGAAAGTTCTGCAGAAAAATTCATTTGCACTTCAAATTCCCATTTTAATTAGTCTAATGTCACAATGCTCACATGATTCGGCCAGTGTTCATCTCTTTTGTTTGATTGCTTCCTTGCAGTGTCTACGTTTGGGGTTGTACTGCAAAAGACTGTACTGGCCAAGCACATTTACAACAAGGAGAAACCAGGGACTTGGTTGCTAGGAGACACTTGGGAAGCCGTCTGAATAGGTATGTGATTCTTTTCCATCAAGATGATCAGGACATAAGCAGTGCATTTCCATATCACAGAGATAAAACATGCTGTCACCAGAGGCTAGATTTGCATTAACATAAAAAAAAGAGTTTCAATAATTTGCACAACCCCATTTTTATGTTATAACGTGGGCAATGAATGTACATTAGGTGGGCAGAAGGGTAAAGCAACACAGCAGCAAGTTCTGTCTCATGACCTACATGGTTTTTTGTAAATTGTGAAGAGACTGTTGCATGCAGTGCTGTATCCAAAGTGGGCTCTGTCTGTGCTTCCAGAAAGACTGCTTTTCTAGGGTTTCCAAACATATGGAAATACTTCTCTGCATGTATAATCGTATGTACAGGCAATTCCCCCCCCCCCCCAGATCCTGAAGGTGCAGAGCACAGAACAGTCATACCTCGGAAATCGAATGGAATCCATTCCAGAAGTCCGTTCAACTTCCAAAAAGTTCGGAAACCAAGGCGCAGCTTCCGATTGGCTGCAGGAAGCTCCTGCAGCCAATCAGAACCTGCACAACCTGCGTCAGGTTCCAAAGAATGTTTGCAAACCGGAACAATCACTTCTGGGTTTGCGGCATTTGGGAACCAAAACCTTCTATCACAATGCGTTCAACTTCCGAGGTACGACTGTGTACACATTCTTGTCAGAATGTTTCCACCGGTCTTGTGAAAGGTTCAACATAGCACAGAAAATCAGAATTGAAATATCACTCTTTCTAACAGTAAATTTGTGTGATGAGTGCCAACAGAAGTGGAGACAAAGTGGGAATACAGAAAAACAAGACAGAAGTATAGGGCAAGTACTTTTTTCTGAAGAAAGTATAAGTCCGGTATTTTTTTCTGTGCTGAAGGATCAGGGTATGTACCTTGCAGGATACTAAAGCAAGCATCATTTTTGCTTCAGGACCAGAAGGTCCATTTAGAATTTTTGAAACTACAGTGGTACCTCGGTTTACAAACTTAATCCGTTCCAGAAGTCCATTCTTAAACTGAAACTGTTCTTAAACTGAGGTGTGCTTTCCCTAATGAGGCCTCCCGCCACCAGCGCCCTTCCACTGTTTGGAATCCGTTCTTTGACCAAGGTAAAGTTCAAAAACTGGGATACTACTTCTGGTTTTGCAGAGTTCGTAAATCGAATCGTTCGTAAACAGGACTGTTCTTAAACCGAGGTACCACTGTACCTGGAAGCTTCTCCTAATAGGTTTCAAGCAGGAGTTTTTTCAGGTCCTACCTGAAGACATCAGAATTTGAATCTGGGACATCTTTCAAGCGAAGCAGGTGCTGTACAACTGAGCCATGGTCCTTCCTCATAGTGTTGCCATGTGTCTTCTTTTTCCAGAACCCGTCCTCTTTTTCAGGAGTAAAATTTGAGACAAATTGCATTTATTTGTTTTGAATGGCCATCACAGCATCCTCTTTTTTGCTTTTCAAAATATGGCAACCTTATTATAATAGAAAACCCTGCTGGAATCCAAAAATGTCTTTTGTAATTAGAAAAGAATAGTAGCATTTACTGATGAGTAAGCATCGCTAAACGTATCCTGACTTGTTTCCAAAACTTCTATAGGAATACGACATGTGATAAGAAGAACCATAACCTCAAGTTATCTAGACATGAAAAGTTTTAGTGAGACAAAGAAAAAGCTACTGTATGAAATTTACTGCTTACCCAGAGTCACCATGCTGAGGCACCGATTGTGGCTACTGAGATCATCAAAGATCATCATGACCTGGTACACCATATGATTCTACAATGTGGGATGAGGAATGTTGGAGGTGATACAGGGCTGGAAGTGGAAGGAGGGGAAGGGGAATGTTGTTCTCACCAACCTCCTGGAAGTAACTGCCTTACGGTACAGTCCAACCCATGTCTACTCAAATGTAAGTCTCATTGAAGTCAATGTGTGTTACTCCCTGGTAAATTGGTGCAGGATTATAGCCTTATTTAACTTATCATATCCTGGAAAATAAACCAAAACTGGGAGGAAGCAGGAGGGAGAATAGTTCTATGAAATAAGAGGAAAAGCTAACAACTATTTAGAAAATAAACAGGTGGTGAAGGTAAACTAACTTGAGCTGATAATTTCAAGCATCTGCACACAGGATTGACTCTTTAAATTCTTACAATGCTTGCAGAACCAGAAAATGGAAGGGAGAAGATCCCCTGCCCTGTCACATCAAAACTGCGTCTCAACAAAGTAGAAAGAGACCTCTTTTTTGGGAGGGGGAGAACTAATGTGTACCCTAAAATTCCAGTCTCTTTGTACTACCTATCCATCAAAGATCTTATCTTTTATTTAAAAGTGATGGTTTCTCCTTACAATAAGAAAAAGTGTATAGTCTCAAGTTTGAGAGACATCAAAGCAAAGTGGGATGAGAGTGAAGCAAAGGGATGAAATGACAAGTGTGAAGAGTTTGTTGCACGTACAATATAGATAGGTTGCATTTCTGTTAGTGATGAGAAATCAAGGACTCAAGTTGGGGTGATGAAGGGAAGGCAAATTCAACCTCTGAGGTCTCTACACCTGTCCCTCGGGACTCTGTCCAGGCCACACCTGCCATTAGCCCTGCGTTGCACTCTCCTTGAGAGCTTTTGACTGGCTTGATTGTATCCAGTTGAGAGCCAGTGATTGAGAGCCAGTGTGGTGTAGTGGTTAAGAGCGGTGGACTCGTAATCTGGTGAACCAGGTTCGCTTCCCCGCTCCTCCACATGCAGCTGCTGGGTGACCTTGGGCTAGTCTCTCAGCCCCACTCACCTCACAGAGTGTTTGTTGTGGGGGAGGAAGGGGGAAGGAGACTCCTTCGGGTAGTGATAAAGCGGGATATCAAATCCAAACTCTTCTTCTTCTTCTTCTCTTCCTTGAACTGTGACAGTTCCATTTTCTTGTCTGAACGGAGGGTGGACACCTATATGGGAAGACTGCGTGTAAAAGGAACCTCTAATTTCTTCCTGGCTGGAATGGTCCCATACAAAGGTAAAGTACAGTGCTGGGTTACCCAAAAGCAGACTAAGGACATGCTCAGGGCACCAGAGAGGGGGACGGGATGTGTTCTTGCTTTTTAAAAAGAATTTGACATTTGTTTTGTAAACATTGCATCACGGGGCAATCGTAATTTTGTTAGACTTCATTATACTCCACTGCATACTCTTCCCCCACTTTTTCAGTTCTCATTTTATTACTTATCCCCACCTGAACTACCCTACTAATGTAGATTGAAATATGAGGAAATCAGGCCCTGTTGGGTATTGCAATGAATCTTTGTTTCTTTGCTTTTGACTTTTTGATTTATGGTTTAGAATTGTTTTTCTTTTGAATTACATTTGAGGGCACCATAATATTTTTTGTGCTTAGGGCATCTGAAGATCTTAATCCAGACCTGCTAAAGAGACACATCTGCTAGTCCACCAACTTTTGCTTCTGGTCCTGCCACCACTGATATGTGGCTCCTGGAAGAATGTCCCTAAGGGAATGTGACTCATAGGCTGAAAAGGACCAATGGTTCCATGGAAGAGAGAGATTTTGATTCAGGAGAGATTTGATGCAAGAGAACATAAGAATGGAAGAACGTAAGAAGAGCCTGCTGGATCAGGCCAGAAACACATCTCGGCCAACATTATTATTATTATTATTATTATTATTATTATTATTATTATTATTAATTGCACAAGAGCAGAAAGAGAGCTCATGGTGAAAGCTGGCACCGTTTGTGCTCTGTTGTCTATAACTACATTTAATGGTGTTAAATATGTTATTTGCTTTTGATTTATTGTGCATCTTCCTGTTTTTGTTTGTTTTTTTAATTAAAAAAATCCATTGTTTTAATTTGTGCTGGAACGAACACGATGAAGGGCAGGATATGAATGCCAGAAATAAATAAAATAAATGCTCATGGAAGTAAATTTGGAGGGGGGGAATCATGGAAGTATAGTCAATCATTTCTCTGATGTGAACTCTGTTACAGCTTGGAGTATGACTTGAGTCTTCACATACACACCCCACATACAAACCATGTTAGAGGGTGCCTGGACCACGTGTCTTAACCCTTTCTCCTTACACACACACACACACACACCACAGAGTGAGTGAGAGTGAGAGTGAGAGTTCAATGCAAGCACACCTGTGGAACATAACCGTGCTTTTTCTTTTTTGGCACTGATTTAGATCATTCGTCAATATCGGTCAGTATTGACTTGTAGTGACTCTCCATGGTTTCAGACAATAGTTCTTCTTGTCCTACCTTTTAGATGCCATGGATTGCATTTAGGGCATTCTGTGTGCAAACCAGGTACTCTGCTACTGAGCTAGGACCCTTGTTGAGCTAGGGGATTGTTCTGATCATTGATGTCAATAGTATTGCGGCAGACCTGAGCATTCAAAAATATTCAAGCCAACCTATATTTCATCAGTCTGATTATTTATTTATTTTTGCTTCAGATATTACTCTTCTGCTCTGAAGAATGGTAGCATGATGATGCATCACCACCAGTTTCTGACCCTAAGAGTTGTAACATTCCCCTTAAATTATGGCACAATTGCTTAGTGATCTGCTACAGCACAGCAGAGGCTTTGCTGTTCCTGATATGCTTTGGCACTCATTCAGTGATCTGGCATACATTTTTAAAGTAGGTAACATTGCCAATTTTGAAACATCCAACATCTGATGTGCGAGAAATCCGACAGTATCACATTCAGTAAACAAGCAGGGTTCTTTCCCCCCCTTTTTCTTTTTCTTTTTGCTATGCGGCTGCAGCTTATCAAATATTGAAAAATCAAAAGATTATAGAACTGAAGAGTATATTGACTATATCTGTATTCATCTCTGAATGCTTAAATCAATGAATTTAAGTTTATGGGTTGAATTCAAATTAAGCCATGTAGACCAAGCTGAAATAATATTTTTTTTAATGGTTTAGGGAAGTACATGCAGGCCATAAACATTTGATTTGGGCAAATGTTGAAGTCAATGGGAAAAATGATAATGGAAATTCTGAAGGTTTTTAAAGTATTTTTAAAACAAAAAATAGTTTTGGACATCATGGGGATTTGCAACATGCTTCAGAGGAAGAGTTGGAGGTGTGTCATATAACCAAAGTGAATACATTTCAGACAGTGATAAAAAATGCACCAGTTATAAATGGCAGGCTAACATATGCAAGCAACATGGAGATCAAGGATGATGATGATGGTTATGGTGATGATTAAAATCAAGCCTTCAACAGAGGAGGAAGAGGATACATTGCCAGAACTGAACCTGGAACACGAAACTTAGGGACATAGGAAAGTGCCCAGCTCAATATTGTCTACACTGACTGCCAGCAGCTCTCCAGGATTTCAGAGATGGTTTTCTCCCAGCCCTCCCTGGAGATGCTGAGGATTAAACCTGGGACCTTCTGCATGCAAACCAGTGAGCTAAAGCCATTTGCCAATCTGGCACTGGAAGATGTTTCAGAAGAGAAGTCTGAATCAATTCATCGATCACCTGTGGCTCTTTTTGTCTCCTAGACATCACTGTTGAAGAAAGGGGGAAAGCACAAGCCATAGTTCATCAAAGGTGCTTGGCTGGAAGCTCAAGTTACACTCATTTAACTTTCTAGCAATTCCATGGCAGAGTATGACTCTGGTGTTCATCAGACCCACTTGGGAATAATAATAATAATAATAATAATAATAATAATAATAACAATAATAATAATAATAATACAGTGGTACCTCGGGTTACATACACTTCAGGTTACAGACGCTTCAGGTTACAGACTCCACTAACGCAGAAATAGTACCTTGGGTTAAGAACTTTGCTTCAGGATGGGAACAGAAATCGTGCAGCAGCAGCGCGGCGGCAGCAGGAGGCCCCATTAGCTAAAGTGGTGCTTCAGGTTTAGAACAGTTTCAGGTTAAGAACGGACCTCCGGAATGAATTAAGTACTTAATCCGAGGTATCACTGTAATAAATTTTATTTATACCCCGCCCTCCCTGGCCAGAGCCGGGCTCAGGGCAGCTAACACCAGTAAAATAGAATAGAAAGATGCATCTGGGCTTTGAATACTACTATTATCCCTAAGAACTATCCAAATTAAAGAAGGAACCATTGCATGCAAGAAGTCCTATGTTTAACTCCTGGCATCTCCAGTTAAAAAAATTAAGGAAATACCTCTCTACCTGAGACCCTGGAGAGGAGGTGATACTGGGTTATATGGATGCAGAGTGTGACCTGGTAAAAGCAACTCCCTATTGCTATTTCAGCAATGCTTAATCTGTATGTCTCACTGAAAGCACGTATTTCTTAGAGCTTCCCTAGCTTGGCTAGAGCAGGAAAACATAAATACCATATTTTTTGCTCTATAAGACACACTTTTTCCCTCCTAAAAAGTAAGGGGAAATGTGTGTAAATCTTATGGAGCGAATGCAGGCTGTGCAGCTGTCCCATAAGCCAGAACAGCAAGAGGGATCGCTGCTTTCGCTGTGCAGCGATCCTTCTGGCTGTTCTGGCTTCTGGGATAGCAATGCAAAGCCTCTTCAGGGCAGCAGGAAGAACGCTCCCCCTGCCCTGAAGAGGCTTCGCACGTTCGATCCCTCTTGCTGTTCTGGCTTCTGGGATTCAGAATATTTTTTTCTTGTTTTCCTCCTCCAAAAACTACGTGCGTCTTATGGTCTGGTGCGTCTTATAGAGCGAAAAATATGGTATGTGTGGCTTTAGCTGCTACCACTGTGTCCTGTATCCTGTACCAACATCATCCTGCTCATTGTCAGCTGAGCCTTTATCATTTGCTTTTGGCTCAGGGTGTCCTGCTGTGCTATATAGAATAAGCTGGGGAACCTTTAAATTGTCTGATTTATTTTGTCAGCAAAGCAAATATTTGAAAATGTAACAGTATAACCATCTTAGTAGTTGGGGTCCCCCCCTTCTTTTCTTTTCTTTTCTTTTCTGCTTTCAGAGCTGTCTAGGCCCTTGAAATAAACTTCCCCAAATAATAATTTCTGACTCTTTCTGAGATTGCTGGGAGAGGTCTAGTTTCATATTCTCTCAGTAGCCCTTTGGATTTAATCAGGGATGGGGCACCTGCGGTCCTTGAGATGTTGCTGTCCAACACCCATCAGCCCTTGCCAGCATGGCCAGAGATGAGGCATGTTGGGAATTGTAGTTTAGCAACATTTGGGGAGCCATGGGTTCCCCACCCCTGTATGCAGATGAAGGTGTAGCTAAAGTTCCATTGTACATGGAGGTTAGATTAAACTTCGTAAGAAGCAAATCCTTCTTCATGGTAGCCACAGACAGTGGTTTCCAGTAGGAAGTTTATACTGTTGCCTTCTTCAATGGACGTTTCTTGTTTCTCTACATGTTTAGTAGCTCATGCATTTCTTCTTATTTTATAGTTGTCATTTGCTGGTTTTATTTTCTTTTAAATGGTCTGTAAGGCATCTCAAAGCAATTTAAAATCATAACAGATATAAAGCAATTGCATGTATGAAAAGCAGCTAAAACTATTGCACTTATAAAAACAATTAAAAACAATCACATAAAAACAATTAAAAATAAGGACAGTTACATATATAAAATCAGTTTCAAATCCAATAGCAATACCAACCTGGATATATATATTTACACCCAGTAGAATCTCACACAGAAAAGCAGTATAAAATGGTTTGAAAATATTCAGTATAAACAGACTCCAGAGGAAATTAGACAGGAGGCATATGGAGAGGCCTGAGATTCCTATGGTTGCTGTTGACTGCATTCTTTCCTCTTTTTCACCGATGTTTTTGAGTTTTATGAGCACTCTACTGTGGATTTAATTATATTGATTTTTGCCTTCATTGAAACAGAAAGCAAAGGTATAAATATATATACTGTTGTCAGTTTGGGCAGCGGGTTTAGGATGTTTGATGCCTCAGTCCCCTCTAAGCCCCTGGATCCAGCAATGGAGAATTCAATTCCATTGTTGAATTAGCCAGACAAGGGTTATATTTGCCAAATGAGTAGCACATTAAGTATGGTCTTTAGTATAACAGAGGAGGTTGCTCTGTGCCAGAAGACTAATGGGTGTGGCCCCTTCCTCACCTGACTAGTAGTGAGAAAGACATTTGCCAGAGTAGTGTGTGTGAGAGAGATGGATACAGGAAGAAGGCAGAAGCCAGAGAATCAGAGCCACGATGGATTTCTGCTGGAATCCAAAGCTGTGACTATGGCAGAAACAAGACTTTCTGGAGTGTTAATACTGTGAGCCCCTCCATCATAGACTCACGTAGTTGATGGCATCCATCTGTCTCAGGAGACAATGGAAGAGTGTACCTTTGGGGATGAAGTCAAGCCTGGGAAAGAGGAGACTGAGAGGAGATATGATAGCCAAATATCTCAAGGGCTGTCACATGGAAGAGGAAATGAGCTTGTTGTCTCCTGCTCCGGTGAGTAGGAGTCAAACCAATATCTTCAAGTTACAAGAAAGGAGATTCTGACTAAACTTCAGGAAGAACATTCTGATTGTAAGAGCTGTTGATTAGTGGAGCAGATGCCCTCATGTCAGGAGTGTGTGCAGGAGCCAGGCCCTGTGACCAGTAGGGCTTCGCAGGACTGGGGCCTTCCTAAGTTTGTTCTGGAGAGGCAAGGTGCAGCCACACAGGTGAGGCCACTTGGTAACTCACTGCAACTGGTGGCAAGAGCCGGGAAGGGATATAAGGTCAGCATTTGCCTTTGGCTCTTTGCCACAGCAACACGTTTCCTGCCTTGCTGCATTTGGCTCCTTGCTTCCTGACCCTCGGACCCCTGGCTTCTGGACTCTTATTCCTGCTCCCACCCTGCCATCTTGCTCCCAGTCCCGATGTCCTCAGCCTGGACTTTTATTGCCCGTAGACTGGACTGTGACACCTTGGAAGCTGGTAAACACTTCTTCATTGGAAGTTTTTAAGAAGAGGTTGGGTGGCCATCTGTCATGGATGCTTTAGTTGAGATTCCTGCATTGCAGTTGACTGGGCTAGATGACCCTTGGGGTCCCTTCCCATTCTACAATTCTATGATTCTAAGGCATTTCATAAGCAGGGCACCACCACAGAGAAGACCCTTTCTATTGTCTCCACCTACCTTAGTTCACTGAGCAGGATGAGCAAATATATATATGTAGTGCTCACTTATATTTCATGACCCTCATCTATTCATCATAGGTGGTTAAAACACATGCATTAATTTTCTTGTATTTCCATGCATAGATACATGTTCCAGAGCCCACTAAATTTGACACCATTGAATCAGTGGAATATAGATTAGTTCTTGCATACTCTGCATTTTGCCATTATTCCCCTTCTTCCAGTTTGGAATCAGTCCTCAAACTGCTCATACCAGAGCAAAAACGCTCAAGGACTGGAGCCTTTATCTTGTTATGTGCAATATAGGTTTTGTCTAGCTGCATTTGCACATAATTTTGAAGCAACAAGCAGCGTGGCCCACTTGAGAAATTGCCTAAATGCAGCACATTTTGTGTCTCCGCTCTGGACTGGCTCCCCCACTCGCCACCCTATTTCATACATCACTTGCAAGTTACTTGCTGTAGTGATTCCACGGAAATAAGCTTATATAACCTGAATGAAAAATACGGCAAAACAAAATAAGAAAATGACAAAGGAAGGAAAGAAGCTATATTGATTGGAGAAATGTATAATTCCAGGGCTTAAATGATCAAAAGAAGGATAAGGAACACAAGAAAAGTGTCTGGACTTGTGATCACAACAGAAATCTTGGCAGAACACACTCAGGCTTATGTCTGTACCCACAAGAACAAGATCCCCCCCCCCATTAAAGTTAATAGTCACAAGCTTATAGCATGAACCTGCAGGATCCTTGAGAGTTTCCTGTTGTTTTCCCCACTTAAAAGACCGGATAGTTAATTTTGTCTATCTCCTTAATTGTAATCAATTACATGTGAATGACGCACCGTTGATATTTATTTATTATGCTGGCATTTTCTTCAAATGCTACAAAATGAAATTATGAGAGGGATCTGAATGTGAACACTCAGATGCATTAGACATGCATTTTAATCAGCAAATAATACAATAAAAGCTCTACCTTGCTTTAAAAATGCATTTTAATCCTTTCCTCAATTAAAGATTTATTTATTATGTAGAAAACTTTATTGTCACAATTGCAGAAACCCATTAGCTCCATGATTTATGGTAACACAAATGCAAATAAGATTTTCAAATTTAGAAAGACTGCATCATAACTAAATAAATCCTTGAATCTGTCCATAGCTCAGCAGTTGTGAATGTCATAAGTTCTTCTACTATTTCTAAAATACCCAGAGAAATAAGCTTGGGGGAAGGAGCAGGTTTTTGCCACCATGTTGACATAAACCTGACCCTGGATGAGCTTGTGCTTCTCTGAAAGAATTAGGTTTGCAGTTTTGCTTATGCTCCTAGATCCCATAGCAATGGGTGATAAGCAGTGGCCAAGAGTGCTTTTTACCAGGTTATGCTGGCATACCAACTGGGACTCTGTGTAGACTGGTCTGGGTTACACTGCTTTTGAAGATGGTTTTGGAATCTTCAGATGGTGCAAAATACAGCTGCGTGAATGTGAGTGGAGGCAGGAGGTCCAATTGCATTCCAACAATTCTGCACCAACTCCAAGCTCAGTTCTAGCTGCTGATGCTAACCCCCAAAGCTCTATATCAGGCGTAAGCAGACTTGGCCCTCCAGATGTTTGGGGACTACAATTCCCGTCATCCCTAGCTAAAGGACCAGTGGTCATGGAGGATGGGAGTTGTAGTCCCAAAACATCTGGAGGGCCGAGTTTGCCTATGTCTGCTGTATATGGTTTGAAACCAGCTTATCCAAAAGTCCACCTTCACCCATATGATTCTGCCCATTTATTCCTACCAACTACATACGTTTCTCTGGTGAGTACAGGGCATGCTTGCTGGTGGATCCATGACTGTAAAACTGAAGCCAAAGCTGAATAGTGGTGGAGCCAGAGACAAATGTGTTCTAGATTGACTAATCTGGACTAGAGACCATGCTATTTCATTTTTAACCAATGGTCAGATTAGAATTCCATAGGAATAAATGCCCATGGGAATCGTGAGTGCAACAGCACTTTCCACTTCTGCAATTCCCAGCAACTGCTATTCAGAGGCCTTCTGCCTTCACCAGTAGAAGTGGAACATACTGTAGCTATCAGGATTAGTAGCTGTGGATAGCCTTGTCCTCCAGGAATTTGTCTAATCTACTTTTGAAACTCCCTCTTGTGGGAATGAGGTCCATAGTTTAACTCTGTGCTATGTAGTTTAATATACCATCATGATCTTTGCCCATCATAGCTTACTACTGCTTACCTGGGGTGGGGGATTGCATGGATGGGTACCATTTTTACAACATGAGCAATGGCATCCACAGCCTGAACACTGGAAATGAAGGAGATGAGGAATGAATTCATGAAAATGTGACCTGTTCTTTACCGGTTCCAACAAAATGCTGCAAGGAAGAGGATGAATTGATGTCACCTCTTAGATAAATGAGTGAGATATATTTCTTTGCAGTGTGCTTAGGACTGAGGTCGCAATCCCTTTTAATATTTTCCAAGCTGCTTTAAATTGGCTTTGACACCTTTAGCTAAACTCTAATCAGGTATTTTGTGTTCACGGCCGCAACTAAATTTGCATAAGCTGAATTTACAAAATGACAATTTGCAAATGTAGAAATAGATTAAACTGCAAAGTAATAAATAGCAGACTCTCCAAACCACTGTGAATGTACAGAAGCACAAATACTTCATGATTCAAAGAATTTAAATAATTAAATACCCCGATGGTGTGTAATGTATACTGTTAGCAATGTGACAGATGATCTTCTCTACTATATATGTACAAAATATTGAATTATTGGGTGCCTTCAGGCAGGGCCCATCACTTATGGTCATCCAGTTTCTGCAGAAGAAAGTCCATTTGGGATGGGACATGAGAGTGTACTGGACACCAAAATCTTCATTAAATTTGGCTACAGGCTGGATCCAGTCTGCAGAATAGAGGTTCTCCACTCCAACGGTAAGCCATCATTTAAGTTCCACCACAGTGGAAATTCTGCCACATGGCCACCTTATACTCTCAGCAGAAACCAAGCTTGCTTGGCAAATCTCTTTGGATTATTTAAACTCTTGCTTGGCAAATGTCTTTTGATCACTTAAACTCCAAGTTTGCCAAAATGAGAAGTCATTCAAGTAGATTACCTGTTTAGTTATTAGATGATTCACTAATTATTGTAATAAAGGATATCTTTGCACTGATACATCCTGCTCTTAATTTTATAACTGTAAATAATGTTTATAGATGCTATGATTATTTGCAAATTCCCAAATTTTTAAAACATTCCTTTTGTAGTCAATAAAGAGGGCTATGTGTATTAATAACTATGACTGCCAATTCACCAGATAGACAAACAATAAGCAATTTGATGTCAGCATAGGGTGACTTTGTTATCAACCTTACAAAAGATTTCTGCACCAGATGAGAGTCTGCAGTTCTCCACAGCAAGTGATAGATTAAAAGATATATTCCTTCTTTAAAAAAGAAACAAGCTGCTCAACCTCTGAGACCAATATAACAACAGCTGCCTTTTGCAATAACACAGTATACTGTTCATAGTAGAGCAGTATGCTGCATTACTGCAAAGTATGCTTGTTGCTATATTGCTCTCAGAGGGCAAAGGGCTTTTTTAAAAAAAGAGTAATATACTCACGAATGAATGGAGATCTATACGCCCATCAATCTGTTCTCAGCATTCTGTCACACTCTTGAATGGGAGGGGCCACTTCCAGACAGGCATATATTCTGGGATCAGTGC
Organism: Podarcis raffonei; assembly: GCF_027172205.1. Classification (NCBI taxonomy): domain Eukaryota; kingdom Metazoa; phylum Chordata; class Lepidosauria; order Squamata; family Lacertidae; genus Podarcis; species Podarcis raffonei. The sequence goes on along the minus strand of NC_070608.1, from coordinate 18,320,757 downwards.
TCCTGGGGCCTGCAATTTTTAAAATGCAGCATCCACAAAATGTCACGGTCATCAAAATGCTAGCCTGTATCCCCTACCCCACCCCACCGCCATTGAAAAAATAATAATCCAGATTGATCCTTTCTGAGAAAATAAGTTTTAAAAACAAGCACCCAACCTGTTACCAACTTGATTGCGATGGGCAAACAACCCAGGAGAAGCAAACAGGGCCATGCCTATGAAGAAGCAGGGCTGGTAGATAGAAAGAGACCCGATTCTCAATGGCTGGAGTCAGTGTTGTTCACGTGGAAGATGGAGTAAGCTTGTTTCCTTCTGCTCTGGATGGTAGGAGTCAAACCAATGGATTTACAAGAAAGGAGATTCCAACTAAACATCAGGAAGGACTTTCTGACAGTAGGAGCTGTTTGACAGTGGAAGGTGGTGGACTCTCCTTCCTTGAAGGTTTTTAAGCAGAGGTTGGATGGCCATCTGTCATGGATGCTTTAGCTGAGGTTCCTGCATAGCAGGGGGTTGGACTAGATGACTACAATTCTAAGATTCTTTGATTTTATGAACAGGAGCAGGGAGCAGATTTAGCCTCCATTGCAGAGGTATCATTTCCTTTTACTTCCTGCCACGTTTGTGGGCATTTGCAACTCCCTGAAATAAGGACTCTAGCTCTATTCAGGCATGCTATGTGTGCAAAAGGACTCCCGTGAGCATAACAAACAGGGATGGGATCTGACACACACACATGCCACACACCACTGTGCCCATCACTTTCCACAAACTGGAAGGTGAGGTCTGAAGCAGGGAGCCTTCTCTACTCATTGATGCTCACTGAGCCCTTTAGAAGCTTGCAAAGTTGCAGAGCTCAGGTGATGCTGGATTTCGGCATCCATGTTGGCCCTTGTGGAAAGATAACTGCCCAGGTAAAGGTAAAAGGTAAAGGACCCCTGAACAGTTAAGTCCAGTCAAAGGCGACTACGGGGTTGCAGCCCTCATCTCACTTTCAGGCCAAGGGAGCTGGCGTTTGTCCACTGACAGCTTTCCGGGTCATGTGGCCAGCATGACTAAACCGCTTCTGGCACAACGGAACACTGTGATGGAAACCAGAGTGCACAGAAATGCTGTTTACCTTCCCACCACAGCGGTACCTATTTATCTACTTGCACTGGCATGCTTTCAAACTGCTAGGTAGGCAGGAGCAGGGACAGAGCAACGGGAGCTCACCCCGTTGTTCAGATTCGAACCGCCAACCTTCTGATTGGCAAGACCAAGAGGCTCAATTCAGAAAATGGAAGAAATAATTCAGGAGAACCAGGAGAAATAATTCAGAGTTAAAACACAGACAGATTCATAAATTGGAGGAGCGCCACCACCCATGTTTCAGAACTCCAGCTGGTTACAGCTAGAAGTTGAGCATTTAGTTTTGACAGGACTATGCTGTGCAATAACCTCCCAGCAGAGATTAAGCAAGTCTCCTCACTGCTAGCTTTCTGGTGTTTCTTGAACTTTTTGGTGGTTGGGTGGGAAAGCTCACACTGTTGGTTGCAGGTGACAGCAGGCTGGCTGAACCAGCTGAAGTGAGAGGAGAGATCTGTCTGCTCAGTCAAAACATCTTAGATAGGAACCGTTTCTGGGTTATTGTTGTTTTAAAAGAAAGCCATTAGAGTCTTTGTGTGATGTAGTATCTGTTTCTCACCCTCAAACCTATGATCTTTCTGTGACTCTTCAAATTCTTTTGGCAGCAGTGGAATCCAAATACAATATATACCATCATTTCTGAAAGGGAGAGTCCTTTTTCTAACTGACAGCTTCTTTGCCAGATATATCTTGTACTCCTCAAAAGGACACTGATTAAATTTTCCAGCTGAACTACAGCTTGGCTGTTTAGAGTGTTCATTTCCTTTCTCTCTTCCCTCCCTTTGTACAGGAAAAAAAACCTTTCCATGGAACTGCTGGACATCTGCATTCCCCAGTATTCCATAGAGAAGGTACCTTACTGGAACGGAAAGGTGTTGGAAGTCTGTGTTAAGATTTTCTGCCAATTTTCACTTGAAGCAAAATACGATGCAAAATGCATGGTGTCCTTTATTATACGCACAAATGATTACATAAACATAATTTAAACAATCCTACAAGCCTACTCTAGCTTTTGCAGTGTATAAGAAAATACAGTCTAGATTGACAGCTGCCCAGTAAGATGTTGCGCTCAAGCCTCAACCATTCAGAAACCCGTCATGACCGTTGAGTCTGCTGATATGAATTAGTCATGAAGCTGGGGATTCGGAATGACAGTCAAAGATAATCAAATAACAATTTAGGTCAAATTCCCATGGCTGGTAAAAACCAAAAGTCAATATTTGCATCTGCTGAGAAAAATATAGAACAGTAGGAGACCAGATGGCTGGTCTGATTCAGCAAAGTTGTTCCTAATAAGGCTGTGCCCAGAAAGTGGAATACCACGTGTGAAGGAGTACCCCACACCCAAAGGCATTCACCCACACCCCTCCCAGAAAGATGCAGCTGGCCTGGGATGTCCCACCTAGACGTTTCCACGGCTTTTCCTTCTTCCCGCCTGACCTCTCCTTCTTCCAGCATGTCACATTTGGAATTCCAGGCCTGGGTCATAATTCTTACATGTTTCATTCTTTTCAAAATGCACTGTGTTTCAAAGGTTGAGCGTATTATACCATTTAGGAATTAGAAGATTTTGCATTTAACATTTTGTGAATTAAACTCTTGATTGCTAATGGGTGGAAGTGTACAATGTTCTATTCTCTCTCCCTCCCCCAACCTCCGTTCTTCTAAGTAATGTTAGCGCAGTTACAATTTCCCAAATGTTATAATTGTGACTGAGTGAATAAAATGTCAGTTGGGATAATGAAATAAATGTAGCAGGATGGTCTGTAATAATAATTGCTAAGTCAGTGGTTGCATTAGCATATTTATGCTTGCCTGCATCTGTGCCTTTAATAGAGTTTGCAATGTGCCGAAGAAAGGCAGCCTGTGGGCAATGGGCCCAGTAGACCTCCCAGATAGTGTGCCTGAAGGACCATGGCCAGTGGCTGATCACAGAAAGGGTTGATGAGCTGTGACAGAGGGTCACGTGTGACTTGTCAAAGTAGAGAGATAAGAAATAATGTTTTAGACCATCTGCTATTCCAAATGATACCTTGATTGTGGTGCTTTATTGACCTCCATGTTGAAATGAGTTCCAATGTGAGCTTGGGACGCCATATGCTTCTCATTTGTTTTTTTTAATTTTGATTGGAAATGCCTTCCAGCCTCCAAGAAGCTTATGACCACTTCCCCTTTTACCTCCACAGTAAACTTATCTATTTTAGTATCATTCCTACTATAGCTACAGATAACTGTGAGTTGCTACACAATTGTGGATCAGATGACTGGTGACTGAAAGACCTGCATTGGCTCCCAGTATTTTTCCGAGCACAATTCAAAGTTTTGGTGCTGACATTTAAAGCCCTAAACTGCCTTGGCCAGTATACCTGAAGGACCGTCTCCACCCCCATCGTTTAGCCCGGACACTAAGGTCCAGCTCCAAGGGCCTTCTGGCGGTTCCTTCACTGCGAGAAGTGAGGTTACAGGGAGCCAGGCAGAGGGCCTTTTCGGTAGTGGTGCTCACCCTGTGGAACGCCCTCCCATCAGATGTCAAGGAAATAAACAACTGTCTGACTTTTAGAAGACATTTGAAGGCAACCCTGTTTAGGTTGATGGTTGATGTTTTATTGTGGTTTTAATATTCTGTTGCAGCCCAGAGTGGCTGGGGAAGCCCAACCAGATGAGTGGGGAATGAATGAATGAATGAATAATAACAACTAATAAACACCCCCTGCAAAGGCTGAAGACAGGCAAAGCTGTTGCTAGTGTTGGAAGTGCAACCACAGTGATCAATCATTTTGTAGCTTGTGTGAGAGGCAAGGGAAGGTTTGGTTGCCAATATTGATTTTAATATTGTTTTCTGTGGTTGTCCCTTTGTTATTGTTGCATTGCATTTTTGCTGTTGCAAACTGCTTTGGATTTCTGAGAAAGTGGTGAACAGCAGTGGCGTAGCGTGGGGGGTGCAGGGGGGCCGGCCGCACCGGGCGCAACATCTGGGGGTTAGGGTTAGGGGACGCAAATCCATGGGTTAGGGGGCGCAAATCCACGGGTTAGGGGGCGCAAATTACTTGCCTTGCCCCAGGTGCTGACAACCCACGCTACGCCACTGGTGAACAGTGATACCTGGGGTTAAGAACTTAATTCGTTCCAGAGGTCCTTTCTTAACCTGAAATGGTTCTTAACCTGAAACACCACTTTAGCTAATGGGGCCTCCTGCTGCCGCTGCACCACTGGCGCGTGATTTCCATTCTTATCCTGGGGCAAAGTTCTTAACCTGGAGCAACCACTTCCTGGTTAGTGGAGTTTGTAACCCGAAGCGTCTGTAACCCGAAGTATCTGTAACCCAAGGTACCACTGTATATAAATATTTTCAAAAGGATAGAAATAAGCTAAATTAATATCCAGGGTACTAATGCTTTCATTGGGCTGGGAAACATCTGTGAATGCAGAAAGAAGCTAAAAGAATTTTAATATAATAACAGGAAACTCACATGGCATGATACTTCTATTAAATTCTATCTGCTTAGAAAGGCTAGAACTATCTTCTTCCATCTAGGTGTCCTGCAGATCTCCTGATCTTCAATCCCATCATTCCTGGTCACTCACCTTGGTGTTTGGAGCTGATGAGAATTCTAGTTCAGCAACATGTGGAAGGTAATGGTTTGGTGAAGATTAGCTACAGAGACAGGAAAAGAAATGATGATGATCAATTTGATATATCTGTGCTGGGAAACCATCCAAAATGTTGTTTTAAAGTTTATTCACATAAGGAGCTTTCCCCCCTAAATATCAGCAACCAAGATATGCTGTACTAAGTGCTGCCAAAAAGCAGCAACCATCTTTTCCTAGTCCCATGGAATAAGCACCACAAACACCTGCACTGCCAATTTCTTGTAAGTCACCCAATTGCACAACTACAGACTGCTTTAGGATAAAATGTCAGAACTCTCCAGTAGCAATCTCCTGAGCTCTATTAACTCTGCATAACTAGCAGATGTCTTAAACAATTGGTTTTAAAAAAGGTTGGAAAACATTCAAGAACGTTTGTCTCCCTATAGAAATCCAATGCATTATCCTGACCATAATATTGTACTGCAGCAGTATAAATATTCATATTACCAATTACAATGCCTGTTCATATCCCTAATTATCTGTATGCAACTACTGATATAAGCCGTCTATTAAATTAAGTTTTTACTTACAGAGGTTCATTCTTAAGGTGCATCTTCCCAGAAGAAATTTCCATAGGTGGAAAACGTTTATAAAAATTACATTGGGAAAAGATGCAATTTATCTCCCTAACAGGCAAATAACATGTTGCATTGTTTAAAAATATGTATTCTTTAGTTAACTAAATATATGCATTTTGAGATTCCCCTGGGCTCCAATATACTGATGATGTTGCTTGTGCACATTTGGACATTGTAATAATTGACAGTATGACTGACAACCAAGACCCTTAAGGTGGCTCTCTCCTGTACACATGGCCAGGAAATACTTCTTTTGTTACCTACGCCATTGGCCTTGAAGTCCTGTGTCACTCTTGTCACTTATACTGAGCTGTGAACACCCATAATATCTGCATGCAGCACATGTTAGAGCTGAGCCAAAACTTCTCAGGCATTTTTCTGAGAAAGTTTCTGAGATTTTTTTCTTTTTTATGCCCCTAGAAAAAGGAAGCCACAGTTTCCTAAGAAAAGTGAAATGATATACATTATATTTCTGAGTATTGTAAAAAGTACATACTTTACTTACCCTTCACTGTACAATTTATGTTGGCTGGGTTTGTATTTTGTTCTGTTGAAAATAATTATTATTCATTCTTTATATATATATAAAAAATCATCCCGCACCAGTTTGAACTTCTGCTTTGTTTTTACAGTGGATGCTTGGGTTGCGAACGTGATCCGTGCGGAATGCACGTTCGCAACCCGCAGTGTCCGCAACCCGCAGCGGTGCATCTGCGCACCCGCGGGTTGCAATTCAGTGCTTCTGCGCATGCATGACCACCAAAACCAGGAAGTAACCCGTTCCAGTACTTCTGGGTTTTGGCGGTCCGCCACCTGAAAAAACACAACTTGAAGCATCTGTAACCCGAGTGTGATGGGATGGTGAGCTGCTTGTGCGTAAAATCCTAGTCCCTCAGAGTTTGGCTAAGTCCACAAACCTCTGTCTGTGACGGAGCTCCTTAAGCATGGCTCCATCAGTCGCTCGTTGAATCGGACAGTGGGCGTTTACGGAACTTCTTCCAGCATAAAAGCTCCTTAACGGAAACGCGTCTTCTGGACTCTCGGCGTGACAGTTTCCGGCGAGGTGTCCCTATAGGAGGTCCTGAAACCTCCCCACTGTTCTCGCTTGAAGTGTCTCTGAGCCCTCCCTCCGACTCACTTTCCCTTGGAAATCCACTTCTCCCCCTGCTGGTTCCCTCCTCAGCTGAATGGTCTCTCTCACCCTCCGTGAGCCCTTTCACCTCCTGCGCCTCAGATGGCAGTTCCCTGACACCGAGGTATGACTGTATATTTGTGATGCAGTGTATCTATTTTTGAATAGTCCAGGGGTAACCAATATGGTGCTTGCAATGTTAAGGAGTCCAGTACATATTTTATCTGTTTTCCAGTTCACCATGGCCTGGAGCAGTTCCAGTCCAGGTCTCACACAAATCTCTAGATACCAAGCAGCTGAGAACATAGATTTCCAGTAGACTTTTTCTCATGCCTGATGTGTGTTTGAGTTTAAATAAACTGTTTCCCCCTCCAGATGGGATACAACTTCCATCAGCCCCAGCCAGCATGCTCAATAGTCAGAGCTGGCTGGGGCTGATGGAAGTTGTATCCCATCTGGAGGGCACCAGGTTGGAGAAGGCTGAATATCTGGCTCCTACTCCTGATAAACTTTGAGAAAATTTAGACTGGAACTGCTTGTGAAAACTGTTCTTCTAAACAACAAGATAAACCAGAGAGAGAGAGAGAGAGAGAGAGAGAGAGAGAACCAATGCCAAAGGAATAATCTGGAGTGGTGTTTCATTATATATGCTTCACTCCTGTGTACAGGCAATGAAATGACCGTGCTTTTTGTTCCATCAGTAAATGAGAGCCAGTTTGTCTGAACCTGACATTCAAATTCAATTACTTTGAAACTGCAAGATGGAGATTGTGATTCCAAGCTTACGTGAGCTTTAGAAGGTTCATCACCATATTGCTTTGGATGCCATGATTTTTTGTTCACTAAAAGGTTTAAGAGAGAGGGCTTCCAGGTGCAGGGTTTGTTTTGCTTGTAGACTTCATAATACGCTTGGACGCTGTGCTGCTTTTTATTTGTGTGCCGCCAAAAAGTGGCCTAGCAGGCAGAGCGTTCAGAAATCACCACATATATTTATCCTTTGCAAAAAAAAAAAAAAAACCCACACAAAGGAACTCCAGAATTTAGAACCAGCAAGTTGTGCTGCATTGGCAAAAGGGGAAACTACAAAAACTCAACTCCTAACACTTCTCTTAGCTGAATGTTCATGCACCTCCACAACACTTGTTTCTTATTTCTAAGTAATGCATTAAATGAGAATAATGCTAAGTGCCTCTTCTCTGCCATGCTTAGGCTTCAGGGAACATGCAAAACAACAGACCAGCCAGCTAGGGGTCAGCAAATTTGACAATTTCAGTTTCCTATTTTCTCAGTCTTAAATTCTCCACAATTCCATCCTCGATGCAGCCGTTCTGGTGACAGAACCCCATCTTATGTGTAATATTCTGGTGATACACCCCTACTGTGTGTGTTATCAAGGTGGTTTAGGGTTAAGATGAAACACCTTAAAATACCAGAAACAAACAAATACAATATATAGGAAAAATACAAAAGAATTTGACAAAGCAGGTATTCATCTATCTATCTATATCATCTATCTATCTATCTATCTATCTATCTATCTATCTATCTATCATCTATCTATCTATCTATCATCTATATCTATCTATCTATCATCTAATTATCTGTATCTATCTATCATCTATCTATCCAGTGATTTTCTAAAAAAATGTTTAGGGGTACTCTCATTTTGACTCAAGAAAATTACCATTTTACAGTTCAAATCGGGAAAAATAAATACAGTAAATAGGCAAAAGTACAACAATTCACAAAATATTAACAAAATATTTAGCGGTATGGGTCCCTCTGCATCCCCCCAGAAAAAAGCACTCTATCTATCTATCATTTATCTATCTAAACCTCTGACTTCTGTGTGGCTGGATTGAGCTGTACAAAGGTAAGAGCCACACGCATATTGCTCCACCCATTTTTTCCTCTGGCCACATCCACCTCTGGCATGCAGCCTCCACAAGGCTGCCACAACAAAATGCATCTCTCAGGTGGGAAAAGTGCCTATCCCATGCATATATGGTGACATATGGTATGCTGCAGTTTTAATCTATTTGCTCAAGTTAGCATTTCGTTTAAATTGATTCAAGTCCCAGAACACGTTATGGTAAAGGTCCTACAGCAGAATAATGGAGAGGTCAATATGACCATATTGTCTCCAAGTTGTGATTGTACTGAGTAAAAGTATTGCATAAATTATGTACATGTGCAGTTTCGAATTTGTTAAGTTTTCCCAACAAATATTAAATGCATGAAATATTGTCATATTAATGGGTGCTATTTCCATAAGGACTGGTTTGGCAGGGACATGTCATGATATAGATAGATGATGATGATAGATGATAGATAGATAGATAGATAGATAGATAGATAGATAGATGATAGAGAGAGATGATAGATGGATAGATGGATAGATAGATAGATTAGATAGATAGATAGATGATAGATAGATAGATAGATAGATAGATAGATAGATAGATAGATAGATATAGATAGATAGATATAGATAGATAGATAGATAGATAGATAGATGATAGACAGATAGAGGATAGAGAGGCAGAGACAGAGAGAGAGAGAGAGAGAGAGAGAGAGAGAGAGAGAGATGGCATTTAACTCCCCGATTAATCCTTATTCCGTAAGTGTTAGCAGAGCTCACAGTTAAATTATCACTAGCCAACTGGATGTGTTTAGCACCGACATTTATTACATTTTGCCTTCAGGGATCTGTCCCATCTTCTGTACATGTATATACACATTAAAGAATATTGGAGTGGTGTACAGAAAACTCCAAATAAGTATTAAATATTGGATGTAAGACAGCTGTTGTTGTTACTGACTTCATTTATTACATGCCCTTCACCCTGAAGTGCTAGGGTGAGTTATAATGCTTTAAAAGCCAATATTAAAAGCAGCGTGAAACATACAATCTCAAGAATAAAATAAAAACAACAGTAACAGTTAAGCAGTGGACGTTATTATTATTACTTATTTCCTCACCACCTGCCCAAAGCCGCATTCACATAAGTAAATTTCTGTACTGCACTGTACTTTACTACGACTAGTGTGTCCTGGAAACAGGTCTTCAAGGCATTTTACAGAAGCATTACACCTAGGAATCTGTTAACTACTATCTATGATTTGTGTGTGGATATGTTTGAAACTACAGTTAGTGGCCAGGGACTGGAAATTCTGTTGTCTGTTGACCGTGTGCAAATTTCTGCAGCTGGATCGCTGATATCCTGTTTCCTAGTCAAAAAGCAGTACCAGTGGAATATTCACAGCAAAGTAATCATTGGTTCACAAGGCTGGTCCTAGGCATCACATAAACAAATTCACCAACTTACTTCATTACAATGGTTAACTCTCCTCTTTGTACATAAGAAGAGCAATTGCCAGTTAATTAATTTCTTTTATGTATAAGCCATTAATCACGGGTTTTTAAAGAATGCTTCAAAGAAGTAGCTGTTGCTTTTCCTAGAAAGAGCAGCGGCAGCATCTCAGGCTGGCTCTTTCTCCCTTCTGTGTTGATTCAAGTTTATGGCACAATATCCTCTGAAATCTAGGAACAAAGCAGAATTTGAGATAAGCCTCTTGAAGTTTGATTAGTATGTAGAGATAATGATATGACTAATATGCAACCATGTCTTCTATATTTTTAATTTTAATGGAACAACGTTTACAAAGGATCCGTTGAGATCCAAAACTTCACAGGGGACAAGATTAGGGTGTGTGAGAGAGAATCTTCAAAGTAATTTAATCCAAGAGTGAATGTAGATGTAAACGATGAATTGGTTTTATTAGGAGAGCTAAAGGTGAACGAAAGCGGTCAATAGCACCAGAAAGAAATTCTGTTAATTTTATGAAGAATACAAGTGGTCTTTAACTAAACAGAAGAGTTCACCGGGGACTCAGCTACATTAGAGGGAAAAAAGTGTTTTAAATCTGTTATAACACTATGACACCAGATGGCGCTGTAGAGTCTGATCCTTTGGCAACATGATTTCCATTATGAGCTTTACAACACATTTTCCTGAAACGTGCTTTTTTTTTAATGTGTCTAGATCCAGCCTAAGTCTTCGTGTAGAGGTGGCCTTCCTGCAGTGAGAGAACAATCCTGTGTTGTGTTTCCATTTAAACATAAGAATATGTAATCTAAAAGTATGCAAATGTTAAATCATCTGCATCTCACAAAAAAGGAGGGTTTCACAAATTTATTTATTTATTAGATTTGCATATAGCCCTTCATCTGTAGATCACAGGGTGGTTCACAACATAAAAATACAAGATATAAAATACATGATAAAAACGAGAACGAAACAAACAAACAAACAAACCCACCCTGCAGAGAGGCATCTTTATTTTAAAATAACAACAAAATCCTGTAGACTTGTTCTTACTTTCCTCTTTACCTTCTACGTATGACCCACAGTTACATTTTTAAGAGCTACACACCCCTCAGCAGAGAGCATAGCACATACTATGCACACAGATGTCAGGTTCAGTCTTTGGCGTCGGCAAGAAGGTAGGAGCCAGCGTGGTGTAGTGGTTAAGAGCGGTGGACTTGTAATCTGGTGAACCGGGTTTGCTCCCCCGCTCCTCCACATGCAGCTGCTGGGTGACCTTGGGCTTGTCACACTTCTCTGAAGTCTCTCAGCCTCACTCACCTCACAGAGTGTTTGTTGTGGGGGAGGAAGGGAAAGGAGATTGATGGCTGCTTTGAGACTCCTAGGGTAGTGATAAAGCGGGATATCAAATCCAAACTCCTCTTCTTCTTCTTCCTCCTCCTCCTCCTCCTCCTCCTCCTCCTCCTCCTCCTCCTCCTCTTCTTCTTCTTCTTCTTCTTCTTCTTCTTCTTCTTCTTCTTCTTCTTGACCCCTTTCTGAAAGGTGGCTGCTGCTGCTTAGTATGGTGTGTACTGTAGACAATATTGACCTAGATGTTTTACTCAGTATATCATGGATGGTGAATGTGGCTCTATGAGTGTTTCTTGTCCACAATTTCTATCAGCCCTGACCATTGGCTATGTGCTTAGGGGCTGATGAGATTAGGAAGTAGGGAGGTGGGGTTGGTTCAGTCAGCATTTAAATGTAAATCCATCAGATACTGACTTCCCAAAACTTTGAAATTTCCCATTCTTTGAGATTTCACTTATTTGAACTTTGCAAAGCAGTTTTCCATCCGACCAGTGTTCATGCAACTTGCTTATGTGAGAGAAGAGTCTGCACAAAAAGAAATACATTAGTGAAAATGGAGCGGGTGGCTATAGCTACATAAAATTTACAGGCTCAGAAGCAGCGTATCACAAATGTCAGTTACTGGGTCAGAAGAACAGGGCTGTTTCTTTTCATGCCTTTTCCTTGGCTCCCAAGAAGCATCTGGCTGGTAACTGTAGGAAACCTGACTCCAGGCTGCATATTAGGAGAAAATTGGCTTTTATGCAAAATCTGTTTTGCAAAAAGGTGATGGAAATAACATTCATGCTTGTAGTCTTAAGCTTTTTATCTCTGTGGGTTGTTGTTGGTTTTTTTTGTAAATGCTTTCTAAAATCAGTTTTAAAATTGTTGTGTACAGAGTTGTTTACTTCCTATAGAAAAGGCATTTTATGTGTTAGAATTTTCTAATAAAAAATTAGCTCTTCGGGTTCTACAAAACAGAAGGAGTGCTATGTATGAACTCGCAAAGTTTTAAAACAGCTCTCTGCCCAGAGATAAGTAACCAAATAGCTATGAAAAGCAATTGGGCAAATTACAATAATTCTGCAAATACGCATGTGAAAGAAACCACCATTTCCAATGTCCCTTTTGTCCATTGAATGTAGATGATTTGAAAGATGGAATGATGAATTACTGCAGAGTGCATGAGAATGGCTGATTGGATGAAGAGTGATTAGCTGCACTGTCACATGGAAAGCTAAAGTGCATTGAACAACTTGGATCTTTTTGGGAACTCAGAGGCTAAGAACATAAGGAGAGCCTTCGTGGACCAGGCCAATGGCACATCTAGTGTAGCTTCCTGTTCTCACAGTGTTCCATTGAATGCCCATGGAAAGCCCACAAACCTGAGCACAACAGCACTCTGCCCACCAGCAACTCCCAGGAACTAACCTTTAAAGCCCTATATGGCCTAGGACCCTCGTACCTACGGGACCGCCTCTCCTGGAATGTCCCATGGAGGACCTTACCGTTTTAGTTGAAACTTTGGAGAAACTTCTTAATAAAGAGCAGTTTATTAAGGCTCTCCCTCACTAGTGGACTTCAAGCATAGGCTGGTGGAGAGAGAGGAAAAAAGTATAGGCTGGGCAGTTATCCATTGGAATGCTCTAACTCTGGCTATCTTGCATCAAGCGGAGGGGTGGACAAGATAACCTACAATACCTCCATGTTGAAAGGAAAATGAGTCTTGCAACAAATTGAAAACAATTCTACTGATAAGAAGGGAAACAGGCAGCATGATAATAATAAACTCATATCATCGGCAATATTAAAACGAAGACATATCAACACAAATTCTAACTTAAAAATGCCCACTGGAATAAAATTGTCTTAAGACACACATTTAAATTTGGGCAATGTCTGGATGAGATTAATTTTCCTTAGAGCGCTACTCCACGATTTAAAGTTGCAGCTAAAAAATCCCTGAGCGGTATTCAATGCATTCATTCCATCAGCATAAGAACTGTTGACTGCATTCTCTCTCCTCTCCCACTAGATTGATTTGGGTGTTTCCCCGATCCTCTGGAACATACTGTACAGTGGTACCTCAGGTTAAGTACTTAATTCGTTCCAGAGGTCCGTTCTTAACCTGAAACTGTTCTTAACCTGAAGCACCACTTTAGCTAATGGGGCCTCCCGCTGCCGCTGCACCGCCGGAGCACGATTTCTGTTCTCATCCTGAAGCAAAGTTCTTAACCTGAAGCACTATTTCTGGGTTAGTGGAGTCTGTAACCTGAAGCGTATGTAACCTGAAGCGTATGTAACCCAAGGTATTTGGGGTAACACTGTATTTGGGGACGACATTGGACATGAATGGAGCAAGGAGAAGGAAGGGCAGTCCAGTTGCACGAATGGAAATCCTTGCGCTAACTGAACATGTGCATTGGGTACCCCATCCCCCTTTGATGGTCATCCCAACCCCACTTCTGTTGGCCAAGGAACCATGAGGAGGGTCCAGATGGGTCCAATATCGCCAATCCACTTTTTGCTAGGACTTTTTTCAGCCATGAGATGCCACCACTCAGGAATACTAACTGCCAACAAGAATATCAAAAGAAAAATAAGACCCGTGTGTGTTGCAATGCAGCTCCATTTCTTCAAGAGGCAGTCAAAGGTGATTTTCTCCCAGCTGCTTATCCAATATCTCTGAAATGCTCCAAGCGCTTCCTGAATACTTGTCAGTCCATCCAGTCTTCCTAGCCCTGCCAAGCTCAGTGGTATTTAGTTCAGCTATTTAAATGTTAATGGGCGCAAAACACAAGGAATGCAGACAATGCTTTCTTTCCTTTAGAGCAATGCTGGGGGTGGGGAATGATAAAGGCGATCTCATCTTGGGCAATCTCATATCTTGCAAAACTACAGGCCTATTATCTTTAATTAATTTATTTCAGCAGCACTGCCAATGCTTTTATGGTTGCAGTTATCTCTGCATTCTCATTATAGGCCCTCCATTTTGATGTTTGATATTTTTGGTCAATCTGCATTGCTCGAGGCAAACAAACAAGCAAACAAAAACTTAATATGCGAAACCGCTTTAATGTGCAAGATGCCTGCACAGATGTAACTTTGGGGATTTGTTTTGTTAAATTGCATCCATCAGTTTGAGTTGCAATACATGGGCCTTGGCACATTCTACTGAGCAGTCTTCATATTTTTTTTCAAGGATGTTTGAGTGTCCTGCCTGAACTAAAAAGCAGGGGGGGCAGAGCTATACCAGGAAATTGGGGCCTTTTATGGGCTCATTTCCCTTTGTTTTAAAGGAACCCCCCCTGCTACCCTGCTTTAAACATGCATGCACCACCACCTGATAGCAGGATATCAAAGGAAATTGTGCATCCACTGGCATTTCCAGGGCAAAGGTACTTCCCAGGATTCATAGGTTGCGGCTGTTATACTTCCTTTGAAATAGAACAAACAAATCTTGCTGAGCCTTGGTTATACAGTGGTACCTTGGTTTACAAACACCTCAGGTTACAAACACTTTGGGTTACAGACTCCGCTAACCCGGAAGTAGTACCTTGGGTTAAGAACTTTACCTCAGGATGAGAACAGAAATCATGTGGTGGTGGTGCAGCAGCAGCAGCAGCGGGAGGCCCCATTAGCTAAAGTGGTACCTCAGGTTAAGAATGGTTTCAGGTTAAGAACGGACCTCCAGAATGAATTAAGTTCATAACCAGAGGTACCACTCTATGTCCGAGATTGCCTACAGAAGCTCTGCTTCCGGGCTAGGGGTGGACAGATTAGTCTATTTCCAACCCAGGGCAATTTCATATGTCTCTATTTTGTCCTATTCCTGCATTAATCATATGATATTTTGTATTGAAATATGTATTTTATAACAAAGTACATATCACTTTAAAGTACATATTTAAATTCTTTGACCTCAGAACTTTATTGCAAACTTTGTGGGGAGTGTAAAATCTCAAGAATTATTACATTCTGATCTGTGTATTCGTCTGGGTGGTACAAATGAGGTTAGTTCACTTAAAAAACAGGCCTGGATATTAGGGAAGATGCTTCCTGTAGCAACAGTAACTCTGACCAGAAGGTTGTTCAATCCCTCAAGTTATAAGTGGTGAAAGGTGATTCTGGTGTTCTTGCTGTTTCAGGCAGAGGTGTCAATGAGCACTCACACTTTACATTGTGGGTGCCCTTTGCGGGATCACGTGTGGAGCTTCAGTTCCCAGGGAGCTTACTGGCAAACAGGGGCTGGCTTGCCTCTCAGTGTTAGCTTCACGCCCAGCCTCAGTAATCAAGTTTCTTGCTAGGAGGTGGGGCCAGCCCCATTTATAAATAGGGGGTGGAGCTGACAATAGCCAGGCAGTCGGCTCTGGTGATTCACCCTCCCTACCCTCCCTTTGTTTAATGTTTCTTGTTTGCAGGTTAACTTTCCTCTTCCTGTTTAGCTGCTACAGTCTTTGACTGGTTGGGAGTGGGAAGAAATTTTCCTGCATTGGCAGGTTTTGCCTTCCCCGAAGCAAGTCATCACAACTTTGGCGGTTATGGCCTTGGGTGGAATCCTTTAGTCTTTTCTTCCCTATATGGGGTGTGTGTGAAGTGGTGACTCACCCCCCAGCCACAGTCATTCCAGGGTCCCACTCCTAAAGGGGTTATATATAAATGGCTGTCACTGGCCACACACTGAAAGGTCGTCAGCGAACTACCCTGCATGTGGGGATATGGCCTGGGCTGCCCGCTACACTTACGTCTCGCAGAGCACCTCCATATCCCATTTACCCTGATGAGCCCCAGTTCCCCCTGGTTGGGGGGCTGGATGGGATACACGCCCAAGGCCTAGGCCAAGCTCTTCCTACATTTGGAAGTTTAATAAAGTTGTGGCCTAATTTTAATTCCATATAACGTTGTCAGAGTCTTTATTCCTTCCTTATGATCCCTGGGGCCTGGGGCTGTCACCGCCTGGCCACGCAACATACTCCAGAACTATAGCAGTCAAGTATTTCAGCACAGTAGCTGAATAGAAGAGTGTAGACAGAAACCCACGCACACAAGGCACGAGGAATTGCAGCCAAGCATGAGAAAAAGAAATTTTGGCCTTTGCTCTAGCCATGCCTCCTTACTTGCCACATTCAGACTTAAGGCAGCTTCTTATGTTGTTGAGTTAGAGTAAGAATGCACAGATGATTTTCTCACAAACTTTTAACAAATTTACCATAAAAAAAAAACAGAGATAGGAGGGAAAGGGCTGCATCCTGGGAAATGAAGCAGTTGAGTGCAAATCTAAACAGACTAATTGTGATTTGAAGAGCTTATCAGCTGTTTACATGATTTTATACATTTTGCTATGCTTAACGGAAATTATTCCAGCTATTTTTATATTAGCAGAAAGTAAATTAAGAAGAAAATTCATGTGTGATGACCTGCTCTAAGGCAAAATTATAAATTCACAAACAGAAACAATAATAATCTCATGAATTCTTTATTGCGTATGCTTCCAGCTTGATGTGTTTATTTTTTATTTGCAAGAGCGTTCCGTACCGCTAACATTTGAAAAGAATATCATGGCCATGGATTGCATAATATCAACATCAACATTCCTAAAACAGAGAGCTACAATTCACAGGGAAGTCTGGGAATTGTAGCTCTGTGAGGGGAAAGGGGGGGGTCTTTCTAAGAACACTCAGCACCCTTAACAAACTACAGCTCACATAATTCTGTGGGGAGGGGGACCCATCACTAAACAGTAGCATCATAGTTCTTTCAATGTATGGTATGAATGTGGTCCAAGAAAGGCTAGAGCTGTAGCTCTTCCAGCAGAAAGTAGGTCCTCGCTGATGCACTGTGCCTACCAACCGCTCATCATCTCTGTCCTCAATCTGCCAACGGCACTAGAAATTTCCTCTTTTCTTGCCTACGTCCACCATGCTCACACAGCTTATACCCACCATGAGAGATGCAGATTGGACTTGTGTGTTCAACATGTAGGTGCCTATTGTGCAAAGACCTTTCCACCTAGCTGTACAGTGGTACCTCGGGTTAAGAACTTAATTTGTTCTGGAGGTCCGTTCTTAACCTGAATGTGTTCTTAACCTGAGGTACCCCTTTAGCTAATGGGGCCTCCCAACGCCGTGCGATTTCTGTTCTCATCCTGGGGCAAAGTTCTTAACCCAAGGTACTATTTCTGGGTTAGTGGAGGTGAGATTTTGATCAGCTCCTGCCCATCTGGAGCTGATACAGGCTCGTCTTATCTTGAGCCCAAGCAGAGTGTAGTCCAGCAACGAAAGGATAAGCAGGTAATTGTGCTACATGCTAAAGTTTATTTACACTCTTTGCTGAGAGCATACAAACATACATCCTGCCTCTGTGAGAGCAGAGAAGCAACTCCTCTCGACACAAAGAAACAGAGAACAGTGAAAAACAGGAAACCAGTGTATGTCACATCCAGTCTCCCATTCCCATGGGAACCCAACAGTAACTCTGACTGTGGAATGTAAACAATGTCTTGTGACACGCAGTTGCTGCTAAGTGAGTGAAATAGAAACCAACAGTGGAGTCTGTAACCTGAAGCGTCTATAACCTGAAATGTCTGTAACCCGAGGTACCACTGTACATGCCACAGAGCTTCAGAAAAACCACCAAGCATACAGCTCTAATAGGAGCAAATTTCTCATAGCCCTCCTTGTCAATAGCAAGGGTGGGGAGGGCAGATGAGATATAGATGAAGGTATTGTTACACACCAATCTCCAAGCAGCGAGAGATTTCAGGGAGTTCCTGGCATGCTACCGAGGCTTCATGTTTCCTTTGGGAAACTGAGGCACAGCAGAGACTGTGGCACCTGTACGGTATATGATTTATTTACCCATAGGGGGGAAAGTGGGGCAGATTGATACAGAAAAAAATCAATCTCATATTTTATGTAACAAAAATGAGTCAAATAATAAAAAAATTTGCTTGATGCATGGCATAACTATATCAATATTATATCAGCAATCAAAAGAACCATTAAAGTTAGAAGATAGTGAGAATATAATGACTTCAGTAAAAAAAATGGGGTTTGTATCATTCTGCCCCACCTATGGGGCACTTTGATACATAGCGTAAATTGTATGGGAATGGTAATTATTTGCAAAAATTTAATGAAAAAAACATTTTTATTGTGAGAGATCATAATCAGCCTTACAATTTGTTACTTAAAATCTAAATTACGTATCAAAACTAACAGTGTTTCACACATATCATAGACTTTATGGCAGGTTTTCTTAACAAAACATCAAAACTTATATTAATATTTCCTCAAACACCTACCCATTTTTTTAAAAAACTTTGGAAAAACAGTAATTTAAACAAAATGCTTATAAAAAATAAGATAATTACTTAACGTTTAGTTTCTATTGCACATTATATCCACTTAACTCAATAGAAAAGTATAAAGAGATGATGTTCGAGATGTGGCCTTTGGGAAATTTGGTTTTGGCAAAGGGAAAACACCATCCTTGAAATCAACACTTGCCTTATCTTCTACAATGGGGAAGACAAACATACAAGATCCTGCTTTTCCCCTGAGATATGACACTTGATAATCAGTCATATTATATTTAGAAATGACTTTGGTCACCTAGTAAACAGTTTTTTTTTCTTTTCAAATTTAATGAGTTTAGAGATTTCATGCAAACTTGCATATTGGGGCACTATTGTACACTAGCGTGGCACTTTTATATGTATCAATGTGCCCCGTGTCTTAGTGTATCAAAGTGCCCCAATGGACATTTTCAAAAAACCTAACAATTATTAATAAAACCACTGAACTTATTTAAAAATCACATGTAATCCTGATTACTGAGTGGAATAACTTACCTTTGGTATTTTAAAATCTTAACTAAATGATGTAAAACAGAGGACTCCCCTGTGTGAGTGCCTGAGGGCCCTGCTCTTGCCACTTACCATCTGGCCTGGGGCGGGGCCTGGGGCCTCATAAGGACTGCGTGCTGCTTGCTGCCTGCTGCCCAGGAGGACTCCCCTGTGTGAGTGCCTGAGGGCCCTGCTCTTGCCACTTACCATCTGGCCTGGGGCGGGGCCTGGGGCCTCATAAGGACTGCGTGCTGCTTGCTGCCTGCTGCCCAGGAGGACTCCCCTGTGTGAGTGCCTGAGGGCCCTGCTCCTTCCTGCCACTTACCATCTGGCCTGGGGCGGGGCCTGGGGCCTCATAAGGACTGCGTGCTGCTTGCTGCCTGCTGCCCAGGAGGACTCCCCTGTGTGAGTGCCTGAGGGCCCTGCTCCTTCCTGCCACTTACCATCTGGCCTGGGGCGGGGCCTGGGGCCTCATAAGGACTGCGTGCTGCTTGCTGCCTGCTGCCCAGGAGGACTCCCCTGTGTGAGTGCCTGAGGGCCCTGCTCCTTCCTGCCACTTACCATCTGGCCTGGGGCGGGGCCTGGGGCCTCATAAGGACTGCGTGCTGCTTGCTGCCTGCTGCCCAGGAGGACTCCCCTGTGTGAGTGCCTGAGGGCCCTGCTCTTGCCACTTACCATCTGGCCTGGGGCGGGGCCTGGGGCCTCATAAGGACTGCGTGCTGCTTGCTGCCTGCTGCCCAGGAGGACTCCCCTGTGTGAGTGCCTGAGGGCCCTGCTCCTTCCTGCCACTTACCATCTGGCCTGGGGCGGGGCCTGGGGCCTCATAAGGACTGCGTGCTGCTTGCTGCCTGCTGCCCAGGAGGACTCCCCTGTGTGAGTGCCTGAGGGCCCTGCTCCTTCCTGCCACTTACCATCTGGCCTGGGGCGGGGCCTGGGGCCTCATAAGGACTGCGTGCTGCTTGCTGCCTGCTGCCCAGGAGGACTCCCCTGTGTGAGTGCCTGAGGGCCCTGCTCCTTCCTGCCACTTACCATCTGGCCTGGGGCGGGGCCTGGGGCCTCATAAGGACTGCGTGCTGCTTGCTGCCTGCTGCCCAGGAGGACTCCCCCGAGTGAGTGCCTGAGGGCCCTGCTCCTTCCTGCCACTTACCATCTGGCCTGGGGCGGGGCCTGGGGCCTCATAAGGACTGCGTGCGGCTTGCTGCCTGCTGCCCAGGAGGACTCCCCCGAGTGAGTGCCTGAGGGCCCTGCTCCTTCCTGCCACTTACCATCTGGCCTGGGGCGGGGCCTGGGGCCTCATAAGGACTGCGTGCGGCTTGCTGCCTGCTGCCCAGGAAGACTCCCCTGAGTGAGTCCCTGAGGGCCCTGCTCCTGCCACTTACCACCTGGCCCAGGGCAGGGCCTGACAGGCCTCACCAGGACAGTTGTTACTGCCAGGGGGGCACAGAGTGTTTTTAGAGTGTTTTTAAAATGCTTTTAAAATTTTTCTTTTGGATTTTTTGTATGTGGCAGGTGGGGGTGGGATTGATGTTTGGTTGGGCCTGGGGAATTTTTTTATTTTTATTTTGATGTTTTTGTAATTTTTACATTATTATTTTTTGTTTGTTTGTATTGTTTTATTGGTTTTGTTTGTTTGTTTAAGGTGTTATTTTGTTCTTAGGGGGAGGGGTCAGGGCTGCCGGGGAGTGGGCCCCAGCCCACAAAATGGCTGGGGCATGTTCCACAGGGGGGGATGCACTGGGACAACCGATCTCAGTGATCATGGGTAGGAGGAGGAGTTACGCTAAGACTAGACCACGTCATTACAGAGGGGGCAGGTTTAGTCGTTGTCTGAGGACTATTCCTGCCTCCGGGTCTGGTCCTGACCGGATGGATACTAGAATCAGCAAGGGATACCCACATGACCTGAAGGTGCTGCTGTGCAATGCCAGGTCAATGATTCATAAGACCACTGCCATCCATGACTTGATCATGGATGGAGGACTTGACCTGGCATGTGTAACAGAGACTTGGTTGGATGAAGCAGATGGGCCTGTCCTTGCCGCTGCTTGTCCACCAGGTTTCTCTTACGCACAGCAACCCAGGTCATGTGGGCGGGGAGGGGGGGTTGCAGTGATTTTTAGGAAGTCATTAGTTTGCACCAGGCGTCCTATTGGGAAGACCCAGTTTTCCGAGTGCATGTTCTGGAAGTTGGGCAATAGGGGCAGTACAGGATTCCTTTTGGTGTACCGACCTCCCCGCTGCACCAAGGATTCCCTGCCCGAGCTGCTTCAGGTCGTGGCGGATGTTCTCCTGGAGACACCTAGCTTGGTCGTCCTAGGGGATTTTAACATCCATGCCGACACGACCTTACAAGGGGCCGCTTGGGACTTCGTGGAAAGCATGGCCTCCATGGGGCTGTCCCTGAATAAGTCTGGCCCAACCCATAGCTGCGGACATGCCTTGGACCTGGTGTTTACCTCTATGGATGTTGGTGATCTGACACTAAGTAAAAGCGAAACGAAAGAAGTGCCATGGTCAGATCACTTCCTGGTGCAACTGGACTTCTCTGCGACCCATCCCCTCTGCAGGGAGGTGGGACCAATTCGGATGGTCCGCCCCCGCCACTTAATGGATCCAAATGGTTTCCAGAGAGTGGTAGGGGATGCTTTATCCCATGTTGATGGCCTTTCAGCTGATTCCCTGGTGGCCCGCTGGAATGTGGAGTTAACCAGGGCTATTGACTGTTTGGCTCCGAAGCGCCCTCTCCGATTGCATGGAGCCCGGATAGCCCCGTGGTTTTCCACGGATCTGAGGGCAATGAAACAATCGTTGAGACGGCTAGAGCGCCGGTGGCGGATAACTCATTCCGAATCTGACCGGACACAGGTTAGAGCTCAACGTCGAGCCTACCAAGTGGCGATAGCGACGGCGAAGAAGAATTTCTTCGCCGCCTCTATTGCATCTGCAGAAAACAGCAGCAGGAGACTTTTTCAGGTGGTTCACAATTTAGCAGAACCACCTGCAACATCGGGGCCCAGTACGGGCCACATGTTCTCCTGCAATGATTTTGCAAAGTTTTTTGCAGATAAAATCGCTCAGATTCGGGAAGAAGTAGACTCCACCGTGGGAGCAGGGCCGGGGCGGGAGAGTGCTAGAGTTCTGTCTAGTCAAGTTGAGTGGGATCAATTCCAATCTGTTACCTCCGAGGATGTGGACAGGCTGCTTGGACGAGTGAAACCAACCACCTGTCTCCTGGATCCTTGCCCATCCTGGCTTATAAAAGCTAGCCGGGAAGGACTGAGCGATGGGCTTCGTGGGGTGGTGAATGCTTCCCTCCGTGAGGGAGCCTTCCCAGACCCGCTGAAAGAGGCGGTTATTAAACCGCTTCTTAAAAAACCATCTTTAGATGCGGCCACGATGGCCAACTATCGCCCAGTCTCAAATCTTCCATTCTTGGGCAAGGTGATTGAGCGAGCGGTTGCCGAACAACTCCAGGCACGCCTGGAAGAAGCAGACCATTTGGATCCCTTCCAGTCGGGATTCAGGCCTCATCATGGGACTGAAACTGCCTTGGTCGCACTGGTTGATGATCTCCGGCGGGCTAGGGACAAAGGTGAGAGCTGTTTCCTAGTTCTGCTGGATCTCTCAGCGGCGTTTGATACCATCGACCATAACATCCTTCTGGACCGTCTTGAGGGGCTGGGAGCTGGGGGCACTGTCATACAGTGGTTCCGCTCCTTCCTCCTGGGCCGTGTTCAGAAAGTGGTGGTGGGGGATGAGTGTTCAGACCCCTGGGCTCTCACTTGTGGGGTGCCTCAGGGTTCTGTCCTCTCCCCCATGCTTTTCAACATTTACATGCAGCCGCTGGGAGAGATCATCAGGAGGTTTGGGCTGGGTGTTCATCAGTATGCGGATGATACCCAGCTCTACCTCTCTTTTAAATCAGAACCAGTGAGGGCGGTGAAGGTCCTGTGTGAGTGTCTGGAGGCGGTTGGAGGATGGATGGCGGCTAACAGATTGAGGTTGAATCCTGACAAGACAGAAGTACTGTTTTTGGGGGACAGGAGGCGGGCAGGTGTGGAGGATTCCCTGGTCCTGAATGGGGTAACTGTGCCCCTGAAGGACCAGGTGCGCAGCCTGGGAGTCATTTTGGACTCACAGCTGTCCATGGAGGCACAGGTCAAATCTGTGTCCAGGGCAGCTGTTTACCAGCTCCATCTGGTACGTAGGCTGAGACCCTATCTGCCTGCGGACTGTCTCGCCAGAGTGGTGCATGCTCTGGTTATCTCCCGCTTGGACTACTGCAATGCGCTCTACGTGGGGCTACCTTTGAAGGTGACTCGGAAACTACAACTAATCCAGAATGCAGCAGCTAGACTGGTGACTGGGGGCGGCCGCCGAGACCATATAACACCGGTCTTGAAAGACCTACATTGGCTCCCAGTACGTTTCCGAGCACAATTCAAAGTGTTGGTGCTGACCTTTAAAGCCCTAAACGGCCTCGGTCCAGTATACCTGAAGGAGCGTCTCCACCCCCATCATTCTGCCCGGACACTGAGGTCCAGTGCCGAGGGCCTTCTGGCGGTTCCCTCATTGCGAGAAGCAAAGCTACAGGGAACCAGGCAGAGGGCCTTCTCGGTAGTGGCGCCTGCCCTGTGGAACGCCCTTCCAGCAGATGTCAAAGAGATAAACAACTACCTGACATTCAGAAGACATCTTAAGGCAGCCCTGTTCAGGGAAGTTTTTAACGTGTGATATTTTACTGTATTTTTGGTTTTTATGGAAGCCGCCCAGAGTGGCTGGGGAGGCCCAGCCAGATGGGCGGGGTATAAATAATAAATTATTATTATTATTATTATTATGTAATTTTTTTAGTTGGCCACGCTAAAAACACACCTACTCTCGTCAAACGCCAACGGCTAACGGGCGGGTGGCGCAGTCGCAACTGTTGAACTCACACATGTATAGACACATTTCAGTGATGTCGCGGCACAAATAACATTTCTTGATATTGAAATATTGTTGGTGTATCAATGTGCCCTGTGCATCAATGTGCCCCACTTCCTCCTATATACAACCAGAGTCTACAGCATTAACACTCCAAGAGGTTCTGGCTTCTTGCATAGCCACAGCAGCCTTGGACTCAAGGAGACCCCAACCAGTCTTCTCAAACGCTGCTCTTAGACTGTGTCTCCAGTCCACTGCTTACTAACTCCATTGCTTAACTCCTAACTGCAATCCTAAAACTCTGGCATTGTCTTTTAAACTAACTCAGTTGAGGGAGCTCACTGATTTGCAAATGAGATTTGTCCTTGATCGTTTGTCATCCTAATCGCTCATTACCCCAAGGCGATCAGCTCATGCAGAAGGCTACTCCTGGCTTAATTAGCTGTAGACACATGTTGATTCCAGAGGGTTAGAAGTGTCTAGTGTTGTTGATGTTGTTGTTTAGTCGTTTAGTCGTGTCCGACTCTTCATGACCCCATGGACCAGAGCACACCAGGCACTCCTGTCTTCCACTGCCTCCCGCAGTTTGGTCAGACTCATGTTTGTAGCTTCGAGAACACTGTCCAACCATCTCATCCTCTGTTGTCCCCTTCTCCTTGTGCCCTCCATCTTTCCCAACATCAGTCTTAGAATTTACCAAGGCTTAGAGTGTTAAAGCTGTGCTAGACCCATGTGTGTATTTGAGCTGTATACTAGACACTTCTTCTTTGACAAAGGCAACAAAGAAGTGTCTAGTATACAGCTCAAATACACACATGGGTCTAGCACAGCTTTAACACTCTAAGCCTTGGAAAATTCTAAGACTAGCTTGATCTGGGATTTAGGGTGTCTTGCACCCACCAACTCATAACAGTACAATCCTAACTGTTTCAGCTAATATTTGCTTCCATGAGTTCTCGCCTGATCATATTTATATCTGTCTGGATATTGACCTATGTTTATAGCAGACTTGACCACAGAACATTCAAAGATCTACAATGTAAGTTGCAGGTAGAGGCGACAAGACACGCTGATCTACCCAGCTTCAGCTAAAGTGGTATCCTACATTGGCCAATCAGTTGTTTGTGGCTGATTGTTTGTTCCTTTATATCTGGGACACAAGACCTGTTTATCCTGGCTCAGTGACTCAGGAGAGATCCATACATGCAGATCTGAAAACAGAACATTTGCATTTTCTACATGTCATTTATCAAGTATCCAAACTTGTTAAAGATTACCAGGTTGTGTCTTTCATATTTTTTTCCCTTTTAAATTTAATATAAGAAGTGTCATTCTGACAGCAAATTATAGCCCTTGTAGTTTCCACTAGTACATAATGAACAGATTTCAAATCTGATGTACTTGACAGAATAGCTTTGCACAGTATGTCCTTGTTTGCTGTAACTTGTTATAATTGTTTACATCTTTTGTGAGCGACGTTCAGCTGGAGATAATCACTAATATTGCATATTGCTTTTTAACTGTCAGATATTAACATCTTAATCTTTACAGTCTCCAGAGGTTTGGGGAATGGTTTAAACAAAGAAATGAAATTGGCACTATTAATCATCTAAAGCGCAAACATTTGAAAGAGAGTAAAAAAAGATGTGTACAATGTGTCTGTTAAAGCATGATTGAGGACACTGTTTCTATTGAAAAATGTTTCCATGAAATGCTCATACTGTATACTTTTGGGATTTCTTGCCGATCATTTTAGTTAGCTAATTTTTTTTAAAAAAATCCTTATACTTCAGATCCTATAGACTTTTGGTCAAGGTCTGTGATGTTATATATGTTCAAAACTTAAAACTTACTTGTAACAACCAGCCCCAGCTCTTTTGTGTTCTAGGAAACCTAGACTGCCGCAGTCCTGGCATTTGTTGGCAACACTGCCCGAGATAGCAAGAACACCAGAATCATCTTTCACTATTTGCAACTTGCCATCCGCAATGATGAGGAACTGAGCAAGCTTTTGGTCAGTTACTATTGCTACAGGAAGCATCCTCCCTAACATGTCGGTCCGTTTTTTAAACCCAGGAAGCGGGACAGAAATTGTACTTGAACTTTGGCAACTTGGAGTAATAAAATAAGATAGGGCCGCCATATTTCAATAGGGGCATCTGCAATGAAAGGGGAAAATGTGATAACAGAGGTGGAGTCTAGGGTTGCCATATTTCAAAAAGGGAAAACTCTGACACAAAAATTGTTGAGTTTTTTAATTGAAATTGTTTTTGTTTGTTTGTTTTAGCTTTTACAGTTTTTGAGCTATTTTTAAGAAAATTCACCAAAATCTACACTTCTGACATGGGTTGCCATACATCCAAATTTTCCAGCACATTTCAGCAATTTCTGCCCAGACACTGTTAACGAAGGCAGAATCCCAGCAATGTCTGGGAAATTCCTGGTGTATAGCAATACTAAAATAAGAGACCTGCTGGATTAGTCCAAAGGCTCATGTATTCCATCCAACATCCTGTTCTCATAGTGGCCTAGCAGATGCCAAGCAGATGCCCGTAGGAAACCCACAAGCTGGACCTGAGTGCAAAAGTACTCTCTCCACTTGTGATTTCCAGCAACTGTCTCAGGGACGTATCAGGGAAGAAGAAGTTGTTGACTGGCTGGAACCCTGAATAGGAGCACTCCTGCCAAGAGGGTGAGGATGTTGTTGTTGTTTAGTCGTTTAGTCGTGTCCAACTCTTCGTGACTCCATGGACCAGAGCACGCCAGGCACTTCTGTCTTCCACTGCCTCCCGCAGTTTGGTCAAACTCATGTTCGTAGCTTCGAGAACACTGTCCAACCATCTCGTCCTCTGTCGTCCCCTTCTCCTTGTGCCCTCCATCTTTCCCAACATCAGGGTCTTTTCCAGGGAGTCTTCTCTTCTCATGAGGTGGCCAAAGTATTGGAGCCTCAGCTTCAGGATCTGTCCTTCCTGTGAGCACTCAGGGCTGATTTCCTTCAGAATGGATAGGTTTGATCTTCTTGCAGTCCATGGGACTCTCAAGAGTCTCCTCCAGCACCAGAATTCAAAAGCATCAATTCTTCGGTGATCAGCCTTCTTTATGGTCCAGCACTCACTTCCATACATCACTACTGGGAAAACCATGGCTTTTACTACACGGACCTTTGTTGGCAAGGTGATGTCTCTACTTTTTAAGGGTGAGGATACACATGGTCATTTGCCTATCAGTTTGGGAGTCAAAATGAGGTCACTGAAAAAGAGCATAGTGGTTTCTAAATATCTGGGGTACTTCTTATATAAACACAGTAGAAGTACGTAAGCCTGTATAACTTAAGAGAAAAATAAAACTTCAATAAGCTTAAATAAAACCTGAGAAGCTCACAGACAATGATCTGAGAGCTCCCAGGATATTTGGAATAGGGAAATTGCCCTCTGAAGCCTTTAACAGTGTATTAAAAGGGGAGGGAGGGTTAGATTTGGGAAATATTCAACATGAAGTTGATCTTCCCTGTCAATATGGGAATGTTTCTGGAGGAAGAAAAAGCGAAAAGACACATCCTGCATTCTCCCCTCCTTTACCCACACAATTTAGCTGTAGGATGCTCACATGGGTGCCAACTTGAATAAAATATTGTGGGGGTCCAGGTAAGCTCCGCCCCACATAATCGATCACATGGTGTACTGCACAACCACCATTTGAATGGGAATGTCCATCTACTTTGTAGTGGCCCAGCCCCTCAAATATTTTATTGTGGGGGCCAGAGCCCCCACAGCCACTAGGAGTTTGCTCCTATGGATGCTCAGGTTTGGAGCAGCATCCAGCCATGTAGTGATATTTCTGGAAGAATAGAATATAAATTTAAATAACTCGCACTTCTACAGGCAGCAGAGCAGGTTCAGCCCCCAGGATGGTTCAGAAATGTCATCCCTTCCCCAATGAGGTCTGAACAGGACTACAAAACCAGGGTGTCTGGACTGTGGACAGGATTACTTTTTAGCAGAAGTGGAGACACACTGCAGCTTTTTGTCGCAGTTCCCACAGGTTACAGTTAAGTACTGGAAGTATAACTGATACCGAGGGCTGTAACCCATACAAATATGTTTGAAATGGTTTGCCAGGTCTTTTGTCCTGAGAGGTCATAAAAAAGAATGGGGGGGGGAAACACTCCAGTGATTATAAAGAGCCTTCACTTTAAGGATTTTGTTATTGGGCTCCCAGTATGTACAAAGTCTATACCTACAAGAACAGCACATTAAGATATCATTTATCAGCATGACACTGGCTATCTACCCATTTTATCTCTCTTAGAAAATAACTCGCTCCTCTTGCCCAAAGGCTTCTCCAGCCTCTTAGAAGCATGAAAGATAGTTATTGATGCCTCTTGTATTAGCCGGATCTAATAATGCCCCGTTTGAAAGCCATGCCTTTTATTTGCACTGTGCTTTAGAGATTTTTCAGCTGGGCTGATAAGGTATCTGGGCATCTTATCGGAGGAATCATGTTTCTGACAAAACATTCATGTTCCGAGGATTATTAATTATACATGCATGTTGAGGAATCAAAATGTCATTTCCCTCGTTCCTTTCTTTGGGGTTAATTTAAGTACCAGGCCTTTTGCAACAATTAGAGGCTGTAAATTTTATGGATTGAAGGCTCACTCAGGAATGAGTACACCTGGGTGTTTTGTGGCGTGAAAAGGAGCTTGTTTTTCCTCTGCCCCCTCCAGACTCACTCATTCCTTGTCCCTCCCTCCCATTAACATAAAACGAGACTGCTCTCTCAGACCAATGGCCTATCTGGTCTGGCATCCTGTTCCCACAGCGGCCATTTTGATACCTGTGGGAAAACTCCAAGTGGGATCAGAGTGCAAGAGCACTCCCCCCATTTGTGGTTTCCAGAGAGTTATATACAGAAGCACTGCTGCCTCCCTTCTTCAACTCGCTAGTAGTTAGAAAGACAAAAGGCCAAAGCTGCAAGTTGAGTTAGGTGAGCTAGAAGCTAGAAGAAGCAGACTCAAGCCTGTGAGGGAGAGCCATGCCTGATTTCTCCTTGAATCCAAGGCTTTGGGACAAACAAGACCCTATTAGTTGTAGTAGTAGTACCTTAGTGGATAGAAGTTGCTTGCTGGGAGGTAAAAGGTTAGGCCACAGGAAGGCCACTGTGGTGCAAACATACCAACAGAGCCAATCTGGCTCTCCTGCTGGTGCATTTGCACCACAGCAACCTCCTCACTGCCTTGTCGTGTCTCTCCTTTCTCCTGGCAAGTATCATTGACCTGCCTGCTGGGAAGCTAGCTTAGTGGCTCTGTCCCACCCAAAGCACAGCTCCAATGGCAGACCTACATTTTTGGGGGCCCAAAGTTTGAACTGTCATGGGGGCCCAGCAACAAGGTCTGGGTAACCACTGTTATCTTCTTCAGCGGGGTTAATCCGTGACAGATCACCTCACCTTTACAACATCTGCGCTACTGACTGTCAAACTCTGGGATTTTTCAACTACATCCAACAAAAAATTAATCAAGTTGAGTCATGCCACTAAAACTGGGTCTACTAGACCCAACGTTTTTAAGCAATGTGGACTAAAGTTGATTCAGTGGCCCCTCTGGAATTAGGACCCCTGAAGCTTAATCTTCTTTAGTTTCATAGGATATCTGCCCCTGGGTAGTTCCACCCCACCAAATGAGCCACTGTTCAGGTAGTTTAGGTTTGTGGGATGTCCACGTAAGGGCATCTTAGCAGCACCTTTTGAAGCCTCCCACTCCAGGGACAAAATCTTTGCTTAGGGAAGCCTGCAATAAATCTGCTGCCTTATTGCCTCTGGTTACATACGATACACAGGTGTGCTTGGGATGCTTCAGAATAGGACAAGAGGCATGAGTCATTAATGCCAACATCTCAGAAGGGTTTTCAGAATTAAGGTAATGTTGCAGACATAATTTGTAATAGCTTTCAGCAAATTGCACTAATTTAGCCAGTCTGAATATTAATGTTATATTAATATTTGCTGACAGAATTAATTTACTCATCATAATCATATTGCTTAAATCTCTTTCTAGTGCTGTTTTTTTTTTTTTTTGCTCCCCCAACTTTTGATTCCTATAATCAGGATGATGTGTTACTCCTTGTGAAGTAAGAGGAAGGACCACAAGCACATGCTTGTCATGTAGAAAGACTCAGTTTTCCCATCATCACCAGTTAAAAGGATAAGGCTGCCTTATTGCCTCTGCAGTTACAATGCATTGCTATTATATATACATGCATATACCTACAAACAGATGTCTCTTAGGACAATTTGATTATTTTATAAAGTTGCATTTGTTGTAGCATATAAGCCACTACAGTTAAAAGTGTGTGAGAGAGAAATCTCTTAAATGAATAAATCAATCAAGAAATTATGCCAATTTCACGGGGCACTGAGTTGGTCTAGGAATTGTACAGCCTAAAATTATACTAATTTAGAACATTCAGTGACCATTACTGGGTTGTCATCAGCATCTTCAGTCACAACAGCAAGAGCACCGTGGTGCAGCATTGATTTCATTAAAATCTCCTTTTTCACGGCAGAAATCTTCTCTAATCATTGTTATTGCTCAGCTCTATAAATCCAAAGCTGCCTCCTGCAGTTCAACAAAACATTATCCACTTGTATCATATGTTCAGCTAGTTGCTGGTTAACATCTCTTGCCATTTCTTTGATTCTTTACCTTCCGTCATCATTAGGAGGAACTGCTTTCAGCTCTTTTCCTCTCCCCCCTCTCTTTGTACACGATTCCCCAAACACTTCTACTCACATGTCCATAGCCATAGGCAAAAACAATCCTTTGCAGATAGATGAGGCTTTTTAGCAATCTGTAACAGGTTGTGGAATGAGGCTTAGAAAGCTTTGAGTGCTTATTCCTTGACAATAAACTCATATGACAAAAAGGAAAAAAAAATCTATCTTCATTTAACGAGCCTCCTTTTTTCCCGTTAAATAAAATAAGATTTAACATTCAGGGCCTTTGTTCATTCAGTGCAACCCATTAGCAAAATTGCTCTCTTTGCTATAGCTCTAGTGCAGTACAGGAAAACTGTACAAGACAGGAATTTAGCAGTCGACTAACGTGTCACAGTGAGCTTTCACTTGCCTTACACAGTGTTCTGGCTGCCAATCTAGTCAGTGAGTGACACTGTATCTTGCTACCTTTGTTTTTGAGACAGGAAAGGCAAAGAGTTACAGTGTGATTCTTACACCCAGATATGTTATCTGGGAGAGATTAGGATGAGGGTTAGCTTTCCTGAGCCAGCCTTAAACTAGTATAGACAACTCGGTTCGCATTCACACCAAACATTTAAGGCATTATGACACAAACAGCTTACACCAAAGAATACTGGGAACTGTGGTTTGTTAAGGGTTCAGAGAGTTGTTAAGACACCCCTATTTCCCTCAGAGAGCTACAGTTGCCAGTGTTCCCTGCAAAGACGGTATACAGTGGTACTTCAGGTTATAGATGCTTCAGGTTACAGACTCCGCTAACTCAGAAATATTGCCTTGGGTTAAGAACTTTGCTTCAGGATGAGAACAGAAATCGCGTGGCAGTGCCGCAGCAGCAGCAGGAGATCCCATTAGCTAAAGTGCTACCTCAGGTTAAGAACAGTTTCGGGTTAAGAACGGACCTCCAGAACGAATTAAGTTCTTAATCCAAGGTACCACTGTATTACTATACCCCTCTGCGAATTGTAGCTCTGTGAGAGGAGGAGAGGTTTCTTAACAACTCTAAGCACTCTAAAAAATTGACAGCTCAAAGAATTCTTTGGGGGAACCCATGACTTAAATGTATGGTGTGAATATGGCCTTATGCTGTCATATAGACTTAGCATTGGCTGAAGCAGAGTATGTTAAACTAGCAGAAGTTACAGTGGTGTGGGGAGGTGCAGAGAAGCAGACTTCTGCTGTATCCTAAATCTCCTCCATCCTCTGATACCACCCGCAACATATATCTTACACCACAAAAAATGCAGGTATAACTGAATTCACCCCACACAAATTAAAGGGCAGAAAATGAAGGCTTGAGGGGCCGAACCTAACCCCAGCCGCTCAATGGTGGAGCCATATGGAGTGGTAGGTCACCACTGTTATCTCCGGTACTGTCACATACAATAGGTGGAATGGAAGATGGATGGGACCCCGGGGTAGCCTGGAGCTGGCAGGGATAAATGGTTCTGTGAAACTAGGGTATGATTTGTCAGCCCAGCACCAAGATGATCCCAAATTCTTACTTCTGAGTTGTTGTGCTTGTGATTATGGTTATGATGATGATTACTGGACATGAAGACCACAAACCAATTACTTCTTAACTAACTGTAACCCCCCCACCCCCCAAAAAAATGTTTACTGCATGTTATTGGGAATCTATGCCACTACTGTCTTTAAAATGTTGATTTAAACAGGTATGAACTCTAGCATTATTAACCCACCACTAATGTATTATAGGAGAAGAAACAAGATCAGATACATTTGTGGAAAAATGGGTGTTATTCACAATGCATTGGAATAGGAAACCAGAGTTAATGTACACCCCCCCCGTGTTATATTCACTCATATATGACACACCGCTTATGTTTATCCACATTATAGATCATGTTATATTACTGTATGCATTTTAAAATAAATAAATAAGCTGTCCTTGTTTTCTCCTGATGACTCTTGCTTTCCTCCAAACTGCACCCAATGGAATGCTATTGTCTCCAACAGCAGGTCACTCAAAAGCTTAATTATGATGCAAGGAAGTGTTTTGGGTCAGTGAAGGCATGACTGGGGTAAGGACAGTTGAGTCTTTCTTTCTTTCTCACCCTCCCGCACAGCAATTGGGCTTGGAGGACCCCTTGATGGACCTTGGAGGCTACACTAGGTGCCTTTTTTCCAAGCCTTATTGGAAGAGTGGGATGAGGAGGGGATTCTGCCCCTGAGAAGGAGGTCCCATGAGCTGCATCTATTCTGCAAGCTGGAAATTTCCCATCCCTGATCAAAAAGTGAAGTTTTGGTGCCAGGCTGCAACCTATTCATCAGTTGAGGCAGATGGTCAATCAGCTGAGGATGTTGAATTGATGGACGGCTAGGTCATCACAAAGAAAGAGAAAAAAAATATCACACTGGTGTTGGAGCATTATTTAAAATTAAACTGTGAGGAACCCAAGTTTGAAAAACTTCTCTTCCCAAAGTATTTATGTCCTTAATTCCATCTGACTCGGCATTTTTTTAAAAAATAAAAATCCAATAACTTTCATACAGGTACGGAACCTTCCTGTCTCTACTTCAGTTGCTTTCTTCCACTCAATTTTCTCTTTTCTGTGATCTCCCAGTAACCTCCTCCCACTCTCTCCTCCAAGTCTATTATTACATCCCCCACTGCCACCAGAACAGCATTTTTCAGCCCAAACAGCTGAATCTCTTTCTCTTGCCCGCCTCCAGAAAATTTAAATTTCATGCACAGTGCCCATAAAGTAAGGGTATACTCAGTACCCTGTACCGAGATGAACTCTGAGATTCTTTTATGATCATTGGAAACAAGAAGCCTGAATTTTGAAATGGAAGCATGAGTATATCAGGGGGAAATTATCCTGTGGCTCTTTTTTTCATGAGAAAGCTAAGTGTCCAGTTCTGGGCACCTCAGTTCAAGAAGGACACTGACAAACTAGAACGTGTCCAGAGGAGGGCAACCAAAATGGTCAAAGGCCTGGAAACGATGCCTTATGAGGAACGGCTAAGGGAGATGGGCATGTTTAGCCTGGAGAAAAGGAGGTTAAGGGGTGATATGATAGCCATGTTCAAATATATAAAAGGATGTCACATAGAGGAGGGAGAAAGGTTGTTTTCTGCTGCTCCAGAGAAGCGGACACGGAGCAATGGATCCAAACTGCAGGAAAGAAGATTCCACCTAAACATTAGGAAGAACTTTCTGACAGTAAGAGCTGTTCGACAGTGGAATTTGCTGCCAAGGAGTGTGGTGGAGTCTCCTTCTTTGGAGGTCTTTAAGCAGAGGCTTGACAACCATATGTCAGGAGTGCTCTGATGGTGTTTCCTGCTTGGCAGGGGGTTGGACTCGATGGCCCTTGTGGTCTCTTCCAACTCTATGATTCTATGATTCTATGATTCTTCACCAGAAAAGTATTTCCCCTACTGTTCCACACAATGATTTCAGGCAGAAGAGACAGAGCAGACGAGTAAGGTCTGACTCACAACTATTGATGGATGTGGGCATCTATGTTTGTTCTGGATAGGGGTGGAAGACCTTGGCCCCAGGCCTGTCTGGCCCTGGAACTTCTCCTCAAGCCACACTTCACACTGCCCCTAATTTTCACCCCAACTATTTTGGCCAGGTTGGAATGTGTCATTGAACTCTGATAATGTCTCTTGCTTGCCTGGATGGAGGCTAGTGAGGAGTGTGGATAAGTGTGTCAAAGCTAGTCTATTGTACAAATGAAAAATTTTCTTTTTGTGCTCTGTCCACTGATGCTGCCTACCACCAGCATGTTGCCCTCAGAAGGTTGCACAGAATGGACTGATAAAGGTTGCTCACCCCTAGTTTAAAAATGGATCACTGATAACATAGGGGTTTTTTGTTTTTTTGTTTTAAAAAGGAGAATAACATTCTCTATATTGCTGTAATTTGCATTTAGTATAGAGTCCTCTTGGATGATGTCATTTTCTTGTTGCTAATATCTGATTCTAAACTAAGCTGGTGAAAAAAATCAAGGACGTAGTTCAAGTCTTGGTTCTGTACCAGGCTATTTGGTTAAGTGTTAATTCACTAAAGAATAGTGGAGGGGTTAAGGACCACAGAGCTCTAAATTTCTCAAGTAGACTCAGTGATGTCACATCCCCTTTTTCCTGAGAGGGAAAAAGTAAGACTTGTTTCCTGTTTTGTCTCTCTCTCATCTTCAGTCTGCAAGCAAGGAGGCAGCCATGCCTTTACATAGCTCCCTGCCTCAGGCATGTGTCTGAGGCTGTCCTTGCTGTATTCTTCAACTAAGAACATTTTCCTACATGTTATTGATGCTGCTAAGGACAATGCACGACTGTAAGTAAAGTATATTTTAAACTTACTTTGTAGTCTGTGATCTATTTCATTGCATGGGGATAGAAACGTGGGGCCAGCTGCCTCAAGAAAGGGAGGGCCGGAGATGGCACATGACATGATTCCTTAGTAAGTCTAGGTCTACAGTCTAACTAGCTAACATTTTAAACAATTAAACGGACAAATGCATTTGCTTTTGAAAGAGGAGGGGTTGCTAAATGACATGTGTAACAGAGGCAAAACATTAAACTGGAATCTCAATGTTAAATGATGCACACTTCCCAGACAGAATGCTACTATTTGTATAATGACTAGTACATGGATATTTTAGAGGTAGGAAAATAGGAACCTGCCATATACTGAGCAAGAACATAGGTCCATCAAGTTCAATATTACCTACACTGGCTGGCAGCAGCTCTCCTGGAGTCTCTGCCAGCTGTACCTGGAGATGCCAGGGAATATATTATTAATAGGGTTTGAACCTGGGACCTTCTGCATGGAAAGCAGATGCTCTACCAGTGAGCTACACCTTCCTAGTGGCATTGAATCCAGTTAGAGGAAAGGGGATTCCTGATGAATTCAATCTTTTCAAATTTCGGAATGAATTGAGCAGAACTTAGTTATACACTGTCTTTCACACTTCCTGAATATTCCAATGCTGTTCTTGACTTTCAAAAATGAATCAAAATGTGCACTTTGAGAGGAAATGCATTTAGAATGTATATTTTCTGAGAGAAGTTAATTAAGCACACACACATTTAAATGTAAATGTAAATACAAAAAATATATATAAATTAACATGAAGCTCACAGACCAATGCAGAAATATTTCGGACTAGATTTATGTATGAAGGTGGCGTAGACTGGAAATAGACTGATTCATACATCTTGATTTAAGACTTAAAATAAATGTTATCACCAGTGTTTTTCAGGCTAAATGCACTTTGCTGTTGATTCTCAATGCTTCTGCTACACACACAAGTTGACTTGACGTCTTGCAAACAAACGTGGCAGAAACAGCAATAAGCTGCAGGAACAGTTAATTGTCGAGAGTTAACTCTAGGGAACCTTTCTAAGCTTGTTCTTATTTCCTAATCTGCCAAGAGTTGTCTTTGATATGAAAAACATGGGATTTTCTTGAGAAAGTTATCCTGTCTTCATTTTTCACTTTATTATAAAGGGATTGTACCCAGGTATGTCAACAGTGATACTGCTTAAAGGCAAACACACACATACACATACAACATATGCCATAAACCCCAAACCCCACATCAAAGCTCTTATGAATCCAGAAATCATAACTGAGGATTAATGAGTCCTTGGTGTTCCAATTATGTAAATATTCTGCCTGCATTACACTGGGCCCCAGAAGTGTGCAAATAAACCCCGGGAGATTTGACAACTCCTGTTGATGTATACTTTACTCCTTAAACTGCTGTTCCTACAGATATTTCACATATCCTCTGTGCATCCACCTTTTATATTGCTTTCGGTGAAAGACTACAGAGGATAGCAAATATTTTTAAGAAAACTGGAACTCTCCATGAAGGTAAACAACACACCAGCCCAACAGATTTTTCTGGGTGCAGCAGAGCAGCAAAGGTCATCTCCCCACCCCCCCAAAAAGCAAAGGGGTGCCCAAAGCCAATAAACTTATATTTGGCATATCTGATAGTAATTTCTATTTTTTTATTTTTATTATTATTATTTATCTGTCGCCTTCTGACTGAGTTGCCCCAGCCTCTTTGAGTGGCTCCCAACAAAATATTAAAAACACAGTAAAACATCAACCGTTAAAAACTTCCCTGAACAAGGCTGCCTTGAGATGCCTTCTAAAAGTCAAATAGTTGTTTATATGTTTGACATCTTATTCTGTCTCAAATGATTTTTATTTACTAGCCAAGCCAGAGGCTGCCTTATTAGGTGATTAACAGCTCAATCCAAACCCAGGACTAGTTAGTTTGGACAAGATCTCAGGCTGTTCGAGCTCAGCCAGCAAAACTTCCTCAACCTGGCTGAGCCGAGCCTATGTGGGCTCCACCACTGCTCCACCAACTTAACCTGGCAGAACCTACACCAGCATAAGTCACCCCCCAAAGGAGCATGATAGGGCAAGGCAGAACAAGGAGAGACTTGCACCTATTCAAAACTTCTTTCAGCTCAGTCCTGTGACCTGGCAACCTGGCAAAAGTTGCACTGGCAAAAGGAGTGGTGTAAGTTAAAGTCTATTTTGAATGTTTGTTTTCCTTTTCTCGGGCCTGAGCCAGCTCAAAAGGTAGTACAGTGGTACCTCGGTTTATGAACAGTCCTGTTTATGAACTATTCAGTTTATGAACTCCGCAAAACTGGAAGTAGTGTTCTGGTTTGCGAACTTTACCTTGGTCTACGAACGGAAGCCAAACGGTGGAAGGGCACTGGCGGCAGGAGGCCTCACTAGGGAAAGTGAGCCTTGGTTTAAGAATGGATTTGGTTTAAGAATGGACTTTAGGAACGGATTAAGTTCATAAACCAAGGTACCACTGTAGTCCTGTGCCAGAACGGAGTTTGGAACACAGGTAGCTTAATTTAAATTCCTCTAGCATCCTTTACTTAGGGTTGCTTAAGTAAACCCAATTCTGATAATATTTGACCACTGCCCATGCTCTTTGTGGCTTTTGAGAACTGGAATTCAATAATATCTGGGGAGTCACAGGTTCCCTAACATAAAATCTGACACACAGATGTTCTGTTCAATATAATCTGTTGTAATCCACTTTGGTGAATAAATTCCATGAAATGTAATGAAGCATTATCACTTTAAGGATTTCGTTTTGTTAAACAATAACATTGCAGTTGTTTCTTTAAGGATAATTAAATGTGAATTAATTTTCTTGTTTGTGTAAACTAATTAACAAGATTGTTGATTAGCTGATTAATCAACAAAGCCAAGTTTGGTGAGATAGTAATTGTTGCAATAACTCATATAAGAATTATAGGTCACTTTTATACATTCTGAAATGAATGAAGACCTTTTAGAAATGATGGGGTTTTAATTAACTAGGCAGTGGAAGATGTGGAACAGTTTCCAGTAAGTTTGAGAGAGAGCACGAGGTGCTTATGAGCATTTTGTAAATGAAATGGGCACATTTATTTTTATTTTTGCAAAATCACAACACTGAATTTTGATACTAAGATTGCTCAAAATGATTGCACCTAGCTGAGGACATCATAGTTCCCCCTCCCCAGGAAACACACACACCCAGGGATGCTGCAAAGCACAAACCACTAGAGAAATAATATCTAGAATGAAAAAATGACACTTGTATCTCTTGATCATCTCAGAAGGAAGGTAAGTGCCACAAACACCCCCATCAATGTGAATTCCTGCTATTTTTTCTGTCCCCTCTGATTATTTTCTTTCCTAATTAATGTCATAATGTCTTTCCTAATTAATTGATGGAGAATGGTAAAAAATGTGGTTCAAATGTTCAGTATAGCACTAATCACAAACTGATGCCTCCCTGATACAGGTGTTCATCATAAAAATGGTTTGTTTTTTGTTTTTTGTTTGCTTCAGAACACTTTTTACTCATATTCAAATGTTTGTGCATTTAAATAATCAACTAAAACTCATATGATATATTATGCTATCTTTAATTGTGGGACAGCTCTAAAACGGAACATAAGTTAAAGTACATTCCATAATATAAATATTACAAATATCACCCAAGTGTAGTGGTAGGTAACTGAATGCCTGGAGGTCAAATCGGGCTCGAGAGGTTTCCCAAGTGTCTGGTAGCATATCCTCTTATTCCAAGGATTCCCCTTTCTTCCATGTTTTCTTCTGAGATGAGTTCCAAGTAAAATGCAGTTTCTGTAACTCCTGAACTCAGTGAGTAGACATATAGCATGAGACCTTTAATCTCAGGGTCGTGGGTTTGAGCCCCACATTGGGTGAAAGATTCCTGCATTGAGGGATTGGACAAGATGGTTCTTGTGGTTCCTTCCAACTCTACAGTTCTTTGATTCTATAACTAACTCTGTTCCATGCAAACAGCAAGAGAGGTTCTGGCAGGATGCTTCTCTTGCTGTGGAGCTTAGACCACATTGCAAGCAAATGGACATGGACAACACAGGCACATAAAGAGGAAATTGTCACAGCAATTAGGAAACATGGAGGCACATTGTCTGTGTCTTGGTTCCTGTGGGAGCCAGTGGGCAAGGCAAACGCTGCTGTACCTTTAGAATTGGATCCATTTAATAAGGTAAAAGCCTACTGGGAAATGCTATAGAACAAGTTAAAGAAAATATATAAGAATGTTGTTGTTGTTTAGTCGTTTAGTCATGTCCGACTCTTCGTGACCCCATGGATCAGAGCACGCCAGGCACTCCTGTCTTCCACTGCCTCCCACAGTTTGGTCAAACTCATGCTGGTAGCTTTGAGAACACTGTCCAACCATCTCGTCCTCTGTCGTTCCCTTCTCCTTGTTCCCTCAATCTTTCCCAACATCAGGGTATTTTCCAGGGAGTCTTCTCTTCTCATGAGGTGACCAAAGTATTGGAGCCTCAGCTTCACGATCTGTCCTTCCAGTGAGCACTCAGGGCTGATTTCCTTCAGAATGCATAGGTTTGATCTTCTTGCAGTCCATGGGACTCTCAAGAGTCTCCTCCAGCACCATAATTCAAAAGCATCAATTCTTCGGTGATCAGCTTTCTTTATGGTCCAGTTCTCACTTTATGGTCCATACATCACTACTGGGAAAACCATATCTTTAACTATATGGATCTTTGTTGGAAAGGTGATGTCTCTGCTTTTTAAGATGCTGTCTAGGTTTGTCATCGCTTTTCTTGGCAGGATTACTGGAGTGGCTTGCCGGTTCTTGCTCCAGGTGGATCACGTTTAGTCAAAACTCTCCACTATGATCTGTCCGTCTTGGGTAGCCCTGCACGACATCGTTTATAGCTTCTCTGAGTTATTCAAGCCCCTTTGCTACGACAAGGCAGTGATCCATGCAGGAGGTATAAGAATACGTTTATTAAAAAACCAGAAGCATTTTTATGAGGTATAGTAGAAGAGGAAATACCAAAAGGCAACCAAAAACTGTTTATGTATGGAACAACTACAGCAAGAATTCTTTTAACCCAAAAATGGAAGCAAAAAGAAATACCAACGAAAGAAGAGTGGCAGATGAAGATGATAGACTTTGAGGAACTGCCGAAGCTGACTGGGAAAATCTGAAACGAATGTGGTCAAGCGTTCCAAAAAGACTGGAGTAAATTTATACAATATTTGAGGGATCATTGTAAACAACTAACAACATTAGCAGGGTTGTAAGAAGACTTGTAAAGACAATTGTTTTATATTTATTTAAAATTCAGGATTTTTGATTTAGTGAAATGTAAATTGGAAAATATACAAATGCTATGATATATAATATTAATGTTGAAAACTAAGAGGCGGGAGGGAGGGAAGTCGACAAGCTCACAAGAGCAAAAGTATAAGGTGGATAATAATGATGTGTCATAATTGTTATAAAATGGAAACACAATAAAAAAATAGAATCTATTAGAATTAGATCTATTTGAAAGATGTCTTCTTGTTAAAAATTAATAGTCCAGAATTCTAGAGTAATCGGCTGAATTCTAACCACCACTTTCCAGTTACAAGGGAATAAGGTGGAGAATGCAGCCATCACATTCTAATGCCAATTTCGTAGTTTTGGCTCCGAAAATAGTTTGCTGCTGTCTTAGCAACTGCTCATTTCTCCTTATCATAACTTTGACGGTCATTGGTTTATAATATTACACCAGCCAGTGAGATGTTGCAGTGTTGGTGTAGAATTGAAGAGACTTGGCTTCAGTTCTACATTCAACTATGAAGCTTACTCGGGGACTATGGCCTAGGGATGGGGAAGAAATTTGGTTCAGTTCACCTTTTAATTGGGAAATTGGGAAATTACCCAATTCATGCTTTCCAAAGCAAAACACACACTGGAACATAGCTATCTCTTGAAAATTACACTTCTCTGAATTTTGCAGTGTAGTACTCCAACCAAATAATGCATTAAAAAAGTATCCTTACATTAGGGGAGAGTGTGCATTTAAAATGCATATAGTAGCAAAAGTAACTTATAACAATTGCAAGAAATTTCTGGCAAAGAATTATGCCTGCAAGACAAGATGGATTGGAAAAGTGGGCAAAATTGCATGCCGAAATATGTATATTACCAGTTACACACTAAAATGCTAGAAGAATTCTCTCAAGGGCTTTGAAAAAAAAACACAACCCAAAATAATCAACGGATGCTGAAATGTGGTGAACAGAATTTGAGACTGGAAAAATGAGAATCTGAGAGTAACTGAAACTGAAAGATTTGTCCATC
Source organism: Podarcis raffonei (assembly GCF_027172205.1). NCBI lineage: Eukaryota > Metazoa > Chordata > Lepidosauria > Squamata > Lacertidae > Podarcis > Podarcis raffonei. The sequence continues at coordinate 18,279,424 of NC_070608.1, read as the reverse complement.
CATACTTTGAGCTATATTCTCCCTCCCTTCCTTCCTCCCTCCCCACATATCACAGGAACTTTGTACTGAATAAATGGGTATGGGGACAGTCCATTCTGAATGGGAGCTGCATTGTGCATGGTCATGGATGGTGGGACAGCATTGCTCATCTGGTTCCCCAATGCTTTGAGTTACCAAGCGGTGAGGGGCAAGGCAGCAGGGAATTGGTGCAGTGTGGGCACAGGTGCAGAACCAATTCAATGCTCCCGCTGTTGGGAAAAAACTATTTAAATACACTTTCCCAAAGAAACCAGAAGTATTTTTGCTAGGGATAACAGGCGATGAATTAAAAAAGGAAGATATACAAACCTGGCTTGAGAGCAGTACATGTGAAAAGGATCTAGGAGTCTTGGTTGACCACAAACTTGACATGAGCCAACAGTGTGACACGGCAGCTAAAAAAGCCAATGCAATTCTGGGCTGCATCAATAGGAGTATAGCATCTAGATCAAGGGAAGTAATAGTGCCACTGTATTCTGCTCTGGTCAGACCTCACCTGGAGTACTGTGTCCAGTTCTGGGCACCACAGTTCAAGAAGGACACTGACAAACTGGAACGTGTCCAGAGGAGGGCAACCAAAATGGTCAAAGGCCTGGAAATGATGCCTTATGAGGAACGGCTAAGGGAGCTGGGCATGTTTAGCCTGGAGAAGAGGAGGTTAAGGGGTGATATGATAGCCATGTTCAAATATATAAAAGGATGTCACATAGAGGAGGGAGAAAGATTGTTTTCTGCTGCTCCAGAGAAGCGGACACGGATCCAAACTACAAGAAAGAAGATTCCACCTAAACATTAGGAAGAACTTCCTGACAGTAAGAGCTGTTTGACAGTGGAATTTTCTGCCAAGGAGTGTGGTGGAGTCTCCTTCTTTGGAGGTCTTTAAGCAGACTTGGTAGGCTCGACGTTGAGCTCTAACCTGTGTCCGGTCAGATTTGGAATGAGTTATCCGCCACCGGCGCTCTAGCCGTCTCAACGATTGTTTCATTGCCCTCAGATCCGTGGAAAACCACGGGGATGTCCGGGCTCCATGCTTTCTCTGCATCTACAAAAATTAAAACTGCTTTAGTATTAATGTTCACTTGCAACTTCTCCAAGATGTTAATTATATTCCTTGTGTTGTCAGACAAGTGTCTACCTGGGAGAAAGCCAGCTTGGTCCTTATGTATCTCTTCCACTAATACTTTTTTTAATCTATTAGCCAAAATATCAGCAAATATTTTATAATCCACATTGAGCTGGGATATGGGGCGGTAGTTCTTAAGTTGTGTCTTTTCAGACTCAGTTTTCGGTATAAGTGTAATATAGGCTTCCTTCCAAGACTCTGGAGCTTTTTCCCCCTCCAAAATTTCATTGCAGACCTCCTTTAGTGGTTGAATTATCCAATCTTTCAAAGATCTATAATATTTTGAGGTTAGTCCATCCGGCCCTGGAGATTTGCCCAACTGCATATTCTGAATGGCACCTTCTACCTCCTGTTCTGTAATTTTATGGTTCAGCATTATCTTGTTTTCTTGAGAGATTTTTTGTAATCCATTTGTTTTTAAAAATTGGTCTATGTCGAACTCTTTCTGTGGCCCTTGTGTATATAACTGTTTAAAATACCTCTAGAAGCATTTTCTAATTTCCACTGGATTCTGAATGTTCTTTCCTTCCACTTCCAAATTAGTAATAGTATTGAGCTTTTGTCTTTTTTTCATTTGCCAAGCTAGCAATTTTCCACATTTATTAGCTGATTCAAATGTCCTTTGTCTCATTTGTTTAATTTTCCATTCAATTTCCTGATTCATCATCTTCATATATTGCACTTGATATAACTTTATATCTCTCAGAATCTCTTGTGACTTTGGTTTCACTCTCAGTTTCTTCTCACCCTCTTTTATTTTTTCCAGAATTTTATCTTTTTTCTCATTTTGGGCTCTCTTCTTTATTGCATTCTGTTGAATCAGAAACCCCCTCATAACTGCTTTGCTTGCATCCCAGATTATTCTTTTTTCAGTAATGGTGTTCAAATTTATCTCAAAATAGTCTCTCAAGGTTTTTTGGGCCTTCTTAATGACCTCTTGATCTCTAAACAAGGTGTCGTTCATCCTCCATCTGAAGGAACCGGTTGGTGTTAGTTTCATCTCCATTTTCACAGCATTATGGTCGGAGCAAGTTTTTGGGCAAATTTCCACTTTTCGAGTCTTAGGTGCCAGTCCTCTAGTTATCCATATTTGGTCAATTGTTGTCCATGTCATTTTGGCTTCAGAAAAGAAGGTTCCCTCTCTTCCTAAGGGGTTCTTAATTCTCCAAATGTCAATCAAGTCCATATTGTCAGTCAGTTCAAAAAAGGTTTTTGGTAGTCTGCCATCTTTAGTTACAACTTGTCTCTGCGACTTGTCCATATTTGTAGATACCACTCCATTGTAATCCATATAGTCCAACAATGTTGTATGTTGTAATCCATATAGTCCAACAATGTCTCGTGCAATTTCTTAAAAAATTCAGATTTCCCCTCATTTGGTGCGTAGACTCCTACTATTAAAAATTTTTCTCCTTGTGATTGAATTTCGATTGCCACAAATCTTCCTTGATCATCTTTAAAAACGAATTTCGGTGATAGGCTCTCTTTTGCATAAATAACCACTCCTCTCTTTTTAACCTTATCCGATGAAATAAACTCTTGACCCAATCTTTTATTAATCAATACTTTCCTGTGTAGCCTTATCACATGTGTTTCCTCATCAGACCCACATTTTGAAAACTGATTTGGACATATTTAATGTCATCTCTCAATTTCATTTACTTTACCTGCACAGGCTGCTCATGCACTTTGACAATGGAAATAAATGCATTCTTCTGAGTTTGGCTTCGATTAATGTATTCCATTATATCTTGCTCTTAAATGTGGGAAGTCAGGAACATAATTGCCTAATAATGACATATATATGTAAATGGAGAGTGGGTAGGCAGTATGTGAAATATACTGTTTCAGTTGTATAAATGTTAGTTGTTCACTAGCATGTTTCAGACTAGGCACTTCAGGCAGGAAGTATGCCATAGTCTCTGCCTAAATTGTCCTTTCGTGCAGTTCTCCACAATGTCAGGCAAGCATGCACAAGAATCAGTGTTCATGCACATTCACTATTCAGCCCACAGTGCAGTGCTCCAGCCAAGTAATGGGTACAAAAGTGCAGGGCCTCTTACCCATAGAGGCTATTGACACAGGGCGCCAGGGTGCCAAGTTCTGGAGGGTGCCAGGGAAGAGGTGGAGGTTGGACGGGGTACCTCCTGGCACCAGCTTGCCCTCCTCGCTCGCCTCTGCCATGCCCGGAGCCTCCATCTGCCGTGGCCACTGCGGCACGAAGCGTCCAGCTGAGCCGGGAGGTGCCACGTCCAGCATCCGCCTCTTCCCCACCAGAGGAGCCGCCCTCCAGCCGCTGCCTGCCTCCTCCAGCCCCACTGGCAGTGCCGTCCTCCCTAAAAAACTCTGGGAAACGGGGGCACCGGTGCCGGAGGGACCTTTGCACCATGGCGCCAGATATGCTTAAGACGGCTCTGCAAAAGTGCATGTACTGATGTAAAGTGTGCATTAAAATGTATTTATTGTTGAAAATAACATACAAAAAGGCATTACAGTGGTACCTCAGGGTGCATATGCTTCCGGTTACATATGCTTCAGGTTACATACTCTGCTAACCCAGAAATATTGCTTCAGGTTAAGAACTTTGCTTCAGGATGAGAACAGAAATTGTGCTCTGGCGGCGCAGCAGCAGCAGGAGGCCCCATTAGCTAAAGTGGTGCTTCAGGTTAAGAACAATTTCAGGTTAAGAACAGACCTCCGGAATGAATTAAGTACTTAACCTGAGGTACCACTGTATATGAGGGAAAATATGATGCAAAAATATATAGCTGGTGAAGTTACATACAAAAGCGTGCATATTAGGAGAAATTCACACTAAAATACTGATGAATAATCATGAGGTCTGGCCAAAAATGGCAATGTCGGGTGGGGGGGGGGGAGAAATGAGGTTTGGCTTTTGGTTTTCATAAGCCCCTTGTTTTCCCTCCATAATATGAGCACTGGAATGAGCAAGGAATCAAATGAGAGTCTACTTATGTATGTAGCCACAGCTCACAAAGACCTGTTACATAATGTGGGAGATAGTTTAGTTTTCTGGGGTGGAACTGAGGTTTATAAATCTCCCGCAACATGCATGGAAGCTTATGCTTTGGATAAGGGCCCAAAATAGAGACATGCATAGTTACTCATTCCGGATTCTGCCCACAGATATTTTCAGCTGTTGTCTCAGAACTTCCTACAATATTTACAGAATCAGTAGGCTAAATCTTATGCTGAAGTTCCGATTCCCTCAGGATATAACATCTTGAAAACAGAAGTACATCTTTTCCTCTCCCATATGTGTGTTTTTAAGTTTGTGTGTGTGTGCTTGTAAACTTGTAAACAAAGGCAAACTGCATGAGACATCAAACCTAATTTGCAGGAGTTTCCCTCCCCACTTGAGTAATTCATTTCCTTTTTCTTTATGGAACCCTTAATGCAGATGGTGAAATGCTGCCACGTCACCCATAAACAATTAAAGGTTGACTCAAAGTATGTTTCATTTCCTTTTTTCCCTTTTTTAAGGAAACCTTTCTTCAACCGTCTGCCACATGCATGTGTTTTGTGTCCATGTTTGACAATTTGTGTGAATCAGTGAATGCTGCATTTGCATATGCAAAAGGACGCAGGTGTTAGACAAAAGTATAGCCCAACATTTGGCTAACGTATTATATAGATTTACTATAACGGCAGCCGTATTTCATGGCTGAGCTAAGCCCTGTTCACTCATTTCCCCCCTCTGCATGATGGGTGAATGTGGGATGGGTGGGTAAGGGATCCTGCACTTGGTGACCCCACTCCCCCCCAAAAACATCGCAGAACCCACACCTCCTGCAGCTCCCATCTCCATAACAGCCAGCTTCTCCCTCTCTGTTCAGCAAACAACCAAGGGGGCATCCTGCTGCTATTGTGCGAGGTCCCCTATGTAATCAAAAGCATCTTGATTACACAGAGGGGACCATATGAGTAAAGTCATGCATTTCCAGCTCCCTTCAAACCTTTGCTGAACGCACAGGGATCAGAGGGCTAAGCCAGCCAGATGCATGCTGTCAAAGTTGGGCTAGAAGGTACGGTTTTATCCCCTACCTGCACTGGCTCTCATTGAAGAATGCTAATGATCAGGGACAGAGTGATGTTGAATTCTGCTGTAGCAGTCAACTTTTTAATTGGTCAGCCTGGGCTGATTTCAGTTTTTTGGATGACCAATAGAATCACCAGCCAAGCTATAATGTCCACTAATGGCCTGATCCTATGAATAGCGCCATCAACTTGTCCAGGGTTGTGCATAGGTCACACAGTGTGCTACTCCACCATTGCATCACTGCAGATTGACTCAGTCCTTGAACTGGTGAGTTTACCGCTTCAGGTGGCAGAGTCCACAACGGCAGCAAAGCTTGATGTAGATCTTTATTCAGGGACAGCCCACCCATGAGGAAAGGTGAGGCAATACCCTCAGGCAGCAGGATCCACCAGGGCAGCAGATCCAAATGTCAATCTACGCCTCCCCCTTGTCCCTGATGTTGATCTTCCCTTAACCCTTCTTCCCTGGAAGGCAGTGGCATAGCAAGGTCAGGTGGTACCCGGTGTGGAAATTTTTTTGTCACTCCTCCCCCACATTGAAATTATTAAAAGAAGGGAAAATAGGATACTTACAGTTGCAAGTGTGATTTTTTGGTTTCTTTACATTGTGAGCATAAGCACATAAAACTTTCTTTCCTGATGGGAATTTCTTATTTTAAAAACACATATTTTTGCCATTTTGTCACACACACCCCTCAGTGATGACACCCGGGGCAGACCGCACCCACTGCACCCCTTTCCTATGCCACTGCTGGCAGGGAGCAGGGCACCATTTTGGGGTCTACCTCAAGTACCAAAATGTCTTAGGCTGGCCCTGACTGGTGTATACCTGACTGGTATACAGCTAACACCCAGAATGGGTGGGTGGCTGAAGAGAGCAAGAGACAAATGAGAAAATTTTTGTAAGTGTGTTATCAAAAGAGCATGTGTTGGAGAAAATAGCACGTAGCTGTCTTTTTAGTTAGTAAATTATGGATGGACAGAGCAGATTAGCTCTGTTAAAATTATTTTCACTTTTTCCATTCAGTGTTCAAATTCACGCCATTTCCTCTATCTGCAGATTTTTGTCCTTTTTTTAAGATACTGTTTTCCAAGGTAGCAAAGAACGCACTAAAATTTATCACATGTATGAATAAAAACACATTTTTGAATATCTCGTGTGTATTGTTGACCTTGCAAATATTCTGAGTGCATTTTTAAGATGTTCCTTTCCTCAACTATTTTATACATTCTTGTGCATTTTTTTGTTTTAAGTGAGAGCCACATCACAAAATTCAGAAAATTGTGTTTCCCTGACTGATTCTTGCACTAGGTTCTGCATGTTAGTTTGGGTGTATGTGGAGGAATTTGATTCACTTACAAATGCAAATGAATGCAAAGTCTTCAGGCATTAATATGTCAGCATATGATTAAAAGCATTGCAGGTCTTCTCTCTCTTTTTCATAATACTTAGTAACATAGGAGGCTACCTTATACTGAGTCAGATAATTTTTCCATCTAGTTCCATATTGCATACACCAACTGGCCACAAGGGTCATTCACAGCCCTACTTGGAGTTGCCAAGCACTGAACCATTGACTTTCAACATAAAAAGCAGGTGCTCTACCGCTTAGTTATGAACCAATATTTACAATTTGTTTCTTGGCACCTGGTTGTCTTGAAGCCCTCTGGGTATCTTTCTTCCCATTTTTCAGCCTAGCATCCATTAAACTGAAAAGTTTGAGCAAACTTAGGAAGGCATCTGAACTTCTTCTTTAAAAAAACACCATAAATATAAAACCTGAACTGAATCCAGTCTTTTAAACTGAAACTTTTGCTAGCTGGGAACCAGTAGTTTTGCCATGCCTGAAAGGTATGTTTTGATTTCAGACTCCAGTAAGGACAGAAGGTCATTCCAGTTAGTGACAAACCCTTCCAGTAGAAGCGAGGACATTTCCAGAGAGTTTGGTGAATAAATAGCTTGGCAGGAGTTAAAGTTCCAAAGATTTGTACATTGTCTTCAACAGAGACGACCTGAAGCAAAAAAGAAAAGAAAATAGTAGGCAGCTTCAGGGGAACTATAAACCCAATCAGGGTAGTATAATGAGAGGCCAAGATGCCTTTATCAATAATTTTTAATTGAAAGAAAAGAGCCTTCCAGTTTCATGGTATAAAATGTGATTGCTTGTGCCAGCATATCACACAGCACCTTCTTTAGAGCTGGAAAAATGGAGAAAAGGAATTAAAAACATGATGGACCTTGAATAACACCTCAGCTGTAATGCTCTATAATTGCTTTCCATCCTTTCTATCAGTGGTGGGGTTTTAAAATATTGATCAAAGACAATGACTTAACACCTTATGCTTTGGCTGTGTTAAAAGAATTCTCATCCTCTTTAATAAATGTAGCATGAGCCAGCATAAGGATTATTATTTTTCCTTCGCTCCCCCTGCACCCAATCATACGATTTCTCAAACTAGAGAGACAGGATTAAAAGAATCTGACAGGGAATGGCATAGAATGCCAGTGTGAGAAGATGTATCGTGGACAGTTGTCTCAAATGGATTTAACTATCTGTGAATGTTTTACATTACCGAACTATGGAGCACACAAGCGTTACCTACTTACACCTACCCATTTCCAGGCAGAGGGAAAGAAGAGCTTTGCTTCAAGGAGCATTTAGAAATTATGTACACATCTGCCATTGATATCCCATGGACCATTTGTTTCTGATCTAAAGGAGAGAGTCAGTGTGACATAATGGTTAGATGGCATATTAAGGAGTGGGGAAACCCAAGTTCAGGTATCTGCACTGCTGTAGAAATTCACTAGTGAGATTACAGGACCCTGCTGCAGAAATAGGAATGGATCTTCAAGCCCCTGCAACTCTGAACCAATGCATTCCTGACCCATCCCAGCTTTGTTGGCCGTATTCCTACACATCTGAAGACAGCAAGGCATAAACATGTCTGTGTTTTCTCATCAACAGTAGCCAAAAAACTAACCTGCACTTTAATCACGAAAACTCTACAAGAGGACAAGCTGAAAACCAACATCTGCTAAGGGATAGCTGAATTTGCCAAGAAGGCAAGCTTCTCGCCTTTTGTTCCAGCAATAGCGTTCCCTTGAGAAGTATGGTCCTATAACTGTAGAAGCTCTTTATACTAACCATTATATACTATTTATATCAGGCTGAATGTCTACCTTATTATAAAAACACACACACACACCTATAATGATGATATCAGAGATGGCTTTACATTTCTGGAAATAAGTCTAGGGCATTCTGAATAGCAAAGATCAGTTTGTTTGTTTGTTTGTTTTCTCTTACTCCTATGTAGACAAGGAAGAGAGTCACTTGATTCGTGCTTTCCTTTTAACCCAACAACATATACGGGCTTGTTGACAGAGTTGTAAGTGAAGAAAGGGTTCACTGAGGCAGAAGTTTGCAAATCATTGTGCATGAAAAAGTAATATAGACATCAGTACTCAACAATGAGGTACGTCAGTGAGTCATTGCTAAAATCAGCATGTTTTATTACTTTTTCTCAAGAAAAAATATGAATCTTAGTTAAAATAATGTTTTCTATACTTTATGTCTTTTCAGAGACAGAAAAAAATCTGTCATATACTTCATTTGTCCATTTTTAGCTACTATTTTCAGTGTCCAATGACTGCCTACTAAAGTTTTCCACTGTAAATTAAAGCTAAATGTGACAATTTAAAATCTTGTTCTGTAATACACACTCAGTAAAAGACTTGCAGAACTGGAGAAGCAACCAAAGTCCAGGAGGGATTTTCAAGCAAGGCTGAGTCAGGATGTACTAAATATTTTACAGTTTCAGGTTTGGGGAAAACTAGATATTACAATGGAACAGAATTGTATTAATATTTTTTTAAAAGGTGTTGAGGGTGTGGTGTGAATAGTTAGTGCCAATATTTAATTAGTTTCAATCCATATCCAATTAGGAATCATGTAATGAAATGTAGGGTGTGATGATGTCACTAAAGAAAATCAGGACCAGTGTCAGTTGACTACCAACCAATAATAGTGAGAATAGTTTAAACTAATATGTTCACATTTTCTCAGGGAATTCGGATAGCAGTAACACCTCACAAAAATGTGAGGTTTTGTTTTTGTTTGAGATTATGTTTTATTTTTGGCAAGGGTTTGCTGAAAATGATGAACAGTTTTGGCTCAGGTCTAAAAATGAATGTATATTTGTAAGAGTCAGTATTCAATGTACTTGGCAGTGTTTTAGACTTAGATCTGAGTTGACATCCCACCTATGGGATTCAATGGATATTATAGAATTGTCAGAGTGGAAAGAGGCAGAATGAGTGAATCAATACTTTCTGTTGCACTCCAACAACATGTGGGGATTCCTTTTAAAATCATCATTTGTACACGAAGTCCACAATATTGAAAACTAGGAGGATTCTCTTTCCATAGCTAACAACAGCAACACTGTGAGCATATTGTTTACAAGACTGTGATCGCAGAGAAAATAGGAAAGGAATGCTAAATTTAAGAATTTAAGACTGCTAGGGCTAAGTTAAACAAAGTATTGTAAAACCAGCCAAGTGAGTCTCAGATTACGTTTGGGCATAGTGCTGGGAGGATGAGATCCCTACTCATTTTTCTCATCTAAATGGGGCATCCCAAGTAGCTATTTGCCTCATTATAAATATACACACGTTTTCCCTAGTGGGCAGGGTGGGGTGGGAGGCAAAGATTTATATCAAGAAAATGGAGAAAGGCTTACCCAACCCACCTCACTGCTGCTATGGTGTAGATCAGTGCTATCTTTATAGAAAAGGAGGTGCCTGAATCTCATGGCAATGGTGCCCACCTGAGAGGTGCCAGCACTGAGTTCTGGCAAGTTTTGGCTAAAGAAAAGCCCTGGTATGGATGCAATTTGGCTACTCCATGACTAGTTTTTAAAGAAATTTAAAGACATTGAAATTGGATCACAAAACTCTTGTCTCTTGCCCTGTTTCACCTTTATTATGCAGCTGATATGACGTGAAAATACAGGGGAAGATTAAAGCAGAAAGGTGAGTGAAAGTTGAGACACCAATACTAATTGGTTTCTAAAGGTATTTCTATAGGTATTTGCTAAGTAAGAATGAATAATAAGGCAACTATCACCATCCACTATCTAATCATTCCCCGGGCAATTGTACTTTCTCCTTTTATTTATACTGTCTGCAAAATAGGTGAAGTAGTCTGATTACAAAACTAAAGTTGACCATTATGGCTCAGCTGATAACAGGGATAAAGGCCAGGTTGCCACAGGGAAGAATGGAAAGTTGGAAAAGCTCCTCTGAATTTAATTCAACCTGATCTCTTCAGCCATTGCATAAATAAAACCCTTTGAACACTGATTAATCAAATCTGAAAGCTAATGCAAACTTTAATTTCATGAGAGAGAGAGCACCACGGGGCTACGTAGGTGGAGCTGTGGTTGCACTCTTCTTGTTGTTGTTGTCGCGGCTGCTTTCTCCAGCCGCACAAGATTTTAATTAATTTTAGGAACTCGACGCGACTGCCTTAAATTCAAACAGTTGCCATATTGTAATGGATTGTGAACTTTCCTCTCTCCTGTATGATGGAGCAAGGCTTTTAGTATGCAGTTACAGTCAATGAAGACATAGTTTTAGCATTTTGAGCTCCTAACAGGCCTTGCTTTTCATTCAGTAGCTCACCAGTAGAATATTAATATCATGCTTGGTAATGCAGAAACACATGGTGAATTTCTTTTGTCTGTAAATGTCTGTTTAACAAGTCTTTAATATTCAGGCAGAGAACCAGGATTCAATAGCTAAAGTAACACTCAAGAGTCAGAATGAGTTATTAGCAAGGTGCAATGGTGTTAGATACCTTTTTAAAAAAATCTGTAAGCTGCCACAATGTGATTTCCTATTATATATAATCAGTGTGATATTTCAGCCTGACATTCATGCATTTATGAATCTTTACAGGGACTCTATTAAAGACAATGCATGCAGGCTTTTATTTTATTTTATTTTGGTGCAACCACAATTCCCCCCCTTTTTTCTGTACTTTGGAAAATCTCAAAGGGGGGAAAAAAGCAAATTTCATGAGAAGCAATTTAATGGTTTGGGTTGAATCATAGTGGGGTTGGGTTCAACATTGGTTATATATATATTCATATTAATAAGTGCCTGAAGTTAACTCACCAGCGTGGGATGCTTTGTATGTAATGTTGTACTATATTTGAACATAATGCGCATGAGCCTGGGGTTCATGTGCTCCCCTCTCTTCCTGTGACACAACTGTGAGGAGGAATTTGGATGCTTTTGCTTCCTTTTCCAACTACTGTATTTTTCCGTGTATAACACGTCCCCGTGTATAAGATGACCCCTATTTTTGCAGATTCCAAATTGAGGAAATGGGGGGAGATTGCCCAGAGTTGTTGAGCTTTTCTTGGTGAGAAATGCTGACAATCACTCACCCGCCTGACCACAGCTGCCAATCTCAGGCATTGAAGAAGCCACCAATCCCCCCCCCGCTCGCCGCCAGCAGCTGCCAATCACCCGCCCAATTGCCACAGCAGCCAATCACCAGCAGACCTTGCCGCAGCCACCAATCACCCGCCCAAATGCCGCTGACAATCTCCTGCTCATGGCAGTCACCAATCGCCCGTCCCACCTCTGCACTATCTGTGTTTAAGATGACCCCCATTTTTTAATAATAAAAACCCTTGTCTTGTACACAGAAAAATACGGTAACTGCAGCTCCTTGTTATGCCCAAACCTAAAGAAACCAAGATTAATTACAGACAGAATGAGAGATGGAAAAAATCTGTTGATTTCATGTTCTCTCATTTTCCCATTTTGGGTTCAACTTGCCACATTTCCTGATCAGTTTGTGATTTTTTTATTTTTATTTTTTAAAAGAAGTCCTTTTGAAAAGTCATCAGCACTTTAATCATCAGCAGCAGCACTGACTATACACATTTTTGCATGCAATTTTTGGTTGGGAAACCACTTTGCTAAGTTCATGGAAGTGCAAATAATGAAGGTTAGCTGTGTTTCAATTTAGCATATTTTTTCAGGGAAGTCTGAATTAGGTAGGAAGGCATGAAAATGTGAACCAAACCCAATTCTTTCTCCATCCCTATGCAGAAGATCTCATACTTTTGCAGGGCCATTAATTTCCCATGATGTTGGGTTGCTGGGTGGCAGGGTGCAGGGAGAAGATATCTCAAGAATTTGGGAGGGACAACATTCTTTAAAATATTGCACACTTAACAAACTACAGTAAAGGTAAAGGGACCCCTGACCATTAGGTCCAGTCGTGGCCGACTCTGGGGTTGTGGCGCTCATCTCTCTTTACTGGCCGAGGGAGCCAGCGTACAGCTTCCGGGTCATGTGGCCAGCATGACTAAACCGCTTCTGGTGAACCAGAGCAGCGCACGGAAACGCCGTTTACCTTCCCACCAGAGTGGTACCTATTGATCTACTTGCACTTTGACATGCTTTCAAACTGCTGGGTTGACAGGAGCAGGGACCGAGCAACGGGTGCTCACCCCGTCACAGGGATTCAAACCGCTGACCTTCTGATCAGCAAGCCCTAGGCTCTGTGGTTTAACCCACAGCGCCACCCGCGTCTGTACAGTACCTACAGCCCCTACAGTACCTGGAGCCATAAAACATAAGTGCTTTAAATGTAGTGCTTTAAATGTCTCTCACCCAGCATTTCTCTACACCAGAGGCATGGAAGGGATTCTAACAGCATCTCCAACACTCCTTCTCCACAGTGATTCACACAAACAATTCTGTGTCCAGGGCAGCTGTCTACCAGCTTCATCTGGTATGCAGGCTGAGACCCTACCTGCCCATGGACTGTCTTGCCAGAGTGGGGCATGCTCTGGTTATCTCCTGCTTGGACAATTGCAATGTCCTCTACATGGGACTACCTTTGAAGGTGACCCGGAAACTACAATTAATCCAAAATGCAGCAGTTAGACTGATGACTGGAAGTGGCCATCGAGACCATATAACACCGGTCCTGAAATATCTACATTGGCTCCCAGTACATTTCCGAGCACAATTCAAAGTGTTGGTGCTGACCTTTAAAGGCCTAAACGGCCTCAGCCCAGTATACCTGAAGGAGCATCTCCACCCCCAGTGTTCTGCCCAGACACGGAGGTCCAGCTCTGAGCGCCTTCTGGTGGTTGCAGGGAACCATCATCATCATCTTTCTTACAATACTCAAGGCGGTTTACAAGCTGAAGAAACGAAAAATGTACATCTTATAACAATCTAATGCAATACAAAAATGTGATAATAAAACATAACTTTAAAATAGGCAACCTATTCTTGTAGGAGAAAACTGGATTCGATAGGGCTCACTCTAACTGATTTTGAAATCTCTGATCCCAAAGATATATAGGAAATTATCAGGAAGACCCTCACAGAAAAATGTGTTCTCGCCATGCTTGAGGTTGCAAAGCACAGCACCTGCTCTCCTATCCACCTAAATCTCCCTTTGTGTAGAGATTTCCAAAAGGGATACATGACAAATCTGAAGAAGCATGAATCGTGTAGGCTGTTTATGTTGGCCAGATTTAACATGTTTCCCTCGGCGGTAGTGAGAGGAAGATACTTAGCTATCCCAGAATCACAGCGTCTCTGTAAATGCAGAAAACAGGAACCCGATACTCTAGAGCATATATTCTTTTCCTGTGATTTTGGCAGCTATGCCAGAAGACAATTATTTGAGGCCCTAAAATTTAATAGACAGTTTTTTATACAACCAACTGTTCAGGACCTGCTGGCGGACAGCGATGATCAAATTACTTTAATAGCGGCTGAATTTTTAAGTGCTGTCCATGAAGAAAGAATGGGCCATGATAAAGAGACTTAGTGGTTTTTAATGGTAGGTGATGTTGCTGTGTTGTATTATATTATTTATGTACATTGATTTATTTTTTGGAGTTAAGAATAGGACTGGGATAAATTGTGATCGCTGAGCCCGTATTTTATACAGTCTGTATATGATGTTTGTTTGTTAATGTGAGATGTGATATGCCTAATAAAGGATTTTAAAAAAAAATAGGCAACCTACATCAAAAAGGTAACATTCAACAATCATTAGAATAGTATTAAATAATAATAACATATAAAAGTTAAACAGAAATCCACTCAACAGTTACAATAAATAATTCCTAAACTATAATTAATAAAACAATGGCAAGCCACAGTACATAAAATAAAATAACACAAATTGAGAAGCAGAGACAAGAGGGTGGGGCAAGGCAGTTGGAAGGAGGCCTTGCCTGATGGAGTCTCTCCCCTCACAGTTCTTCCTCCAGGCACAGCTTCCTTATGAGGAGTCCCAGGGCCAGAGGGTGGGGCAAGGCAGGTGGAAAGAGGCCTTGCCTGAAGTCTCTCCCCTCACAGTTCTTCCTCCAACACTGTATTATTCTGTTCTATAGCAGGGCCTTCTCAGTAGTGGTGCCCACCCTGTGGAACACCCTCCCATCAGATGTCAAAGAAATAAACAACTATCTGACCTTTAGAAGGCATCTGAAGGCAACCCTGTTTAGGGAAGTTTTTAATGTTTGATGTTATTATTATTATTATTATTATTATTATTATTATTATTATTATTACTGATACCTCTACTGCCACTGCTTGCTTTACCCCAATATACTCTGATTGAGGCTGCCACCCCTGCTGGGGATACTCGCCTACCCTGATCACTCTCCAACCCTCTCCTGCCAAGTAGGTCTTAGCCTTTTTGGGAGTTTTTCCCGCCCAATGCTTGCCTCTCCCTTCTGCCTGATGCCCCGCCCCTTGACAGGCCCTGATCACTCTGGGTCATCCAACCCAATCTACAGCAATCGCTCCAAATAAACCAAGTTTGGCATAGGCTATGGACCTTGGCCAAATCCAGCACACAGCCCTACTAATTTGTGGCCAATGACTTATTAATGAATCAAGGAAAGACATTCCCCACTTTTCTGTGTTGATGCTACGGAATTGACAGTTCCTCTTTTTCAAAGTTTGTGAATATATTCACAAAGTGAAGGGGTAATGAAATATTCGTTTGCTTCGTTTTTTTGGGGGGGGGACTGTTTCCATATGTGTGCATTTATTTTTACCTAGTTCTTCCTCCTTTTATATATTGCAACATCTGCCGCTTTTATTTTTAAACTTCTGATAAATGTAAATTTGTGATGGATGAGTTTCATCTGTTCTTTTATTGTCGAATGATGCCTGGGTAATGTGAACGTTATATAGAAGGCAGAGCTATAACTTACAAATGGATCAATGCCCTTTAGAGCATAAGATTAAATGCAAAAGAGTGACAAATACGTTATTGAACACAAGACTTCAGAACAATATTCTGGCAAAAGAAGATACTCAACATGATTAGTAATACAAATCATTAAAACTAGAAATAAAATGTGTGAATATATATATATCTATATCTGAATCTATCAACACATATATGAGATTGTTTCCAAACTAGGCATATGAGCTCTAAATAATTTAGAAAAAAAGAGAGGCAAACCTACTGCTGCCCTATAATCAGAAGATGCCCACCTGATACTGGTTAAAAGTCCAGTAACTTAAGATGGTAAAAAGGGTGCTATCTTAAAGGCTGGTTTTCTACCTGGCCGGTTTAGACTTGCTCGGCCTGAAGGAACATCAGGAGAGAAAGTGGTTATGTTAATTAAGAAATTGATTTTGGGGGGCGGCGGAGGGCGGGAACACCGAGACAAGCAAATCCAACTAGTCCTTTAAGCACTGGCGGCATATTCACTGACTTTGGAGAAGTTTGATTTTGCTCTAAAAGAGGATCTTAAAACTCATTTGGCCTTCTTTGTCAAACATTACATTGAAGAAAGAAGGAGCACAAGAGGGATTTGAAGGAGACACAGTCTGCCCTGAGAAGATAACAAAAGTAGATGTGTGTGGCAACTAAAATAAAAATAAAAATCAATAAGACATGCCCCTCTCAAGTTTCTATTTCTAAGAGAGGCAATATTTGTGCAAGATGTCCAGGTGAGGTGTCAGTCAATGATGCTGTCACTGAACAGACAACAACTATCCTAGACACAGTGAAAATTAGCTGTTCTGAAAAGAATTGCCCATTTCATTTGACTGTCTAGACCTATTGAACAGTCATGATACACCAGGCGGTGCAGAAATAAGTAGCAAAGAGATATTGATTGTGTCAGATGTAAACACTGTGGATTTTTAAAAAATAATAATATTGAGAATTGAATATATATGTATATAAGGCTTGCTTATTTTGCTTTCCTTTACCATGTTGGTTCAGCTTGGAGATACGTTATAAGAACCACTCACCAGCAGCTCAAAATTCTTCCTATTAGTTTTATACAAGCAAGAAGACTGGCTGACCCCAGAGAGTGCCAGCTGGTTTTAATCCCTTGAGCTTAAAAATGACCTGTTAGAATGTAATTTAGAAACTGATGGAATTCAGATAGCATGAATAAGCTCATCCGAAATGGGTTCCAAGTTTACCACGGTGTCACAAAGAAATAGTCACATAAATGTGACATCGAGCATCAGTCACTAGGTCCATGGGAACATGTCGATCAGGACAATCAGGATTCTCCCTGCCCACTACAAAAAAATAGAATTAACAATTTCACCATCCTTCAGAATCAACTTTATCATTGTGAGTTCTCTTTGTATGCCCGATGCTTTGTGGCAGCTGTAAAATTGCAAGCATTCAGATGATGATTAATTCTAGGTATGTAACATTTTGTCTTCCTGGTATACAGCTACATGCCTTAGGAGAGGAAGGGCCTCTCTTTGGAAGAGAGTGAGCCTTGCCTGCTGGCACACCTGATAACTCCAGTTAAAGCTTGGTATCTCCAATAGGACTTTGGTAATAGAGCTAAGGAAATTTCTGCCTGAACTCTTGCTGAGCTGTTTCCAGTCAAAGTAGGCAGCTCTAAACTCAATGGGCTAATGGCCTTACCATCTTTCTCCTTGACAGGACATGACCAAAGGTGGTATATTATTGTTATTGTTAGTTATTGTTATTGTTATTGTTACTATTATTATTATTCTCAGTGAATATTAAAGCAGTTTGCGACCATATAAAAGGCAATTAAAATGCATTATGAATAAATGAATAGATGAATGAATGAGACACAGATAAATAATATACAACAGCATGTTTCATAAACATGGTGAGGAATAGTGAGAGTTATGCTCCTGCAATTTCTAGAGGGCACTACGATGGCTATCCCTGCATTATAGAACTGAAGGTAAGTGTCATTTGCCATCAATGCAGATTGGGCTTGCAGCATTCATAGATGCAGGGTGTAAACCTTTTGTCCTCCTCCACAGTCTCAGCAAAACTCAGCCTCTCCTTTAAAAAATAATAATAATGATAATGACAGCAATTTGAGTCATGGGAGAAGCTTTAAGTGCCTTGCAATGCAGTTGTGTCTGTTTTCTAGCTGAAAAGCAAGAGATGTGTTGGTAAATTTTCTGCAGTAACCCTTCTCCCACTCAGAAAAAGACTATGAACATATGTTCAGTTTATGCAGGAGGAAGTGGCGTCCAGCTGGCATCTTTAATCAGCATAAAAGGGAGGAATTGGGATTGTTGGCTAGAATTCCATTTTGAATCCCTTATTCAATGAGCTTTCATAATAACAAGGGTGTGAGGAAACAGCAGCCTACCTATACTGAAAGAGTGCCATTCTGTTGCATAATAAAGGGGAATATTGAAACGCAGAACACATGAAATGATATAAAGCCTGCCCTCAGGGCAAAATTGAATTTGGGAAAAATAATGTCTCTGGGCACAATCCATCACAGGAAGAGCTCATCATATACCTCCCCACCAATTCCTTTTCCAGCTAACCTACAAATATGCATGTATGGGTGTGTATTACTGCAATATGTTTGGCACTGCTTACATCCTAGGATTTATTTAAAATGCTTTCTTCATACTTCCGTCATCAAAAAGATATAAAGACAGTGTGCCGCTCATGTAAAAGAAGAAGGGTAATACAGGACAACAAACGAAAGATCATTAAACTGTAAATAAAGTTAAATGAGACTGAGCAAAGTACATTTAAAAAAAAATGAAATTAAGAAGTCCAGCTGCAGGATGTACAATTAAATCTTCAAACGGAATCCAGGGGAAAACAGATGAATTTTTAATACTTTCCAGAATACTTGAACCGATGTAGCCTGGTACATATCTTTCAGAAGGTAATTCCATAGGGTAAGCGCCACTATTAAAAAGGCCCAATCTCTATTGATCAATAACTTTATTATTTATTTATTTATTTATTTATTTATTTATTTATTTATTTTCATATTTCTCCTACCTTTCCTCCAAGGAATACCCCCCTCCATATCCTCACAACAAACATGTGAGGTAGATTAGGGGACTGACCCAGTGAGCTCTGTGGCTCAGTGTGGAGTCGAACCTTAGTCTCCCAGGCCCTAGTTTGACACACTGACCTCTACAGTACACCACACTCCTTACAATTGATCTTAAAGGAAGGTACATGATTAGGTTGAAGACTGTATGTATCCGATCTACAAAATCCCTCCCTCCCTCTCCTATCCATAGTCCCAGTCTGCAAGTTGTTCTTACCAGAGCATGCCAGAAAAGAAAGCCTCAGCGAGTGCTATGGAATTGTTTCTTCAGAGGTGTTGCAGTTCCCAGTATATTTGTGTGTGAAGAGGTGTTGTGTGGATCTTGCCCAACATTTATTAACAGACATTTATTAACAGAGTGCATTATCAGCCTGGCAGGAGGCCACCCTTCACACAGTTCATGATTACAGAGTTGGATCGTTCATTCCATGGAAGCAGTCTTGAAAACTCTTGTTTTATAAAAACAAAACAAAAACAAAACAAAAATTGCAATTTTTGATCATTGCTTTCCTATTCTGAGTGGCTGAATCAGCCTGAAGGTAAGAAGTTGAATTTTGAACAGTTTTAAGAACTTTTCACAGTAAGAGGCTCTTGTCAAAGGAATTTGAGTTTTTATATCATATTTTGTTTGATTTAAATGTCTAGCCCTACCCATGCTTTCTGGTAACTACTGTCACTGCCCTACCCCGCCACCCACTTTTCCTTCCTCATCCCTTTTTCAGATGAGGTTCAGTCTACTTCCTTTGTGGAGAAAAAAACAGCACTTTATTCAGGGCCTTCCCAGCCAGAGAACAGAGTCCTGTCACCATTTTCTTTTTCTTTCTTTCTTTCTTTTTCAATTTTTAAAAATTACTTTTCAAAAATTCAAAACAAACAAACACACAGACAAACAAACATACATACATCCTGTTTAAATCTTCGTAACATTATTAAGTGACTTCCTCAAATCCCCTTGGTTGAATTTCATTATATATCATTTTAACATTTTCTGACATTTTCTTACCATTTTCAGACTTAGATGATGTGCCTTCTGCACTATCTGTCTCTTCACAACCTCACTGAAGTCAAAGTATGAAAAACATTATGCATGCCTTTTAACAGGAAACCAGCTCCTCTGAGATGGTAGAACCTACCGTACTCCAATCTTGGTCAGTCAAGATAAGGCATCATTTGGCTTTAGCACTCTGAAGACACAACTTCTCTTGGAGCTACCATAAAGGTAAAGGGTAAAAGGTAAAGGGACTGACTGTTAGGTCCAGTCATGGACGACTCTGGGCTTGCGGCACTCATCTCACTTTACTGGCCAAGGGAGCCGGCGTACTGCTTCCGGGTCATGTGGCCAGCATGACTAAGCTGCTTTAGCTCTCTAAGAGACAACTTCTCTTGGAGCTGCCATAGGAGGTCCCTTTAGAACTGTCCAAGGTGCTGAAAGCTCTCTGCAGCCTGCTTCTCCAATGAGCTTCAAATGCCCATCGAAATATAGGGGGACCATATTGTATGTGTAGTTCCATGACCCCCCCCTGACTTTCTTTTTATCAGGTAAACCAGCTGTGGGTGGTTTCAGAGTGAGCAGAGGGTGGATGAGTGGTGGCTGTTTTACCCTTGTATTTCTAACCATTCCCCACCCCCCACCCCTGCTCAGAATCATGTCCCTCATTTTTCCCATAGGAGATAAAACATAGAATAAAGAGACCAAGGTGCAATGCTATGGCAATATCTGCCTGTGTGAGCAGCTTGAGATGAAATGGTTTTCCAGGTCAGCTAATGCTAAGTCCCCAACAGCGTAACTTGCTTATACCATCTCAGCCAGCTGAGCTGAGGTCAATGCAGAACCCCAGAAAGGGGCATTCCAGTGGTGCATCAGAACCAGAGATGTCACCAAAGAGGGGTGTTCTAGGATGTGGTGATACCAGAGATGAGGGACTTAGGCTGGATCCTGAGCCTGTTCAGTGCAGCCACATGATTTGGCAATTCAGTACAGAACACTGTTTTAAAGGCTGGTTTTCCCTCTTCCAAGCTGTCGAACTGGACTGAAGAGGAGGAGGAGTGGTAGAAATCACCCTCCCCCCATTCTCCTGTAACTTCAATAGAAGAGGAATGCAGTCTCGAATTTCAGCAGGGCTTTGAGGAAGATAGCAGCTCAGACAAGCAAACAGCAGTTATGAGGTGTTGGGGGAAGGAGGAGGGGAGGCAGAGCAGCTAGCTGACATGTCACCAGACAGCATAACTGACCCCCCTTCGCCCAAAATGTGACGTTTGTTAAGGGTGCAAGAATAAAGAGCACAGCGACAGTTGACCACAGGTGGATGCTGTAGAATCAGGTGGTGTTGTTAGAAGGGAAGCGGGGAGGAGCTCAGTGCGAGCAATACTATCATTGAGGAATGACTGGATTTCTTCGTATTTCACTGTTACGACTGAATAAATCGTAACTAAGAACTTCCTTGTTTCCTCCCTGCTTTGTGGTGCCATTGGGGGAGGGCGGGATTCCTCAAGCCTGATTCAAGCTTAGCTAGAGTAGCAGCCTCTCTGCTGAACACGGTATGGACAACTTTTATGAAGACTTGGGGATTTTCTAGTACAGGGATCTCCAACAGTTTGATCGTGATCTACTGGTAGATCCCCACAATGTTTTGGTAGATCATGGTTAATCTCTGGCTCCCTTTCCTCTACATTGGTAAATCTGACTCCTGCCCCACCCCCTCATCCCACCCTCCATTGTTGTTTGAACTCAGGAAGGGAAGATGGAGCTCCCTCTGTGTGGCTGTTTTCATCCATAGCAATGTTTTTATGAGTGACTTAACCCCTAGTTCCCTTACCTTCCCCCCCCCAATGGAACTCCCCTCCCCCAAGAAGCCTGCACCTTAACCCCCCATAAACAACTCCTCCCAAAAAAAGCTCAAGAACTTTGAACTGAAGCCCTAAAAAACCAGGGGTAGATCACTGCCAGATTTTAATTTTGAAAGTAGATCGCAGTCTCTTGGGAGCTGGCCACCCCTGTTCTAGTAGGATGTTTAGTTGGTTTGGGAAGCTTCATTGTAGATGAGCTTACATGCTCAAAAATGCTACAAAATTCACTGGCTCATCTAATTTGAAATTTGATTAGTTTATTCAAAAAAATGCTGCTTCCACATTTCTCTGGCCTTTTATAAGATTTGTCACTAATGAAACAAATCTGGAAATATCAACATAGCAATTATTCACACACCATATATATATATATGCATGCACATACTGCCAATTTCTTAACTCACTAAGATACAGCAACCAAAATCTAACATGAAAAATGTATTGTATGTGTTTACACACACACACAAACACACACACACACACAATCTCCACTAAAAAAACCTTTATGAGTTTTCAGATGGATTTGTCTGAAATGAGGTCATGGCCTCAATTTGAATCCTACTAAAAATAAAATTCTTATTTTTTAATTGTTAAGTGCGTGAACATGAAAATATGTTGATACACTAAATAGTCTGTTCTTATATATTTTATTTAGAGAGCAATTTAACTAGGTCCTCTCCAAATTCAGGCAATGTAGTGTTTTATTTACTTATTTAAGACAGTTACTCACCCTTTAGCAAACGTTCCCAGAGAGGCTTACAAAAACCAGTAGTATGGTGGTCCCTAACCTCAGTTTACAACCACAAAATACGTGGCCCATGAAGAAAAAGGATGCAAAGGGGGAGGACAAAATCAAGTTCTAGCACTTCTTAAAGTTGTGGGTCTTTTAACATAGTTAAAAGAAAAACACTCTTCCTCTGATCAAGAGTTGGCATTATTTGGGCCAAGCAAGCAGGATGCTCCTGCTACACTCATATGCTATGTATATGCAAGAGTATGCAGCATTTTCACAGATGTGTAAAGTAGGCTAAATAAGGACTGTGCGCTTACAAGTCTCTTGGGATATTGGCTGAGCTTCTGAGATACCATGAAATGCTGACCAACTTGATCAACAGTGTGACTACACCATGCTGTTACCAGGAGATATGATGAAGATTCTCCTGGCAATCCCACCACATCCAGTAATGAAAATTAAGGGCCTCCCACTGACTTAGCTATTATGCAGCATGTAGGCAATTCAGGACTGTGTCTTTGAGTATGAATTGCAGTAATAGCTTTGAACACAGCCAGGCTGAGAGGTAAAGAAAGGAAAACTACTGGATGCTATAATGAGTTCCCATGTTCATATCTCGGTAGCCTAAAGACATGTTTGAGATTTGCCTTATTTTTCACCAAGAGGCATATCTCAACCCTACAGCACCCTGCCTTGCTCAAGCAGTTCCAGTCAACAGGACATTGCCATGATGTAATAAAACATACACAAGAGAAGCTGTTCTTTGATGCAGGGGCGTTCCGAGGAGGGACGAGGGGTGGCCCGCTCCGGGTACCATTCCAAAGGGAGGTGACAAAATGCCAACCCCTGATCGGCGGCATCCCCGGGGCATGTGCCACTCGCCGTGCACCCCCTGGGACATGCAGCACACCCCGGGACACACGCCATGCCCCCAGGATGTGCGCCATGCCCCCTGCGTGTGGTACACAATGCCCCCTGGGATGTGTGCCATGCCCCCTGTGATGAGGGCCACTCTGGGTACCAGAGCAGGTTGCTTCACCTCTGCTTTGATGTGCATTCTAAAAAAGAGGGGAAGGCAGGACCTAAAAAGGAAGGAAAGAAGGACAAATACAGTGTTGAAACACTTTCATTGGAGCAGTGGTTTTGTATTTGGGGTACCTTGACATGCGTCCTGAAGACTGTGGCTATGTCCTCAGATCTCTGCAGAGGATTCCTTTTCTTCTGCTTCTGGCACAATTTAGTAGTTCTATCTTCAAGGTCTCTATGGCTTTGCCTGTCCTGTATTTCTTCTTAAAGTTCTTCATGTGACTTTCGCTCTTGAAAGTACAGCACCATGAGCTGCCCCAAAGCCTTCAGCTCTCTTAAATTATCCTAGCCATCTTTTGTCACCATCTGTTCAAACTGAAATATCCTGAACAAACACCCACATCAGCGATCACCCACCATTTGGGGCCAGTGGACACATATGGAGAAAATGTTAGGCACCAGTCACAATATGGCTGCCGTTTGTTTGTATCAGAACACAAAATGGCTGCCACATTTAAAAGTGCAGAAGAAGAGACGGCTCCAAGAATGGCTTTGGTATGTCCCCCCGATCAATGGGGGAAAGGAACCAAGAATGGTCTTTGCCACACCTACAGAACTCTATGCACCCCTCCTCTGTTCAGAATAAAATGTGGGAATGTGTGAAGAGCCATGTGCAATATGTGAGAGAATAAGTCAATGGAAACAGAAACTGAGCAGGAAAAGCAAACAAATCTCGCATGCATTGCCTTTTGTGGGGGGATATTTATGGAAACTTTTCAGGGGTGCCATAGAATATACAGGCAGGCACACTGTCTCAGTGAAATCATTTACTCAGCATGTAGGAGCTGTGAAAAAGTGAATTCCATGTTAGGAGTCCCTAGGAAAGGATTAAAAATTAAAGCTCTGCACATATGAATAAGTCAACCACACGTAGAATACTGTGTCTGATTCTAGCTGAAACATCACAAAGAGGATATGACAGAGCTGGACAAAGTGCAGGAAATAGCAGCTAATGAAACAACTCCACTATGAGGAAAAAATATAATATGTGGACTTATTAGTTTAGAGAGAGAAAAACTAAAAGTCAGTACATGATCATTTTTACAAGATTATGCTTGGTATGGAGAAAGTGGATAGCGAAAAGCTTTTTTCTTTTTTCTTTCCTTTTTAAATAACATATGTAATCTGGGCCTCTCAGTTTTTAAATCTGTGCTTTAACTTTGTGGATCGGGGGGGGGGCAGTAGGCTTTGTTTTCAATGTGTTTTTGTAGCCTTTGATTTTCAGGGTTTATGTCCTATTTTGCATTTATATTGTTTTCTTACTTTATATTGTAAGCTCCCACCCTGGGAACTCCCTGGGAATGTTATGGGGCAGCATACAAATAATCTCCCTTGTCAAAGTAACTCAACAGTCAGGGTGTGACCACAGGAAAGGCCTTTTCCCTCAGTGCCCAAATGCCTCAGTTCCAAAGGGAAGGACACCCAAAAAATGATTCTGTTGATGATCTCAGATGCTGGATAGGCTCAAGATGTGCTAGGGATCATGATTTTAAAATGGGATTATTCATATTCAAAGAGGACATATTTATCCATGGCTGTTAGCTGTGTAGACAAACAGAACCTCCACATTCACAGATAGTTCATCTGTTGGTGGGACCAGCCAGGGGAGAGCTGTTGCCATCATACCCTATGTGTTAGGTTCTCTGGGGCATTTGGTTGGTCACTGTGGGAAAGAAGATACTGAACTGGTCTGATTTAGCAGACCTCACCTGTTGTCCTTAAGAACATAAAGATAGCCCAACCAGGTCTGGCTAACGGCCCATCGAGTCCAGCATCTGGTTCTCACAGTGGCCAACTAGATGCCTGTGGGAAACTTGTAATCTGGAGGTTGTGATGTCAATAGATTGTAGCCAGACTTGTGCCTTCATGAATGGAAGTGCTGCTTCCATCTATGGAGCGAATCAGGATCCAGCAGAGGTTGATGATTTTCATAGATTCCTCCTTCACTTAATTCCCCTTTCTCCTCCAGTCACCAGCACTACCTGCCTCTCCATCCCTAGGGTCCCCCAGCCATCTGAGATAGCTTCTCAGATGGTGACACAGTGGTTTGCAGGTGAAAGGGAAAAATTGCAAAAACTATGCCCCCTTTCTGCAGCTTCAGCAGAATCCGAGTTCTGGATCTAACCAAGTAACTGTAGCAACAATGGGGAATAGTGTCAACAGTGGCCACACATCAGTGGGTGGGTTGCAATCTTCCTTTGCTGCTAATACACCTACTGATTTCAAGAAAAATTATTTCTTTGTTTTCTGCACTTGACATTTGAAACAGATGCTTCACATAAGGTTAGGCCTGTCATATCAAACATCTTCACTTTCAACATCTCATTGTTCCCCTATTTGACAGCTGTTACTTGAAAGAATGCATTTGTACACATCCCACCCACCATATCTAGGGGTTTTCACCCCCCCATCTCTTCTGATAGATTTTGCTCTAAAGAAATATGAACAAGGTAACTCTCGAAATTAATGGCAACCAGTGCTGAAAACAACAAGATCTGGACTCAGTAAGTTGTGTGGAACAGGATGGTAGGAGTCCCACTTCACACACTTGTCAAAATGAATCAGATATTTCCGTACATCAAAAAATGCTGCAAGATTCTTCTCCTCCTGAAAGAATAATACAGGCAAAAAGAGGAGAGTTGAATCTAAAGGTGAAATTTGCCTCATTTTAACCCATGTTAGCATAATTATAGAAGCATAGATTTTTAGAGTTGAAAGTGTTTTAGAGGTCTTCTAGTCCAACTCTCTGCAGCTCAGCATGTGCTTAAACACCTCCAGTGAAGAAAAGCCCACCGTGTCCCAAGGCAGTCTGTGTCACCGTCAAAAAGCATTTCCCATTAGGAAATTTCTCCTAACATTAATGCATCATCTGCTTCCTTAATTCAAGGAGTTTCCAACAGTTAAATCTAGTTATGAACAGAGAACAAGTTGGGATGAGGAAGAAATCCATGCGTACCTATTTCACACTTCCTGAAGCAATATGTGGATCAAAAGCCCATATGGCTAAAGCAATCATGAGGTAAAGTGAGGTTTTTAATATTTATTTTTCAATTTCTCCCTTCCCAACAGCATCCTAACTGGGTAGAAGCAGACCCACAATATTGGCTTCATTTACAGAGCCACTTTCTTCACCCTCGCTCTCAAGCAATGTGGGTTTTCACAATGGAGAAAGGGATTGAGACTAAGCAGAGAACCCTGAGCATGAACCTGTCGTCCTCTGACATGATGTCCCAAGGATAATCTGAAGTTGGTTGAAGTGAGGGTTTGAGCTGGAGCAAAGTGGTGGAAGCATGTGGACTAATCCCACTGATGAAACCGGTCCATGACACAGTTATTTGCTGCATGTAAGCTGCTTTTGAATTATGGTGCTGGAGGAGACTCTTGAGAGTCCCATGGACTGCAAGAAGATCCAACCTATCCATTCTGAAGGAAATCAGCCCTGAGTGCTCACTGGAAGGACAGATCCTGAAGCTGAGAATCCAATACTT
The DNA here is from genome assembly GCF_027172205.1 of Podarcis raffonei. Classification (NCBI taxonomy): domain Eukaryota; kingdom Metazoa; phylum Chordata; class Lepidosauria; order Squamata; family Lacertidae; genus Podarcis; species Podarcis raffonei. Next base: position 18,252,657 of record NC_070608.1, on the reverse strand, counting down.
TGGCCACCTCATGAGAAGAGAAGACTCCCTAGAAAAGACCTTGATGTTGGGAAAGATGGAGGGCACAAGGAGAAGGGGACGATAGAGGACGAGATGGTTGGACAGTGTTCTCGAAGCTACCTGGCGTGCTCTGCTCCTTGGGATCACAAAGAGTCGGACATGACTAAACAACTAAACAACAACAACAACAAAAGCTGATTTAGGTTAAACCTGCACTTGCATGATTACATTTCCACGACTTACTTCAGTAGGTGTTCATACATGTTCACTCCTCGCTATATTCCTCCCCCTTGATAAAGTCTTTACCATAGGGTACTCAACCAGCTTATAGATTGGGCTGATGTAATCCTTTCTCTTTGCCTTGTTCCTATGTTCCCTCCTGTCCCACCTGCTGAGTCTTATGTAAGTGGGAAATAATAAATCTCAAAGTGATTTTGTAGATGTTCGGCTTAGTCATTACGGGGCATTACCTGTTCTGAGTGCATTTATGTGCTTTTATCCACTTTTGCTTACTTTTCTCTCAAGAAGAGGAGCGAATGGTCCCTTTCAAAATCCACCCAGCTTGCAAGAACCCCCTCAACCCATTCTTTTGCAGCTTGTTTCTGAGCACAGGCTTCTGTATTGGACTGTGGGGGAGGGGACTCATGAATTGACGGGGAAGGGGTTGGTGTTCGTTCTCAGCAATGTACAGTGGTACCTCGGGTTACAGACACTTCAGGTTACAGACACTTCAGGTTACAGACTCCGCTAACCCAGAAATAGTACCTCGGGTTAAGAACTTTGCTTCAGGATGAGAACAGAAATCGTGTGGCGGTGGCGCAGCTGCAGCAGGAGGCCCCATTAGCTAAAGTGGTACCTCAGGTTAAAAACAGTTTCAGGTTGAGAACGGACCTCCAGAACGAATTAAGTTCTTAACCCAAGGTACCACTGTACTGTGGCTATTAGCCCCACTTTATGAGGAACCAGCAAGGAGAAGAATTCACATGGTATAATATGAAGGTTTAGGAATTCTCCTTAGAGAGAGTACCTGATTTGGTAAATGAGAATACAGTGGTACCTCAGGTTATGAACTTAATTTGTTCCGGAGGTCCACTCTTAACCTGAGGTACCACTTTAGCTAAGGGGGCCTCCCGCTGCCACCATGCAATTTCTGTTCTCATCCTGAGGTAAAGTTCTTAACCCGAGGTACTATTTCCAGGTTAGCGGGGTCTGTAACCCGAAGTGTTTGCAACCCGAAGCGTTTGTAACCTGAGGCACCACTGTACCTGATTTTTTAAATGAAGGCAGGTGAACCAGAATCCTACTCATGTGAGTAATTCTGTTCAATAGTTTTCAACTTTTTACAGACTAAGAGAAGGCGAGTAGCTGGAAAGGAAAGCTTTGCAGAGACACTGGATAGTGAAGAAGTGATGATATTTCTTTATACTTCTTATTTTTAAAAGGCATAGTGTCTGATTTAAGTTCTAACACGGAATTTTATTTTTGAGAAAAAGTTGAAAATGCAGGCATCAAAAAGAAAAAGGAAAAGGAAATGCTGATTACAGTCCTCTGTTTTTCATGGATAAGCTTGCAGGGCAATTAAAGGAAAACAGTGTAAGGAGAAGTTTGCCAATAGTTTGGGTGTGCCAGTTATGCATACAAATAATACTCTGAAATACACACACATTAGATCAGAAAAGCTTCTGCATAATAAATCAAGACCATAGTGCCATAATATGATTTGTAAACCCTTGTTTGTTAAGCTAGCTGAGCAAGTCTGTACATAATCTATAACTGGGCTAAAATTTTCATCCTAGTATCCTAAAAAGGGAATTTTCTTTTGCTTTCTGAAAGAGGGCAGAAATATCCTGGGAGGTAAAATCTTGAGGGGTTGCTTCATACCTCACAATGTGACCAGACATTTTTATTTTATTTTAGAATAAATGTTTTTATTTCAATTTTTATAATAAAATTGAATAACAAGAATGCAACACAGAGCAGCCATGCAATTCATACTAATATCCATTACATCTTTTATTGGTCCAATCATGCAAAAGAATAAGACTAAAGTGCTGTTTAAGATATAAATAAGTTAGATATATGTTCATAAAATCAGGACTATGGGGCTGGATTGAACTAAGTAGGTGTGCTAGCAGGAGGCAGCTGCCACAATGGTACTGTCCCCCTTCTCCTGCCATCATGTGCCCCCCCTCCAAATTGGCTCTGGGGGCAGAGATGAGAGGTTCATTGTTCCACTGAGCAAGCTGAAATGCTGAACGCTGACGGAATGATTGGAAGAACTCAATGTTGAATTTCACCTATGGTATGCAATTTACCCCTGGGAGTCGCCTCCATAATATTCTGTGTGTCTAGGGTGGACCCCATTGTATTAAATAAAGCTAAACCAATGATCATGAAACATGTCTCTAGTACTTATTTCTATTTCTTGTCTCACAGCATGGCTCTCTCCCTAATGGCCCACCAGCTGCATTTCCTGGGATGCATTGTGAGTGATGAAACATAACGCAAGTCATGTTGCATTGCTCCCAAGGCTTGCTAGGAAGTAGGGTCAGCAAGAGGCTGTGCGGAGAGCCTTGTGCTGCTTCCCGTCAACAGCACTTCCCAGAATGCCTCAGGAGCAATGTAGTGTGGTGTGACATGCCCTCACTCTTGAAGGATTTCAAGTTATGCAGCCAGCAGAAAGCTGTGAAGGAAAAAAACACACCTTTGCATTGCTTTGAGAGACACGGGTCGTTTCGGCTTTTAAGAAGTCAAGAAAAAGTGAAGACTTCTGGGATCCTCACAGAGAAGACAGGGAAATTTCCACACACTCACCCCTGCCAGTATTCTTTATTTCACCCCACCCAATGAATACTTAAAAAAAAAAACCTGGGCAAAATTTTCAGCTCACTTCAAACATAACCACAGTCTCCCTATTTGCATCAAGCCACGTGGCTGTTTATAAGGATGCTTGGAAATTTTTCATTTATATGCTACACATAATTTCACTGCTAAAGGTCTTTATGCATGAATCTGGGGTTATTAGGTTCAAACTGATGAAGTTGCATAGCTTTAGGATTTACCTGCAGTCTATGCTGCTCTTCTTTAATTACAGACCATCACGGAAAGTTTACGTATGATTAAAAAATCCATTTCCCCAGGAGAGAATGAATGCTCAGGAACTCTAATCCAAAGCTTCGGCAATTATATCTTAAATGGAATTAACATCTGTTCATGATTTTGTGCTGATTTTTTTCCATACTAAAAAAGTAGGGGGGAACCCTCTGAATCCATCCTTTCCTGTGTAGATTTATTAGGTACAGACTTTTAATTTACATGATCTCCTGGCCTCATCTCTGGACTGTTGGACATTGTAACAAACAATGTGATTGTATTCTTCCATATGTGGTTTGCCGTCTCCAATGCCAACACATAACTTGGCCATGATATTCTAACAATTTGGTGCCAAAGCACTTTTTCCCCAAGCATCTGCACAAAACCAGCCATGTAGTCTTCAAATCCCATGGTGAATTGTGATGTACAAACACATATTTGGGTCCCTCAACTGCAGTGGAAAGCTGTTTTCAATTCCAGACTCAAAATCTAACTAGAGATGAATAGACCTATCAATTTCATTTTCCTAATAGACATGTTTTTGTATGTAGTTTTTGACTAATATACACATTCTTGCAAGTAAATTGTTGGTGCTATTTTCACCAACATGTACATTGTCTTGTGCACTTTCTCCTAATATATGCACTTTTGAAGATATGTTTTGGTCAAAGAACTACATCACAACTTTCAGAAAAGGGCAAATGTTGAAGAATAATTGAATTTCAGTTGGCATAGTGGTTTGAAAAGTGTGCATTAGGTCGTATCTCATAAAAAGGCAAAGGAAATTGATTTTTCTCCCCCACCCATAAGCAAAACATGGAGGTTTTCTATGGAAAACCCATCTACCTATTTTATCTAGACTGGTTCTACTACGCCTAGAGTCAAATTCACTCATCATGGCAGATCTTCGGTTTAGATTAGTCTTAGTCTCTTCAATTTAAAACCCACATTAAAGACTTAATGCTGCATATGCAGATACTTTTGTGCACTGTTATTTTGTTTGCAAAAAATGCAAAAGTTGGGTAATGAATATCATATATACTGTGAGAATGTATAATGTTGATACATGGGAACATACCTTATAAGTTGAGCTGGCAGTGCTCAGTCAGTGTGTTGTTGCAAAAAAAATCGCTAAGTGATCTGCCAAGCCCCCCAGCAATTTTCAAGTGGTCTGTGGAATAACAGTTTGACAACTACTATGCTAGAGAACTAATGACTCTTGCTTTTTTTAAAAAAGCATATCCATTCTATTTCATAATTATTGAGTTAACCTTTGACAGAAATATTCACGCTAATAGTTGACATCCCCTCCCCATACTCCTAATACTAGGACAGTTGGGAAATGGATGACTATTCCACACATTCAAACATATATGTCATAGTTGCAAATGCATATATTCATAGCCATGTTGTTGTTTAGTCGTTTAGTTGTGTCCGACTCTTCGTGACCCCATGGATCGGAGCACGCCAGGCACTCCTGTATTCCACTGCCTCCCGCAGACCAATAAGTTGGTCAAACTTATTGTGGTATCTTGGAGAACACTGTCCAACCATCTTGTCCTCTGTCGTCCCCTTCTCCTTGTGCCCTCCATCTTTCCCAACATCAGGGCCTTTTCCAGGGAGTCTTCTCTTCTCATGAGGTGGCCAAAGTATTGGAGCCTCAGCCTTAGGATCTGTCCTTCCAGTGAGCACTCAGGGCCGATTTCATTAAGAATGGATAGGTTTGATCTTCTTGCTGTCCATGGGACTCTCAAGAGTCTCCTCCAGCACCATAATCCAAAAGCATCAATTCTTCAGCGATCAGCCTTCTTTATGGTCCAGCTCTCACTTCCATACATCACTACTGGGAAAAACATAGCTTTTACTATATGGACCTTTGTTGGCAAGGTGATGTCTCTGCTTTTCAAGATGCTGTCTAGGTTTGTCAATGCTTTTCTCCCAAGAAGCAGGAGTCTTTTAATTTCATGATTGCTGTCACCATCTGCAGTGATCATGGAGCCCAAGAAATTAAATCTCTCACTGCCTCCATTTCTTCCCCTTCTATTTGCCAGGAGGTGATGGGCCCAGTGAGCATGATCTCCGTGTGTTTTTTTTATGTTGAGCTTCAGACCATATTTTGCGCTCTCCTCTTTCACCCTCATTAAAAGGTTATTTAATTCCTCCTCATTTTCTGCTATCAAGGTTGTGTCATCTGCATATCTGAGGTTGTTGATATTTCTTCCGGCAATCTTAATTCTGTCTTGGGATTCATCTAACCCAGCCTTTCACATGATGAATTCTGCATATAAGTTAAATAAGCAGGGAGACAATATACAGCCTTGTTGTACTCCTTTCCCAATTTGAACCAATCAGTTGTTCCAATTCACAGCCATACATGTTTTCAATTTATACAACGGTTCCGTGTTATTTAACCAAGTTCTAGATTCCCAAGAACCAACACTGAATAAGCAGCAGCATTCAGGTTTTGAGTTTTTGTGAATTTGAAAGTCAAGGGTTAAAATATGAATGTGTGAAGAAAGGCAATTGCAAGCCAACAAAAAAGAAATATATGCAAACTCCTTCTTTGATAAGTGTCACCTCACAATCAGGAAGTTCAGTATTCCATCAGGCAAATCCGCCAACAATGTTAGACTGAAATCTGCTCTGTGAGTGACTAATGCTCAAGTTCATTTTTTTTTCTTATTCAAAGCCATCATGTGCATGTATAAAATATGACAGCTGACAGTTTCGTATATGCATAAACCAATGAACCAATGGAGTAAAAAGATTGATGTTTGAGGACTAATTATTTGTAGCTTCATATAAAAAAGAATGCATTCTAAACCTCTTCATCATCATATTTCCCCCCCTTTGTTCTACCTTTAAATTTCACAATATGCGACTCTAACAATGAACTTGGGGAACTGGAAAGTATGTAGCAAAGGCACTTAAAGAGCACACTGTGTGCCAGCTCCTGCTGAGCAGAGCTCTGCAGGAGTTGATTTTAATGCAGACCTAGCAGACTGGCCACTGAGACTGCCCGCAGAGGAGGGCAGCCGGCTCTTTAAATACCATGGGCAAGCCAAGACCAGCAAGTTGAAGCTAATAGGACAGACTCTACAGATACTCAGAAGGAAGTGCCTTGCCCTTTGCTAATGTTCCAGATGGGGAAGGGCCCTGCTAAGCATTCGAGATGGGATCTTGAGATTCACCTGCTCGGCTCACTCTGCTGTCTTTGCGAGTGCAAATGCCGCATGCTGTGACCAAAGGGATGGAACACTCCGCATTCGCACAGAAGTTACCACAATTCCATTTTTTTAAATGTTTCCCTATCTGTTAATTTCTGCATTCTGTTTTGATTTTCACACGGCGTAGAAATGGCTTTCAGAAATATTGCAGAATATAGCCAAGTTAAGCATTCATTTCTGCGATACTTGCTTCCACGGAAACACACACAAAAACAACAACAACAACAACATGGAAATGAACACTAAAGCTGCACTATATTTCACCATATTCCTATAAGTGGCTTTTATGTTATGTGAAAGCTCAAATATACAGTGGTACCTCTACAGATGCTTCAGGTTATGCGTTTTTGGGTTGTGCACCGCACTGAACCCGGAAGTACCAGAACGGGTTATTTCCAGGTTTCGGTGCTCGTGCATGCACAAAAGCACTAAATCATGCTTTGCGCACACACAAAAGCGCCGAATCGCGACCCGCACATGCGCAGATGCAGCACTGCAAGTTGCGAACGCTACGGGTTGCGAACGTGCCTCCCACACGGATCACATTCACAACCCGAGGTTTCACTGTAATGCAGAAATTAATAGTTAGGGAAACATCAGGAAAACAGAATAAACTGTCATATGAATGCAGTCTCCATTTGCGACCTAGACACAGTTCATTCGGGTTGCCAAACAACTCAGAAATTATTTATTTATTCATTTTGCAGAGAGATAGAACTATATTCAAGGGGCTCCATGGTGCAAGCATGAACACCTAAGGATGTCTGGTGGGGACCTGGAGGGTGGCCTTTTCAGTTGTGGTGCTCACCTTATTAAAATTGCTTCCTGTTGAGATTAGGCAGGTGAGGGTGCTTTCTCTGTTAAGTAAAAACAAGTGTTCTACCAGCTTTCTTCGATGACTTGTGCCAGTTTTTATTGCCTTTGGTTCCAATGCTGTTGCTGTTTTTCTTGAACCTTGTGTGTCAGGAAGTGCCAAGGCTCAATGGCAGAAGACCCCAGCTTCAATTCCCAGCATCTCCAGGTAGGGCTAGGAATGCCCCCTTTCTGAATGATGGACCAGATGGGCTATTGGCCTGATCCGACATGGCTCTACTAATGTCCTTAAACTGTTCAGGTGATGGATGCACAGCAAGTCGAGCCAAAGACAGTCAGTGTCTCAGTATAGCTTGTGGAGTAGACCTGCTCCCCATTTCCCCCCATTTCTACTACAACCAGATGACTCTTTGGGTCCCTTCCAACTCCACAATTCTATGATTCTATGATAAGGGGAAGCCAAAGACCAATGTAAAGTACCATACTATGTAACTAAAGTGTGGGCCAAGGATGGGATATGGGGCTGCTTTGTTTAACTGTGCATCCTTGCTTCTGTTGAAATAAAGTTGAACCATTCGCCAACTCATTTTATGTAATTGGACTTGGATAAACTCTTTAAGATGCCTTTGTGGGAAACATACATCGGACACACATTCTTAAGGTGACACTTTCCCCCCTTGGCAGATGTAAGCTCTGGCTGGTCTTCAGAGCTGTTGACCAGGACTGTGAGGATTTGGGTCTGCTAATTAAGCCCTATGGTTAATTAAGCTTAACCACAATAACATGATAAAAGGATGCTGCTGGATTCAGCTCACTGCGACAACGATTGTTTTGTGAAACTCTTCAAACCATGATTAACTTAATTAGATTAATTTGCTCAGCTTGGAGAAGTCTACCCATCCACTTATTGCCAAAGATGAATAATATTTTCTGACAGGCAAATGTAATCATCTTGTAAAGGGGAGGAGAGAATCGTTTTGTTTGGTAGATGGGCAAATTTTGCATGGTGGCCTGGTATGATCTGGGGGGGGGGGAATAACTATAGAATATGAAACAGGTCTGGAGTTGGGTTTAGCAAGAGATTGATCAACTGACCACAGAAATCTCATTTACTTATTTGGGGATAAGCCTTGAGAAATTGAAATAGCACATAGTTCTCCCCTTTTGCATAACAACCTCATAATAACCCTGTTGGTTTAGATAGGCAGAGATAGAGGTGGAATCTACACACATATAAAAAGCGCTGTGAAAACCTTTGGGAAAATACATTGAATTTAGCATAGCTCACTCTCACCATCTAGAGTCACATTTGTATATTGCACTTTACAACACATTTAATACGTTTTATTTGCAGCTGTGTAGCTGAGTCCAAGGTGCCTGACACAAGGTCACCCAGTGAGCTTCATGCCCAAGTTGGTATATGAATCCTGTACTCCTCAATCCCAGTCTGACACTCTAACCAGTACACTGCACTGTAATAGTGCTCAGTGGAGTGGTGAAGTGGGGTGGTTGCCTGGGAGCTGTTCCAGCCTACTATTTATCTGCACCCTCCCCTTCCCTTCCCAATCTGCTGTGGAGTTCATCCAACCTTCCAAAGCATATTTGGGGTGTGGATGTTAGTGCTTAGGCTCCAATTCTTGGGGGTTCCTTTATTCATCTCAGCAGAGTTACGTAGAATGTCTTCCTGGGTCTTCACAGCAGCAGCAGCAGTCCAGTCCCCTCTTGGTGAATTCCCATGAAAGGAATAACCACCTCACCCATCCAGCTCTTCTCTTAAAGTCTTTATTATTTACATTACAAGTTACATAACCTTACTGGTCTACATATTAAATAAGAAACAGAACCATATACAGATCTCTGCTCCCTTCAGCCATCTGGCTAGAGACAGGCTCACAGACTTTCACATATTGTGGCAGACCGACTGACCCACTCTCCTCCAGACATGCCCTGATAAATACACCTGTTGCTTGGGGAGAATTCTCATTGCTAAGCAGATGTTTTAACTGTGCCTTGAGGATGTGATTCAAAACCGTGCCTCAAGTTTGTTTTGGCAATGCACCAACTGTGGGCACAGGGTGGGGTGCTAGGAGAAGTTTCATTGCACAAGTGGAAGTTGTTCTATTTGTCCCATGTTTGTCTGAGAGGTTTTTCATTTGCCCCTCTGTTTTCCATGGCAAAACCCACTGTTTACTACAGTGGTACCTCGGGTTACATACACTTCAGGTTACATACGCTTCAGGTTACAGACTCCGCTAACCCAGAAATAGTGCTTCAGGTTAAGAACTTTGCTTCAGGATAAGAACAGAAATCGGGCTCCGGCGGCACAGCGGCAGCGGGAGGCCCCATTAGCTAAAGTGATGCTTCAGGTTAAGAACAGTTTCAGGTTAAGAACGGACCTCCAGAACGAATTAAGTACTTAACCCGAGGTACCACTGTATTGACTTGGGGAAAAATGTCAATCTGAATTAAACTCAATTAATGGTTGTTACGAATCAGTGGTAAACAGCAGGTTTTCCTGGGGGGTAAATGAAAAACCTCTCCGACCCATGTCTAGAAAGCAAAGGGCAATTGGGAGCATGGATGAGCCCCATGTTAGACTCTTAAAGAGAACACAACTCCTGACCACAAATAGGGAGATGACCTGCTGCAGTTCTTCATGTTTTATATGTCCAGACCAGTAGTTCGTGATGTCTGCATAGAAATGTGAGATGCTTATATTTCAGGATTCTTAGACTCCTGTGTCCCCCCTGCCCGGTTCACTGTTTCTTTCTTTCAATTTTTCTTTTAAACAATGACTGCACAGAATTGTATTACTAGATGACACTTGAGAAATAACTGTCTTGGGATTTTCTCTGTGGTGGCGGCTGGTTGTGCTGACCTTCCTGATAAAAGAAAGTTGGCAGCACAGTGTTTCAGGGTCTTACCCTCAATTTTCAACTCGGTTTTGCTTCTGCTTCTTCAAAGGCCTTTTATAAATGCCCGCTGAAAACATTCTGCTAACCAAGCTGATGCTAGTGATAAACAGTAACTCTAATGTGCTGGGCCAATTCTCCCGAGGACAGTTCAACATATTTCCAGCAAATAAAGGAACACCAAGTAACAATCAAATGAGTGGTTCCTTATTTAGCACGCCCCATTCAGTCCCGATTTGAAACACTGGTTCAATAATCATGTTCCCTTGACCCGTTCCTGCAGACTTTGCAGTCACAAATTTACAAGGCCTTCACGAGGGATTAAGCATTTGCAGCCTACACACAGCAGACAGGGACTGGGGTAGATTCATCGCTTTGTGTCAGAACATTCGCTGTGAGGCATTCTAACTTGCCAGTAAATAAATTTGTCTTGTGAATTTTACAGTCAAGAGGTGAGTCCCCACAGAAATGTTTTCTTTCAATTAGTGTAACTGGGCACTGCTGGTATCATTCAAAGGAATACAGAGACAACAAGACTTTGACAAAGAACCAAAGAGGGAGCTTTTTTGGTCCTCTGGAGTTCAGAACAATCGTTTGAAAGCACCAGCCAACAACAATGTTATGATGTCCGTTTGCTTGTGATCTTGGACAGCTTATGGGCTTTTTCTGTGTTGCTGTTACTTTTCATCATTTCCCTTTCTTTCTAGAAAATAGCTGGGATGCCTGGTGAGTGTTCCAGCCTACTATTTATCTGACAGATTAAATGCCCAATTTACTGTTAATATAGCCATTAGCCCAGCTCTGCATTTATGACTGGGTGATTTGGAAGCTTCACATTTTACATGTGTCTATCAGAGTTGCAATACTGAAACCTTTTTTTAAAAAAACAAAACAAAACAGGGTGTTTGTGCTGTTCTTCGAATGGAAATTTACATATGCACAGAAGAGTGCTCTGGATTTTTTAAATAAAAAAAACGATAAAATGGAGGGATTGCTCATAGCCTCTCTCTGCATAGCCACAGGAAATAGAAACTCTGATGGTCCAGAATGACAACAGCTAGTAATACATTCATAGTCTGCAACCTAGATTATCATGGATCAAATATTATTGAATGTAGCATCCTGGTGCTGCATGTTATTCTTCTTTGGCAATCACTCGTAGCCAAGTAAGATTGTCTTCCATGAAAATGCTCCTAACAGTGAGTCTGTGACTGTGGAGGCCAATTCTGGATCCACACGTCCTTCCACATTGGGGATATAGGTTTCTGGGCAGGAGATGATCGTGGTGAGGGTTTGCCAAATGTGCCTTCCTCTTAGCTCATTTCTCCCTTGCGTCCTGAGTTCAAGTGTCTTCAAAGCCCATGACACCTTTGGTAAAGGCTGTTCTCCAACTGGAGCTCTCGCAGGCCAGTGTTTCCCAGTTGTCTGTGTTTATACTACATTTTTAAAGATTTGCCTTGAAAGAGCCATTAAACCTCTTTTGTTGGCCACCAGCATTACGCTTTCCATTTTAAAGTTTGGAATAGAGTAGTTGCTTTAGAAGACTATAATCAGGCATCCAAATAACATGACCAGTGCAATGAAGTTGATGTTGAAGAATCATTGCTTTGACACTGGTGATCTTTGCTTCTTCCAGTACACTGACATTAGTTCACCTGTCTTCCCAAGTGATGTGTAACATTTTTTTGGAGACTGTTGGAATCTTTCGAGGAGTTGGACATGACATTTATAAGTAGTCCATGTTTTGCAAGCGTACAGTAGTGTTGGTAGTACAATGGCTTTGGTTTTGCTGCACGCTAGAACACCCTTCTGACCATCAGCCAAAAGCTGAAGAAGAATGCTGTGCAGTACACTCACATGTATAAAGTAGTGACATATATATATATATAAATTAAAATCGTTTCTCAAAAACAATTAGAAATATAGAAACAGTTTAAAACAAGAACAGCCCATACAGAAAATCAGTTCAAATTCAATAGAGATAGAAACTGGGATAAACTCCATTTTGAAGGTTTGTTGGAAAGGACAATAACGAAATACCTTCTGTGATATATAATGTAAGGAAGCTCTAGAGGGATAGTGTAGCTGCACTAAAGGTCCAGTTGCTACATCATGTGGAATGCCCTCTCCTGCAGAATGCAGCGATTAGTTGAGTATGTAACAGATGAGACACTCTTTTAGGTATCCTGGTTCCAAGACGTACAAGGTTTTGTACACCAATGCCAACAAATTGAACCTAGCCTGGCAGCTGATTAGCTGCACAAGGTGCATTTCTGTTTGTACATAAAGGGACATATTGGTTGTCACATGTTCTTTGGCCTTTGTGAGTGTTTTTTTTTAAAAAAATAAAAAACAATAAGAGGCATGAGGATCAGGAAATTTGGGGGAAGGATGGTTAAACTTTGCCCGTGCCATGGTTCTGATTGGAACTGGAATATGCAAACACACATCTTTTGCCTCTCTGTATCGTTTTAAGGAGATCACCACCACACCTGATTCTAATGAAAATGGGAAATGTCACCTGCATATTGATGTCACCATCTTCCAGACGCCCAAATGACTTCACCCAAAGGTTCCATGTAGCTATTGATTCCTTTTGAATGCATAGCACATGTTCATCCATTGTTGATTCCCTATATCTAACAACTTTGATTTGGGAGCTAATTATTTTTTATGTCTCTGTTAAACTCTTCCATGATCCATAGTACAAAAAAACTTAATCAAGGGACTCTGTAATGTATTGAGCTTTTCATATAAAAGGGTGCTTAATCAATGATAATTAGAAAGCTTCTGGACAGTAAGAAGATTGGCAATTTTTTTGCAAGAAAAAGGATCATTCCTGTGAAATGTCAGTCTTTTGTTACTACTCAGTTATCCCCCAGAAATTAAAACTAAGTCAAATAAACCACATATTATTTAAATACTGGAGAATGGCATGGTTTATTAGGTTTACCTTCCATTAACAAGATAGAAGAGGATGTTGCCTCCTAGCCTGATGAACTGTATACCATAATTAATTCAGGAAAGTATCAGAAAATACCCCAGCAATAAAAAAATCTAAATTAAAAACATTTATGTTTTTTCATAAACACTTCAAAGCCAGAAACATAAATGACATAGGCTGGAATCCTGGAAAGCATGCAAATTAGGGGTTGGGGTTTTTTTGAATTTTCCATTGAATCTTGATTAACTGATAGAAATTCAAGAGAGGGCTTTTGCATTGCTTCCCATTTCAGTGCTGTTAGAGCTCTAATTCACAAGCTCTGAAAAATGTAGCTTTTTCAGAAGCTTATGAGCTGAAGACTTATCTGAATTACCACCTCCGGAATAGTGATAATAATGAAGTTTTTCTTCATCATTGAACATGAAATCTGGCAGAGATGACCCCCCTAAGTCAGGAAATGTAAACTTTAATATAGGTATCAGATGCCTTCATTTCAGTTCTTTTGCAGCTAGTTGTGCCTCAAGTTCTTTTTCTTACTGCGGTAATGATTTTAGAATGCAACCAGGAGACAAACCACTGTCAAACATGGGATGCTGCAAAACAAGAAGAACCCTATTTCTGTCCATTTGCCCTTTCAGTAAGGTGCCCTCCAGATGCTGTGGACTAGGGAGTCCCATCTTCTCTGACAAGGGATAGGGGAGTAATTCAATTCAATTTGCAATTCAATTTAAAAGTCAGCCTACTGAATGCACCCTTTACACAGCAGTAAACAAACTGAAACACAGCGATCCTTCAAGATTTGCACCCTTCAAATTTTGCAGTGGAGTTATCCAGCCAACTAATGCATGCAAATAAAATGCATACACAACAGTAAAGTGGAAATGAAAAAGGTATATACTAGTGAAAATAACTTACAATTTTGCAGTATATTAGGGGAAATCGCTTCGCAAAAAATAGTGTATTAGGCAAAGTTCCTTCAAAAATGTGATATTAGGAGAAATTCTCACTAAAATGCCAATGAATTTTTGTGAGCAACCACTTCTAAAACACAGTGAAGTGGAAATGTGGAGAAATGAACTTAAGAGTGGGAAAATGAAAAATAACAAAGAGAGAGACCCAAATTGACAGATTTGCCCAACCCTATTCCTAGCCAAAGGCCATGCTGCGAGTGTTGATGAATGTCGCATTTCTCAAGATCCTGTTGCCTATCCTTCTGTAGGATAGTATGTGGAATTCTCCCTTTCCCAGCTAGTAAAAGGTAAAGGGACCCCTGACTGTTAGGTCCAGTTGCAGACGACTCTGGGGTTGCGGCGCTCATCCCGCTTTACTGGCCAAGGCAACTGGCGTACAGCTTCCGGGTCATGTGGCCAGCATGACTAAGCCGCTTCTGGCGAACCAGAGCAGCACACAGAAACACCGTTTACCTTCCCGCCGGAGTGGTACCTATTTATCTACTTGCACTTTGACGTGCTTTTGAACTGCTGGGTTGGCAGGAGCAGGGACCAAGCAATGGGACCTCACCCAGTTGCAGGGATTCAAACTGCTGACCTTCTGATTGGCAAGTCCTAGGCTCTGTGGTTTAGACCACAGCGCCACCCGCATATTTATAATTTCTAAGGTGATTATAAAGGAAAGGGAACTTATGCTACTTCAGTAGCATGGGAGCTGCTTTCCTGTAGTGATAAATGAACACCCCTCAGCTCTGCTTAAAAGCATATTGGGGGTTGCAGGGATTCCTATTAAATATCCCAAACCTCTCAGCAGTAATACATGCAAACCACTGGAGGATTTTTGTGGGTTTTTCCCAAAGGGGAAAAAAAACCCTAGGCGGCCTTCTTTTGCAAAAGTGGGTGGCTTAAAAATAATTGGGAAGTGCTCACTAGATATACCTGTCTGCTTGACTCCTGAGCTTGACAAGGTGCTCCAGGAGACAATCATTACCTACTAAGAGGATGGGATCTGTCATTTTGTCTGCTCAAGAGCATCTTTTCAAGCTGCATACTTGGGAAGGCCTGGCTGCTTTGTGAGCACTCCTCACTTTGCAAAGGTGAGAGGACTTTGGCTTCTTGGTTAGAGCATGGTGCTGACAAGAGTGTGGTGCTGACAATGCAGAGGTCGCAGGTTCGATCCTTGTATGAGGCAGCTGCATATTCCTGCATTGCAGGGGATGGACTAGACGATCCTCAGGGTCCCTTTCAACTGTACAGTCCTATGATTCCAAGAAATGGCGGTGGTGGGTGCTACTGGAAGGGGTTTCCATTTCATGTGGGAGAGTTTTCATTTCAACACTACACCAAGAACTTTATCAGCATTGTTGTTTTGCTATTGCTTCTTCCCACATAGCCAAGTTAATAACTGAAATTGAAATACTTTATTGTCACTTGTACAACTTGTACACAGTGAGATTACACGAGCACCCCCCCCCACTCAGCTCTCTTAGTCTTAATTCCCCTTGTTTACTGACACACACCCACCACACCCGAAAGTCAGTTGCCCTGTTATTATATTTTCATTCAGCAGCCTAACAGCCCACGGATAGAAGCTATTCTTTACCCTGTTGGTGCGACTAATCATGCTTCTATATCTTCTGCCTGAGGGCAGGAGATTAAGAAAGTGCTGGCCAGGGTGTGAATCATCCCTGAGAATTTTCCTCACTCTCCTGAGGCAACGTTCTTCCGCAATGTCATCCAGCGGATTCACGGGACAGCCCATAATATCTTGTGCTGTATTCACCACCCTCTGTAGGCACTTCCTATCAGTTGATGTCAAACCAGCGTACCACACCATGATGCAGTATGAAAGGACACTTTCTATTGTGGACAGGTAGAAGGAGATCATCAAATGTTGATTGACATCATTATTTCGCAATACTCTGAGGAGATGGAGGAATACAAGGAAGCCTGGAATATTTTGGAAGGTCAGTAATCAGCCTACTCAATTGTTACCCTTCCAGCTGTGTAACTGTTGTCTGGGAAGGACCCTCATACTCCCACCACTCATTGATGTATTCCCAAATTTCCAAAGTAAACCTCTGCTTCAGAAGTTACTTTTCCAGAATGGCGGATACTTGCCTTTTGATGGGATCGTCATTCACATTGTGCATCTTTTCTCCAAGCTGTCTGGCCTACGATCAAGAAACATAGGTAAAGCCCAGAATGGTTGGCCTCTTGGAGTAATGGGGTTTCTTTTGGCAAGTGGAGCAAATCAGCAGCTCAGCATGTCTTCCCGAATGAAGTGATGGGTTGTGTTTCGACTGCTATGGCAATAAAAGCCAATCCATATTAGGCTTCAGGCCAATCACATTTCGTATGCACCATGAGTCCATGCAGTAATGTCACAGTGGTGTTGAAGTGAACAAGTGCAATTAAGACATATGTCACTTTCAGCAACCACTATACATTCCTTGGTTCACATAAATGAGTCTCAGGGAACATCTTTGACTGACTGTGTTGGATATGTATGGATATGCTTGCCTGTTGCACTTGTAGAACAAAGATGACTTGTCGTCATCATTATCATTCAGATGTATTGCCTCAATTACAACTATGTATGTGTTTATGTAGCAGCCAACCACTGTCTTACCTCATCCCTGTCCTTGATCTAGAAATGGGATTGACATGCATACAGTGTAAGTCAAACTATTTACAACAGAGCTGATTACCACTGAGAGTTGTTGCTTTTCGGAGTACCATGTTTTTCATTCTATAGGATGCACTCCCCCCCCTCCAAAAATGAAGGGGAAATGTGTGTGCATCCTGTGGAGCAAATGCAGGCTCCTTGGCTTCAGTGATAGCAACGGGAAGCCTCTGAAGCGCAGAGGGAGTGCTCCCTTCGCACTCCGGAGGCTACACATTACTTTCGCTGAAGCCTGGAGAACGAGAGGGGTCACTGCACACCGACCCCTCTCACTCTCCAGGCTTCAGGCAGCTATCCGCAAGCTTTCGGAGCGCAGCAGGAGTTCCCGCCGCGCTCCAAAGGCTTGCAGATAGCAGCCTGAAGCCTGAAGCCCGGGGAGCGCAGCACCAACTCCTGCTGCATTCCCTGGGCTTCAGGCAGCTATCTGCAAGCCTTTGGAGCGCGCCCCCAGCCCCGCAAGCTCCGGGAGCAGCGGAAAGGCTGCACGCAACCTTGCCACCGCTCCCGGACCTCTTCTGGGGGCTGGGGTCAGGGGAAGCTTGGGCTTCCCCCGCCCCAACACCGCGGCTAAAAGCAAAGCCAAGACAGCGAGCGGAATCCATCTCGTTCGCTGTCTTGGCTTCTGCCAAAGCCGCATGCAGCCTCTCCTGGCTGGATCCCACTCACTGTCTTGGCTTCTTTGCTCTTTGGGGCTGGGGGGGATTTTTTTTTCTTTATCCCCCCCCTAAAAACTAGGTGCGCTCTATGGTTCGGTGCGCCCTATGGAGTGAAAAATATGGTATATAAAACCAACTAAGCAATTTACAAACATAAAATCAGAATTTAGCTTTGCTTGAAGTCACACGTGTGGCTAGGTAGATTTGTTTAACCTGTGATCACATGTACACAATGCTACCTGCAGCAAATGTGATTACCTTGTTTGGCATACATACAGTCCAAGGTCATGTGTTGGGCACCTGAGGCCCATGGGATGTGATTGAACTACGACTCCCTTCACCTCTGACCACAGGCCATGCTGTCTGGGGCTGATGGGTGTTTGAGTTCAAATGACCTAGGGAGACAATATAGTAGTCTGAGTGAACTCTTACACCCAGACTTATTTAATATTTCATCATTCAATATAGAAGTGAAATGTGCAGGCAGCTGTGAACAGACAGTCTTTGGCCAAGTCTCTGGTTTCTTAGCATTTGTATTTAAACCATACTACTTTCTCATTACAACACTGTGCCAGTATAATCCTGGTCTAATGCTTCTGATCCCAGCCAGAAGAAACGGCACTCCAGAGGGTCATTTCTTGTTTCACCTGTCGAGCTTTCCTTTTTCTAACCTTCTATATCTCTAAACCTGATAAAGAGAAGCAGTCTGGAGCCCTCTCTGCTAATAAGGAAGTCTTTGCACAGAGGCTTGAAATGGAAATCAAAGAGCTCCTTGCTCTATACCTCCCTGATCAATACAATCCTAACTTATGATGGTAATCCCTCCAAGCTATTTGAAACAGTGCCGCATACAGTGAACTGGCTGTATGATTCCTGCATTAGAGGAGCAGCTGGCTTCATAACTCCCTATTAAAAGGCCAGGGGCGATGCATAAGAGTGGAAAGCAGTGATGTAGCTGTGCAGAAAATACTAAGATTGAGGTGACTGTGTAGTAAGCAGGAAATCAACATACCTGTAAGTAGGGATGGAGGCATCAGTCTATTTCCAGCCCATATCAATCTTGCATGAGTTGTTTCAGCCTGTTCACAATTTTTGAAGGCAGTTTCTTTTCTCATAAGTTGATGTGGAACCACCACCTTCTGGATATGTTTTTGGCACAGCAGTAAATCAAAGAGACCTTCACTGTTGGAGGCAGCATGTCTCTGAACGCCAGTTTCTGGAAACGACAGGAGGGGAGAGTGCTGTTGTGCTCAGCTCCTGTTTTGTGTGCTTTACACAAGCATCTGGTTGGCTGCTGTGAGAAGACGATGCAGGACAAAATGGGCCTTTGGCCTGATCCAGCAGGGCTCTTATTATGTACTTATGTCCTTATTAAAAAGCTTTACTGCATCCTGATCAGTGCATACATGGGTTCATGATTCAATCATAAGTACCGTATTGGCCCAAATATAAGCCGCACTCCCCCCCCCCCCACAAATTCTGACCGTGAAAAGTTAAAGTGTGGCTTAGAGTCGTGAGCTTACTGTACACAGCCAGGAGCGTGGGGCAAACAGCGCCAGGAGTACGGCCAATTTTACAGGTGCGGCTTATATTCGAGTGTGGCTTATATCTGGGCAAATACAGTAATAACAGAAAGTCTGGAATTATTATGAAGTTCCTCCTTTACTAGCACTGCAATGTACATATGTAAAATATTTCTTATGTGATATTAAGGACGCTGTGGCAATCCAGAAAGTTCTGTGTGGGATATTGTAGTTCTGCTGATATGGACAAGTATCAAAGGTTATCCTTTTGACTGCTTCTTTCCAGTTTAAATTTTGGATGGGTGGTAGTTGAAAGGTAAGTAAAGGTAAAGGGACCCCTGACCATTAGGTCCAGTCGTGGCCGACTCTGGGGCTGCGGCGCTCATCTTGCTTTATTGGCCGAGGGAGCCAGCGTACAGCTTCCGGGTCATGTGGCCAACATGACTAAGCCGCTTCTGGTGAACCAGAGCAGCGCACGGAAAAACCGTTTACCTTCCCAACGGAATGGTACCTATTTATCTACTTGAACTTTGACGTGCTTTTGAACTGCTAGGTTGGCAGGAGCAGGGACCAAGCAATGGAAGCTCACCCCGTCGAGGGATTCAAACCGCCGACCTTTTGATCAGCAAGTCCTAGGCTCTGTGGTTTAACCCACAGTGCCACCCGTGTCCCAATTGAAAGGTAGGTGCTGCATATATAAGCTCTTTTTGCACAACTGGGTGTGTAACACGTTCCACAAACTTTGTCTGATAGATCAAGGCTGTACAAAGCAGAAGTGAACTGAACAAACTCCATCTCTTCACCTCTAGGTATTTGGAGTAGTGCCCAAGTCAATTTGACCTCTAAGTAGCTTTTCCAAAGCTATAACCATTGAGCAACCAGTGGGAAAAGGGGAAACAAACAAAAATTCAAATCAGAGGGTGAGGGGATAAACACACACACACACACATACACACACACACATAAGGCTGTTGTCGTGCAGCCCTTATTGGAGGATTTATAGTGCCATATCACAGTCCTGGATTTGCATGAACTCAGACTGGAAGGGGGGAGCAAAAGAGAAGGCAGGTTTGTAAATGGTGGTTTTAAACAAGAGCTGGAGTTTGAATGAAGCAGGGATGGAGGGACACGGAGGAGTTGTGAAGATGTGGGGCTTGAAGACGCTGCCAAGCAATGTGAGCAAGGGCAGCAGTCACCTAGTTTGCATTTGCCCATTTTTCAAAAAGTTCAAGGATATCCAAAAAAAGCTCCACATAAATAAAGGGACAGATCCCATACATGCATAGGAAAACTGTATCGTAGCTAAGAAGTACAGCAAATGTGGATTACATCTCTGTGCTATTAAGTCAATGCTCTGCTTTCTCCCTCCTGCTATCAGAGCACCATCAGCCCGATCAGTGAACCCGTGGGCGTGGATTATATGAGTCGCATTCTCAATGTTCTTACCTTGTTCATCCTGCTTGCCCCCATTCTCTCTTGCTCACAAAAGGGATTTTGGTACTGCTTCAGATTATTTATAGGGAGTCTCAATTTCTTAGAACTAACTTATACCTTTCTAGCTTTCCAACTCAAGGGCTTCCATAGGTCAAAGTCTCTCCAGAGAATTTGATTCCCCTCCTTGTGGTGGCGGCAGTATAGGAAGCACTTCTCTTTCTTTCTTTCTTTCTTTCTTTCTTTCTTTCTTTCTTTCTCTAATGGCTTTAGGGAAGGAACTAAAGATCGAAGTGAATTCTGAAAACAAAGCCCTTTTGCTATGCAAATCTGGCTTTACAACATCCCACCTTGGTACACTTGCAATGATTTTTTGGTCATAGTTTTGCTGCAGACTAGAAAGGCTCCTTCAATATTTTTAAGTTGGTGTTTAAGCATATAGATACTTTAATCTCTATTGCTGGGCAAACACACATCTGTTGTAAGTCTTTATATGAGGATTGCAGGGAATATGAAATGTGTTATGATCTCACAGTGTGGGCCTGCATAATTTGTTATTTAGTAATCCTTATGAAACCTATCACTTATGTGTGATGCCTTGCCAAGAGCTTAAAAGCATATCACCCCATTTTTTTACAGGACAGGCAAGAGACCAAACAGAACCTAGATGAGGTCCCTGATAGACCATGATATATGGGGGCTGTGCAATGTTGGAAGGACACAAATTGTGCAGGATTATTGTACTTCACTGTTCATACAGGGAAGAGGCAATTGGAGATCATGGACTTTCCACTTAGCATGCATGAGAAAGACATGAGCTGCATCCAATGGCTGCCATATTTCAAAAGGTAAAAATCTGGACACAAAGTCCAACCCCCTGCAATGCAGGAATATGCAACTGTCCAATATGAGGATTGAACCTGCAACCTTGGTGTTATCAGTATGCAAGTATGCAAACTAGGCCAAAACATTTGAAGCTGGTGCAAAGCCAGGTTGGTGAGGGAAGTAGCCTTGGGAGGGGGTGTGGCCTGGTTAGATTTTTGAGTGGCATTTGTTGTCTGGACCCAGCGGTGGAGTAAGCCACTTGGGTGCCTGGAGCGGCGTGCCCAGGGATGGTGTGAGCTGCCCATAGGGGTGGGGCACACTGCAGGGCCTCCGGAGTCTGCCTGCCCCCTCCCACTCAGCTGCCCTACAGCTGGGGGGGAGGAAGTGGGTGGACCATTTGAGCAACGCAGAGCGTTTGAGAGACGCATGGCTCAGGCGCGCTGCAGGCCCCGCGTTGAGTGCCACGCCACCCAGCATTTTCTCACCCCCCCAGTGGTGACACCTACCGCACCCCCCTTCCTCTGGACCTGAGCTTCCTACCCTTAGTTTAGGGACTGGGCTAGCTGGTGAAAATGTAGCAATGAAGACTATACATACAAATTTATATTGTGTTAAATTATGGTTTCCTCGAAGGAGCTTTAGAAATTTTAGTTTTTATACACATTCATTTATCCAAATCCCCTTAGTAATTTGGAGGCCATAATTTACCATTTCTTTGGATATCATGTCATGAGACCTGTCTATAAACAATCTGTCTATCCATCCACTTTTGAATGAAGGGCAATTTATAAATTTTAAAAATAAAACAAATAATTGCTTTCAAAACTTACCTTTTTAATCTTTATTTCAGCTCTCAAATTTATTTAGTGTGTCCTCTCTTGAGGGTTACTTAAACAACCTGATGCTTTTAAGTTTGCATTCTCTTTTTGAACCTGATATCATTATCAATAACCTACTAGAGTTTTACATGACAAAAAGTGCCTTGTAGAAGAAGAAGAAGAAGAAGAAGAAGAAGAAGAAGAAGAAGAAGAAGAAGAAGAAGAAGAAAAGAAAAATTAAGGAGGAGGAGGAGGAGTTTGGACTTGATATCCTGCCTTTCACTCCCTTTAAGGAGTCTCAAAGCGGCTAACAATCTCCTTTTCCCTTCCTCCCCCACAGCAAAGACTTTGTGAGGTGAGTGAGGCTGAGAGACTTCAGAGAAGTGTGACTGGCCCAAGGTCACCCAGCAGCTGCATGTGGAGGAGCGGGGAAGCAAACTCAGTTCACCAGATTACGAGTCCACCTCTCTTAACCACTACACCACGCTGGCTCTCTTGTAAATAATAAAACTCCATATATTATTTATTGAAAACCAAAGAGCAAAACTGAGATTGAACGGTAACACCATCACTCACCACATTGAAGTTTGAGCTGGGATCTTAACCTAGGTTTCTCACATCCATGCCCAATTGTCAGCTTGATCAAGTAGCCTCCCACTGACATAAAGTAGTACCTCAGGTTACATATGCTTCAGGTTACATATGCTTCAGGTTACAGACTCCGCTAACCCAGAAATAGTACCTCGGGTTAAGAACTTTGCTTCAGGATGAGAACAGAAATCGTACTCCGGTGGCACGGAGGCAGCAGGAGGCCCCATTAGCTAAAGTGGTGCTTCAGGTTAAGAACAGTTTCAGGTTAAGAATGGACCTCTGGAACGAATTAAGTACTTAACCTGAGGTACCACTGTAAATCCTCTTCTGCAGTATCATTCCTCTTATCTCGCAGATGACATCCCCCCCCCTATTAAGTGACCACCATTTTTGTACTGCACCTTTGCTTCTGTGGGATAAGGGTGCAATCTGAAACTTCCAGAGAACAGGCAATAACTCACTCACTAACAAGTAATTGTGTACTACATTTATTGACTCATGAAAGAAGTACAGGTGGAGTATGAAAGGAAAGTGCTGGTCTTGAAACAATAAAGCAGTCAATACATCTAATCACTAGCAGACTGAGCTAGATTATAAAATGGATCATATTTTCTCTATTGGGAAGGGCCATTTTGAAAGGAGTCCTGCAGCCAGCCTTCAATAGTGAATTAAGAAAAACAACAGCAGACTTATCCACAAAACAGTTCCTCCACTATGGCAACTCCCTCTCTCAATCAGCTGCAGCCAGCAGGGCCAATGGTGCTGGGTGATAGGAGTTGTAGTCCTACAATATCTGGAGGGCACCACATTGGTGACCCCTGTTCTAGATGCTTTAAGTGGCAAAGCATACCAGAGGTTTCATCACGGACCAACAGAGCAATCCTATGCTAATGGGTGGCGCAATTCATGGCAGAGCAATGACTGCACCCAGTGCCCTGTCAAGTCATTGTATCCAGGGGGCTTTATTTTTCACCCTTTTAGCATAATAACAATTAATATTTTATTATCTATACTCTGTCCCATTTGACTATGTTGCCTAAGCCTGATCTCCCACCCACTGGGAGAGAATGTACTATTCCAGCTCTGGTTAGCTCAGGGACCATTTGGGAGACATGGAATGTTACCTCAGGTTAAGAACGGTTTCAGTTTAAGAATGGACCTTCGGAACAAATTATGGTAAGTTCGTAACCAGAGGTACCACTGTGGTTGTTTATTTCCTTGACATCTGATGGGAGGGTGTTCCACAGGGCGGGTGCCACTACCGAGAAGGCCCTCTGCCTGGTTCCCTGAGGCTCAGGTAGTGCCTTCTAACCAGCTATGGCTGGTACATCCACTACAGCTGTTCTTGGACAAGAGTTAACCTGACCCCACTGACTAGCCAGAACATAAATATTGTATTTAAAATCTTGCACTAGCTACCCATATGTAGCTCAAAAGTTCAAAATTCTTCTACAGTATTAATTTACAAAGCCTTTAGTAAGTTGGATCCAGGATTGCTTAAGGACCACTTAGTTCCTCATATCCCAATATGATCACTGAAATCTACAGGGGATTTTCTGTTAGTGGTCCCCATGGCTTACTTGCTTCACTTGTATCCGCCATATTATTGTGGTCCTGATTCTGTGGCCGGCTGGGATCAGGCAGTCAGGCAGTGCTTGATGGAAACCTTTTGTTTCAAACTTAAGGAAGTTTTCTGTTTTATGATTAATTTTAATTAGTTTTATCCATTGTATGCCTTTTAACATTATCTATGCCCACTGCTTAGAAACTCTGGTGATTACACTGTATAACAATAGATGAAATAAATAAACAAATCTCTTCCACCCCCTCCCCACAATATTTATTGTCTAGCTTCAATTACATTTCAAGTTGGTTTGGGTCAGACAACAGTCGCTGGAGAGAGGCGGGAAAGCTGCTTTTGCTGAGCAGCCAGACAGTTTCTTTTTTCAACAAACAGCAGTGGCTTGCCCAACTTGCCAGCAGCCAACTGTGTCAGCAGGGAGCCATTACTGCAGTAAGTTGTCCAAGAGAGAACTGATCATTCCTTTGTTCTGAACCTCAGTTTCACTTTAAAAAAAAAATGAATTGATCTTCCATTGCAAACTGCAGTCTTGGAATTGGGGAAACTTGGTGTTATCTTTCTTTGCTAAAGTAACCACCCACAGTGTGTATAAACGTCATGTGGAGGGTTATAAAATTCCCTTTATTGGGACCAACCATTACTCACATAACAACACAGTTGAAATAAAGGTATAAATTCACTGTCTACGAGACCTGGCACCAGCAGCCGGCATCCTGAGGCAGCTGCAGGAGGCCCACAATTCCAGGAGGACCCACCAACATTGATCCTTGCCCCAAACCCTCCAGGCCAGGCAACTGGGACTCCATTTTGATGTCCTACTATATCCCAGAGAGCTACAGTGGTACCTCGGGTTAAGAACTTAATTCGTTCTGGAGGTCCGTTCTTAACCTGAAACTGTTCTTAACCTGAGGTACCACTTTAGCTAATGGGGCCTCCCTCTGCCACCACACCACTGCCACATGATTTCTGTTCTCATCCTGAAGCAAAGTGCTTAACCCAAGGTACTATTTCTGGGTTAGTGGAGTCTGTAACCTGAAGCGTCTGTAACCCGAGGTACCCTGTACACTGTGTTCTCTGGGGTATTGTTGGGAATTGAAGTGACAGTTATCAGCCACCGTTGGCGTGCCACGGCCAAATAAGCTTGTGGAGAACCTCAACGCAAGAGGGAGCCCCACTGGAGGGACTGAAGCTGGTCCTGCTATTAGCTTTGCAGATCACAGCCCTTTTCTCAAAGTCATAGAACCACAGAATTGCAGAGTTGGAAGGCACCCTGAGGGTCATCTAGTCCAACCAACTCCAATGCAGGAATCTCAACTAAAGCATCCATGGCATATGGCCATCCAACCTTGGCGTAAAAACTACAGGTGAATGAGATTTCCCCACCTTCCAAGGGAGTCTGTTCTACTGTTGAACAGCTTTTACTGTCAAATTTTTCTTCCTGGTTTTTTGTTGAAATCCCCTTTCTTGTTACCTGAATCCATCTCTTTGGGTCTTACCCTCTGACCTCTGTCCACGTACTAAATGCCCTTATCCTTGATACTGATAATGATATTGTGTGGACCAGCCCTTCCATGAGGCAACTGCCTCAGGCAGAAAATTCTGAGGGGCGGAAAGTGGATTTTCTTCTGATAGATGAATTATCGAATGATGATTATTTATATATTTGCAATATATATGTAACTTTGTAATATATATATGTGACTTTGTATATAATTGTAAGCCACTTTTTTGGAGATGTTACAAAAAGCAGGCTATAAAATTAAAATCTATTAAACAAAATGAATATAAATAAATATATCTTGAAGACAAAATGAAAGAAAATATACAATGGTTGAGTAGATAGTTTATTTTCTGCAGTACCATTTGAAAGTCATGTTTGGGGCCAAACTAGACATTGCTTTTATGTTTTGCGATATATATATATATATATATATATATATATATATATATATATATATAGCAAAGGCATCTAAGGGCTGACAATGAACAGCATCACAGAAACCATGAAGTGGGAATTAACCTTTTCCTGTCTCTCCTGCTGCAATGTGGAGGGAAATATACACTTAGCATAGTAATCTAGCCTCTAGAGAGGTGTGTGTGAATTATCAGGATCACAGAAGTGACAGTGGTGGGTGACTACCCTTTTCTTCATCTTCTTCAAAGTTGTTTGTATTGTGAGGGAAACCAACATTGGCTGCAATGGGGACTTTTCACCCAGTACAAACAGTCATTTAAAGGAGTGATATTTCTCAGGACCATAGTACGGGAGGAAAGGGTTAAAATCCACCTCTCAGTGTGATGCAATCCTAATAATTACCAGCTTCCACTGTAGATGGTATTTTTAATTTTTTTAAAAAAATGTGCACATTATATGCAGATGCATGTCTCGTTTGGCCCTTAGATAAAAAACATAGAAGAATGTCCCAGAGAACCTCGAAGTGACTTTAATGAGAACATCGAACAGGCAGTCAGAATCGGAAGCTAAGATCTCCCCACTGGCATGCAGAGGTTATAAAGACAGATTGCCTCCGATTTTAAAGGTCATTCTGTTTGTTTGAGGGGAATAAAATATTATTTTTCATTGGTGGATCATCACTTAGCCCTTTAAATGATGTCAGGCTTACAAACTCAGTTTACACTCCCACAATAAAGAGGTCAGAGCCGCTATAAATAACACTGTTTGACCTTTTGGATGGTTTTGAACCAGGGGCCACAATGAATAGAATAAATGGAATAACATCAATCCTTTCTTTTGTCAAGATGAAACAACAGCAGCAGCAGCAACAACAACAACAACAACACAAAAAATAGCAAAGTTATATTACAGTAGACAATGTGGTTTTGATGGTGTTTAGGATGGAGATGTGAAGATGATGGCCAGCCCTTGAAGCGTCTATCTTCCATAGGATTGACAATGAATTTTACCTTAGTTGTGGGGCATTTGGAGCTTCTTGCTTGCATATTTTGAGACAAGCAAAACAAGTTTATGAAATGTGTGTGAGTGTTCGCTTATGCATACGCAGCAACAGCCCAATATATTTTGCTGCTTAAGGTGACAGAGCAGATAGTGTCCTCACTTCCTCAAAAAGAAACTGAGCAGAATTAAAGTTGAATCATACTTCAGCACTGCTGATGGGACAGCAACCTTCACCTGATCTGAAGACTGCATGCAAACTTAGGGGGCAACGGGCAAGCTACAGAGTTCTATCTTCCAACACCAGCAGTAGGATGGCAAGGAAAGAGTCTTACTTCTCTAGAGAGGGAGCTCCAAAGTCTTAGAGCAGCCACCAAGAAGGCCCTCTCCTGTGTCCCCACTAAGTGTGCCTATGAGGGTGGTGGGACCAAGAGAAGGACTTCCCCCAAAGATCTCAAAACCCAGGCAGGTCCACATGAGGATCTTTCAGAGAGTTTGTGCCTAAGTTGTGTAGTGACCTTACTGTAAGTAACTTTGCATATAGGGGCAGGCAGTCTTCCAAGGTTTCCCAGCAAGCCTGGTGACCCTTTCCTCCTGTGCTAGGATTCTACCAGTTTCGTTACATAAAGATCGCCACTTGGAGTGTAAGATCACTATTAGTACATTTGATAATCATAAACCTATGAAATTTCACAGATAATAGATGAAGCTTGGGTAGAGACAAGCTCCAGCCCCATGGCAGATTCTTCACTGCTCCCCCTCTTCAGTCTGGCTCTCATTTATTATGAGCTTCTCATGTTTATTGATGACCCCCACTCCCACACCCCAGGATCACCTCATTACTATGCCAGTTAAAAATGCTGTCGTGGTCTTGGTCAGGAAGAAGGAATTTGGCTTGACAGATATAGCTTGTGTTATGCTTTTTATGTAGATGTGATTAAAGTCACTTTAGCATAGATAATTTGGGAATGA
Organism: Podarcis raffonei; assembly: GCF_027172205.1. Lineage (NCBI taxonomy): Eukaryota > Metazoa > Chordata > Lepidosauria > Squamata > Lacertidae > Podarcis > Podarcis raffonei. The sequence goes on along the minus strand of NC_070608.1, from coordinate 18,224,720 downwards.
GAAGTGACAGGCTCCTACTAAGATCTCAATATGTTCATGCGTTTCTGGCAGAGAAGTCCATTGGATTTCATAGACTGTAAAAAATGACAATCATTTAGCTTCTTGTACACGAAGAGGATCTGTGTGAGTGGTGAACAGAAGTGGATTGCACCACTCATGTGAAAATGATTGCTATAAAAATCAGCCACCAGTGCCTGCCCAGTAAGTGCTTCATAATAAAATGTGAAAGCATGCTGTAGGGACTTACACTGCCATGGGGACTTGCATTATCGAAGGGCCTCTGCACACATTGTCTCCAATCCAGAAAAGGTTGCGGTTCTATTAAAATTGGTGGCATAAATTAGTCACAACTGACTTGATCCTCCTACACAGTACTGTACAGGCTCTAGGTACCATCCCCACAGTTGAACTCCTGTTATTATAAACATATATTAATTTAACATTTTACATTAAATATGAGTCATTGCCAAACACAACTCATGATAAAAACAGCTATGATTTAACTAGGGTCCCTTTGACCCCAATATCAGTAATGCGTCTTCTTTCTTTCGTTTTACTTGTTGATTTTAAAAACTGTAATGGAAAGGGCATCCCATTCGCACCAGTCTTGTGATGTTAGCACAAGATGTAGGGCACCTGCTGGGTTTTAAATATATATATACAGGCACTTTCGCTTTTCAGCTGTCTAGGCCTGAGTGTAAAAGAAAAATGACATTTACCAACAGTCTGGAAAGGTGGGACAAAAGGGGTGAATGAGCCCAACTTCTCCTGAAGTTTCTGATAAGATGGTAGTGGGATCCACTCTGAGATGCTTTGGACGTGATGAGTGCAAATATATTCTCTTAAAGAGAAAGAAAGAGGCCTTCTATTACAACAGGTTAGGTAACAAGTTAGGATTCAGACCATGATGTTTTAACTACCACCTGAGCTGTGTAGTGTGTACAGTGTGTACAGTTTAGTGGAAGTCTACCACTACATTGTGGTAAAGGTAAAGGTAAAGGGACCCCTGACCATTAGATCCAATCGTGGCCGACTCTGGGATAGCGGCGCTCATCTCGCTTTATTGGCCGAGGGAGCCGGCGTACAGCTTCCAGGTCATGTGGCCAGCATGACTAAGCCGCTTATGGTGAACCAGAGCAGCGCACGGAAGCACCCTTTACCTTCCCACCGGAGGAGTACCTATTTATCTACTTGCACTTGATGTGCTTTCAAACTGCTAGGTTGGCAGGAGCAGGGATTGAGCAACAGGAGCTCCCACCATTGCGAGGATTCGAACCGCCAACCTTCTGATCAGCAAGTCCTAGGCTCTGTGGTTTAACCCACAGTGCCACCCGCATCCCTTGACTACACTGTGGTAGTAGCTGTTTATTTTCTTTTGGAGAACCTGTGAACTTTCATATGTTGTTGACCTGCAGTTCCCATCAGCCCCATCTAGCACTGCCGATGGTCAGGGAGATTGAATCCAGAGGCGTCTTGAAGGCCACAGATTTACCTGCAAGTTAGAGACACTACACTACATGTTACCATTTGGAGACCCAGTGAGAGTTAGATGAAGGACAAAGTCATTACTGGAAAGGAAATGAGAACCAAAAAGTATGACATGGTGAAATATGATCATACGGTTGCTGCCGTTTGTGTACTTCTCCAATTACAAAATGGGAATCAATTGCAACTGGGGATCAATCACTTTACAAGTCTAGTTAGCATCCCCCAGATTGCTTGAAGATCAGTGAAGTAGTATAAGAGGATGGGGTGTCTAACACATTTATCCAACACTGTTTTACCAGTGTGAATATCCCATTCCCCACCACCACACACAAAAGCACCCCAGAAATGGGTATTGTCTCCACAGTTTGCTTGTATGTCCTTCTTTCCCACCCTGCACAGCTAATAACAAAGCATTCTCCAACTTGGTACACTCCAGATATTCTGGATTAAAACCGGACCAGATTCTCAGACCAGTTGGCTGTCTGGGAGTAATGGAAATTGCCATCCTGGAGATAAGGATATCAGCTTGCGTAAGGCTATAATAAAACTTGAGGGTGGCACTGCTGTTGCTGCTGTTAAATTTATTACCTGCTCTTCACCAGCAAGTCCTAGGGTGGGTTACAACAATTTACAATTCAGAATTTTAAAAAACAGCTACATTCACAAAAACACATTGGGTCCTGAAAACACACATCTCAGATGTCAAAGGTTAGGGTAAGGAGGTGCATCTTCAGCATTTGCCAAAAGCTGTACAGTAAAGAAGCTAGATGCACCTCTATGGGGAGAGAATTCCACAATGCCCTCTCCCAGGTCACCTCCCTAACTTCTACCATGATTATCTACAGACCCATGCAGGTCTGTAGAGAAGACGGTGGCCTTTCAGATATTTGGGGCCTAAGTTGTTTAGGACTTTGAACCCTAATGTGAGTGCCTTGAATTGAGCACAGAAATGAACTGGTAAAGAATGCAGCTGTTTTAGATTTATGGATTCTAAAGGCAAACCCATGTAATAATCTGGCTGTTGCGTTTTGAACTAGTTGAAGTTTCTGAGTCCTCTTCAACAGCAGCCCCATGCAATATGCATTGCAATAATCAAAATTATACAGCAGTTCTCAACCTGTGGGTCCCCAGATGTTGTTGGACTACAACTCCCATCATCCCTGATCTCTGGCCTTGCTAGCTAGGGGTGATGGGAGTTGTAGTTCAACAACATCTGGGGATCCACAGGTTGAGAAAGGCTGGAAAGAATGATGATATAGGAAAGTTTCATTGCAGCCTTCCCTAAGACCACTCTCCAATCTTCAAGGGAACCCAAACAAACAAAAGTCAGGGCATCTTGATAATGGGTCTCTCATACACACATCACATTTAGCTTGACCTTGACCTTGGGATGCTGATATCTGCTGAGGAAGAAGCCTCCAAGTCAACATCAGGCTCCAGGCTGTATTCTGGTCCATCGTGCTATAGTTTTTATCTCCATTTTGCACAGCTTACTGTAAGTGTGATAACAAGCCTAGACATTTCTAGTTTATTAGATCATATGATCCAGCAGCCTTTGTGCCTTCTTAATGTAAATAAAATAAAATAAAGAAAGAGGGTGGGATTCAGTTCACTCCAAGTTCAAATGCCATTCCCCATTAACATTTCCATGTATATAGATAACTGATGCATCAGTTGTACAATTGTTGCCATTCATGTCATTCTCCATCTATGAACTTGGAATCAATCACAACTGGGAATCAATCAATCACATAACACTTCAATACCCAATTACAAGTAAATCCTCACTTTGGCACTGGTGTGGGGAAGAATGAATCATATTTAAGCACTACAGAGTCATGCATCACTCTTGTTCCCAAGCTGTTTGACATAAACCTGACAAGGAGGGCTTAAGGAGGTGTTGTGTTCCTCTTTGGAAAACAAGATAAGCTGACAGAAAGTAGAACATGGTGTGACCTTCTACTATTCATTTGTTCTGCCGATATCTGTTGTCACATAGTCTGCAACGGATGAGATTTCGTACTTAACCCTTCAGCTGAATCACTTGAGACATAAGCAGGTCCTATCCCAGCCAAAGGCAGGGCTTTCTCAGTGGTTGCCCCTGATTTATAGAGCAGCATCTCTCAGAATGTGTGGCAGAGCACATCCCTGGTGGTCCCAAAAGGTAGTTGTAAAATCCATATTGATTTAGGAAATGAATATCGCACCGCTCATAATTTTTCACCCAAGAATGGGTTACAGAGATATATGGAAACAATAAATATTGTTATGAGTGCCGGGTGGGCTGTAGGCTGTATGCCAAGATCCTTCTAATTCCAGGTTAGCTTCCTGGTGAGAAATTGAGACATTAAGGAAACAAAGAGAGTGGCTCTGTGCTAGATGGGAAGCTGTGGGCTCCTCTCCCTTAACCGGCTGGTAGTTAGAAAGACACTGGGGAGAGCTGAAAGTTGAATTAGAAGCTGGAAGCAACAGGCTGGGAAGCCAGAGTTAAAGTGATGGTTGATTTCTGTTTGAATCAAAGGCTGGGGCTCAGGGGGAAGCAAGGCTGTCTTGGGGTGTTAATGCTGTGAAATGCTCCATCGTAGTCTCAAGTTGTATATTTGGGTAAATAAACCATATATTATAATGACACCACAGTCTCCACTACACCTCATTCCAAACCCAACACAAACCCTGGGTAAGCACTTGGAACCACGGGAATCTTGCACTGCTTGGAGACTGAGGAGGCATGCAACAATATAATATTATATAACATTATATATGTACATTATACGCAGAAGGAGGAGATAAAAACAATACTCAAATCAATTAAAATTCATGAAGCCATCAAATGCTGTGGTTGGGGACTTAGTGCCGGCTGAGCACAAATGAGCCAAGGATCTGTTGCATCCTAACCTTATATCAGATCTTGATAAAGGATCATTGTGTTAACTCTTAACCCAGCCTACTTCACAGGGCTGTTTGAAGGATAAACTAAGGCAACACCATGTATGTATGCTTTCTTAGAGGAAAGCAAAGATCTTGAATAATAATGGCTCATGTTTATCACAAGGGTCAAAGTAGAAACTACCTTTTGTTAATCCTATAATGTAAATGACTTCCTTGGCATGTCCATCTTGCTAACAACCAGCAAGTGCAAAGACTGCTTCGGTACACAATGCATTGTCCCCCAACTAAATTCTAAATTCTAACATTGTATGCAACTCAATGTCGTTATGTTTAGAAAACCATGTTGATTTATTTATTTGAAATGCCATTTTAAAAGTAAAATAAAAAATTAACCTCTCTTACATATTATCTTACATGGTTAATGCCTTTCATAGCCTTTAACAATTATCCTCTCGCAAGAGATGGTTGACGATATCATAAAGTCTCTGTTGATTTAATATGTTTTCTTAATGACTTAACAGTGCATAACTCAAAAGCGTATTAACAACTCCTAATGCACATTCATACAAGACTCTTCCTGTACTGCCTTGGAAATCTGCACAAACATGAATTATGTACCAGCCTGTCAAAAAACTAATAAATATTGCCCATCATTTTTATATTTCCCTTCATCTCGATTTCATCAGACTAATCCTGTCATTCATTTTGTCAGAAATCTAGTTAAGATTGCCCTGCATTGTGCTAAAATACTTTCAAATGAACCTTTGCTCATTTTGGCTCATACATAGATGAATGAAATCTATCATACACATCGTAACTGTCCAGGTGTTGCAGCAGCTGCATTTGTCACCTAGGACTCATTTTCTAGGAAAGAAGCCAAACTTTGCAAAACAGAAATAGACGCCAGTGTATAATTACAAAATACTTTTTTGGGATCAACCTCTGATGTGTTCAGTCAATGCCATTTCTGCACAAATTCTTTTTGGTGTCTTTGGTGTCAGCAAAATCTCCATAAATTCTACTTGCACTTTTTTTTTGGGGGGGGTCCAGTTTTGTTTGCTGCAAGGATACTGTGAACCATTGGGAAGGAGTTCAGAGATTCAGTTGTAACTTGTTTCTGTGTAACTGAGATTAGGGCTTTAACCACTCTCTGTCGGAACTCAGACTTGAGGCACTCTCACATACTATGGATGGCAGGTAAGGATTCCGTCTGTGAACCACCATGCGGCTCTGCCTATAAGGAGGAACTACAGAGAGATATCAGACACACCCACCAAAGAAATCTCCTTACTCTGGTAGGCTATAATAGTATCTGGGTAGGGATTCACCCTGAAAAGGCTCAAAACTTTGTATGAGATCCAATATGACATTACAAAGCATTAGAGAACATTAGAGAAACACCATCCATTCCTGCTTCTGCCTTCTCCTGATGCAGGACAACTTCCTTAGATCTGAAGAAGATGTAGCTTGCAGTGCAAGGAGCAGACAAAGCTTGAGGAAAGCTGGAAGAAGGGTTGTGCTTCGCTCAGTTCTGCTCACAAGCATTCAAGGAGAAATGCTTGGCTTTGCAAATATCAATTCTCAAACATTCAAGACAACCCACTTTCAAGGCCAGACTGGCTCACTGATCTAGATAGCTATGGTACATATACACTGTGATATACCAAAACGTAATTTGGTCACCAAAGAGAAAGCAATGAGAGAGAAAGAGAGAGAGAGAGAGAGAGCATGGTGGGTGTGGCCTCTAAGAGCTGAGTTGGTAGAAAAGAGGTTAATTGCCAGCAGGAGCAATGGAAGGGACGCAGAGTCCTTGTTTCTCATTTGCAGAGGAACAGTAGAGGAAAAGATTGATGTGGCATGTTTGTTAGAGGTGGAATGAGAATAGGTGGAAGCAGGGCAGCAGAAACCATGGTGAATGTCTGCAGAAGCTACTATTGTCTCAGATCAATCCCAGGGCCACAGGTGGCACAAGAAAAAATGACAGCAGCTGCCCATAAAGCCGGGGGGACTTATAGCAGCACAAAGAGCTGAGAACCTGGAGAAGTTCAAATCTGGTCTATTTTGACCACATCATTGCATCACTCCTAGGCGTTTAAAGGTTTGCCATATGTTACCTTTTGGAATGAGGATTGAGTAGGATGCAGGCTTGGATCCAGATCTGCAGTTTGTTGGGATATTACACCAACACCTCACCCACTCAGATGTCTGCTAATGCTAGACATGGTTCCAGACTATAAAGGTGTTTTCCAGTCAGCTCTGACTGATCATTCCATAAATGCAGCAATCTGAAACACTTCCATTACAGGAGAGCCCTCTTCAGGCATTTAGTTCATGTGTAAAAGCAGCATGCAAGTAGGGAGAGTGGAGAAAACCAGGCCAATCTGAACCCCATCACCATCCATATTGTCCGCCATGAACAAGAGGGTAAAATTATGAAACGGGAAGCCTCTTCTACTCATGAAGGCTGCTTTTTGTTGTTGTTTAGTCGTTTAGTCGTGTCCGACTCTTCATGACCCCATGGACCAGAGCACGCCAGGCACTCCTGTCTTCCACTGCCTCCCACAGCTTGGTCAAACTCATGTTAGTAGCTTCGAGAACACTATACAACCATCTCGTCCTCTGTCGTCCCCTTCTCCTTGTGCCCTCAATCTTTCCCAACATCAGAGTCTTTTCCAGGGAGTCTTCTCTTCTCATGAGGTGTCCAAAGTATTGGAGTCTCAGCTTCAGGATCTGTCCTTCCAGTGAGCACTCAGGGCTGATTTCCTTCAGAATGGATAGGTTTGATCTTCTTGCAGTCCATGGGACTCTCAAGAGTCTCCTCTAGCACCATAATTCAAAAGCATCAATTCTTCGGTGATCAGCCTTCTTTATGGTCCAGCTCTCACTTCCATACATTACTACTGGGAAAACCATAACTTTAACTATACGGACCTTTGTTGGCAAGGTGATGTCTCTACTTTTTAAGATGCTGTCTAGGTTTGTCATTGCTTTTCTCCCATGAAGCAGGCATCTTTTAATTTCGTGGCTGCTTACAGGGTTCTAAATTGTGCAGGGAATTTCCGTGAGCAGACCCTCTGCTTCAGAAATCTGACCTCCAATACACTGAGGCAGTTAGGGAGAGTAATGGAGGCATGAAGCTTAGTGCACTCCCACTTCAGGTTGGTTTTACATGTAAATGGAATGCTGAAATGATGTCTTAGTGGGAAGTTGAGACTGTCATTGTTTTGACCATTCCCAGTCTCCTGTATGCTCTCACAGATCCTTATACTCCACCCAAGGTGATTTATTTTTCTGTTGACTTCAAGCTTTGTTCCATTTTGCAAACTGCTGGGTGTGGGCCCCAGAAGAGGCTGCATCCTGGGCTAAATATCTGGCCTCCCTTGACTTGGATTATGTGAACATCTGATTTTCTGCTGTCAATAGGAAACCCCAATCTTTGCTAACGCGCATAAGCATGCTGAACAAGCTGCAAGTTTGAGAATATTTTTGGAAGCTCTACCACATCTGGATGAAAAGGATGCTGAAGCTGGTGTACAGTTCACACAGTTCTGAAAGATAACCTGCATTTGATCCATAAAAAAACTTGATGTGCATTCTACTGCCTAGCGATTTGCTTGCACTCAGAATAGGGAATATAAACCCCAATCCAATTCAGAGTCTGATCCAGTGCTTTGGAGTGGCGCTAGTCTGACCCAGTACAATTTGGGGATGACCTGAACTGGATCTGGACCCTGAATTGATTTGGGGCCTTGCACTGTTCTTAATTAAGGTTTAAAAAGCTATCGATAGGTATGCTGGTCCCAGAAGTATAGACATTTTGACTAATATCCATCAATAACATCATCCATTAATTTGCCTAATTCCCTTTCAAAGCCATCTAATTTGTTAGCCAGCACTGCATTTTGTAGTAATAAATTCCCTGGTGGCAGCTAGACTGGTGATGTGGCTGCTAGACTGGTGACTGGGAGCAGCCGCTGAGACCATATAACACTGGTCCTTAAAGACCTATATTGGCTCCCAGTACATTTCAGAACACAATTCAAAGTGTTGGTGCTGACCTTTAAAGTCCTAAATGGGCTCAGCCCAGTATACCTGAAGGAGCATCTCCAACCTCATCGTTCAGCCTGGACACTGAGGTCCAGCTCCGAGGGCCTTCAGGTGGTTTCCTCACTGCAAGAAATGAAGTTTCAAGGAACCAGGCAGAGGGCCTTCTTGGTAGTGGTGCCCACCCTGTGATGCCATCAGATGCTAAGGTGATGAGTAATTATATAACATTTAGGAAACATCAGAAGGCAGCCCTGTGTAGGGAAGCTTTTTAAGGTTTGATGTTTTACTGTGTTTTTACATATGCTGGAAGCTGCCCAGAGTGGCTGGGGCAACCCAGCCAGATGGATGGGGTCCAAATAAATTATTATTATTATTATTATTATTATTATTATTATTATTATTATTATTAAATGAAATAGTGTTTGAAAATAAAAGTGCAAGTCTCAAACAACCCTACCTTTTGCCTTTGCTTCCAGCCTTACCTATGATGCAGTTAGCATCTTAAATTCTCTGATAACCAGGAACTATATACAGTGGTACCTTGGGTTAAGAACTTAATTCGTTCTGGAGGTCCATTCTTAACCTGAAACTTTCTTAACCTGAGGTCCCACGTTAGCTAATGGAGCCTCCTGCTGCTGCCGCGCCACCAGAGCATGATTTCTGTTCTCATCCTGAAGCAACATTCTTAACCTGAGGTACTATTTCTGGATTAGCGGAGTCTGTAACCTGAAGCGTCTGTAACCTGAAGCGTCTGCAACCCAAAGTACCACGGTACCGATACCATTTTCCCACAAATATTATCTCAGAAAGCCAGAGGATAAAAATAAATAAATCAGGGATTTTCTTTGCAAAACATATAGAACACCACAGAACAGAGTGGTGGTTTATATTATTCTTATTAAATTAGCATGTCACGCATGTTGCTTCTCATATGGCTTTAGTGATCAAATAAATCCTGTTGTGCCCAAATGCTCAAAGTATTACACTGGAGAAAAGCATGTAAAGTCAGTCAAGCAAATAATCTTGCATCTTTAATTAGATGTTTTGATTTTTCAACCCCCAAGGCCTTTGAGAAGTTACAGAATTTCGTGGTTTGGAGTTTCAATAGGAAAAGCACTTGGAATGAAGCAAAACTATCATATATTCCTCAGTCACAGTTCTGTGAACCTTTAAATATTTAATACAGATTTGTATTAAATCTTTAAATAAATTTAATATGTAGGAAGCCGTCTCATATCGAGTGTGATCGTTGGTCCATAAAGTTCAGTGTTGTCTGTGTTGACTGACAACAACTGTCCAGGATTCAAAATCGAATTAGAGATGAGCTTGCAGTATCTCCAAATCTAGGAGAGTTATGTACAGCTATTAACCAAATGAAAACAACAAAGCCAGCAGACCTGATGGGATACCTGCCGAAGTCTTCAAAGTGGGTGGAATTGAACTTACACAATTTCACAAGCTCATCTAGAAAAATCTGAGAGGAGATTCCAGCAGACTTTAGGGATGCCAAAATGATCACTCTCTTTTTAAAAAGTGATAGAACGGATTGCGGAAACTATCGAGGCATCTCTTTATTAGCTGCAGCTGGCAAAATTCTTGCCAGGATCTTAGCAAATCATCTCCTAACAATATCTGAATCTACCCTTCCTGAATCTAGGGGAACAGTGGACATGATTTTCACCGCTCGACAGCTTGAAGAAAAATGCGGAGAGCAAAACCAACCTCTGTATATGGTGTTTATTGACCTGACCAAGGCCTTCAGCACTGTAAATCACAATGCCCTGTGGACTGTCCTCCCGAAAACTGGCTGCCCAGATAAATTTACCAACATCTTTCGGCTCCTCCATGATAATATGACAGCAACAATCACAGATAGCAATGGCTCTCAACGTGAACCATTCACACTGGGATCAGGTGTTAAACAGTGTTATTGCCCCAACTCTATTTATTATTTTCATTGCCATGATCCTACACATTGTTGAAGAGAAACTCCCCACCTGAGTAGAAATCATATATCGAACAGATGGAAAGCTCTTTAATCCGAGTAGGCTGAAAGCAAAGAGTAAGGTTACCATAACTTCCTTCATAGAGCTTCAGTATGCTGATGACAACGTAGTGTTTGCACACTCAGAGAATGACCTCCAAACCATTGCCAAAGAAGAAGAGAGATGGACTAACAGTCTTACTCAGTATAAAATGGCTTCCTGTGTTCCTATGCCAGAAACCAAACCTGGGACCATTTGCATACAAAACATGTAATCTCCAACTGAACTATAGAGCTTTACTACAGAGGGATAGCTCTGTTAGTCTCTTATAATCAAACCACGATAAAAGAGAGGCATTTCTTAAAGATTAACAGATGTATGGTGACATGAACTTTCATGAGCCTAATTCAACTTTGTAGGGTGTCATATGGTGTGGTGGTTAGAGTGTTAGACTAGGATCTGAGATACCAGTTCAAATCCCCACTCATCCATGAAGCTCACTGGGCTAGTCACTGCCTCTCAGTCTAATCTGTGTCACATGGTTGTTGTGGGGATTGAATGAGGAGCAAGAGAATCACGTACACCACCTTGTTTTTATTAGAAATTTCAGCTCCGGTCTTCCTTTGAGCCCAGCAGAGCATTAAAACAACAAAGTCCACAACGGAAGGATGAGATAGTATGGGCTACTCACCATGCTTTATTACTAAGCTATGCAGAGAGCAAGGAAAAATACATCCTTCTCTCTATGAGAGCAGAGAGCAACCTGGACAAAGAAATGAAAGAACAAAGGAAACAGGAAACCAGTAACGTCACATCCCGTCTCCCTTTCCCGTGAGAATCCAATAGTATCTGGACTCTGTGGAATGTAAACAGTCCTGTGTCTGCAAGCAGCTGCTCAGTGAGGAAACAGAAACTAACAGTTTTGAGCTACAATTCCCATCATCCCCAACCAATCTGGTCAATGGTGAAGGATGTTGGGAGTTGTACCCCAAGACATCTGGAGGGTAACAGATTGGAGAAGGCAGATCTAGAGGATCCTGCTTGGGAAAAATATCCTAGGATTTTTGCAGAAAGGGAAAATTTTGATGAGGCAAAGCGAAATTCTCAGGAAGGTTGCAAATCCGTACAGAGGGGAGACGATTGGTTTATAAAAAGGTGGAACTAATTTGGATACAAGGAATGAAACAATGGTCCTTCATTGTTTTACATTTATTCAGTGAATGTAACAGATGAGGAAACTGTACTGCAAGTTCTGCTGTAATGTTTAGTGATTGCCATGCTTTGTCGGGTATGAGTCACAGTAATTAATTCAGACAATAAACTTAACCTCGATCTGCTTCAAAAATGTCTGAAGGCAGTTCATGAGTTCTTCTTATAGCTTAGTTATTCAGATTTATCCACTGCAATTTCCCAAGGACTTTTAAATTTGTATTTTCATATGGTACTCTCTGGATGGAGCACAAAGAGTTCAAGGTAAACAGTAATTGAGTTTCAAGCACATTTAGAAAAGCTGTGGTGATGCAATACAGTCGGCAACACAACTTATATGGAGATATCAAGAATCAATTGCATGGCTAACTGGACATTAATTAAAATTAATAGTGGCATAGTGCACTACAGCAGTGGAATCCAAAATTTCAAGGCCCCATATGAAAGGAAGCAAACAAAATGACTTCAAGTCAGATGTTGGAGCTAGGGCTCATGGGAATAGCATTCCAACATCTGAGGACATTGTGTTGGCTATCCCTGCTCTGTACATTTAAAGCCAATTGCTATAAAAAAAAATCCAGCATGGTCAGATCTGACTGCAAAAGAAGAAACTTCCCAGAAATAGGGCTGCCATGTTTTGAAAAGCAAAAAAGAGGACACGTTTGCTGATTTCTGCTTTAAACTATGGATCGCTATGATGACTCTACCCATGAAAAAGAGGACATGTCCTGGGAAAAGAGGACATATGGCAACCTAAAAAGTTAAAGGGTCAAAGCGTTCCAAAAGGCTTAGGAATTGTTTGAAAACTTAATATTGGCTTAACTGGAATGTATACTGCAGATCATAGAATCACAGAATTGTAGAGTTGGATGGGACCACGAGGATAATCTAATCCACCCTCCTGCAATGCAGAAAACTTTTGCCCAACATTGGGCTCAAACTCACGACCCTGCGGTTAAGAGTCTCATGCTGTACTGACTGAGCTCAGGAAAGTGCCATCAGGACCAAGAAGATTATAGTGAGGTAAATGAGCAGGCTGATCATCAAAGAATTGATGCTTTTGAATTATGGTGCTGGAGGAGACTCCTGAGAGTCCCATGGACTGCAAGAAGAACAAACCTATCCATTCTTAAGGAAATCAGCCCTGAGTGCTCACTGGAAGGACAGATAGTGAAGCTGAGGCTCCAATACTTTGGCCACCTCATGAGAAGAGAAGACTCCCTGGAAAAGACTCTGATGTTGGGAAAGATGGAGGGCACAAGGAGAAGGGGACAACAGAGGATGAGATGGTTGGATAGTGTTCTCGAAGCTACCAGCATGAGTTTGACCAAACTGCGGGAGGCAGTGGAAGACAGAAGTGCCTGGCGTGCTCTGGTCCATGGGGTCATGAAGAGTCAGACACGACTAAACGACTAAACAACAACAAATGAGCAGAATCAAATAAGCTATTGGAAGCAAGAAGGCTTCCCTCAAAAAATGGAAGTCTTGTCCAAATAAGGAGAAGAAAGAGGAACCAACTTTGGCAAAAGGAAGTGCAAGCCGATAGTAAGGGATGCTTTAAAAGTATTTGAAGAGAACGTATGCTTAAAAAAACAAGAACCAGAAAGAGCAACAACAACAAAATCCTTAAATACATTAGTAGCAGGAGACGATCAAGGGAGGTGGTTGGACCCTTGGGTGACAAAGCAGTCAAAGGTGTTAAAAGAGGATAATGAAATTGCAGAGAAGCTGAATAAATTATTTGCCCCGTCTTCACAGTGGACCAGATCCCTGTGCCTGAAGTAACTTTTGCAGGAAGGGAGTTGGAGGAACCGAGGCAAATGGCAGTGTGGAAAGACAAAGTTCTAGCCCCAACAGACAAAATAAAAACTGGCAAATTGCCAAGTCTATGTGGCATCCACCCAAGAGTTCTCAAATAACTCAGATGTTGAAATGTTGATTTTCGAACAAAAATATGTAACTTGTTCCTCAGACCTGGCTCTGTACCTAAGGACTGGAAAGTTGCCAATGCAACACCATTTTTATTTTTATTTTAAGGATCCAGGTGGATCCTGGAAATTACACACCACTTACCTTAATGTCTGGGAAAACTAGTAGAAAGTTTTGTCAGAATAACCAGGCATACAGAAAAACAAAGCTTTCTGAAGCAGAACCAGCATGACTTCTGCAAGGCTAAGTCCTGTCTCGCTAACCTATTAGAGTTCTTTGATAGTGTCAACAAGTATAGATAGAGGTGATCCAGTTGACATTTTGTACTTGGACTTTCAAAGAGCTTTCAATATAGAACCTCATCACAGGGTAAGCAAACAACTCATGGAATAAGGGGCAAGGACCTCTTGTGGATCAGGAACTGGTTGCGTAACAGGATTCAGGGAGTAAGAATAAATGGACAGAGCTACATTTTCTAGAGTTCCCTGGGAATGGGAACTGATTGTTAAACCAGTCTGTAAACTGCAGCTATCTGAAAGGAATAGGGGTTTCCTAACAACTCGCAGCACCCTTAACAAACTACACTTCCCATGATTCTTTGGAGGAAATTGTGACTTTTTAAAGTGGCATCATACTGCTTTAAATGTACAGTGGTACCTCAGGTTAAGTACTTAATTCGTTCCGGAGGTCCGTTCTTAAACTGAAACTGTTCTTAACCTGAAGCACCACTTTAGCTTATGGGGCCTCCTGCTGCTGCCACGCTGCCGGAGCACGATTTCTGTTCTCATCCTGAAGCAAAGTTCTTAACCCGAGGTACTATTTCTGGGTTAGCGGAGTCTGTAACCTGAAGCGTATGTAACCCGAGGTACCACTGTATAGTGCAGATGGGAACTCAAATTAGAATTCCAGCAGCATAACTGCCAACCAGAGTTTTATGTACTGAAGTTCTCACCCTGGGCCAGCAGGGGGATACTGTAGATAGTTCAGGTCCACATATGCAAATAAGGGATCGAAAGTGACGTTCAGTGATTGGATAGTTACAGAAAGTTGTTACAGTTATGTTGTACTGGAGCTCTATATAAGCAGGCTGGCTGAGCCCTTCAGTTCTGTTCTGACCTGTGAATAAACAAGAGCTGTTTGGAGAATCGCTGTGTCGTCTGATATGTTCACCCACAACTTAACACAGAGAGCTATTGTTTAGTCAAAAGAGATGGATGCATTCCCAAACACAATATATATCTTTTACAATCTCTTTCTACCCCTCCTTTCATCTTAAGATCTGTAACCCCTTCTTTTTCTTTCTTCTCTTCCTCTCTTCACTTACCAAAATTTTGAATTGTTTTATTCCCACATCTTCAATCCATGTTAGTGAGAACTGAGAGCTGTTGAGAATCGTGTACATGACTGTGGGTGTGTAGGCCTCTGTATGAGGACAAAAGACCTTTTGCATTCTTATACACATTCTGATACAATATATGAAAAGTCATTCTGACTCCTCAGTCACTAGAGCACTGCATTCCTTTTCATACTAATTGTTTTTTGGGAAGGGCTACACATTTGTAAGTTCTGACATAACTGGTGAGTCTCAAGAAAAAAGCATGAGACAATGCAGAGAAATAAAGAGGTTTTTTTCTATTTCTTCCTCTGTCTAGATGAAATGTGTGCTTCTTCCCATCTAGCAAGCACTGCATGAAAGTGGAGTGCAAAAGGGCTGAAGACCTTTCCAAGAGAAGTATAAAAAGGCAGGGGAATCATGCATTGCTCATGAATTTATTTGGATAATTTATATGTGCTGCTTATATTGAATGTTGAACTCTAATGAGTTTGTTTATTTTTGTTTTTAGTTTTCAACAAACTTTTATTGCAATCTGTTTCGAAAGAATTAAAAATTCAGAAAATCTGTAAAATTGCACAGCTCAAATGTGTGACTTGCACAAAGGCAAAACTAAATATACAATCCAGAAACCAAACACATGGAACTAAAATAAAGCACAAAATTATGAAACCAAGGGTTATATTCAGCTATGATTTACTCAGAACAGGCCCACTGAAATTAATGGACCTAAGTTTGTCATGGTCATTAATTTCAATGGGTCTGCTCTGAGGGAAAAGATCAGTGAATACAATCCCAAATAAAGTATCAGTTGTACTAACAACAATAGCAGGTGTGAGGATTTAAGCAAGAATAATCTTAGAGATAAAAGATAAGTAGGCGTTTCAGGGAAGCACCTAAGCTGTTTACAACATAGATCAATGCATATTAAATAAAAGATGAATTCCAAAAATACAAAAAGAAATCCATGTTCAATTCAAACACAAGTAACAATTAAATGGCATCAAAATAAACATCATACATAATTATCTGCTACAAAAATATAAATGAAATTCCATGCTATAAAACATAGCAAGCAGCTAAACAAAATACCTTCTTAACAACAGGAAACAAAATTTTACAAACGGAAATACAATCGTACCTTGATTCTCGAACAGACTGCATTCCGGGAGTCCATTCGACTCCCAGAACCATACAAAAATCAAGGTGCAGCTTCTGATTGGTTGCAGGAGTGTCCTGCAGCCAATCAGAAACTGCAGAAGCCACGCCAGACGTTCAACTTGTGAGCCAGTGTGGTGTAGTGGTCAAGAGCAGTAGACTTGTAATCTGGGGAACCGGGTTCGATTCCCCGCTCCTCCACATGCAGCTGCTGGGTGACCTTGGGCCAGTCACACTTCTTTGAAGTCTCTCAGCCCCACTCACCTCACAGAGTGTTTGTTGTGGGGGAGGAAGGGAAAGGAGATTGTTAGCCGCTTTGAGACTCCTTCGGGTAGTGATAAAGCGGGATATCAAATTCAAACTTCCGAAAACCGTTTAAAAACTGGAACACTCACTTCTGGGTTACGATTATTCGGGAACTGATTTGTTCAGGAGCCAAGGCATTTGAGATCCAAAGTATGACTGTAATTTATTAAAAACACGATCAACAACTCACTCATCCCAACCACCATGTACCCAATAAATAATACAATTTAACAAACAAACAATCTACATTTCAAATTCCCTCCACACAGAAAAGCAAAACTTGATTTAACTGCAGCTAAAAATGCATTTCATTCTCAGCTCTTCCAGATCAGGGACATGTTTTGGACTGTGGCTTTTGGGCACATCTTAAAGTTCTATCTTAAACATACATATTTGTTCAAGCACATGACTGATGTCATATGTACTCTGATCCTTAGTCTCTGGGCTTGGTATCAAATTCACAGTTATTTAACATCCAACAGCTAGTTCTAGATTTAGAGATTTGTTTGGACTTAGATTTTAGACTTGGATTTTGTAGTTATTTTTAGTGCTGGGCTGTAGTTACTTCTTGGTTGTATTTTCATTAGATTTAATTTCTGTTCTCTGTTCTATCATTGAAATATATATCTCCTATATATATTGGTATAGTTGTGATTAAAATGGTTTTATCCATTTGTGGCCTGCTAAAACTGCCTGCACATTTTGTAACTGAGTAGCCAGTTCCAGCTATAATATTTGAAATGGTTTTTAAGATTTGAAATTGTTTCCCATGGTACGATTAACTCAACTGGAATGATAACAATTTTACCCTAGCAGCTTACAAAAAAAAAAAAAAGTCTTCCAAACATAATGGAAAAGATGATCATCACAGTTCTGAATCTCATTCATCCTTCTTGCAGGTGTTACATTGTTTAATCTTGAACATGAAATTTGCCTGGCAAAATGATGTATTGGTTGACGTACAAAGCTATTTGGATACAGTAGAGAATTTCAATGTGATTGTCAGAATCAAAATAATACTGATGCAATTACCTAAGTAATATAAACTTTTCCCCCTTTCTTATTTGGTGATACTTGTGGAAGTTGGGACTTCCATTTCTCCAGGGGAGCAAATGGCATTCTGAATTATTAGTCAATTTGTACTTTATTGCTAAGAATTCAAAGATGCACAGCTCAGGCTAAATTAAAAATAATAGGGAAGCAGTGAAACTAGAAAGAGGGAATCAATTTTCTACATTAGATACTGAGATGTTTTACAAATTAAATCACTTTCTATAAGTGAAAGGACTCTGGAATTATCAGTTTTAAAAGATTTTCACTCTCTTGCTGCCAACTGCTTTATGTCTTGCAGCACTGACATTGAAAATGGTACAAACAAATGGCCCTTAAGGAGACATCAGAATTTGATTCTCACATGTTTGATAGAGTGGCAAGAGTACTGCAAGGATGCACTGCATGAATTCATTCTCCTTTAGTGGAGGAAAGAAATCCTGTGTGAGTTGTCACCGCCTCTCCACTGGCAGGAAGTAAAGACTTTCAGAAGGGTACATCTGATGGGCAGGCATCCCTCTCCAGTTCAGCTTCTTCTGGCTCTATAGATTTCTCCTTTCCCTCTTCCCAGCATCCATTTTCTTTGGCCTTTTTGGAGCCTACAGCCCTTGCCCAGGAGGAGACCTGTTTGGGATGATTGGGTATCTCTGTGGACTTATCAGGGGTCTCAGAGGCCTGGTCCATGGTCCAAGCAGGGCTGGGAACCATTATGGTGATTGGGCACACAGGAGGAGAAGGAGGGTTAACCCATCTCCTTCCCCCCTCTGTGGCCTCCTCTTCATCACCCAGCAGCTCCTCATCCCCTCAGTGTGGCAGAAGGCACAGACGCCAGCCAAGAGGAGCAGGGTGCTGATCAGGGGAGAAAGGGGCTCTGACAGAAGGGCCTCTAGGGAAGCTGAGACCTGCCCCCCCCCCCAAGGCAGCCAGCTTAGAGGAGGCATCAAGCTCTCACTACCACCCCCTTAAACTCCAGGCAGAGTGGAGCCTTCACCCACAAGTATTCCAGTGAATAGTGGATCACTTCAGCCCTCCAAGATCGGACCTGTTTGCAAGTCCAGAAAACTGAAAGAGGGAACTCTTCTTCTCCCAGTTCAGGACCCAGGGAGTGATGGGCATGGATGCCCTGACCTCCATCTGGCCAGGGAAGGTTTCTATATGCCTTTCTTACAATGGCCCTAATCCAGAGACTTCTCAGGTGATCCAGATCCATTTCAGGAGAGATTATTGTAGTGGTTCCCTTTTGGCCAAGCAGAACTAATGGCCCTATCTGTGGCAGACTCTTGGCCCCACCCCACAAGAAGGACCTGCTGTTGTCAGAAGAGGTCTGCCACCTTGATTCAGATTGACTAGAGCTCCATGAAGTTGAAGACACCTTGAGCATGGTTTCAACTATTGAAAGGTGGCATGCAAATACGATGATGATGATAGATACTGTAGATAGGTTCTATTGGGGGAAATAGCTTAATATTACATTTTAGGCAAAATTGCACCCAAAATGTATATATTATGTGGCATATGTGAAATGATAAATGCAAACTGATGTGGAAATGTGGAGTACTGCACTTAAGATTGGGAAAATGAGGAACTGACAAAAAGCAAAATTGACAGTTGTGTCTATCTCTTAACTACAGGTGGCAATGAGTATAGATGTCAGTTTTCAAAAAAAAATAATATTTTTTTTTTCTGTTGCGAACTGCCCTGGGATCTTTGGATGAAGGGCAGTATACCCATTTACTAAAATATAGTGGTGATGGTGATGATGACGTCTCCAAAATTGTGTTGTTCCATGACACATGACATAGGTTGTGTGTGGTTTAAATCTATATCCTTCAAGGAATTAAGATACAAATTCTGCTTCTTGTTGAATAATTATGCAGGGGAACAATTTGGCAGGAACATTAATTGCTTTCCAAGGATATCATGAAGGAGGGGATGGACAGATGAACACTTAAACACTGTCAAACAACAGCTGCAACTTGTTTAACAGTAGCTTTGAAGAAATGATCACAATCCACTTGAAAAATTGAGCTTTAAAGTATATTTCCATATTTTCCTGTCTCCGTTTTTCTTCCTTATCTTTCATTCCCATCCAATGGACAATCTAATGTTCTTGCTTTATAAGATAAGAGGGGAGATAAAGGCAATACATAAAAATGTCAAGTGACAACACAGTGTGAGTTGCTACGTGAATAGTAAGCAACTGTGGTAACAGAGGGTAGTTTAAAAGACAACCTCAAAGATGAGCTTCCTGACATTTAATCTAAAGCAGGGGTGGTCAGTTGGTGGCCCACAGACCCCATCTATCCATCAAAATACCGTATTTTTCTGTGTATAAGACTATATTTCCCCCCAATTTTTTTAATTTTGAAATTGGGGGTTGTCTTATACACGGAATGTTGCAATTAAAAATATAAATAAACACATGCCGCCATCCATATTCTCCCCCCCCAGCCTCCCCTCACTATTGGCCTCATGACAGACCCTGGTCTGGTACTCACACCCCCCCAGCAGACATTGTCCCTTCCACCCAGTTCCCTCAGCCACCCCCTGGCTACCCAGACCCCCCATTCCCCAAGCTCACTCACTCAGGCAGCTCTGGCAGTCGCAGCTCCTCAGCATTCGCATGTGCTGGCACTCATGGAGTAAATACGGTACATACTGAGACAAAAGTGCAACACACAGGTGGGAGAGCTAGCGCAGCAGCTACAGTGGAGTTACAATGAGCTGACAGGAGCAGCTGCCATTACACAGCTTGCCTCACTGTTTGATGTTTAAATATACAGTACTAAATATACTGGTGTTTTGAATATTTAATAAAATATGAAAGTTGTTCTGTTTGGTGTTTAGAATATTTATTTCTTAATTTTGGGCTCAAAAAATAAGGGTGGTCTTATACATGGGGGGGGGAATATGGTAATTTATTCCAGCCTGTGATGATTCTATCAAATAAGGCTTGACAATGAGGAGCCAAGAGGGTTCAGAAGCTTGAAAGGTGCCTCCAAACCTCCAGCTTGCCTCTTTTGTTTCTATCTGTTCCCTTGGGCAGTTAGTGGCCACTACTTTCCCCCAAGAAGTCCTCTCAGTGATGCCACATACATACTGTTGTTCTGATGGGACTCAGTTTGATGGCAAACAACCAAGAGCACCATCACCACACCACCACTTCCGGACAGTTTTTACCTACTTGAAATAAAGTTTGCAAGTGGTCTTGCTTTAAGGGGGGAAATAAATGTTTAAGAGATGGACATGATCTATGTGATCTCACAGCTATCCTTAAGAGTTCATGTATTCCAGGGAGGAGGAACCTGTGACCCGCCAGATAATAGACTCCAACTTCTATCAGGGATGATAGAAGTTGCAGTCCTTTTGGAGGGCCACAGGTTCCCCCACTCCGATGTTCAGAGTGATTTAACAAACAATCCCTTTCGGCGGGAAACTCTGGTAATTGTAATTCCATGAGGGCAATAGGGTTCTCCTAACCGCTGTCAGCACCCTTAACAGACTACAGCTCCAATGAGTCTTCTGGGGAAACCACAACTGTTTTAAGTGGCACAATAGTGCTTTACATGTACTGTGACTGTGCCATCTGTTCCCTTATGACTGTGATGTGAAAAGCCAGAGGAATATTTGGGACAGTGCAATAAGTTCTCCCGCACAGGGTGCTGAGCCGAGGGGTGCCTTCCCTCCTCCTTCCCAAAGCCTAGTAAGTGCTTGCTTCAAGAAGGTGTGAGGGCTCTGACAGAGTCCTAGAGTCCTCCCTCTTCCTTCCCAAAGGCTTGTTAGCACAATGGTAAATAGCTAAATGGTAAATAGGGATGCGGATGGCGCTGTGGTCTAAACCACAGAGCCTAGGGCTTGCTGATCAGAAGGTCAGCAGTTCGAATCCCCACAACGGGGTGAGATCCCATTATTTGGTCCCAGCTCCTGCCCACCTGGCAGTTCAAAAGCACATCAAAGTGCATGTAGATAAATAGGTACCGCTCCGGCGAGAAGGTAAATGGCATTTCCGTGCGCTGCTCTGGTTTGCCAGAAGTGGCTTAGTCATGCTGGCCACATGATCCGGAAGCTGTCTGCAGACAAACGCCGGCTCCCTCGGCCTATAGAGCGAGATGAGCGTGCAATCCTAGAGTCGTCTGCAACTGGACCCTAACGGTTAGGGGGTAAAGGTAAAGGTAAAGGACCCCTGACCATTAGGTCCAGTCGTGACAGACTCTGGGGTTGCGGAGGTCATCTAGCTTCATTGGCCGAGGGAGCCTGCATACAGCTTCCGGATCATGTGGACAGCATGACTAAGCCGCTTCTGGTGAACCAGAGCAGCGCACGGAAACGCTGTTTACCTTTCCGCTGGAGCGGTAACTATTTATCTACTTGCACTTTGACGTGCTTTCGAACTGCTAGGTTGGCCAGAGCAGGGACCGGGCAACAGGAGCTCACCCCGTCGCGGGGATTCGAACCGACGACCTTTTGATTGGCAAGTCCTAGGCTCTGTGGTTTAACCCACAGCACCACCCATGTCCTTTAAAGCAGATACTATGCACCCAGAAGTTGCTCAGTTCAGCCCTTGGAATCTTCACATTAAGCAATCTTAACTAGCAGAGCTGGCCAGAGTCCTTGGAGTGCTACTGCCCATCACAGTGGATAGCACTTGACTGGATGGACCAGTGGTCGGATCCAGCGCATTCTAGCTTTCCTCCTTTCACTGTTCATTTTCATTCTGACTTCGGAAGAGTGCGCAACTCAAAGCTCTCCAAGGTATTGGCTTGATATTGCCCAAACCATTTTGTGTATCAAATTATCACACGTCAGTAGCCTCATTGAAGTTTAAATTGCTCTCACTCTCTCTTTAATTCCCGTCATGCAGGGGATCAATTTTTCAAAGCTGGTCGGCTAACATTAGGTACAAAGAAATAATCCATGGCTTGCATTTGTGCACCTGTTCTGAGAATTTAAAAATGATCAACTATCTAAGCAGATAATGAACGGTGGGAGATTAGGATTCAATCTGACACACACCACCTGCAGAGGCGCTTGGTCCATTTAAAATCAATAAGGCTTATTTCTTTTTCAGAATGATTGGTTCCTTTTGAGTTGGCATAGTCAAGTTTCCAGACTAAATTGCTTCTGCTCCAGAGGACACTACATTTGCTACACAAACTGAACAGGCTGTAAGCAAGAGTGCACCTTGCATCTCGCATGATGGCCTCGGATCGCTATTCATTCGTTAAACTGCCCAAAGCATGAATGGATGGGTGAATTTGTTTTTAGAACCCTGATGCACGAAGCACCTCTTCTTGTAAGGCTATTAAATGATACGGATTATTAACAAGGATAAGAAACCAATAAAGACAAAGGAGTATGCTCCACTTCTCTGTTGCACTAGTCATTTGGGGAGCTACGTAAGGGTGATATTGAACTCATAGGCTTGTTTCTTTTCTTTTCTTTTTAAAAGATATTTATTGAAATTTTCAACTTTAATACATTAAAAAAGAATCAAAAAAGAAAAAACAAAAAGGTTTAAAAACACATAACGTTCACAATCCTTATTTTTCTATAACATATTTCCCTGACTTCCCCACACCTCCCCTTCTTATATTCCAATTCAAAATGTTAGTTCAGCAAGTTCTTATCCCTAATTTTAACCTTTTTCTATTTAGTTCATTTTAAAAAACCAATTTTGCCTTATCCAAACTTAAACATCAATACTTATGCATCAATACTCATTCTTAAAACATTTTTCTAATGTCGACCCAAATTCCCTTCCACGAATTCCCCAATTTTCATACAAATAACAAAGTAAAGTAAAAACAAAACAGATTGTAATTATGCACCCTTTGGATTCCCAAACTCCACCCCCCCTTTCCGGGTTTCAATCCCCAACAAATGTCCATCAGTCTTAGTCTACTATCAGCCTGGAGATCTCACGTCCGAGGCTCTTAATTCTCTCTCAATTCCTCTCTGCCGGTTTTTTTGATAGTCCTTAATATTAAACACCAGATCTCAGAGAAGCTCTGGCCCAACGGGATCCATGTTTCTTCCAGCCAGACCTCCATACTTAAAAGTGGAGCCCGAATCATGTTTCTTACTCCTTTCAAGTCCAAATGTCCCCAAAGCTCCAACTTCCACCTTAAGCAAATTTGTAATCCTTGGGTCTTCAGATCTCCACATAAGGAGATCTCTCCATTCTTCAATCTCCAATTCAGACCAGATTTTCGACATCAATTTCTTATTTTCCTTTGTAGCCTCATGCCAGGCCTCTGGCTCTCCTTTGTCATCTGCAAAATTACAGCTCCTCCTTCCTTTTCCTCAGGAACAACATATATCTCCTCCACACTCTCAAAACTCTCAAGTTTCTCTTTTTGTCCAGCTGCATGGGCTTCCTGTGTCAAATCCTTATCAAATTCAGTGATGTTATTTACTGTTAAGTTCAGAGTTGCAACATTTGTAGCCAAAACATCAATTTGGCCTTGTAGCTTTCCCAAGAGAACAAAAACTCTGTCCAACCCAGCCTGAATTTTCCCTCCTCCAGCCATTCTTGTAATGTCCCAAATCCCCCTCTAGAGGGATTTTGGTAACTTAGTATTCTTTCCAGTTCAAATCCAAAAATCAAGTTAGTTTGTAACAGTTCTTCCTTGTTTTCAACAAATTGTAACCAAATTGTAACAAATATAGCCAGCAGAAGCAACAAAAACAAAGTTCTCTTTTCCCGTCTTGACAGCTAATTTGACAGCTGTCAAACTCTTCAATACCTCATCAGCAGGCTCTCTCGCGGAGCACTCCCGGGTCCGGGAGGGGGTGGCACTTCAACTCCCAAAATTAGCTCTTTATCCTCCAGTAAGATTTCTTATATTGCCAAATCATGAAATTAATGTCTTTTACCAAGTAAAAAAGAAAGGGTTCTCTCGACCTTAGTTAGCAGGTCCTTGCTTTAGATTATTTACAAGACGGGGAGACGGACTTCCTGTTTGCACCTTCCCCGATCGTGCCTAATTCAAAAGAAAAAATTTTCTTTCCAATTTCCGTACTACTCACGGGTTGTTGCTTTAAAGTCCAATTGCTCACAAGAAGAAGTCAGCGCTCTCCGACCATGGCAATGCGGCTTCACTCCGCAGGAGAAGCAGTCGACTCTCAGCACCGCGCCGCTCACCCCGTCCCCCCTTCTGAAGCCTTTAAAAAGGCTCCTTCACAGGTCGGGGGGCGCAAATGGTGCCCGCCGAGTCACCAGGTTCACAGGCTTCACCACCTGTGATTTTTGAGGGTCCCCGCGTCGCCGCAGCGGTCAAGACCCAATCCTGCGGAGCCGATTCCCTCCGGAGCTCGGAGGGAATCTGCCATTAGCCGATGGCGCTAACCCGGAAGTCCTGAACTCATAGGCTTGTTTCTGCCATCAAGGGCAAGCTTCAGTAGTCCTTGCATGGCTACATACAGGAAGATGTGATTCTATCAGGTAGCATAATTGCCAGCGGTGCACCAAACATGAGCGGTTCCTCATGTAACTGGCTGCAGAAAGTCATGCATGTAGGTAAACAAAGAGTCCCCTTCCCTTTTGTCACCTGTCACCGTTTCATAGACCGTGTGTAGATTTCCTACATGAAGGCTCATATGTCAAGATATTGACTCCCATGTACGGAGTTAGAGTTGCTGGAAATTTCACTAATCAGCAGTGCCATTTGGGAAGAAGAAGGAGAGAGCTAGATTTATTCCTCCTGCTCCCACTACTCGCTTAGAATTGGTAATACAATTGTTTGCTGGTTTGTTTGTTTGTTTGTTTAGTGAAGCTAGGCATCCACAGCACCAACAACTGAATTTGGAGAAAAATCACAGATGGATCAAAACGGTTCGTGTTTCCTTTCGGAAATGAGGCACAGCGGGGGCTATTGCATCTTTATGATATACGTACATCATAAAGATACGAGGTTTCGTTACATCAGTGTTTCCCAAACTTGGGTCTCCAGCTGTTTTCGGACTACAATTCCCACCATCCCTGCTCACTAGTCTTGCCAGTGAGGGATCATGGGAGTTATGGTCTAAAACCAGCTAAAGACACTGCTTTACACATTTATACAACCTGAACCTTCAATGGAGGGGTTCATAGCATCAACACCCCCAAAGGGCCCCATTTCTCCCATAGCCACAGCCTTGGATTCAAGCAGAAGTTAGCCATTGCGCTCTCTCTCGCTCTCTCTCTCTCCCTTTCAGTCTGCAGCTTTTTCCTTTCAAATAAGTCACAGCAAACTGCACTCCAACCCCAGCTTTATCCTTCTAAGAGCTGAGGAAGGGGCCCCAGCCATTTGCTATTTGATGAAGAGGCATCTTTTATTTTGCTCTCCTTTCCTTTGTTCTATTAATGGCCCACCTTCCAGGAAGCTAGGCTGGCTTATTTAGCTTTTAACACTTGTTGGATCCAGGTATTAGAGTCGACTTGTACCAAGCTTAACACCCCAATCCTTGGGGATCCAGTTGCTGAATCCAAGAATTTAGAGGGCTCTGGTACCCCCAAACTCATAACAGCCCACTGACATAACAGTATTGTCAGGTGATGGGGGCCTGGAAGCCCATAAAATCACCAACTTATCCCAACAAGCTTCTCAAATTCCATGGCAGTCTGATTTGATTGATCCTGATACAAAAGTCTAAGTATTGCCGAAAATGCCATTTCAAAGTTCAAAGGAGTAGAAAATTGCTGTTCAATAATTCAGTGGTGAAATGAAAATAATGTAAAGAAGATTAGGCATGCCTCTTTTTTTTTATTGGGGACTATTCATAGCAGTGCTCTCATTTCCTAGCCTAGTTTTAGTTTTTTCCCAAGCAATGTTTTTAATCAAATACTTTCAATGGAGGCATTGTTCCCGTTTTTCTTCTTTCTGTGCCTGGATAGTAAGGGGGAGCAGGAGGGGACCCTTCCTTTCAAAAAAGAAACCTATCTTTATTTAATGTTTCTATTTTTACATAGTGTTATTTAACAAAATGGAGCCACTGCATCACTCTTTTTCTTTTGTTTCCATCACAATGGCGCCTGCAAATGGTTTGGCAATGGCGGAAACCTGAACCAATAATTGTAACTGTAGCTGAGAGTGGAAATATACACCTTTAGGTGTTCTGCCAGCTGTGTGAAAGCTGCTTATTCTCGAGCGGCTCCTTCAATGCCTGGAGCATGCCATTCTCACTCTTAAAGGTAAAGGTAAAGGTACCCCTGCCCGTACAGGCCAGTCGTGTCCAACTCTAGGGTTGTGCACTCATCTCACTTAAGAGGCCGGGAGCCAGCGCTGTCCAGAGACACTTCCTGGTCACGTGGCCAGTGTGAAAAAGCTGCTCTGGCGAGCCAGCACCAGCGCAGCACACGGAAACGTGGCACTCTTAGGTGGCAGCAAAATTGTCAACCCTGTTTACCCCAAGGGATGACTCATTTGGTTTCTCCCTGGGGGGAAATCTTGGAGTGGCATGAAAGGGTAAGTGGACAATCTGGATGGGGCAGAGGGGAAGCTAGGATACATAAGCCTGCATCTCATCAAACTTTACGTCTTTTCCATTGTGGTGCCCTCTCTACCTCCCTCTTTCAGGAGTTGGGAGAGAGATGATTCCTCCTTAATTAGGGAACTTTCCTGCTCAGACTATGTTTTTGTTGGTTTAATTGGATCTAGTTTAGTTAATCGGTCTCTCTGCAGATCCTCTAGTTTCCCTTAATACTATCGTTAATAAATATAACCATTCCCCATGTTAAAGCGGTATCATGAGTCTTCTTTAGTAAAGGCAATGTTGAAATGAGTGGAGGACACGGATAAAGGACCAATGGCATAGTTGTTGAGTGCCTATGGGGACCTCCCCCCCCCCCCACTATGGTTCTTTTCCTCCCCATATGCTGTAATCTTATCTAGATGGGGACCCATGTACTAGCTCCTGAATAAGAAAAAACAACAACCCATACACATAGCGTAATGTGTATACAATAACAGCCCATGGAATTCGCTCCCACAAGGAGCAGTGGTGGTCACTGTCTTGGATAGATTTAAAAGAGGATTAGACAAATTCATGGAGAAGAAGGCTATCCATAGCTGATAACCTTGATGATTATGTTCTTCCTCCACTTTTGGAGGCAGTATGTCTGGCAAACAAGAATGGACCTCTTCTACTGAGGTCTTACTTGTGGGCTTCCCAGGGGCATCTGGTTCATCACTTTGAGAACAGGATACTAGACTAGATGGGCCATTGGCCTGATCCAGCAGGCTCTTCTGATGGAGTTTGGCCCTTATACACAGAACAGATATCATGGCAACAGGACAATGATTCCACAGAAAAAGAGCCATGCATTTGCTTCCTTGACATAGGGACATTGGAAGCTTCCTTATACAGAGCCAGACCCATTGGTCTGTCTAACTAAGCACTGGCAGCAACACTCTAGGTTTTCAAGGAAGGAGCCTCTTCCAGACCTACCTGGAGATGTCATGAATTGACTCCTGTTCTGAACTACAAACCTTCTCTGGAATATGTGACTGTGTCACCCAATCATTCTCAAGCTAGTCTGGGGAAATGTTCACTGCACACCTAGGCCTGAACTTTCAGCACATCTCTAATGGGAATTAATACCGGGTGCATGTGGGCAAAGATGAGGAAGAGAATGACAATTCTCTAGCTGGAGTTTCCCAGACAGGAGACCTTTAGGGTCCCTGTGATGTGCCCTCTTCAGAAAAAGTAACAGGACAACTAAATGGGAAATTTAAAGTTCTGGGTAAGATGAGACTTTCCTGTGGCAGGATTTGGTCTTTCAAGCCTGGTATTAAGTACTGTGAAAAGGAGCAGAAGTATATTAAGTATTCATACAACAATTACTACATAGGTGCTGAGGTTTAGCAGCCAGTTTCAGCCCTGCCACCTGATAGTGTGTCTTTCACACAATCTACCACTCTAAGCTTTGCATGGTGAATGCAGAAATATGAAAAGGGAACCCTTTGCATGACAAACTGCTCACACATACAGTAGGGACTCCATGGGAGCAGGATACATACTCATAAGTCCTGTTATGCACCTTTACTGTTTGTGCTCACTGTACTGACATTGGTGGCAGCTGTGGATCAGTCTGTTGACATGAATGAACCTCAGTTTTTTCATCTGCAAAATGGGGTCTCACAAACCCAGACTGAAATACTGATTACATTAAAACAGGAATTAAGTGAATATTGCAAGGATATTCTTAGTTGTGGATGCAAAATTCAAGGCAGCGTTGTGCCATATTGACCTTGCTTCATGTTTGTTTTCTGAATGAGATTCTGATCTCTAGCTTTTCACAATTCTGAGCATTATGTAAGTAATTGTGCTACCCCATATCATGTTACAGCTGTAATCCTAAACTCATATTACTAGGGAATAAATATGCTGCTCAGCACATTGGATTTACTTCTGAGTAAACATGTGTATGCTGCTCCTTTATAGAAGATAATTCTGGTACCACATTAGCTGCCGAATTCATGTTTTCTCTCAGCAGAAATGAATGTGTGGTTTTAATGTGTGCTTCCTATATTGATTTGCCATGTTCCTCTCCTTCTATGTTTGTGTTTGAGAATCTGGCAGAGCTGTGCTTTTGTATTTCATTCATTCTTGTTAAAGAAAAAAATCTGTGAGAGTGAGAGCTAATACAAATAAAGCAATTGAATGTTTGCTCAGCTCTGTCCTTGGTAACCATTTCTTGCTCTTGTTTGTCTTTGTGGGAAATCCATTGATAGCTTGACATAACATCCCATTCAGAGAAAGCAACAACCCAAGGATATGTTAACTGCAAAAAAAGCACAAAGCAAACCTGTATCAACCAACATACCAGAAAGAACAGAATTGGAGCTTCATGCTCTAATCTTGGATGCAGCAGAGCGCCTTGCTTATTTCACATGGTTTTGATCTATCTGTAGTTGATTCATTTCATCTCTTCCCTCCCCTCCCCACAATATCCTTGTCACTGAAGGTTGCAAACTGTCAGACTCTCCCCCCCCCCCTTTTATTCCGCAGCTCTGCAAATTGTGTTGCAGGGGAAGTGAGACTGAACCTCCACTAAAAGAACTTGTTTACATTAAGCTCTGAGGGGGAAATGTAAGTGTCCATCACAGAACAAGTGATGGGGAGGGGGGGTCAGAGCCAAATTTTGTGGTTGGATAGCAGAATCTGGACAATTCCCTGCTGTTGTTGTGACATTGGGTTGCTTCAAAATAAGTTCTGCTCTGAGGAGACCCAATGAAATTAATGAACTTTAGTTAAGCATGTTCATTAACTTCAATGGATCTACTTGGAGTAGGACAAGCACTGAACACAAAAATTGGGTATGAATCAACTGATTAGTCCCACCAGTGGAAGCCCGCAGAAGGACTTCCGCTAGTGCAATGTGGCTTATCAATTTTGCTATCTCCTTTGATATCTATTGCTTTTTTTGTTCAGCTTTTTATTTTTTTGAAAGGCACTTTGTTGTATAAAAAGCATGTCTTTCCTACAGCTCTGACACCTGCCCCACATCATAGAATCGTAGGGTTGGAAGGGACCACAAGGGTCATCTAGTCAAACCCTCTGCAATGCAGGAATCTCAGCTAAAGCATCCATGGCAGATGGCCATCTAATCTCTGCTTAAAACCTGAAGTGAAAGAGAGTCCCTCAAATGAGGGAGTCCATTCCATTGTCAAACAGCTCATACTATCAGAAAGTTCTTCCAGAAGCTTCCTCGGAATCTCCTTTCTTGTAACTTGAAGCCATTGGTTTGGGTCCTACCCAGCTCCTTCCACTGGACAAAACTCTGTGGCACCCAACTTGTTATTTTTTCCCAGGTTGATGAGGAACCATCAGTGAGCACACTTCGTCAGTCAATCAGCTACAAATCCATCCTAACAGTTACCTCATCCAGCCCACAGTTTACCAGCTTGTCCGCAAGAATATCATGGAGAACTTAGTCAAAAATGTTGGGATTTTTGACTACATGATATCTGGTGCAGGTTCCCACAGAAGCAATTAAGGAATTGGCCAAAGGCCAAGAAGACTGAGCAGTAGGAGTTATTATGCCTAGAGATATGAGACCTTGGATACAACTTTGCTATTGGTCGAGGTCTCCACATAGGCATGATGACTCATGACCTTCCTGGTTGATTGATTGGTTGGTTGGTGTGTGGTCTGAGAGTTCATTGGAGTTTGTTCATAGAGAGTTAAGATCTGTGTCTGTATCCTGTATATAGTAACTTGTGAGTCTGCGGTAAATAATAAACCTATAAGTAACCAAGTTACTAGTAGCAGTGTCTTGTTCCTGTATGCTCTGCTATATACAACAGGTTCTGGCTAAGATCCTTCAACAAAAAACCTTACTGAATTGAAATACATGACATCCATAGCATTCCCCTTATCCACCAAGCTTGTAACTCAGAGGGGGGAAGAGAGAAAGATAGAGAGATTGAGATCCATCTGGTATGACTTGTTTTCGAGTAATCACAGCATCCTTTTTTAAGTGCTCACAAACTGACTGTTAAATTATCAGTCCTAGGACAGTTCCTGGTATTGACATCAAGCTGACCAGTCAGTAGTTACACGAATCTTTTTTCATCTTTTAAAAGATGGGGGGGAACTTCTGGTCTCCTCCAGTCTACAGGGACCTCATCTGTTGTCCAAGAATTCTCAAAGATTATAGACGGAGGCTCTGAGATCACATCTGCAAGCTCCTTTAGTACCCTTTGGTGCAGCTCATCAGGCCCTGTAGATTTGAATTCATTTAAAGTGGCTCAATTAAAGTGTTCCCATACCACCTGTTTTCCTATATTGGGCTGCAGCTCCCTCCTTGCATCATTTATTCTTTTATGACCAGGCTGACCACTGCTTTCCTTTTGGGAGAAGACAGATGCAAAGTAAGTGCTGAGCGGTTCCACTGTCTCTCTATCACCCAAGAGCATTTCTCTGTCTTCTCCATCCAGAAGGCTTATTATTTCCTTGTTCTTACACTTCCTTCAAACATAGCCAAATAAATATTTTTAAAAAATATTTTTAACCTGTCTTGCAAGCCCGGACACATTCTGAGCTTTGGCTTGTCTGACCTCCTTGCAACTGTTAGCTCCTTGTATAAACTCTTCCTTTGTGATTCCCCCTTTCTTCCATTTGTTGTACATGCCCTTCTTAAACCTCAGCTCATCTGTCATCTCCTTAAAGAAACAGTTTCCTTAAAGAAACACAGGTTTCTTTAGATGCCCCCCTCTTTACTCTGTCTCTGCTCACACTCCTCCCCACCCTCCAGCTCTTGCCTAAAGGGATGCATTAAACACCATAAATCGCTACCCCTTTCCTGTGGATCTGTGTCTGGCCCTGCTACCTCTTCTACCCACTCTTGGAGTCCTGCCAGTCCCTAACAATAGGTTCCACATCCATGCTATAACAGTAAGGATTTTTAAAAAAATAATGCATGGGATTCAGACCAGAATGGGAAATCAGTGTAAGGACTTGATGTGGTCCCTAACAGGACGATCTCATGGCGGAGTCCCATATAAAGCATTGGCACACATCTGCAAAACATGTGCATGCTATAAGACGTATCAGCAGAATCAGCAAAAGCAAAATTGTGTAGGAATGGTGGCATCATTTTATAATTTACAGCAAAGAAAACAAAAGAAACATGGCATGCTGTGTTAGCGGCTTCTCACACATCCTCTCTATGTGGAGAGAGCACAAAGAGCGGAAGTTTGTCAGCCTGACTTCCGCTTACACACACACGGTGACAAGAAATGGAATCATTCATGGGAATGTAAGAAAGTAAAAAACTTCTGGGAGATGATATATAATGAGATGAAAAAGATGTTGAAATATACATTTATTAAAAAACCAGAAGTATTTTTACTTGGCATTGTAGGGGATGATATTAATAGACAAGATTGTAATTTGTTTTTATATGCAACAATGGCAGCAAGGATATTATTGGCAAAAAATGAAAACAAGAAGAATTACTGATGAAAGAAGAGTGGCAAATGAAATTAATGGACCAAACAGAATTAGACAAATTGACAGGAAGGATTCGAAACCTGCGGGACCAGTTCTTAGAGGACTGGAGTAAATATTTGAATTATCTGAAAAGCAGTTGTAATAAACAGATTACGCTAGTAGGACTGCAAGACGTTTTGTAAGGAGGATTATGTGAAATATTGCAAGGAAGACTATGAAGAGGATATCGGTTAAGGATAATTAAAAGAAATAGAGAAATTAAGAAATGCAGATTAAGTGATAAAGAATGGAAAATCTTCAGAGGTAGTTGACGGAAGTCTAAAATATTGTATAAGACAAAAATGTATGTTAAATGACTGTTGGAAATGATAAGTTAAAAAATTAATTAAAATGTATTTAAAAAAGAAACAAAGAAATGGAATCATCCAATCATGCGGCCCTCTGCAATAGTGGCAGTGAAAACACTGACAGTCCCAAGGTCTGAGTGATGTGAGCGGAGTGAATGGTTTTGACAGCAGTGAGAAAGGTTACGTGATATCCCGCTTATGAATTCCAATGAATTGAGCTTTTACTTTTATTTTCAATGTGTGTATTGACTACTGAGTAAAAATCTTTTTAATATAGCAGGGGGGTTTACATACTTACATATAACGGCTTTTTTTTTTTTTTAGCCAGAAGCAAAAGCCATAACCAGCAGAAAGCAGATTGTTAAGTCCCAAGTCATTATTCACCAAACAAATGAATCCAATAAAAAACAATAATAAAGTACGGGGATAGTGAAAGAGCTATAATAAGTCTAATAATAACCACAATCAAACAACAATGGTTTGGGGTAGTGACAAATGAATATGGGTACTATACATGAGTTTTAAAGTGGATCTAAAATCCAATAAAATCCTCTGGTTTATGCTTACCTAAACCAGCAATCCTTTGATGCCTCTCTGTTTCTCCATTACATCCTCAAGATTACCTAACCATTGTGTCTCAGAAGGGAGACCGCCTGCTAGCAAGGGCAGCCCTTTGCTACAGTTAACAAACACATAGCAAGATCTTTTACACCTATAAACACATGGGAACATTTTAAAAGTTATTAAATAAAAGTACTTGTTGGGTCCTCTGGGATAGGCTAATCCACCAGCTCATTAATTCTGTTCAAAACTAGACACAAGAAGTCTCCTCTCTCTCTCTCTCTCTCTCTCTCTCTGTGTGTGTGTCTCTCTTTCTCTCTTTTTACAGCTCTGCCATAAATGAAACAAATTGTTTTCTCACGGCACACTTTTCATCACCGTAAGTCTGCAAGGTGTTAGATCACAATAGCCTGTGATGTTGTCTGCATTTTTATTTTTATTTTAAAAAGTAGTAGTGAACATAAATTAGTTCTCCAACTTCACCAGTTTGTTCACAAGCTGCAAACTTGGGGGGGGGGAGGAGCATTTAGCAGCTTTTAGGATGTTTTCCATCATTGTCATATATGCTCCTTATTTCTGCAGAATCCAATGCTTTTTGTATCCAATGCTTCCATTCCAGAAGCCTTTCTCAACCTGTGGGTCCCCAGATGTTGTTGGACTAAAAATCCCATCATCCCTGAGCTCTGGCCTTGCTAGCTAGGGGTGATGGGAGTTGTAGTCCAACAACATCTGGGGACCCACAGGTTGAGAAAGGCTGTGCTAGAGTAAGAGGAGGAATTCTGTTTTCCATTCCGACTTGGCAAAATACAATTATTATTAATAATAATAATAATAATCATAATAATCATAATAATAATAATTTGTATACCACCATTCATCCGAAGATCAGAGAACAGGTCACAATGGTAATTGTCAGGAACCATGTTCCTCTCTCCCTCTGCTCCTGATCAGGATTCTGAGTCTTCCCAGGAGCAGGAGGATAGTATAGATTTGGAACAGTGGTTTGCAGAGGGACATAGTTCAGAAGGCAGAAGCTGGGAAATACTGGATGGAGAACAGCTAGGAGAAGAAACACTGGGGGAGAGAGGGTTAACAGATTCACAGTCTCTGGACAGCATTATTCCGCTCAGCCCAAGGTCGAGAAGAGCTCAGAAAGTGACAGAACAAAAAACACAGAGGGTATAAACTCAGATTACAAGATGTAGGAGTGACATAAATTAATAAGGATGGAAGGGGGTGTGATTGGGAGCACCGTCATTTCTAGGAGATGTATTATTTGTTCTCTCGCTGTGATTATTAAAGAGTCTAACCGGTAAGAAGACTCATTTTCCTTTTTTCTGCTTATCTACTGCCACGGGGGTGGAAGCCAATTCCCGGAAGCCTGACAGCAATGTTATAAAGCCAAGTCAGGGTGAAGGAACCTAGCAATAGTGGGAAGCATGTTTTCTACTTCTCCGAAGATCATACAAACAGCAAATTGTGAGAAAGGTGAAGGGTGCCAATCATATTAAAACTTTCATCTCTCTAAACTAACACATTTGAGGCTGAAAGTTATTCTCCAAATAATTTCAGACTCATTGACATTAAAATATTCACAGTGCAATCCTACGCACTCCCCATTGAAAGCCTCGTTGCATTCAGTTGGCTTTACTCCCAGCTAAATGAGTTCAGGATTGCAGCCTTCATAAACCAATTTCATTTCCACATTTCAGGTATGATGTGTTTTTCCCTGTATCAGTTTCCCATGTCCTTAAATAAGCTATTTTGTCACCTCCTAATCAGAATTAAGAGTTTACTTATGACTGAGATCAATCTTCTTGAAGAAATAGCATTGTCACAAAAGGGAGAATCAAATGAAATTAACCCTCTGTTTTAACCCATTGCCTGAAAGAAAGAAAAAAGCCATTCGAATTGCAGGTATTGAAACAATTTATTTAAAGCATTTGCATACTAGAGCATACTCTTGCCATCCAAATTATGAAATGGGTAGGTTTCCTCAAATATTTCGTTGGACAAGTAGCTGCCAAAACATGCTGAAATAAATTGTTTTCAGAATCTAGAATAGGCACTGAGGCCCTTGTGTAATACACTCCCGGTGACCCATTAGAATCAGGTTAATTCAGATGGAGCAGTTCAGATGGAGGTCTCAATTTCTCTATTTTATGTTAATAAGAATAGCAAATATTGTGCCAGCATGAAAGAGAAGAGGATATTGCACAAGAAAGAAAATGTGCAATTAATTCTACTCAAAGTACTGCTGGAGAAATAAAGCAGACTTTGCATTCAAATATGTATTGTGAGTGATAAAACAGATACACTCTGTGGTTTGAATTATGAATAGAAAATAATTTTGTTGACATGCTAATTTCAGATATTTTCATAGCTGGAATTAAAAGTGGCTTTAGTAACACAAGGGCATCTGTCAGATAGTTTAACTCTGAGTTGGTGACTGACTTGCCTAAGGCTTTCAGAATGTAGGCAGGAATTGAATGGGCGCTTTCTTATTTTTTGGTCCACCTCCTTAGCCACTAGGCTAATCCAGTTCTCTATAAATGTGGACATAAAAATGTTTGGAACCTGTACCCTTGTCCAAAAGAGGCATTGCAATATATCAAAATCTAGTTGGGTGAGCACAGAAACCAATTTACAAGGATTCATGAAAGTCACTTAATAGACTAGAAGCCTCATACCTTAGATTGTTCAGGAATTCTAGGTAACCAAGAAATCGGTGCGGTTTTTAAATTAATGGTTAAAATCATGGCAGTTTTGAAGGTTTCACTCCACCATCTTGATTCAAAATTGTGACCAACTGCACTCAAACATAGATGAAACCATCATGTAAAATTTTGGTTGTGCATGCGCGCACACACAAACACAAATACACTTTTGCTCAAAACAATAATAAGTGTATTTTAAGGATAATTTCTTTCGAAATATGAATTTTAAATTCACATACATTATATAATCCAAGTACCACATCCCAATATTTGGAGAAGTGTGAAAGTCTATCTACTAATCTGCTCCATAGTTTGGGCACTGCAGATGAAGTCAATCTCTATTTTCGAAAATTCACAAAAATCAAATTCCTCAAACATCCCTGTTCGTTATAGTGGTGCTATACTGTGAAACAAGAATGCTTTTTCTTATATTTCATGGCTTTGGTTTTGTTTCAAGCGCATTCAGAGACTTTGATCCAACTTCATAATAAACCTCTGTGATATTTGAAGTGCAGGGGGTAGACTGTCTGGCAGGCAGCAAGAGCACACTGGAAGGAGAGTGCAAGAGGTGGCAGAATTTGGGGGGCACACATGCATACACAGAGGACTTACATTGAGTGGGCATCAGAGGTTGGGAATAAAATTGACTTTGAGTGTCACATGGTGGGCTTAGGAGCTAGGAGACCACATAAAGAAAGAGACAACAGGATTGATGCTGGAGAAGGAAGCAAGAGAATTATAGAAGGAGAAGGAAACAGAGGTAAGATGGATGTCAGAGACTGGGCAGAGGAGGAATGGTAGAGGCCACCTCCCCTCCTAACCCTTCCAGGGAGGAGGAAGAGGAAGACAGTATAGATTTACAACAGGGGTTTGAGGGAGGTCACAGCTCAGAGGCAGATGAGGGGGGAAGTTGGGAAATCATGGGAGAGCCAGAGCAACACCTGGCTGACACGTTGTCATTCCAGACCCACCATCTCCCAGAACCTGGGAAGCCTGAAAAGTAGAGGAGCAAAGAGCTTGAAGACAGAGGGCACTTAGTGGCACCCATAGTGGTGATGATGACAAATGAGGAAGTGGGAGAGATGGGGGAGGTGG
This sequence comes from Podarcis raffonei, assembly GCF_027172205.1. Taxonomy (NCBI): domain Eukaryota; kingdom Metazoa; phylum Chordata; class Lepidosauria; order Squamata; family Lacertidae; genus Podarcis; species Podarcis raffonei. The sequence goes on along the minus strand of NC_070608.1, from coordinate 18,187,669 downwards.
AGATTCACTCGGGATAACACCATTATCCAAGAGGCTGGGTTCTATAGCCTCTCTCTGTAAAGTTTGAAATAAAAAAAAAGGACTGTAATAAACTTTTCTTTGTATTTATACTTTCCTGGGCAACCAGCCTGGAGCCACTGACAGCATCCTGACAATGGGAGAGGGGGACAATTGGGCAAGAAGCAGATTAAGGAAGAGGTGGATACAAGGGAGATTTTGTTAAGGAGAACGGGGTTGAGATTGGGAAAATTAGGGGGGAGGGAGGTGAAAGGACAAGATATGAAAGTAGTGGAGACAAACAGTAGGAACTCCTTTAAGAGGCATGGACCAGAAATCTAGGGGTGAACCATAACTTACAAATATTGAAAAAGGCCATGTTGGTGCTCTGAAGATGTGATGATCCTTTTGTCTTTGGTATATGTAAGGGACTGGATGAACCTGAGAAAGGAGGAACATACTAGGATTCAGAGGAGATTCAGAGGACATCATAACACCTTTCAGTTTCCACATTACATTCACACTAAAGCTAATGTGAGTAAAGCGAATTCTGTTTTACATTCATTTCTGAAACCAATGGACACCCCTATAGATATCTACGCAATCAAGATATGCAACAGGTCTACAGCATTTCATGTTGAATACTGCGGTTAAAGTGTTCCAATTCAAAATGCAAGCTGATAGTTCGCATTCAAAATGTGAACAGTAAACTTGTTTTATTGTGTGATGATAAATAAATGGCACGGGGCAGAGCAGATGCAACACAGAAATAGTGTTGGAATAGATTGCAGTAGAGAAGCAGGCAAGGTGAAATCAGGTTGATTCAGGAAAGCGTATGCTAAAGTAGTGAGCCTTGAGAGATTTGAAAGAGGACAAAGAGAAGAAAATATATCAAGTTATAGAGTTGCATGGATAAAAGCATGGAGGTCAAAACAAATGGAAGAGAAGGTGGGTAAGAATGCGAGATGGGAACATAAAGAAATCACTCAGAAAGAAAGCCTGTTTTAACAATGGGCAAGAAAGATGTGTTTAGAGGAAATATTTTGAGTCACTTAAGTACAGGGGTATAGGAATGGATGAGGAATTTGATTTAGTTTGCCGTTAAAGGTGAAATTGCCTAATTCACACTTTCTGAAACTGTATGCAAATTAAAACACAGCCATTCTTTGAAATTTCCACTTCTCTGAGTTTTGCAATGCAGCTCCTCAGCCAGGAAATGTACACAAACATGCATATACTAGGGTTGCAAATGTTAGTGAAAATAATATACACAAATGCATGGTGCTAGGGAAAATTGTTTTGCAAAAATATTAAGAGAAATTTTCGTTAAGTGTGGATAAATTTTCATGAGGGAGTTTTAATGAAATAATAATAATAATGCCAAACCCATGAGGAAATATGGAAAATTAAACTTAAGAATGGAAAAATGAGAAACAAAGAGAAACTCCATTGACATATTTGGACACAGCAAGACAAAATGCCATGCAGGTATATGTTAAAATAGTCGACAGAAGAGGTAACTAGCAGCATCAAATTAAGTTTCATAACTACTGGAGAGAAAGGAAAGAGCAGATCTTGAAATGTGGGACATCCAACAGGATTTGACATTTGCCAGCCACTTGGAGATATATAAAGAGGTAGACACAGATATCTGATTGAATATTTCATTTTAACAATCCATATATGCTTCATCTGTTCAGCAAATGTGTGTTAACATCCATTATTAATAATACTGTATACATACCACCCCAACCTCTGATCAGTGTAAGATTCCAGGCGTTCCAGGCGCTTACCCAAGGAATGTGTTTCCTTTGGAAATGAGGCACAGAGGAGACTGTGCTGTCTTTGGGCTGTATGATTTATTTTCACATATATAAAATGGAGGGGTACACAGCATTACCACTCCCCAAAGGGTCTTGTTTCTCCTTGACCTTGGAGTTCATCGACCTTGGATTCCAACAGAAGTCAAACATTGCTCTATTTCTCTGCCTTCTCCCATTTTGCTGCTTTACATCTAGTTCCTAGCTCACTTCACTTCACTTCACCCTCTTCTCTCAACTCTCACCTTTGTCTTTTTCTAACTACCAGCCAGCTGAGGCATGGGGGCCTCACCCACCACCATACCACCCATTTGCCATCTCACACAGATCCACTTTCTTTATTTTCCTTAATGGCTCATCTCCCATGTAATCACCTCATCAAGAAGCTAGCCTGGCTTATATTTGAACACTTGCTGGATCCAGGGGTTAGAAGGGTCTCTGCATGCAGACTACTCCTACGCACCCCCAAACTCATAGCAATATGTTCCCTCTAAACATGCTCATATTGGAGATCTGTCAAAAAGGCAAGTCTGAGCATTGTTCAGAAGTGCTGCAGACAGTTCTGTTTGAGGTAAAGGCTGATGTTAATAAGCCAATAGATGCTTTTTTGTCAACTTTTTTATATAATGCTCTGTTGCTTTTTTAGCTAGACTGGTGACTGGGGGCGGCCGCCGAGACCACATAACACCGGTCTTGAAAGACCTACATTGGCTCCCAGTATGTTTCCGAGCACAATTCAAAGTGTTGGTGTTGACCTTTAAAGCCCTAAACAGCCTCGGCCCAGTATACCTGAAGGAGCATCTCCACCCCCATCGTTCTGCCCGGATGCTGAGGTCCAGTGCCGAGGGCCTTCTGGCGGTTCCCTCATTGTGAGAAGCAAAGCTACAGGGAACCAGGTGGAGGGCCTTCTCGGTAGTGGCGCCCGCCCTGTGGAATGCCCTCCCATCAGATGTCAAAGACATTCAGAAGACATCTTAAGGCAGCCCTGCTCAGGGAAGTTTTTAATGTGTGACATCTTAGTGTATTTTTGGTCTTTGTGGAAGCCGCCTAGAGTGGCTGGGGAAACCCAGCCAGATAGGTGGGGTACAAATAATAAATTGTTGTTGTTGTTGTTGTTGTTGTTGTTGTTGTTGTTGTTGTTGAATTGTATTGTTTTTCAATACAGTGTTAATGCAGGAATGCTGCTTTATGAAGACTCCACCCCTGTTGTGACATTTCCCCCCTTCATTGCAGATGCCCCTATTGTTTCTTTGGAGGAAAACTTACCGTATTTTTTGCACCATAACACTCACTTTTTTCCTCCTAAAAAGTAAGGAGAAATGTCTGTGCGTGTTATGGAGGGAATGCCTACGGGTGGCATGCCTACGGATTTTCCTCCTCTAAAAACTACGTGCGTGTTATGGTCGGGTGCGTGTTATAGAGCGAAAAATACGGTAATTCCCTGGTGAAATTGCTGCCTTCCATTTCTACATTTCAGAAAGTATTTTTTTTTAAAGCAAAAAACCATGAAGCTGCAATTAAAGAATAAAACAGCCCTTAAAAGTGATGTGTGTGTGTGCCATTATAGTAAGTTAACAAACTGTTTTATTGACCAAGCCTTCAATTATAAGCATGACTACTCAGAAGTTACTGCTACTGAATTAAATGGGGCTCACTTCCAGGTATGTAGGTCTAGAAAAAGGGAGCAGGTGGTGCTGTGGTCTAAACCACTGAGCCTCTTGGGCTCGCTGATAGGAAGATCGGCGGTTCAAATCCATGGAATGGGGTAAGCTCCCATTGCTCTGTCCCAGCTTCTGCCAACCTAGCAGTTTGGAATTATGCCAGTGCAAGTAGATAAATAGGTACCGCTGAGGCAGGAAAGTAAATGGCATTTCCATGTGCTCTGGCACTTGTCACGATCCTCCATGCACCAGTAGCAGTTTAGTCATGCTGGCCACATGACCCGGAAAGCTGTCTGTGGACAAACAGACCTGAAACGAGATGAGTGCCATACCCTATAGTTGCCTTTGACTGGACTTAACCATCCAGGGGTCGTTTACCTTTTACCTTTTATGTAGGTCTAGAACTCAGAGTTAGCACACCTTTCTATGGTATAAGAAGCACTGTACTAGGATGCTGCATTCTACGGCTCTTAAATATTTCATTGGTTATTTCCCATTAAAAGGTAGTTTGTACAAAATCACTACCATCCTAGTAACCTGAAATGGAGGTGTTAAGATGCTTGGTCAAATAGCTTTGCACAACTCCCATGCATTATTTACCAAGGGCATCGTTCAGTCATGTCTTTGCTGACACCTTTAATTAGTTGCAATGAAAATGGTCCTGACAGGGCTTAGATTGCATACTTAGCAGAATGTCCTCTTGCATTGCTAGGTCACATGAACTTTGCATGACTTTTAGGGGGGAAAGGCATATGAGGGATACTGAACCTCCACCTATCAAAAGCCCATACAGTTAAGAAAGTGACCAGCAAGCTCCATTAGAATTATTACTGCTGGCAGCCAAGTAGGGGCTGAGCCCCCTGAGAACGAAGATAAAAAGTTAGGATTAAGCTGACAAAACTTCATTGTGCCTTTCTTCAGCGCATAAATGTAGCTGCTTAAGAGCACATTCATTCTCATTTGGAAAATTCATTATGCCATGGTAAGCAATAAGAATTTAACTCAAGGCCGATACGCAAGTCTAAAATTTAGCCTCAGGAAAGGGAATGTCTATTATATTTGAAACTGATAGGACATGGCTGGTGTTAACAAGAATTAGGAAATAGGCTAGACTTCAATTTTCAGCACGATTCTGCTCAGAACTAAGTCCTGCTAAATTCAATGGGGCTTACTACCGCAAAACTGGAAAAGTGGTATTGTACCGACAAAAATAGAGTGGCTTGCCAAATTATTGGAGTACTACAATATATCCAAAACAATGGGAGAAATTGGAAGGATCTCAAAAGAGAAGATAGATAGGGACTGGAAGGTGTTTAAAAGATATGTGCAAAACCATATCGAAAAATCAGAACTCCTATTAGAATAAACAAGTTCCGTTTCAAACACTGAAATACTGAATAAGATGGATAACAATGTGTAATAGAAAAAGAAGTATGAAATTAGGCTAAAGGTGTGTGAAAGAAAGTAATAGAAGTGGAAAGAAATTGCAATTGAGTAGATTGGAAGTCAAACACAAAGGTGGGGTGAGGGGTGGTGGATGGTGATGGGGAAAGGAATTATTTGTGGGATTAAGTGTAAGTATGTTTGAACACTTTTAAGGATTGTATGAAATGTATGTTTGTATGCTTGTATATCTGTTATATATGTGTATTAATGATGAACTATTTTAACAATAAATTTTTATTTTTATTTTTTAAAAATGGGGCTTACTACCAGGTAGGTGGGGTTCCGATTGCAGCCTTAGTCCATAAAATAGATTGCTAGGCAATGAAAAAGAAGCTGACATAAAGGAAGCTGGCACAAGTTAAGGCATAAAGTTAAACTAGATCTAAACCCCTTTTGGCAGAGGAGTTACTGCTGCTACTCTGCCTCAGCCTGGCAGAGGGGAAACAAACCTTTAAAATAGTGTTCTGCACTGCTTACCAGGTCAGGTGACTGAGCTGAATGGGCTAGAGATCCCGCCTCTCTGATCCTGCCCTGCCACACCCCAGAACACCAATTTCTGGGGACTTGCAGTAGTCTCAGCTCAACCAGATAAACACTAGCTGAGCCAGAATAAGCAAGTTACAATGACATATATTTGGTTCAACCAGGGTCCAGATCTTAATGCTGAGCAACCATCCAGCTCAGCCAGAGGTCTACTGCAGCCTAAACTGCCCATTCCAGTTCATCTTGCCATAGGAATGCCCAAGTTAGTGCGTTCAAATAATTTTCTTTAAAGATTTGGCTATGGTGCATGAGGGAAGGGATTTGCACAGTCTTTGTTGTTGTTGTTTAGTCGTTTAGTCGTGTCCGACTCTTCGTGACCCCATGGACCAAAGCACGCCAGGCACTCCTGTCTTCCACTGCCTCCCACAGTTTGGTCAGACTCATGTTTGTAGCTTTGAGAACACTGTCCAGCCATCTCGTCCTCTGTTGTCCCCTTCTCCTTGTGCCCTCCATCTTTCCCAACATCAGGGTCTTTTCCAGGGAGTCTTCTCTTCTCATGAGGTGGCCAAAGTACTGGAGCCTCAGCTTCACGATCAGTCCTTCCAGTGAGCACTCAGGGCTGATTTCCTTCAGAATGGATACGTTTGATCTTCTGGCAGTCCATGGGACTCTCAAGAGTCTCCTCCAGCACCATAATTGAAAAGCATCAATTCTTCGGCGATCAGCCTTCTTTATGGTTGCACAGTCTTAGTTAATTTAATATTGTCCACTAAGGATCACATCATAAATATACTCAGGTCACAAAACAGAGTGAGAGCCAAAAGCATTGCACTTACTCTGAATTAACTTTGTGCCATCTTCCGGTAACCAGACATGATTGGCGGCATGTTGACATTGTGGCTGTATTTCAGAGAAAGGGCAGAAAGTACTGGGCTCTCAACTGGCTTTGTGGGATCTGAGGGTTAATGATTCCTGTCCTCATGCAGACTTTGCCATCTCCTCAAATTTCCAAAGCAGGGCAACATTTTTGCAAATTGTGGAAGTGTTTGTGACAAATGTCTCTGGTTTCAGTTCAGGGCAATAAAAGGCTGGAGTGGGGAGAAGTATGCAATGTTTACTTTCTTCCAAAGCCCTCTTATTCTTACCACCAACTTAAAGTTTTTTTGTTTTGTTTTGTTTTTACAATCCTGGAGGAGTTGTCAGTTATGATTATATTGGAAAAGTCATTGCAATATAATAGAACAAAAAAAGGAACCTTGATATGATTCATTGTATCCCATAATGCTCATCCAGTATTTTTCAGGCTTTATACTAGAGATGTGTAGAGAAAAACATATTTTGTTTAGAGCCTATTTCGCCACTTCGCAGAGTGGCTTATCTTGTTCAGAGCATCAGGCTGCCTTTTTATTTTTATAGAAGTATTTATATACAGCCCTCTCATAAAATATCAGGATTGTGCAAAACAATGTATACAATAAAATATGAAAATAATTAAAAACAGAGCAAAGTCATCATTGAAGTCACTTTTAATGTAATTTACACAGGTCAGACCCATGTACTGGGGGGGTCCCCATAATGCACCTTGTCTAGGGTCCCCTTAAACATGGCAGCACTTTGGCTCCAGAGATGCAGCCACCTTGCTCCTATGGCTGTGCATTGCAAGGGAGATCGGTAAAAGTGGATGAGTTGGCTTTTGTGGCAATTTGATTGTCATTACTGATATGCTCATAATCTTCTTAGGAACCCCTGGTGTCCTAAGAACATGGCTTGAAAGTAACAGACCTAATGGACTTGATACTGATGGGGAAGAGCTGCTGCTTAGCGGCAAAGTGTTTGCCTTGCAAACAGAGTGTCCCAGGTTCAATCCCGGACATCTCCAGGTATGCCAGAGAGAGGTTCCTGTCTGAAATCTTGCAGAGCCACTGCCAGTATTTGTAGTGGATGAATGGTCTGATTCAGTATAATCCCTATATGTCCCTATAATGTATATATCCAAACAAAAATATCATCTTGGCATTCACCTTAGTATTTTCAGCTGATGCTTCACAGCACAAATTAGGACACTTCAATGCAGGGTTTGTTTTTCAGAAACTCAAACACCTTCTTTCTAACAATGAGGTATGCAGAATCAATCATAGAATTAAATAATGTAGGATTCCAGGTGAATATAAGACGACCATGTGGGAAAGTGATTATCGGTTTCAATTAAAATGTGGCAGAAGTCTCAGAATGCAGAAAAATATCAGAAAGCTGTTGAGCACATTAAGGGGTAAAATTGAATAAACTTGGACAATCAAGGGATGAATTAAGTCACTGCCTTTCTCTGTAATTCTGTTCATTATCTTTCTGATAGAAGCAGACAGACTTTCAACGCTTGCAAATATTATTATAAGTATTCAACATAAACAAAATATTTGTGAAGTTTCACATCCTCATTAAGCACCCACTTCAACTGGTCTACTGTTTTTCCAAACATTCCTGTCATTAACATGTCCAAACATACACTTATTCTTCTAGTTGCTGCCTTCTTAAAAGGGTGTAGCTCTGTAATCAACAATTCAGAGAAGGTGGACAAGATAAAATCCTACTAGAACTGGAGGCTATTTCTTCTCATATTCTAAGATAAGCATATACATAAACATGCAGTCAACAAAAATGAAGGTGATCTCTCATTTTATTAGACCCAGGAATAGGTTTATTACGGATTAATCCAAGTGACTGATTATATTATGTACTTTTTGACAGATAGGAGGAGAGAGGAAGGACAGGATCTAACTGCCTTCATCCAGGAAATCAAAACCGTTTTAAAGTCTGGGTCACAGGAGGATGTACTTACTAAAATGGGTGTTTTAATCTATCCCCAGTTTACATTAGCAACCATTACTCTTGCATATCTTGGCAAATGTTCCCTTGACTAGACATGAGCTGCATTCTGTTGCAAACATATGGGGCAGGTACATTCTCCTAGGTTCCTGCCAGTTCAGTGCTGATTAATCATTCTTTGTCATATACACTGCCAACAGGTTGGTGTCACAGGTGATTTCCCTGTGCCATCCTGAATTCACCAGTGCCATATCTGAAGCTGGTTTCTGAAATCAGCAGAGCATGCATGGATGTCATAATAACCCAATGTCTTGTGTTGAGAAGCAAATGTTTTTACAGAGCACCATAGCTCAGTGGTAGAACATATGTTTTGTATGCATACATACATACTTTTATTTGTAGGCCACCTTTCCATAGTTAAAACCAGGCTCAAGAATGGCTTACAGAATAAAAATACATAATTACAAACATGACAAAAGTAGTCATAAAGATTAAATATAACATCAAAAAGAATGCAATCAAATTGGCTCCACTTTTAAGTATGGAGGTCTGGCTGGAAGAAATATGGACAGAGCTTCTCCGAGATCTAGTGTTTAATATTAAGGACTACCAAAAAAAACCGGCAGAGAGGAATTGAGAGAGAATTAAGAGCCTCGGACGTGAGGTCTCCAGGCTGATAGTAGACTAAGACTGATGGACATTTGTTGGGGATTGAAACCGGGAAAGGGGGGGGGGTTGGGAATCCAAAGGGTGCAGAAATTATAATCTGTTTTTTTTATTTTGTTTTGTTATTAGTATGAAAATTGGGGAATTCGTGGAAGGGAATTTGGGTCGACTTTAGAAAAAAGTTTTAAGAATGAGCACTGATGTTTAAATACTGATGTTTATAAGTTAAATTTTTTTTTTAATGAATTAAATATAAAAAGGTCAAAAACTGGGGACAAGAACTTGTTGAATTAACAATTTGAATTGGAATATAAGAAGGGGAGGTGTGGGGAAGTCAGGGAAATATGTTATTGAAAATAAGGATTGTAAACTTTATGTGTTTTTAACTTTTTTATTTTTTATTTTTTATTTTTTAATGTATAAAGGTGGAAAAACTCAATAAATATCTTTTTTTTTAAAAAAAAGAATGCAATCAAATTGAATCAATTTCAGCATAATTCATAATAGTATCTGAAATAAAGATACTACCCTCCCCCCAAACAACAACCACCACCCTCCCCCCAAAAAACCGCCTAAACAATATGCCAGCCCAAGAGTCTATTATCTCTAGCATTAAAGGATGAAAGATGGGGAAGGATCAGAAGATGGTGGGAAAATACCTCTGACTGATGACAGGAGAGCTCATACTGGATAGACTAACAGTCTGACTCAGTTTCAGGCAGCTTTGCATGTTCTTGTGTCATTTATGAGCAAGGTGGATGTATCATGGACCAAGCCATGGTTCCAACATGTTTAAATGAAGACCAGGGAAATTTCCTATATCGTATGGGTGGTAAATGAGGTTGAAAACTAAAGAGGCAGAATATGAGAACAGATCAATCTGAGATGGCAGTGAAATAAGTATGACGTGCTAACCATGCTTGTCAGACTTATGATCAAACAGTGCTTTAGTTTATTGTGTAAAGTCTTAAATAAGTGCTAAATGGATTATAGATCAGGCTTCATCTGTACTTGTCTAAAAATAAATAAATGTGAGGAATATTAAGGGGGAGGGTGTTTAAAGGGTTTTCAGTTAGAAATCATGGCTGAGTTGGAATACATGACCCCCAAGGTCTTTTCCAAGTCTATGGTTCTAAAGAAAACTAAATAATATTTAAGAATATTGCCTTCATATGAACATTAGCTACAGAATAAAGCAGATTGCCTAGGTGAAGTAACTCCTTCACTGAATGAGAGGCTGAATAAGCTCCTGTCACAACTGGTTTAGGTATGGAGAGTCCTGTCCAGAACTGGCACTTGAATTATATTTGGACTACTCAAACACAGTCACTGTGGGCATCCTTAAGAAAATGTTATAACTCCTTGAACTTTTCAACTGAGACATCACACGAACAGCTCATCCGTCAGTATTCAATCTTGTCAACAATTCAGAAACAAGTAGGTTAGAAGAAAGGAAGGGTAGTTTCATTTGGAGATTCCATTCCTGTGCACCCAGCCATCAAGCAACGAGACAGTTGTGTAGAGCAAAGGGAATGATCCGTGTCAGATTTGACACCTGAGAAGGTTTCTCATTGCCTTTACTGTCATGTCCGTCCTGCTCATTGGTTGTGCTGACCTGACCACTGCCTCACCCCTCCCTGCTATCTTCTGGTAAGCAGCAATGATGCAATCGACCAGAGGTCAGGTGAATGCCACCCCACACCGCCCCCAATTCTGTTGCCACCTCTTTATAAATATGGGGAACATTGTCATAGAACTTATGATGGGGAGAAGGGCCATACCTCAGTAGTAGAGCCCAGATTCAATCTCCTGGATCTCCAGGGAAGTTTGGGGGGAAACCCACCACCACCACCACATGAAACCCTGGAGAGCTGGTGTCAGGCAGTGTAGATAATATCTTGGAATCCTAGAACTGTAGAGTTGAAAGGACCCTGAGGATCATCTAGTCCAACCCACTGCAATGCAGGACGATGCAGCTGTCCCATACGGGGATCAAACTTGCAACCTTGGCATTATCAGTACCATCTTCTAATCAACTGAGCTTTCCAGGTGGACCAATGGTCTGACTCTGTGTAAGGCGACTTCATATATTCCTGTATTCTATAACATTTGCTACACTATGAGCTGCTCATAGTAAAATATTTCTTTGTAATGTTTGACCCCCTGTAATATACACACAGAAGAATAATTTGTGTCTTTGGTGTGCATGTGTGTTTAAAAATTTAAACTATTTTAAAAGTTCCAAAACTAGATTGTGATAGTAGGTGGCATTATTTTTAGTCTCATCTCTTCAGCTTTCTGTTTTATTTTCAGTCTTGTGGCAGCTGTCATTTAAGCTGACAGACCAGGGACTAAACCTCTGCAGGTGAGTTAAATAGCCAGACTGTGGATCTGAAGGGAAGGGAATTATTCAGTGTTTAAAGAAATTCCTTGATTTGAAAGTGCTGCCACATTTTATAGGACATGCTGGCTGCAAAGTACTTAATGGGCTGTTTTAGGTCACTCCTGTTCCACAGAACAGACATCATACCTACATATTCCCTTGTTTCAGAAACACTTCTACCTGATAGACCTTGTTACTGTAAGCTTTCTAAATCAACTATAATTCAATAAGACATTCCATTGCAGGTGTGATAAAATCATATAATAAATGAGGAATCCCTAATCTAGGAGGGAATGCCAGGCTCTATCTGTCCTCAGGCCCTTGGCAAGGTTTGGCAATCTGACATTTAAAAATTAAACAAGGAGGACAGAAAGTTCTTCTCCTGGACCTTTATAATCTCAAGCTGGCAAGCCCTCAAAGTCCTAATGAGAAAATGGTATTTAAATGTCATAAAGTAGCTTTCTCCAGTTGAAATTATTTACTTTACTTTCAAAAGATTTTGTTCTGGTGTGGAATCACTTGACGGATCCAAGTTTTATTTTTACTAAAATCTGCACTGGTATTAAAACCCCATCACAATGTTTGTGTGTGTGTGTGTTTTATATGAATGTTTCAGACGGAAACATTTACTGAAATGGAAAGGACCAGTAGAAGAAGATGACATCCCACCATGAGAAATATTTCGAACTTGTTAACTGATCAGAAGCCTATTTTGACATTAGGTGGCACAGAAATAAGTAAATAATAAAGAAATTGGAATGGAGGAGCATTGATGATGAATATTGTTCTTGAGTCTGAGGTGAAAAGAAAACAAAAGAAAAGACAACCACCAATTGAAGCCGCAAAGAGAGCAATATGTGAATTAAGAGTTTCTTCTACCCTGAAAATGCCCATAGGGTTCCATCACCATATCAGTTTTGGACTCTTTCACATTGGGGTTGATAGTGCTGTCTGTTTTGCACTGGGACACTTCCAAAGCGAGCCTGTCACATATCTTTGCAAAGTAGTGCCATTCTCTACATTCTCCCAAACAAAAGAAAGAGGAATATGATTGTGGTTTACCAACTGACTATATAGGTTATTCTGTGTAGATAAAGAGTTTGTATTTAATGGCTAAGAAATCTCATTAAGTTTAAAGGGAAAGAAATTGAGAAAACCTTCAGAGTATTTCCCTATATTATCCACTGTCAGAATTAATTGAAATTCTGAAACATGAAACAGAGTATGGCTTTTTTTTAATGTCATTTATTAAGTTTCAGATCTGAATGTTAAGTAAGAGGCATGAATAGCAATGACTATTTGTTTCCGAGCGAGTTTATTTATTTTCAGTGATGGCTGAAATTGAATATGAACCCGATGGCTTCTGCACAAGGTGGTCTCAGGACATCTCACAGCCAAGCGGAAAGAGATCAAATTAAGTCAGCTGGCTGGCTGCTCCTGGCCATCTTGAACAGATTTGGCTTGAGCACAGGCATGTTGGAATAAGTAAAATTAATAATGATAATTTGCACTGCATAATTGTTTGCATAATTTCTGTTGCCTTGTAGGTGAAAGAGTTGCTCCCAAATACTAATGCAATAAACTCAACTGTGACCTGCTGAGAAGAAGCCATAGAATCATAAATTCCCATTTCTTCCAAAAACAGAAATATGAGGAAAATTGCGCTCGGCATTTGGGGCAGGACAGAATGAATACTGTGACTGCTCCCACCTTTGCTCCTTGTCACACTCTATGGGCTCCTCCAGAGAGGAGAATTTATCCTCATTTGCTTGGACTTATGTGACGGTTAAAGTAAATCCGGTCTTTATTGAGAATTCATTCTGATTTATTTGCATGGTGGTTACAGGAGCATTAATCCTGCATCCATCTGATTTTCCTGCACAGTGTTTATACATCTCCCCATTAGTCATTCATGCACACTCTTATGAATGTATTCTCCCCATCACTTTCCTAACTTCAAAAAGTAAATTTCTTTTTTAAAAAGATGATTTTTTTAAAAATGTGAGAATTACAAAGAATTTGGTTCAGTTTAATTGTGTGAACTTAAAATTCTGATATTCACTTGAATGCCTTCCACAAAATATTGACAGTATTTTGCAGGATCTCTGTGTCTTTTTGTCCCCCCCCCTGCCTTTCCAACCTTTTCTTGATGTGTCTGCGTGTGTCACATACCACTGAAATGAAATACTTTAGCTTTCCATTAACAAGCCAGGCCCCCAAAAGAGACACTCTCTGGGACCCGGTGGCACTGGCACATCTTGTGGCATTCTGCGGGAGATACTTGCATAAAGTTAGAATTGTATGCTATAAATCACAAAGAGGATGACCAATATAGCAGATTGGCTGAAGCTACTATAGCCATTAGGTAGCCTAGTGTCTCTCATACTTTCAGTCATGTTCAACTTATTTTGGCATAAACAGCCAGGGGGAAGTTGGAAGGGGTCCTGTGCTGTGCAATCACTAGATCAGGTCAGTGACCCTTCTGTAGCATAGCTGGCCAGAAGCTAGCATGGTGTAGTGGTTAAGAGAGGCGGACTTGCAATCTGGTGAACCGGGTTTGCTTCCCTGCTCCTCCACATCCAGCTGCTGGGTGACCTTGGGCCAGTCACACTTCTTTGAAGTCTCTCAGCCTCACTCACCTCACAGAGTGTTTGTTGTGGGGGAGGAAGGGAAAGGAGATTGTTAGCCACCTTGAGACTCCTTAAGGGGAGTGAAAGGTGAGATATCAAGTCCAAGCTCCTCTTCCTCCTCCTCCTCTTCTCCTTCTCTTCTTTCTCCTTCTCCTTTTAATTGTACCTCTGCCCAGCAATATTGCTGCTGTGGTGCTAAAGACAGCTACTTAACCAAGACCAAAGTGTATCCCTTTTGATACCTGTCCTCAACGTAAATTTCTTATTTAGATTCTGTCACTGTTCAAAGTAGCCATTCATAGCCTCATGCCAATGAAACAAATCTCAGGAATGGGGCTATCCACAGGGCTAATTTTCAGCCACTTAGATTCAGCAGGGTGATGGTCTTGTGTGCCTTCAGACCTTAGGCCCTCTGAAAAAAACTCTGAGAGCTCTCTGGAATACAAATTGGAAACAACTGTTCTGAATAGTGCTATGCCAATCCCCACGCTGTTATTTCAAGACACTCTTCATCCTGTTCAGCAAAAGAAGCAATCGTGTTTCTGCCACTTTCATGAGAGATGGGAAGCAGCTTTGTGAAACCCCTGCACCTCAGATGCTTCTCTGAAGTTTTCCTTATTCCAAGGGCCGTTTATTCTCACTTTCCTTCCCACATGAAATGTCAAACCACAAAGGGGACAAAAATATCAGCGCTATCCAAGCCATGACACTCTTTCTAAGTCCAGATACAATTCCTCCCAGATATTGTGTACGTGTGTGCTTATATCCGTACATAATAGTCTGGAGTGATGCCTCCCTGAAGTCATATTGCTGATGTGCTGGAAACTCAAGGAACCAAAATGTTTTAGACAACGATCCATCATTTCAGCTGTGGCACTCTCTGACACTGCTGTGGGCATTCATCAAAGCAGCTGCCACACTGTACGAATCCTTCTGCAGTGAATATGTTTTGAACGTTGACCAATAAATTTAACTGAGCTGACTCCTTCCATAAAACTCACCCAATATGGCATGTTTCACGTGGCCTGCTGGCTTCCTAGCTCCCTTTCTGATTGCAGGAGGATTTTGAAGTTGTAAGTGCGAACTGGACGATATTTCACTAATATGAAGCTTTGTACATTTCACTGTGTGACTATGCATGCATGCTAGCTAGGGAGGCAGGGATTGCACTGTTTTACACTGTAATGTATGAAAATAACAAGAGGGTCCATATTACAAGTTGAATCCTCCTCCTAAATTCATCAGCAACTCTTTCAATAAAGGTGTTTTCTGGACTGTTGATTCCACCCTCAAACATTCCTGCAGCAGAAGAAGATACACTTTGGTCTTCTTGGAAAAGATGATAAGACAAATCCTTGGAGGACAGGTCAGGCAATGACAACTAGGCATGCTGACTAAACTCCCAGTCTGGAGGCAGTATATCTCTAAATCCCAAATACATATAAGAAAATGAAGGCCAACACTTGCATTCTCAGCTTGTGAATTCCCACAAGCATTGAGTGAATGGAAGCAGAATAATAGATGGATGCTTGTGAGTGTAGGAAGAGTTGTAACTCAGTGTAACTCTCCTTTGCATGCCACCTGCCCCAGCTTCAAGCTGTAGCATCTCAAAGTAGGCTTGGGAACGGCCTCCTGTCTGAAATCCTGGACAGCTC
Organism: Podarcis raffonei; assembly: GCF_027172205.1. Lineage (NCBI taxonomy): Eukaryota > Metazoa > Chordata > Lepidosauria > Squamata > Lacertidae > Podarcis > Podarcis raffonei. The sequence continues at coordinate 18,172,105 of NC_070608.1, read as the reverse complement.
CTGCCAGTCAGTGCACATAACTCAGCTGGTTGGTACATTGGTTTGACCCAGTATAAAGCAGTTTCCTATCTTCCAAAGTAATTATTATAGCCATATCTCCTTGGCCCTTCCCCACTAACCACTAGCAAACAAATACTCAAACAATGCTAGCCTGCCTGGCCTGGTTCCAGTTGGTTCTGAAGTGAGGCCCCAGGAACAGGGTCTGCCATCTTTACTTTGTGAGGAAGACCCAAGGGATTGCATCAGAAAGTACAGTTTTCTAGTAGCTCACAGCTCTAACTGGACATTTATTGCTTGATTTCATCCGTGCCTGAGGAGGGAAGAACAGAGATAACCACGCCAGCCCCATAGCTCGGCCACCGTCACTCTCCAAGAGTGACCTGCACATTGATGGCTGAACAACAAGAACAAACAACCTGTGAAATCATCACCATCATCAACAACAACCACCTGTGAAAGAGGTTTCGGTCACTGGCAGTGGCATGACGGTAAATTTTGATGTTCAGGAGCTCATCATGACAGTTCCCATTCCCACAACTGCAAGGAGAGTTCATAATGGAGTTTGCTTTGTTTATATGAACCTGTCAATGTTAATTTTCCTCACTTCCTTTCCTTTCCAATATTAAGCTCAGTTCTCCACAGTTCCACATCAGTTTGGACCCCCCCAAAAAAACACAAGTCATCATGAAAATGCAGCAGCATTGTCTTATGAATTTCTCCAGATACACACTTTTTTTATGCACTTCTCCCTTCTTAATGAAGGAATGGGTTTCCCATTCTAAAATCTGACTGTGCAGTCAGAGTGAAACGGGCCCCAAAATCCCATTTTTCCTTCTCCAAGGGTGCATTAGCTTGCATGGAGAGATTCCATGCAGTATATATATCCTCCAGGCACCCTCTCCCCCCTTCCCCAGGAATATAGCCACATAAGCTTATACACGTAAGTTGACATCACAGATGTTCCTGCTCCTGTACTCTTAACCATAAAAGGGTGTTCCTGTTCCTGTATTCTTGACCATAAAAGGGTGTTCCTGTTCCTGTATTCCTTATCTTGGGATAAGAAGGTCACCAACTCTAAGAGTACTCCTGGCGCCGTTCCCGGGGGGCTGACAAGGTCTGTGCGTCATTGTGGTCAGGATGTAAAATAAGACCCAGATGTGTCATCCCTGCTCCACTTTGGAACTGGCAAGGCCATTCATTAGGCGTCACGGATGATAAAGGAGAGAGCTTTGTTTATACAGCTGTGTTCTTGTTATATATTTGCTCAAGAGCTCAAGTTAATGGTTTTTAGCTAATGCACCCTTGGAGAAGGAAAAATGGGATTTTGGGGCCCATTTCAGACTGACTGCACAGTCAGATTTTAGAATAGGAAACCCATTCCTTCATTCAGATGAGACCGTCATTTGAAGCATGACTCCCTTTATTCTTCCCATCCTTTCCCATAGTCCTTCACCCAGGTTTTAGAACTGTTAATGGACCCCTCCAGCTTTCTCTAATAGGTCAAGGCTGGATGCACAAAGGTGTCAACCTTTCTCTGCCTTCGCCACCAAAGCGCTGACTGCCCTCGTATGTTTTCATTGTGATCTTGCAGCATAATTGGGCTAAAATGAGAAGCGGCAGCTATTAGGCTTGCATATAAATGGCAGCTCCTGCGCTTCTGGCACAGCCGCCTTTCGTCATAATTCTATATATAAACTATTTTTATACGAAGAAAGAAAAACTGCCCACATTTAGTTCAAGACAGGATTTTGCCCTTTTTATAACATATGTTTCTTGTTCTTTTGGTCTGTTGCCAGAGATTGTACCAGCGCTAACTGCCCTGTGCCATTATCTGTTCTCTTCCCAATATTATATGTCACCTCATCCCAATATTATAGGTCTCCTATTAAGCTCCTTCACTTTTAAGGAATGAAAACCCAGTTTCTTTAGCAGCTCAGAGGATCTCTGATTTCCTAATGCATTTGGGTTGCCCTTTCTGGCAGATTTTCTGTTTTTATTCAGTAGTGTAAAATTATCATCAGAGCTTTACAGATTATGCCAAAGACAGTGGAGAATTTATATACCAATCTATCTACCTACCTGCTACTTATGAGCCCTACATTTCACTCACTATTGATGTCGGCTTTATTGTTTCTTAACATTCAAAATGTGAAACAAAGCTCAAAATCTCATTTATGCTTGTTGTGTTTTAAATGTAGGTTTGCATATCATGCTAGTCCTAACCAGAGTAGTCCTAACACAAGGTCTATTAATTTCAGTGGGTTTACTCCAAGTAAAACTTGGTTGGATGCAACTCTTTCCTCTGCACCAGAAGCTAGTGTAAAGCAATCCAGTATAAATAAACCAGCAGAACGTTAAAGCAGGTCCAAACCCCATTCAGCAGCAGGGTTGCTTTTGCTTCTGACTGCGCCTAGCAGAGGAAAACAAGCCTTTAAAACATGGGTAGGCAAACTAAGGCCCGGGGCCAGATCCATCCCAGTTGCCTTCTGGATCTGGCCCGTGGACAGTCTGGGAATCCCCGCGTGGATCGGCGTGGATCTGATCATTGCAGTGGCGTAGCGTGGGGGGTGCAGGAGGTGCCGGCCACACCAGGAGCAACATCTGTGGGTTAGGGTTAGGGGGCGCAAATCCACGGGTTAGGGGGCGCAAATTACTTGCCTTGCCCCGGGTGCTGACAACCCACGCTACGCCACTGGATCATTGCCAGTGTGCACATTCGGTGGCGCCTCCTCCCTCCCTCCTCCTGGCTTCTCCTTGCCCTGCCTAGAGCCGAGAGAAAGGGGGCTGGGCTTTGTTGGTGCCAGCAGCAGCAGCGTTAGCACTTGAGCGGTCGCCATTGTAAGCAGGCTCAATTCGGGCTTTGTTGCTGCCAGCCCCTCTCTGGAACCCTTTCATGTGCCACTCATTGTCCCACTGCAGCCAGCCCCTGCCGCTCACAAGACACAGGTAAGCAGCCACCGGTGCTCGTCCAGTGCTGTGGAGAAGGGAAGGGAGAGTCGAGGGGTAGCTTACCTGAGTAGAATGTGTTCTTTTATTTAAAATGCATCTCTGGGTTATTTGTGGGGCCTGCCTGCTGCTCTTGCATAGAATGCTGTGTCTTTTTACAGCGGTACCTCTGGTTAAGAACTTAATTTGTTCCAAAGGTCCATTCTTAACCTGAAACTGTTCTTAACCTGAGGTACCACTTTAGCTAATGGGGCCTCCCGCTGCCGCCACATGATTTCTGTTCTCATCCTGAGGTAAAGTTCTTGACCCGAGGTATTATTTCCGGGTTAGCGGAGTCTGTAACCTGAAGCGTTTGTAACCCGAAGCGTTTGTAATCTGAGGTACCACTGTATTTAAAATGCATCCCTGGATTATTTGTGGGAATTCATTCATTATTTCCCCCCCAAAATATTGTCCGGACCCCCACAAGGTCTGAGGGACAGTGGACCGGCCCCCTGCTGGAAAAGTTTGCCGACCCCTGCTTTAAAATAATGTGGTACGCCAAATTGCCAGGTCACGTGACTGAGCTGAATGGGCTTAGGATTCAACCAAAGCCTCCTGTCTCCGGTCCTGCCCCAGCCACACCCTCAGAATGCCTCCTTTTTGGGACTTACAAAGGCCAAATTGAGCAAGTCACACCAACATATCAGTGGGACTTTCCATATGGAGTGCTCCTTTACAGGGGCCCAGCCAGCCATGCCATCTCCCAGAATACTCCATTCCACTCCATTCCCTCTTGTTTTCCATTCCCTCCCCCACCATTTCCCCCCTCCCAGACTCAACATATTCCATGTTGCTGAACATCCATTTTGGAAATGGCTTTTTGACCCTTTGCAAAGGGTTATAGGTTACAAAACAATCACTGAAAGGGGGAGACATATTTTTATATATATGCAAAACAGTCCTCACTTTGTGGGTTGCATTCATTGCTGTTAAAGGCATAGAAGCAGCACCACCAAAAATAAAATGAAATCATGCTACTGCTACTACTAGATGGTCTGTTGATTCCTTGTAGCTTTAGCACTCTGGGATTGAATATTTTCCCTGAAATTGAAGAGTGTTAGCAGCCCTGCTGCTCTCCCTCAATGGTACATCTGGCGAGTTCCTTCCCAATAATTAGAAGCTGTCTGAACATTAATGATATCATTCCCCATAGAAATTCTGAGATCTGCTCTGGTTTTCTGAGAGCGAGGCAATGAAGGGTCATTCCTGATATGGCATTTTGTGCTCTTGAGCTTGGTCCTGAACTGCATAAATATGAAAGTATTTCATCTTTCGTGCAACTTTCATGCATAGGTAATGTCTTGAACAGAGTTTGTTGGACAGATGCCATTCACTGGCACGTTCCTGGAGCTTCTCTAGCTGTTCAAAATGGTATACTGAGATTTCTACGAAGGCATTTTGACAAGCTGCTAATCCCGGCTTAGTTGGGAGAAAATCCCATTGTACTCAACAGGGTTTACAACTGAAAAGACATGTACAGAAATTCCCAGTATGGTTGTGAATTCTGCCCATACTTGCCTGGCAATAATCTTCACTGAACATAATAAGGTTTACTTCTGAAAGAACATGGAGTGGGTTTTGTAAAAAAAAAAAAAAAAAAAACATATTTAAGCTTTATCTTTCACAAGAGAATCTGAGGCCCTCCAGATATTGCTGGACTTCAAATTCCACCAAGCACAACCAACATAACTAATAGTTAAGGATTATGGGGATTATAGTGCAGCATCATTGGGAAGACCGTGAGTTCCCCATCCCTGATTTATCATATTTATGTTCCATCCTTTCAATCAAGAATCGCACGGCAGTATGCATGGAGCTTTTCCATTTTATTGTCACAATCATCTCAACTGGGTGAGACTGAGAGAGAAAAATGGTGAGTCTAAGGTCATCCAGCAAGTTTCTACACTTGGAAGCGATATGCCTCTGATTATTAGCTGCAATGCAAGGAGAGAGCTGTTGCGCTCAAATTCTGCTTGCATGCTTCCCCAAAACATTTGATTGGCCACTGTGAGGACAGGATGCTGGAGTAGAAGAATTCTGGAACCTGGTCCAGAAGGCTCTTCTTATGTTCTCTGCTGGTTCGAACTCCTTACTACACAGGCTCACATGGAATATATCACCGACTCTTACACATGTTAATCTGGATCTATTGTTATAAGGATGCTATAAGATGAAAGCTATACTGTACATTATATTTAATGTTGGGTTTATAATCCACTGTAGAACAATCCCAGAACATAAAAAAAAGAAACCAAACAGAACACCACCCTCATGTGTGGAGTTTATCTAAAGCTCCTGGTGGGCAGCGAAGGAAGCAACCCTTTTGCTCCCAAATTCTGTCCTGCAGTTGAGGGTTTTAGTGTTCCTCACATATTAAAATGGATCCATTTTTCCCTTTCCCTGGAAAAGGGGCAGTGAAACAAGACAAGGCAAAGATTGCATTACCATTGTGTCAAGATATTAATTGCACTTTGCAGTAACAATAGTCTTCAGGAGCCCCAGAGGCAGTGGTACCAAACCTAATTTGCAACGTGTCAGTATTTGTGATGCTAATGCAAAGATTTCAACTAAGGGTCTTTCCGTTTGCCTCCTGTGGTCCCTAATGTACTCTACACTGTTTCTAAGCCACATAGCACAAAGGCTTATGCACACTTAAAATGGTGTTCCTCCGCCCCTGAATTTGTTGCCCTCCTCCCATTAGTATATCAACTGTGTAGAAAGAAATCTTTCTTTATCTCTCTTTCTCTCTGCTCCCCCACCCTTCTCAGTCGTTAAGGAAACAGGAAGAACTTAAAAGTGGTTGCTCTCCAAGCAAATGTGTAAGTTTGACATATTAATAAAGTGCTTTATTATCTTAAAATAGCAAACACGAGGAAGGGCTTAAAAACCTAAAGCTTTAAGCCATTACCGGAGGGAAAACACATTTATATTAAAATCCTATGCAATTAGGTAATTGGGTTTTTTAATATAAAAAAATCTGTTTACTCAAATTATTGATTCAGTTCTGCAGGTTATTCTACCTTTTCATTCTCCTGTTTCTATAATACTGCCCTGGGGCTGAAACGATATCCCATGTGCATTAATGCTAGCCTCCCTCCGCCTTAAATCTGCCTATGGGACTTTTATGGAATACAAAATATCCATGGTATATATCCTTCCAAATCCTGTCTCAGATGTGTCTTTGGGATACACCTATTTAGGTCAGAGGTAATAAGGTATCTCATATTGCACTTCTGTTCTGTTTTGTTTGAATGAAGCTTCTCAAGCTTCAGAGCTCAGATATATTTGAAACTGCCCATGAATCTGAGCACAAAGCTTATAGCTGGAATTGAAAAGAAGCACACAAACAATGCCTATTTAAACAACAAAAACACTAAACTCATGCCCTCTATGCACTGGTCCTTAAAAAAAAAATAGTGGTAGTTGTGACAACAGTAGTATAATGTCCAGATTAAGGGAAGTATTGCTCTATTCTGCCTTAATCAAACCACACTTGGAGTGCTGTGTCCAGTTCTGAAAAGTGTGCAGAGGAAGGCAACCAAGATGATCAAAGGTCTGGAAACCAAGCTTTATCAGGAATGGTTGAGGGAGCTGGGTGTGTTTAGCTGGATGAATAAGAGGAAACTGAGAGGAGATATGATAGCCATCTTCAAATATCTCAAGGGCTGTCATGTGGAAAATGGAACAAGCCTGCTTCCTCCTACTCTGGAGGGTAGGACCCAAACCAATGACTTCAAGTTTCAAGAAAGGAGATTCCAACTAAACACCAGGAAGAACTTTCTGATGGTAAGAACTGTTCAGCTGTGGAACAGATTCCCATGAGAGGAGGTGAACTCTCCTTCATGACAGGCTTTTAAGCAGAGAGGTTAGACGGTCATCTGTCATGGTTGAGAATCCTGCATGCCAGAAGGGTTGGACTAGATGACCCCCGAGGTCCCTCCCAACTCTACAATTCTACAATTAACTAGGAAAATGAAAATAAAGAAGGCTGGGCAGAGTCATCCAGACTAACTGACACTAATTACCTTACCCTCAATGAATTTGTCTAATCCCCTTTTAAAGTCATCCAAGTTGGTGACTGTCACTACCTCACATGGTAGCAAATGCCATACTTAAACTAGGTTCTGTGTGCAGGGGTGATACATCCTGTTTTGCCACCAAAGGTGAAATGGGAAGATGCCAACCTGCCTCACCACACCACCCCTTACCTGAAGCCTCCCTTACCTGGGTTATGTGGTGGTTCCCACTAAGCAGCAACAATGGCTGTGGGTTCGGGTGATATCTCACAGAGGCAGTGGGGCAGGTGAGGCATTTGATGCAACCTCTTGTGATTCCACTGCCTGAGGCAGTTGCCTCAGCCTGCCTCATAGGCAGGCCATCTGCGTGGAAAAAAAATGTGTCCTTTTGTCTCCTAGTTCCTTGGAGGTAGAAATATGATTCAGTTTGTATTCAAATCAGAACCTACATAATTCACATTTCTTGAAACAATATGTGAGCTTAAAGAGAGCCATCCTTCAAAATTCACACTTCTCTGAGTTTTGCAGTGCAGTTCTTCAGACATGTAATGTATACAAAAATGCATATACTAGGATAAATTGTGCATAAAGATGTATATGTTAGTGAAAATAACATACATAAATATATTATGTTGGCAAAAAATAGCTTTGCAAATATGTGTGTATTAGGCAAAACCGCATACCAGAATCTGTATATTAGGAAATATTTGCTGGTGTATTTTCATGAGGACTAAAAAATCCTCCCATTGAGGTGGAAATATGGAGAACTGAATTTAAGATTGGAAAAACGAGAAACTGCTAGAAGAAACTGAAATTGACAGATGTGCTCATTCCTTCTCGTGGGACACCATTTCTTACATCATCCATTGCTGTGGTGGAAAACAAGACCAAAAAATGCAAAGCACAAAGAACCACAATAGGATGGCAGCGTGTTATGATTAATAAAGTGACACAAGTCTAATGGAAACAGAATGGAAGAAACTGCTACAGTTTTGCCAATAGATATCTCATCAGGACTAATGAAGCTAATGGTGATCATAATTTAAAGCCTCATTATTATTATTATTATTCCATTCAACACTGAGTTTGAAATCGATACTTGAATATGACAATGAGCCAATACAGCCTGAGGAAAAAGAAAACTTCCTAAGGATTTTAGAGTTTAGCCAATTTGTCTTGAGTGCTCAAAACACTGTTGAATAATGCCAATAGATTATTAATCCAATTATCACTTAGAGACTGACTTTATTGTCATACATGCTGCAGACTTTTTAATGCCCTACATCAGAGCTTTCCAAACTGTGTGTTGCGGCACATTAGTGTGTCACCTGCAGTGTGACGGTGTATCGCGTGAAGGCTCCCCATGCTCCTCCCGGCATTGGAAAGGGGTTAGTTTAACCTCCAGTTTGCTAGTAAAACTGAATTACTGTGTCGCGAAATGATGCATGTCTAAAAAGTGTGTCACCAACATGAAAAGTTTGGAAAACTCTTCCCAACAATGATTGGGAGGTGCATCTCTTAGAGTTCCACCACAGCTGTAGGATCTTATTTGCTATTAGCTACCTTGAAAGCAGCACAAAGCAAATTAGATGATAGATGAGATGATGATAGATAGATGATGTTGATAGATGATAGATAGATAGATAGATAGATAGATAGATAGATAGATAGATAGATGATAGATAGATAGATTATAGATGCAGATGATATAGATAGATATATAGTCAATAAAATGATGCAACCAGTAGAAGATCAGCCATCAAATAGAGGACCAACAGCTGCTGGAAGCCTGGTGTTTGTACGCTTCAAACAATGTCCAGTTGCTATACAGGTGAAGAAAAGAACACTCTGGTTTCAGTCACTGGCCAGAGGAACTGTGGCTGCTGAAGTTTCTATCTAGCAAAACACTTGCATTTGGTAATAATCAGTGCTATTTTTCTAGAAAAAGAGGGTGCTGGAACTCATCATGAACATTCTCTTAATGTCAATGATGCCCACCAGAGAGGTGCTGGAACCCACCTGAGAGGTGCCTGGGAGTTCCCCCTGAAAGAAAAGCCCTGGTAATAATACAGAATCTGACTGAAATTGACATTTTTACCTGGTGCACCATCCAAAATAGGAGTTGGAGTCCGACAACATCATGGAGAGGTTCATCAGAACTTGCTGCAGTACTATTGAGTGGCATCTGGCAAGAAGGCTGTGATGAGCAAGAACCAGGATGGCAGGGCTTCACTGAAGTCTTCCTTATATTTTTGTTGCTTTGTGAACTATTGCTCTGGTTTACAATTAAGCTACATTTATATTGCTTAGAAAATTGTCTGGAGCCTTGGCAAGAAAGGTTTAAGAGAGCAAGAGTGACTTAATCATCATTGGTCAAGTGCGCCATCCACACAAGAATTTTGTAGGAGCTAGTTTTCATTCAGCATTCATCTCCATTTCTTCTGGAAAAGGTCCTTATCATTTTACCATGTCCCTTGATGACGACAACTTTGCTTTGGAATCACCATGCAGCTGTTCTCTTTCAGCAGTTAAATCTCCTGCTATAATGTTGCATCCTTGAAAATAATGGTGCTGTCAGAGCAGGCCATTGGTACAGATGTCCAAAAACAAGCTGGAGGACCAGCAAATGCACCAGGCCTGCTTGATAGAAGTGTTTGGTAGAAATGAAATAACCCACATTTCCATCACTGGTTCATGTGATAGGGATGGGAGAATGGTCTTGCCATCCTTATGTGAAGGGTATTCCGGTAAAGGAATCCAGGGACTCAACTTGGTTTGGTCAACCCCTGTAAGGGGCTTGTGCCCATGCCTGAGTCCAGGGGAGCATCTGGGGAATGAACAGAGTCTGTTCCCAGGCTTTTCACCTGCCTCAGGTGTTCACCCTTGGCTGACCTATGATAGAGCTACCTGCAAGGGTGTAGGGAGCTAGTCGAACCAGAGCCTATGCAACCACTCACTTTTCTGTAATCAATAAAGTTGTGGCCTAAATTCTGCCAAAAAACAAAACTAAAATTTGAGTCAAATGTGTCTTTATTTAAGGGGGAGGTCTCTGGGTCTGAACACGCAAAACCATTTGAGGTTTAAACCTTTCCCAATTTTAATTTTATTTGGTTGGATCTGATCATGAAAATTAGCTCCTTACAAGTCTATAGATTAAGAAAATATAGTGGCGTTGTCTATGGCAAATTTCTGTATGTCAAGGTTATCAGAGATAAGTTAGCTTTCCAGAAGAGAAATGAAGATGTTTGGAATATTAGCGCCAAGATATATCTCATTGATCTGTGACATATTTAGGATAAAAGACCTCTGCAGCCTTGTAAGGGCATCCAGACTGTTCATATCAGTCTTCCTCTGACAGCACATCAGAGTATTGTTAATGACCCTTCCAGCAGGGAGACTGAATTAATATACCCAGGAGGCAAGAACTCTCTCTCTCTCTCTCTCTCTCTCTCTCTCTCTCTCTCTCTCTCTGTAGCACACACACACACACACAGAGAGAGAGAGAGAGAGAGAGAGAGAGAGAGAGAGAGAGAGAGAAGAACCAGTGGAGACCCTTTTGGAAAAAATGTGACATCTAGAGAAGAGCATGTCGTATATGCATTCAAATGTACACGTATATCCCATTTTTAAGCATTTGAACAAGGAAAAGGTCTGCAATTTTAGTAACATATTAGAGTCATACACAATAACCAATATTCCTGATGTTCCTAAAGATGTATGAAGGCGTTTGGGTGTGCCTGGGTAATAACAGCAAACAAAGAGTGGAGTGCAATTTGGTCCACTTCTTACAGCAGATTAAACCATTCTGATGCTTGTGGATCAAAATGAACCTCCCAGATTATGTACTTTTCCAGGTGTTGCAATGCCGGTTTTGGTGTGCAACCCCCCCCCCCAATATTATCTTTTACATAAAAGATACATGGAGCATGTATATTTCACAGATGACTGCCTTAAAATGATTGGAGAGTAAACATGTGGCATTATAAAAGCATGTATTTTATGCAGGAAGTATGTCTAAAAGACATAATAAACGTGTACATGTAGAAAAGTGGACTTTTGATGCAAGCTTTCAAAAATCCACATGAAACAGAAAAAAAGGGAATGATGATTGTGTGACAGTAAGACAAAATCAGGACAGAATTAGCAGTTCAGCCTATCTCTAAGTACAATATAGATACATACCTATGTGCATGGAATACAGCTTTCCTATGTAGATTTCCTTTACTGTTGGGAAAGTTGCAAAGTGAAAGAACAAAAGAAAGAACACCACCTTGGCCACATCACAAGAAGGAGTTAAACTCAAAACCTCACACCCTGAAAAATTCTGAAGAAATTTTCATTTGGCCCTGAGAATGAGGCAGATAAATGGAAGCTTCTTTCATGCGGAAAGAAAACTTCTGGGGGGGAACCCTGGAAGGCAGATTTTGGCACAGAACTAGAAAGAACACACCTGAATGTGGCTTATAGATTGAACAGATTTATTGTTGTTGTTTAGTCATGTAGTCGTGTCCAACTCTTCATGACCCCATGGACCAGAGCACGCCAGGCACTCCTGTCTTCCACTGCCTCCTGCAGTTTGGTCAAATTCATGCTGGTAGCTTCAAGAACACTGTCCAACCACCTCATCCTCTGTCATCCCCTTCTCCTTGTGCCCTCCATCTTTCCCAACATCAGGGTCTTTTCCAGGGAGTCTTCTCTTCTCATGAGGTGGCCAAAGTATTGGAGCCTCAGCTTCAGGATCTATCCTTCCAGTGAGCACTCGGGGCTGATTTCCTTAAGAATGGATAGGTTTGTTCTTCTTGCAGTCCATGGGACTCTCAAGAGTCTCCTCCAGCACCATAATTCTAAAGCATCAATTCTTTGGCGATCAGCCTTCTTTATGGTCCAGCTCTCACTTCCATACTGGGAAAATCATAGCTTTAAGTATATGGCGATGGGACCAGTGGCCATGATCTTAGCTTTTTTGATGTTGAGCTTCAGACCATATTTTGCGCTCTCTTCTTTCACCCTCATTAAAAGGTTCTTTAATTACTCCTCACTTTCTGCCATCAAGGTTGTATCATCTGTATATCTGAGGTTGTTGATATTTCTTCTGGCAATCTTAATTCCGGTTTGGGATTCATCCAGCTCATCCTTTCGCATGATGAATTCTGCATATAAGTTAAATAAGCAGGGAGACAATATACAGCCTTGTCGTACTCCTTTCCCAATTTTGAACCAATCAGTTGTTCCATATCCAGTTCTAACTGTAGCTTCTTGTCCCACATAGAGATTTCTCAGGAGACAGATGAGGTGATCAGGCACTCCCATTTCTTTAAGAACTTGCCATAGTTTGCTGCGATCGACACAGTCAAAGGCTTTTGCATAGTTAATGAAGCAGAAGTAGATGTCTTTCTGGAACTCTCTAGCTTTCTCCATAATCCAGCACATGTTTGTAATTTGGTCTCTGGTTCCTCTGCCTCTTCTAAATCCAGCTTGCACTTCTGGGAGTTCTCGGTCCACATACTACTTAAGCCTGCTTTGTAGAATTTTAAGCATAACCTTGCTAGCATGTGAAATGAGTGCAATTATATGGTAGTTGGAGCATTCTTTGGCACTGCCCTTCTTTGGGATTGAGATGTAGACTGATCTTCTCCAATCTTGGGACTGTGATTTTGGCAAACTTTTACAGGTTCTCATTTGGTCACAGTAATTGAATCACAAACCACTTTATGTGCACTGCTAGACAGTGGCAGCTATACTGGCGAATGGCCCAAGTTTCAAACCCTTTACATTTTACATGCATGAACATAATCATGCTAAAAAGCAATGGGCAGCTTTTACTTCTTGTTTCTGCATCCTTTTTGTCTACATTAAGAAAAGAAGAATAAACCCAGACAGTGGTGGAGCTTCATGCTCTGGCACCGGGGAGCAGAGAGCAGGCAAGGGAGGGGCTGGCACTTATCCTGGGGGCATGGTGCATGTCCTGGGGTGTGGCATGCCGCCTGTGGCGATGGGACACCCAGTGCGGGCGGGGGGGGGCAGCCGCAATGGCACCCCACTGGGATCGCGCTGCCAGGGGCGGTGCACTCCCCCCGCACTCCTCTTCCTCCGCCAGTGAACCCAGATGAAATTATTACCTTTGCAAGCTTTCTTTTTTTCGGGGGGGGGGGTTATCCCTTTTTCTGACAGGCTGTTTTTGATTCCCACCATTAATAGGTGGGGGTGAGGAAACAAGCTGGCGAGGAAAGGGAAATTCCGTTACTTTCAGAATGTGATTTGTGTTTCTCTGTTCTTTTATACTGCAAACGTGAGCTCATGCAAAACCTCGCTTCCTGGGATGGTTGTGATTTATGCAAACAGCTTTGCTGACCATTGATGGTACTGATAATGAACTTGCCAACCTTAAAAATGCAAAGCCTAGCAGGCTGCCTACTCAGCAAGGAAGGCTGATCAGAATACGTCCTCCTTCCCAGCATCACATCGCTTGCCCTTGTTCCGCCACTTGAGTACCATGTCAGGTTCAAAAAGTTGACTCTTGTTCTCAAATATCTCCCTGGGATTGGCCCAATACACCTGAAAGGCCACCCTTGCCTTTGAGATCACGACCTTGCATGACAACTAATTTCCTTGGGAAGAATGAAACTGTCAATCTCCAGAGTGAGAGTTTAGGAGAAGAGATACAACTCCCCGCCCCCACCCCTCTGCTCTGGAAAATGGCCAACGGCTATGAAATCACCTCCCAGAAGAGATGAAAGCGGTAATCAGCATGGCAGCTTGGGGGTCAAACCTCTGAAGTCCTTTTTTATCGACTTAAGCATCCTACAATTATCCAACATTCTCTCTCCTGCCATATGGTGAGAATTCTTGGCAGAGACTTCATAGATACAGATGGGAGGGGCAAGGCCAAGATTAGGAGACCTGGTTTTAAAATAAAACAAAAGTGAATGCTGTGAGTCAAGGAAATAAACAAAATATGTGTGCTAGAGATTTAACTCTTTCCCCTAAATGCATAGCAGGAGAGAAAGCAGAAGCAGATTTTACTGGGTATATTTGAAATCAATAAGACCCAGCAATCTGACAAGAAGTTTATGAAAGAGAGTAAAAGGTGGCTGAGAGGTAGATGTCTGGTGTAAATAGGAATTAGATGACACACACCCCCTCAATATCCCAAATTCACTCTGGAGATAACTGGAGTGGCCTAGGTTATTTTGCCAAATATCATCCAGACATTCAGTAAAGTAATTTGATCTCCAAATTGGTTTGAGCACCCACTGCTCAGTGTGATTCCTTGCTACCACCCCATTTTCCCAATTTAGGCTGAAGTCGTAACCCCACTTACCTGGGAGTAAGCCCCACGGAATTCAAGAGGGCTTATTTCTGAGTGGACAGTGGTAGGATTGCAGCCTTAATGAAGTGGGAGATCAGCTTGGAAGATCCGCACTCTAGCAGCAAGGGGCTCTCTTGTGAACATGGCACATCCTAAGAAGCTGGGAAACATGGAAAATGGTGATTACCTCTCAAGTCCTAAGTGTCTTGGGACCAAGTTTAGTTGAAGGACCACCTGGACCTGTATGAACCTGCCTGGGCATGGAGGCCCTGCCGCTAAGGTCCACCACAGGCACAAGAGACAAGGCTGTTCGATGCAGCCATATCCTTTTATGGGGGGTGCATCTGGTTCCCTTGCTATTTTTAAAGGGCCCTTAAAGAAGAGGAAGAAGAAGAATTTGGATTTGATATCCTGCTTTGTCACTACCCGAAGGAGTCTCAAAGAGGATAACATTCTCCTTTCCCTTCCTCCCCCACAACAAACACTCTGTGAGGTGAGTGAGGCTGAGAGACTTCAAAGAAATGTGACTAGCCCAAGGTCACCCAGCAGCTGCATGTGGAGGAGCAGAGACGCAAACCCGGTTCCCCAGATTACGAGTCCACCGCTCTAAACCACTACACCACACTGGCTCTTAAAGGCCTCAGTAAAGGATTGCCATGTCCTGTTTGACCGCTCAAGGTGAAATAGGTGCCACCCCAGGGGCGTACGAAGGGCGGGGTACCGCCCCAGGTGCCACCCTGGAGGGGTGACAAGATGGCCCACTGCCTCCCCCCCCAGCTGTAGAGTGGCTGAGGGCATGCCCATGGCATCCATATGGGCCGCCGCGTGCTGTCCTTATGGGCTGCCTCTCGAGCGCTGTCCATATGGGCACCGCCTGGGCGCTGCTGGGCAGTTCGCCCCACCCCTCGCCGCGCTGCCCCGGGTGCCAGAGAGGCTCCCCTTCGCCCTGGTGCAGCTGTGATATCCCACCAGATCTCTGATGGTGGCTGCTTCACCCCACCTTTTATGTGGGGCAGTTCCTGCCTCAATATTTCCATCTATTTGAACTGAATTAGTGCTGCTGGTATGCATTTTACAACCTGCCTTTTTTTTAACTTGTCATTGATACTTCTAATTTTGATTGATTTATATAGGTTATACTTTGTATAGCTTTGTACTGAAATGCAGTATTCATGAAATAGGGTGTTCATGTAGTGTTAGAATGTAATATCCACTACTTCAGCGAATATTACATTATACTTGTATTTTTTTATGGGTAAACTGAAAAGGTATAAAATATTTCACATAAACACATCCTATGTTTGTGAATATAGGGTAGCAGCCAGCTTCAGTTTTCTTCTGAAATGTTCATAGTTGGCAAGGGAGAATTTGTTTACGGGACAGATATGTTCATTCTGAAAACAAGAATCAAGGTTGTAAGGACTGACATAGACCAGCTCAATGGCTTACCAGGGTTCTGCAGAGCTACGTAAGCAGAAAGATAAAACCAGACCACAAAAGGGAAACATATGTGGTGAAAAGGGTGGCGGCAGCTAGTTTTCCGATCTTCTGGTAAAAACAAGTCTTGGATCTTTTGCGATTGGAAGGCTCCACTAATGGAACAGGTAGACCACCCTCCAGCCTGTTGCCCAGGGAGTTCTTCTTCAAAGCCTTGTATTCAACTATCACAACTAGAAGCACACATTATATCAGCTGTTCTTATTTGCTTACCTTCTGCTTTTCTCTCTCTCTCCTATTTATAACCCCCCTTTTTATCTTCTGGCAGATACTTCCATCCCCTATGCTTGCAGAAACTGGCTGATGACCCCATTGTACCCCAGTGTTATTTCCTTGTGATACCTGCATAAAAATGTCTTTGAAAGCGTCTCAGTGAAAAAGGAAGTGTCCTTAAAATGTGGAACAAAGCCATGCTCTTTAATCGACTTTTCTATTACAACTCGCATATCTCCCCATCATTCTCGTGACCTTTCTCTCACATACACAGGGCTTCCTCCTGGAGCTCCTTCCAGATTCTGCCAACTCTGCATGGCCTTTCTAAGTTTAGTTCAAATTGTAAATTGTCAGCTTCAGATCCAGACATGACTTGCATATTTTGTCTCTCTCTCTATGGTTTTGTTAACTGTAAGAATAAGGAGTGAGACCTTGTCAGCATATAACACCTGCGCTCATGGATCTGCACTGGTTACCGATTTGCTACTAGGTCCAGTTCACGGTATATAAAGCCCTTAACAACTTGGGACCACAAGATAGCCTTACCCCATATATTCCCTCTTGACTGCTTTGATCTGCAGAACAGGTGCCACATAATGCTCATTCCATGTCTTTAAGAAAGCAATATTTTACTGTTGCAGCACCTAAACTTTGGAACCCCCTACCTATTGATATCACTTCCCTGTACACTTTTTGACATTTGCCAAAAACACTTTTGTTTAGAAAGCCCTACCTGGATATCTAGAATGCTGGTGTGCCCTTAGTTTATTGCTGGCTTTAATTTTTTGAATGTTTTAATTGCTTTTATTAATAATTTTGGTATATAAATTTGAATATAATTTTAATGAAATGAATGGATGGATGGGTGGATGGATGAATAGGTAAAAATGAGACTTTCTTAAGTGCGTCCCAATCTCTTCCAGCATGTTTGCTTGGAACAAAGGTCACTGGGGACTAGGGTTCTAGGGTAAATCTGCTCTTTAGCTTTGTTGTTGTTGTTTAGTCGTTTAGTCGTGTCCGACTCTTTGTGACTCCATGGACCAGAGCACGCCAGGCACTCCTGTCTTCCACTGCTTCCTGCAGTTTGGTCAAACTCATGCTGGTAGCTTTGAAAACACTATCCAACCATCTCGTCCTCTGTCGTCACCTTCTCCTTGTGCCCTCAATCTTTTCCAGGGAGTCTTCTCTTCTCATGAGGTAGCCAAAGTATTGGAGCCTCAGCTTCACAATCTGTCCTTCCAGTGAGCACTCAGGGCTGATTTCCTTAAGAATGGATAGGTTTGATCTTCTTGCAGTCCATGGGACTCTCAAGAGTCTCCTCCAGCACCATAATTCTAAAGCATCAATTCTTCGGTGATCAGCCTTCTTTATGGTCCAGCTCTCACTTCCATACATCACTACTGGGAAAACCATAGCTTTAACTATACGGACCTTTGTTGGCAAGGTGATGTCTCTGCTTTTTCAGATACTGTCTTGGTTTGTCATTGCTTTTCTCCCAAGAAGCAGGCGTCTTTTAATCGGGGCAAATGTCAATCTGGAGGAAACACAATTGATATTTCCTCCAATTGAACACAAAAGATTGGGTTTCCCGGGGCAAATAGAGTGTGAATGAGTCTAAAGTAAAGAAATGGTTTGACCCTTTTAGCTATCCCCTTTTTTCTGCAGAATCCTATCTTTCAGCTACAAAACTACACCATTTTATGCAGCCATAAAATGAGCCATTTATTCAAAACCAATTACAAGTTGTTCTTCTTCTTCTGAAAATTATCATAATACTCATAATTTATATGTACTGAATCTGCGGCACTTTTAAATTTTGTTGGTAAGTTTGGGGAAAGTTGCATTTTCTAAATAGCCCTCTGCTGCAGGCTTGTCACGAAGCTCATTCAGAAATCTCTCCGGGGGTTGTTTATGAATCTTGAGTTCATGCCCTAGGTGCCCCTCTTAGAGCTTTTTATTATCCCTCTCACAAAATATTGTAAGGAATTATAGTCCCAGAGGAAAGGGCTGCCAGGGAATGCTCATGCCATGGATGATTCAGTGGAACACTTAAATATGCTGACATAAATTTGTTTTCCTTAATAAAATGAATGAAAATTGTGCCTCCACTGTCATAAAGCATAGCCTGCCAGTTCCTACAGGATTTATTGCATTCAAAATGAACGCTTGCGCTTTCTCATCCTACACTGATTTGATCTGGGAGCGTCGTGAGATTATTTAATGGCAGGTATGGACGTTGCCACAATGATCAATGTTTTTGTGTGGGAAGGGGAAAAATTTTGTTTGGACCAGATTTTATTCTTCTTCAAATTTTGCACTTCCCTGTATTTCACAATACAGTCCCTCCCCCCAATATATTTTTTAAATATATCTTTTCAGTTATAATATCTTGAGAAATGTGTACATTCAGACAAAACACTTACTTTTTAAATGCAATTTTGATGTTTGTTTGTTTAATTGACACATTATTGCAGGAACAGTATAGAATGAGCACAAGCGAAACAATCAGGAAATAGACTAGTTTCCCATAATTGGGAGATAAACTACTCAATCACCATTTTTTGGCTCCAGGAAAAACCCATATTATGTTGTGGCCAGAATGATAAGAACTGGGGAAGCATGGAGTCAAATCTTTCTTTGGCCATCAGCCTCACTGGGTGGCCTTGGGAAAGTCATTTTTCTTCCGTCCAACCTACTCCACTGGGCTATTCTGGGGATAAAATGTGATTATCTTGAACTCCTTGAAGAAAGGATAGCATACCTGTGAAAGATAAATAGGATGAAGTGCTGTGATACAACACACATGGAAAACATTCACAGGGTCTAACATGGCACCTCATCTGTGAGTGCCCAGATTATTGTTCCGGTCAAGAAGTACCACTTTCAATGGTGCAAAGTTTGTATGACACTGGTGGAGTGGATTTCATAGCTTCAAAGGTTTGGCAAATATTTGACAGCATGCAGCAGAGCAAATACTCAGCATAAGCTATTTTACTGTGCTTGCAAGCTCTGGGTGTATGACTGTTAGTTCCTCTTAGTCCGACTGTCCTTCATAGTCTTGGAGAAGATATTTTCCACTTTCCGGCTAACACAAAGGCAGTGTGATGTAATAGAAAAGATAATATGTTTGGAGGTGTGCGAGTCTGAAAGCTCAGTTTAACAGCTACAGGAGAGGATGGAACATTTTATAATTCATTGGTGCAGTCTCAGAATGCAAATCTAGAGGATATGTAATACTTGCATTTAAAATAAAGGTTAACATCTACACTGACCCTTCCATATACCCATTTACGACGGCTTTAATGGCTGCGGATGCTGCTCCAGCAGTTTCAGCTTAGAAGGTGTCTCTGTCTCCTTCTTACCTCCCCTTCATCTCTGGCACCTGTTACAGTAGCAACCAAGTCACCAGGAGCTCTGGGTTTGCATGTGGTTTCAGAAAGTGTGAATTAGTTTAACCACAAACCATGCTGAATTTCTCTCCCATCCCATGTGAAAGACTGGTTACTTTTTCATGTCCAAAACCTCCTGCGTCAGTATAAAGATAAAGGTAAAGGGACCCCTGACCATTAGATCCAGTCATGGCCGACTCTGGGGTTGTGGCGCTCATCTCACTTTATTGGCCAAGGGAGCCGGCGTACAGCTTCCAGGTCATGTGGCCAGCATGACTAAGCCACTTCTGGTGAACCAGAGCAGCGCACGGAAACGCCGTTTACCTTCCCACTGGAGCGGTACCTATTTATCTACTTGCACTTTGACGTGCTTTCAAACTACTAGGTTGGCAGGAGCAGGACCGAGCAACGGGAGCTCACCCCGTTGCGGGGATTCGAACCACCGACCTTCTGATCAGCAAGACCTAGGCTCTGTAGTTTAACCCACAGCGCCACCCACATCCCTACCTGCGTCAGTATAAGGAAGAAAAATTCTAGCCTAGTTGTTTTTTTCATTGTCTAGTTTTATATGTACAGAGAGTTTCTCTTTCTCTATGTGGCAGCATTTAAATAAAGATACTCACACGCTGATTCCTGTTGAGATCAAATAAGTGGAGAGGTGTGACTTGACTATTTTTCAAAAAACCAACAACAACAACATAGATTAGCTCTTAGATGTGAAATTAATTGACTGTTCTTGATCAGGGTTGGCCTGTCCATGAAGCAGACTGAGGCAGCTGCCTCAGATGGCAGAATCCAAGGAGCCCCCCTGCCACCACTATAGAAGGGAGAAGAAGGAGCTGTGTCAGCTTCAATCTTCTGACAGGATCTTGTGGGGCTCTGGAAAGTGCAGCTGCGTGACTCTGGTGAGGCTTCAGCAGGGGCAGCAAACAGTGTGTGGGGTTTGTGGAGTGTGGCCCACAGTGCATGTGCAGGCCAGCAACTTCCTGTTTCAGCTCAGGTGGCAAAATGGAACGCTCCTGGTCTCTCTGACTATCAACTTTGTGCAGATAAAATTGAGATGTCCAAGTGGGATAGGCAGCCAAATGTTGCTGAATTTTTTTACAGCCCTACCCCCCAGAAGAGTGCTCCAGAGTTGTACCCCTTTTCCAGAGCACTATAAGCCTTTCACGACTCAGACATGTCAATTCACTTCTCACCTAGTATTCTGGGATCTCTCCCTCTTTCCGGCTGACATTTGATATTCTGTTCCTTGTCTTTCGTTCTCATTGGACTGGGCTGTGGATTTCTTTTCTGGAAAGTGGGGAAGACTACTCTTGGCGGGTGGTATCAAACTAAACAGTTCCGCTAGCAGAAACACTTTTGGCTGTGTTACGCAACTTCTCCTCCCTTTCTTACCCCTTCACACCCCCTAAATCTGTTGTGGATTTTCCTCCAACCCTCTAAAACATATTTAGGGGTGGGTGTGTGAAGGGGAGATGGGAGGGAAGTGGCGTTCAATTGTGCGATCTGAAGTGCTTGTCATATCAGAACTGTTCAACTGGACACAGCCCAGTGTGATTTGATTTGATATTGATTGATGATTGATTGATTGATTGATTGATTGTGTTTCTTCAAGCCTTGGGGTTACCCTGAGAATGCTGATGCATCCTTTTTCCTCTGTGTTCTTGTTTTGGAGTTGCATGAAAGGGCTTTTTTAGTGGTGGCACCTTGAATGTGGAACTCCCTCTGCAGAGTTGTGCCTGGCTTCCTCTCCTTATAGCTTCAGGCAGTTGGTCAAGCCACATGTCTTTCAAGAGCATTTGGAGGAGGAGAGACCTGATTGCTGCTGTCATTCAGTAATTCTTGGTATATTTGTCTTTATGGGTCGTGGTAGATAGAGAGATAGATAGATGATAGATAGATAGATGATAGATAGATGATAGATAGATAGATAGATAGATAGATGATAGATAGATAGATAGATGATAGATAGACAGATTGACAATTATGTATTTCTGTTTACTTGTTTTTATTGTCAACCTCCCTATAGCCTGTGCTTATAAATAAATAAACTGAATTCATTATTAGAGGAAGATATATACACTTATCCAATTCAACCCACAACTTGATCCACCTAGGAGGCTTAAGGCCCATCTTGTTAATGTTAAAAAACAACAACCAACAACTAGAACATATAATTCCAGTCAAAAGATTCTGAAAGCTTTTTCATTGAAATAGTAGAATAGAGACACAATATCGTGTGTTTAATTGAAAATGCCAGTGACTCATGATAGTAGCATATTTTGTTTCAGAGGAGTCAGGGGAAAAGTTACAGTGCTTGAATTGTTATGTAGCGTAGGTGTATAGAATTATGACATTTCCAGACACTTCAGGCAGTTTGGAGGTGTGTGTACGGCAGTCTAAGATGCAGTAAAATCATATGCTGCGACGAAAGAGTTCAATGTGAAATATACAGCCTGACACTATGCAGAAGTAAGTCCAACAGGAGTTGAATGGTTACCATGGTGTGATGGTGATGAAAATGCAAAAGGTGAATCTAATTTATTTACATCAATGAGAAGAAGAAGAAGAAGAAGAAGAAGAAGAAGAAGAAGAAGAAGAAGAAATGAAAAAAGCAAAAAAGCAAAAACAAGGAAACAGATTCATTCAGATTAATTAAAGATCAACTCATCCTATCCATCCTGATTCTTCCTACAACATAATACATTCATTCTCCATGCTTCTTGTTCTTAATTGTGCTTTAATATATCATATCACCAACTCCCAACTTCTCACAGTTACCTTACAATTTATGAATAAGATTAAAGTGTTAAGCAGCTCCAAAGGGCCAGGAGATTTTTATTTATTTTTTTTTTGTAATGAACACCTCCACTCTAATAAGGGCATAAGAAGAACCCTGCTGGATCAGGCCAAAGGCCTTTCTAGCCCAGCATCCTGTTCTCCACAGTGGCCAACCAAATGCCATCAGGAAGCCCACTAGCAAGAAATGAGGGCAATAGACTTTTCCCACTGTTGTTCACTAGTAACTTGTAGTTCAAAAGCAAACCACCTCTAAAGCTGAAGGTTCCCAGCTTCATGCACCCTGCCCTGAGATTCGTGGGGAAATTGTGAAGAAAGCTAACAAGTAGATTCTTTACAAAGTGTCTCATGTAGCTTGAATTTAGCTCATATGCAGAGCCTAAACCAGGGATGCTCCTAAAAATCTCTCCTACCATACACAGTCTTGCAAGCCACCTTCCCTAACAGAATGCACTTTCTATGTTATTTCCACTTAACACATGCATTTTATTCACACTTTCTCAAAGTGTACATATTGTTGTACATATTTTGTTGTTGTTGGAGAAGCACATCGTGATATTTGGAGAATATCTTCTAGCTAGCAGGGGACAGATATATCTTAAATACACAGGGGAAATGCACAGAGGAGGGAAATTCTGTTCTATTTTTACCTTGCTCTTTTGCAAGTTTGCAAGTGAATTTCTAACATGAAAAGTTTGGGCTCTATGCCTATCTGCTGGTATACTTCCCCAAATTCTGTCACTTTGCTACATTTCATTAGTGTTTGTTTGTTTGTTTGTTTGTTTGTAGTGTCTTTCACATCATGTGAAAAGCTCAAAAACAATCACGAAATTAACAGGGAAGCATTGGGGGAATGGAATAAGCTGCTGTGTGAATGCATCCGTGGTGTCAGATTCTTGAAAAGACTAAGCAAGGCAGAGAAAGCATCTTCTGAAACTGGTCCAGCAAGAGCATCTAAGGCCTGTGTCCTAGTTTGAGCTCAGCATGCCGTTGCAAGTGTGAAGATGCCATTGATTTCCTGTTGCTAGCTTATTCCACTAGAAGTCAAGGGTCCTGGTATATCATTCTTTCTTAGCAAAGAGAGGTGAGCCAGCCTCCTGCTGTTAGGTCTTCTTTTCCCATTCAGCAGGAATGGGTTCCCCCCAGAGTGTTCATTTCACTTGCCACATGCTGCCTCCCAATCTTCCATTCCCCACAGCGGTGCGAAGGAAGACATTCCCGGCTGCAACCTGTCATTTTCATTTTAGTTAAGCAATGGAGAGGTGCAGGTCTGTGGTTTTTTTTGATATGCAGCTCGCTGCTTTCGGTGCAAACAGATTTCCGAAAACAGCATGTTGTCTTCTGTGCAGCTGAAAGACTCGTGTGGTGTTACTGATCCATTTGGGGACTTGTAAACATTGCTTTTTCATGGAGGGAGCCAAGTACCTCAGAAATATAGCTCATTGCATGAACTGCTGTGTACAGCATTTTTTGTGAGGCAGATATCAAGGCAGCAGTTTCCCCAATTGTCTGCTGGGGCACAATCTTGTGCCACAAGGGAGGCTGAAATATGATAAATGAAGCCAGCATGTTGTATCCACCCTTCCATGCCTGGTCAGATGGAGGATGTCATATACAGTGTTGATTCTTCTATCTCTGTTAATATATATGCACTGATGTCATCCTAGGGAGTGTTCACTGGCTCAATGATTCACCTTATATCAATATCTATGTTTTTTTTTGGGGGGGGGGGAATCTGATCAGTTTCTGAGTAGCTCTGTGTGCTGTCTGCTTCAATCTGTGATCCATGTTCCAAGCAATGTTGTAAAATGAAATAACAAAGCTCTGTATTCCCCATACTATAGAATGGTAATCTAAAAATGGCTAAAACTTTTTTTTTCTTTTTGGCAGAAGCTGATGAAATTTGCAGGCACTGGATGTCCTCTAAAGTTTGGGGGCTTTTGTGGGGGAAGATAAAGGAAGTTACCTCCCTCCCTAATTGATAGAAGAGAAGAAGAAGAAGAGTTTGGATTTGATATCCCGTCTTTCACTCCCTTTAAGGAGTCTCAAAGCGGCTAACATTCTCCTTTCCCTTCCTCCCCCACAACAAACACTATGTGAGGTGAGTGGGGCTGAGAGACTTCAAAGAAGTGTGACTGGCCCAAGGTCACCCAGCAGCTGCATGTGGAGGAGCGGAGACGTGAACCCGGTTCCCCAGATTACGAGACTACCGCTCTTAACCACTACACCACACTAGTAGGTCAAATCTCATCTTGCAGCTTTGCACTTGCTTGTTCATGCCCAGGGCAGGATGACTGCCTTAATTGTAAGCCGAGGTGGTGAACCTGTGGTCCTCTAGATGTTAGAATCCCTAACCATTGACTATGATGACTTGAACTCATGAGAGCTGGAGTCTAGTAATACCTGGAGAGAAGTACGTTCCCCATCACTGTTGAAAGCATAGGATGCCTTTCTGTACATTCTCCAGCTTACAGAACAGAATGTTCTGACATGTAGTAGGTAGTTCTTCATGATCATTTCAGAATTATATGGAGCTTCTGTCTGCATCCACTATATTGATTGGCAATGTAGGTTGCTAGTGTATCATTATCCTGCTGCTTAACATGACTGGGGGTTTGTTTCTCTTCCCTTTATCACTCTTCCTCTTTCTGGATCTTCATATCACATTATAGGCCAGCATGATTCAACTCCCATTTGCTTTCATATTATTTTCTGTATATATTTGTTAAATTTATATATCAGCCTTCATCCAAAGATCACAGGGTGGTTTACAACATAAAACCACAAAATGATGTTGGCATCTATGAGTGCTTTTGTGCTTGTGCCCTGCTTACGGGCTTCCCATAAGCACCTGGTTGGCCCTTGTGAGAATTCAGATGGTGAGCTAGATGGGCCATTGGCTTGATCCAGCAAGCTCTTCATGTGTTCAAATGTATGTCCAATTAATTTAAGTAAGTCTTACTCCCAGAAAAGTGGACCTCAAATTTCATTTTTATTTGCTGCTTAAAATGTATTCTGCCTTTCTTTAAAGAATCATGCCTAGCAACTCATAACACAACAACAATGTAGAAAAATACAACATCTACAACCACCATCCCTTCAAAAGCATAAACAGCAATAGCAAAACATTCACCACAGCACAAAAATGTTACTAACCCCCAATCACAGCTCATAGATCCAGATGGATCCAGTCTGTAGATGGGGGATCCATATAAAGATAGGATCGGGGAGGGGCTGCTTCCCTAGGGAGAGCATTCCATAATGTTGGTGGCACTGCTAAAAAGGCTTTGCCCCTAGTACTCAACATACCAAATCTCTGTCCATGTGAGAACATGGAATAAGACTTCTGTGGCAGCTGGTGATTGGAATGAATGAGGAGAAATGTGTATGAGAAGATTGTGCATGAGGCACCCAAGTCTTCATCTACTTTGAGTTTTTAAGCTAAGAACTAACATCTTGAACTAAGCCTGTAAATAAACAGGAAGCCCAGGGAGATAATAAAGGTACAGTCCTGTCAAACAAATGTATTTGGGACTAGTTTAAGGTTCTTGGCACTTTCAAGTGCTAGCCTGCATACAGCATGTTGCTGTATTCTAGTCTGGAGGTTATTAAGGAATGAACGGTAGCCAGATCATTCTTCGCAAGGAAACGATGCAGTTGGAGCTCTAGTTTAGGGAAGGGTCGTAACTCAGCGGTGGAGCACCTGCCTTGCATGCAAAATGTCCCATGTTTAATCTTCAGGTAGGGCTGAGAAAAAACTCCTATATGAACCCCTGGACAGCTTCTGCTAGCAAATGTTGACAATACTGAACTAGTCTGACTAGGCATGAGACAACTTCTTATGTAGCTGAAGCCTACCATCCCACTTGGACCAACAAAAGTTAGCCAGCTGTGATGTACAAGGAGAAGGATACTGCTCCATGGATCCAGAGATGGGAGCTAACTCCTCCATCATTTACCTCCAGAGACTGGATGTATTTTCACTTCAGTTCTTCTCTTAATCTCTGTGTGGGAGGTACAACCGTTGAAACCAGCAGCAGTCCTGTGTGGGAAGAAGAGAGGGCTACAAGACTAAAGGTTCAAGTATTGAGAGCAAAGCTTTTATCTGTAAGGTGGGAAGAAAACCTAAAATGCTTTGTGGTTTAGTCTCAAGTTCTCTCCCTCCCTCTCTCTCCCCCCTTCCCTTCCTTTTTCTCTTGTTTAAACTATCACTTCCTGGACATATAGTGTACAAAAGTAATTTTTTTTGGAAGGTGGAATTTGAAAAAGCTATGACAGGAGAAATATTTGCCCTTCCACTTAATCAGCTTACTAAAAACAAACAAACTCAACAATGAACTATGATTTGAGCTAGATATTAGTATCACCATGTTACCTTTCTGGAAATCATAATCATCGTCACCCCTGCCATCAGGATTACATACTTTGATTTTCCATTGCTGGAGCAAAGAAGAGAAAGGTCTACAGTCCTGCATGGTAAAACTGTGGAACCTAATGATAAATAGTGCTGTGTTGAAATCTGTCCTCAAAAGTTTTCTTCCTTGGCAAAAGAGGCATTCATTTTTCAGCCTCCTTCTCAAGTCACTTAAGAATTTCTTTAGAATGTAGGTGGGTTTTTGAGTTTGAGGATTTGTGTTTTACCTTGTTGTGAAGTAGCCAAAAGTGGTGTTTGTGTTTTTCTTTTGAGTAAACTTATCTCTAGGACTCTGCAGCCTCCGCAGTTGCCTGCGTTTCCTCAATGGAGGAGTTAGCTCATGATGTATTTCCCTGACCTTTAATTGAAGTGTGAGCACCTGGGAAGGCTGCAGAGTGCAGACAACCGTTGAGATTATTTGCCAAATGTGAAAAAAACCAAAACAGACACCCACAAGTAGAGATGGAACAATCTCTCCATTTCAGTTCTCCCCGTTTCTCGTTGTTTCCAATTTGGTTTTCCACATTTCTACAGCAATCTGAGAATTCTCTTTAAAAAAATTCTCATGGAAATTGTTCAACATTTTAATGTGAAATTCTCTTTAAAAACACATTTTTGTAGGCAGTTTTCACTAACGTGCACATTTCTAAAAGCAACTTCTTCTAACACAATGCATTTTGTGTGTTATCTTCAATAACACATTCATATTTATGCACACGTTTACCAAATACATGAAGTTCTGTCAACATTAGTTGACTGGAAAACTGCATCAGAAAATTTGTGTAAGTGTGAATTCCAAAGGATAGCTGTGTTTTGCTTCTCTTATTGTTTCTGAAAGTGTGCATTTGATCAATTGAAATGAAAATGTAAATTAAATGCAAACTAAATTGAATTTCCCCCCAGTCACAAGCTTTGGCCACCTCAAACATAAGGTAAGTGTGACAAAACCCCTGTAACACACCCATGGTAATTTCCCTGAAAAATTATTTTATTTTCAATTTTTTTGGATGCAATAGGTCTTATCATTGGCTGTTGGGTATGTTGGGGGGGTTGTTGCATGATACTTTTTTTTAGCACAGCAGTAATGATCAATCATTGTGAGTCCAATGGCCAATCCATTCTAGCATCTTGTTCTCACAATGACAGACCAAATGCCTATACGAAGCCTGAAAACGGGACTACATTCTGACTTTCCAGCCAAACAGTGGATTGGCTCTATTTAGAATGTCTTAACTGGGGGTTTGCATGCACAGCCCCAAATATGTGATTGGGCTAGGTCATTGTGGTGAGATAGAGTCCTAAGCCAGCTATATATATGCATTATCAATTTATCCACTGTTTGGTTGGGAAGTGTACATGTGAGCTTAGACTGGAGTCAGACCCTGGGGTCATAATGAAGACACAAGCATGCACATATTTTGGAAAGGAAGCAGAAGGCATTGCCCAATGAAAACCCACTGTGCATGAGCACTGTTCCTACAGTAGACTGCATTGGTCCCTTTATTTTTAATTCAGTTTGTTTTGCTTTGACATTCCGTATTTAATCTAAGCATCCCCCCCCCTCAATTCTTTCCAAGAGCTGAAAAAATTAAGAGAAAATATAGGGACAAAAATATACAGTCTGCTTAGAATAACCATTTTCATTAGCATCTTTTGATTTTCTTCTTTTCCCCTAATTGGATTTGTTTCCTTACAAATGGAGCAATTGATTGGTTCCAAATGCAGTATCTAAAATCTGCTTTGAAGAGCCAGACTGCCAAAAAAAAAAATGCAGAAAACATGAAGACGTTTTTTCCCTCCCCCCGCCCAGTTTGCTGACACATTTTGTTTGCCAGCGTTTCTCCTGCTCAGCTTTGCCCAAGTAACTGAGCTCTTGCGCTAGCCTTGCAAAGTTATTTCCTCAACTTTACACAGAGTGCCATCTAATGGCTTTCTTGTCTCAAACAAAATGAATCTCTGTGCAATATGAAAATAGGAAAATGAGACTGTTATGTATGTTGAAAGTCTACAGCAGAGCCTATATACATCCTGAGGAAAACAAATTGGGGAAACTAAGGCAAATTGTAATACGCACTGGTTTTATTGTGGCAGCGTCAGATGTTCTCATTTTAATAAATCAGCAATATAATACTACTTAGTGGAAGGTCAATGGGAAACAGCAAGGAAACAGATGCTTTTCAGATAATAGTATAGGCCACCTTTCTCTCGGTGCATTTGTGTGTGTGGAGAGAGAGGGAGAGAGAGAGAGAGAGAGAGAGAGAGAGAGAGAGAGAGAGAGAGAGATAAAAAGAGAGAGTATGCATAGAACAGCGTGTGTTTATGTGTATATATATTTAACCCAAACCAGATTTTCCCCCTCCATTTGCAGCTGTGGTTTGAAGCAGGCAAGTGGACTTTGAAGCAAGGGCACTGCATGTGTTAGCCAGTCATAGAATAATAGAATTGTAGAGTTGGAAGGGTCCCCGCTGATCATCTAGTCCAACCCCCTGCAATGCAGGAATCTCACCTAAAGCATCCATGACAGATGGCCATCCAACTTCTGTTTAGAAACCTCCAAGGAAGGCGAGTCCACCACATCTTGTTGGAGTCTGTACCACTGCTGAACGGCTCTTACCGTCAGAAAGTTTTCCCAAATGTTTAGTTGTAATCTCCTTTCTTGCAACTTGAAGCCATTGGTTCGAGTCCTACCCTCCAGAGCAGGAGAAAACAAGCATGTTCCCTCCTTCATGTGACAGCCCTTAAGATACTTGAAGATGGCTACCATATCTCCTCTCAGTCTCCTCTTTTCCAGACTAAATATACCCAGCTCCTTCAAGCACTCCTCATACAGCTTGGTTTCCAGACCTTTGATCATCTTGGTTACCCTTCTCTGCACACATTCCAGCTTGTCAACATCCTTCTTAAATTGTGGTGCCCAGAATTGGACACAGTATTCCAAGTGTGGTCTGACTAAGGCAGAATAGAGTGGTACTATTACTTCACTTGATCTGGACACTATAATTCTGTTGATGCAGCCTAGATTAGCATTAGCTTTTTTTGCTGCTGCATCACACTCCAGGCTCATATTAAGCTTGTGGTTCACTAAGACCCTTCATCCAAGTCATTTATAAAGATGTTGAACAACAACAGGCCTAGGACAGAACCCTGAAGCACCCCACTTGTCACTTTTCTCCCAGGATGACTAGGAACCATTAATGATCATTGGCACTTGCAAAATCCTTTATCACTACCCTAAGGAGTCTCAAAGTGGCTAACATTCTCCTTTCCCTTCCTCCCCCACAACAAACACTCTGTGAGGTGAGTGGGGCTGAGAGACTTCAAAGAAGTGTGACTAGCCTAAGGTCACCCAGCAGCTGCATGTGGAGGAGCGGAGATGTGAACCCAGTTCACCAGATTACGAATCCACCGCTCTTAACCACTACACCACACTGGCTCTCAGATGCCTGCAACACCTGCTTTGCTGCATCTGTCCCTGACCCATAACTTAGGCCAACTGTAAGGCAAGTGAGTGTTCTTGGGCCATAAGGCGAGATGTGTGAGGTTTGTTGGCTGGAAGTTCCTCAGGGTTCAGGCTAGCTGAAACCAGTTTTGAAGTGTGTGTGTTTGTGTCCATGACAATCAAATGCCTCATTCTAAGTTGCACAAATGAAAGCACATGTAGGTTCAATGGGAACCAAAAGTCAGAATGGTCAAATATTTGTCTCATTCATATGGACAGAAAATAGTTAGTTGCTTCCAAGACTGAGGAGATTGTGGGAAAGGGTCCATCAATTTACATTTAATTTCAGCACACGGATGGAGAATGCAAGACAGGTACCAACCGAATCAGACTTTAAGGAAAAACAATAACAAAGTATAGTTTATAATTCACTGCACATTTCTTCTCAGGTAATAGTTGAAAAAAGTTGCTTTTTTATTGTGTGATATTCTCTCTCTCTCTCTCTCTCTCTCTCTCTCTCTCTCTCTCTCAGAAATGCATTGCTGAAATCAAAGGAGAGTCACAGAATAAAAAATCCCTTTAATTCAAATGCTCCAAAATGACCAAAGCAATCCAAAGATTTGGAGCATCTCAGTTTGTAAAGGTCTTTTTTTTTTTAGGTGTCATGAAATAAAGTAGCAGTCGCATTAAAAGTGTGTGCTTAGAGACAGACCCTCCAACACTCAGAAGCTGATTTATATTCCTGCCCTAAAGAGACTTTGTTTGACTTATGCAGCTACTCTAAAGCGTAGGCCTCTAAAATGTGCACATTTATTATTGATTGTGCTTAAGGACTGGGAGGAGGAGGAGGAGGGGAAGAATGGTAAAGTGTAATCTCTGAAAAACA
Source organism: Podarcis raffonei (assembly GCF_027172205.1). Lineage (NCBI taxonomy): Eukaryota > Metazoa > Chordata > Lepidosauria > Squamata > Lacertidae > Podarcis > Podarcis raffonei. The sequence continues at coordinate 18,141,152 of NC_070608.1, read as the reverse complement.
GATGTAAAATGAATCTTGGTTGGTAGCATCAGATCTGGAAGTTTGCCAGATCCTGAATTCTGTGTTCTTGCTGAAGCATCCCTTGGCTAAAACAGAGGCCGTATCTATAGGAGGAACCAGAAAAGTTTTCCAAAGGTGACACTTTCCAAGTTCCAGAGAACTTTGTATACCTTCCTAGAGGCAATGTCACTTCTCCCCTGTCCATGGACACTGTTGCTGACTTAGATTTGAGAGCAGAATTCAACACGCAGACAGTGAGCATGGGAACAAAGGGCACATCAGCCCTGCAACTCAGCAGCGGGTACTATTGGCAAAACCTATTGGTGTTTCGCAACTTTCTGACTAGTTGCAGGACCTTAGCCATACCTAGCAGAGTAGTCGCAGAATCCACGGAAGCAATTGGTGACTTGGCTGCAGACAGGATAGACGAAGCAGGAACCAGGAACTTGTAGTAAGGTGTTTATTATATACAGTGGACTATTTACAGGAACAGAACAGAACACAGATCTTTGACTAACTCTCTCTCACACAACTCTCAACTCCTACACTGACACACTGAACGCTGAACTACTGAACACTAACACATTCCAGTTAGTAGGCCATTAATTATCACTCCCTGTGAGAGAGCTTGACCAATCATGGAGCTGTCTCCATGTCTCTGTTATCACCAGGCAGACTTACTCCTTCACATGACCTTTTGGCTGTCTGCCAAACCTTAATTGACTCTGTGGTGAGTAGCTGCACGTACAGAGTTTCCCAACAGGTACAGTCCCTATTTGCACACAAACTACTCATCTAGACTTTGCATGTGTCTCCACCTATACAGTTTGTCTGCAAGTAGGGACTGGGATGGAACCCTTAATCCCAGGCTGCAATATGTGGCAATGTACGCAATATATATTCAAAGCGCATTTGAAAAACATTTTCCCCCTGAAAAAAAATTTTGGGCACTGTAGTTTGTGCAGGGCTGCTGGGAATTTTGAGAGGTAAACTACAGTGCCCAGAATTCTTTGAGCAGAAAATGTGCTACAAGTGTGCTTTAAAAGTACAGTATAGCGTGTGTTATGTATGCAGGCACTGTAGGCTGTAGCCAGGCTGTATGCATGCAATGCAGGCCTAGGAGCTTCATCTGCATAACAAAAGACAGAGAGGATTTCTAAAACCCTCCAATGACATTGTTAGTAGCTGGCAGGCAGCCAATCCCTGCTGAGACAGGGCCAGTGTTGTGATTCGCTAATTGCAGCATTAAGGCGACCTATCACAGGTAGTGTGTGTGTTTTGCCTGGGCCGGCTTAAGGTATATATACTGGACCAAGTGCTCCTGTTTGTCATTCTTGTTCTCCTTGTTCCTGATGTTCCAATAAATTCTTTTTGAGCTGAATCTCGGTCTTCGGTTATGCCTGAGCCCACCTACACTTGAGTACTGCACTGGAATTTTAAAAGAAATTGTTTTTATATGTGGTAAATAATTTTTTAAAAAGATATCTTCATTAGTTTAGAAGAGTGACTAGTGGGGTGCCACAGGGTTCTGTCTTGGGCCCGGTCTTATTCAACATCTTTATCAACGACTTGGATGATGGACTCAAGGGCATCCTGATCAAATTTGCAGATGACACCAAACTGGGAGGGGTGGCTAACACCCCAGAGGACAGGATCACACTTCAAAACGACCTTGACAGATTAGAGAACTGGGCCAAAACAAACAAGATGAATTTTAACAGGGAGAAATGTAAAGTATTGCACTTGGGCAAAACAAATGAGAGGCACAAATACAAGATGGGTGACACCTGGCTTGAGAGCAGTACATGTGAAAAGGATCTAGGAATCTTGGTTGACCACAAACTTGACATGAGCCAACAGTGTGACGCGGCAGCTAAAAAAGCCAATGCAATTCTGGGCTGCATCAATAGGAGTATAGCATCTAGATCAAGGGAAGTAATAGTGCCACTGTATTCTGCTCTGGTCAGACCTCACCTGGAGTACTGTGTCCAGTTCTGGGCACCACAGTTCAAGAAGGACACTGACAAACTGGAACGTGTCCAGAGGAGGGCAACCAAAATGGTCAAAGGCTGGAAACGATGCCTTATGAGGAACGGCTAAGGGGGCTGGGCATGTTTAGCCTGGAGAAGAGGAGGTTAAGGGGTGATATGATAGCCATGTTCAAATATATAAAAGGATGTCACATAGAGGAGGGAGAAAGGTTGTTTTCTGCTGCTCCAGAGAAGCGGACACGGAGCAATGGATCCAAACTACAAGAAAGAAGATTCCACCTAAACATTAGGAAGAACTTCCTGACAGTAAGAGCTGTTCGACAGTGGAATTTGCTGCCAAGGAGTGTGGTGGAATCTCCTTCTTTGGAGGTCTTTAAGCAGAGGCTTGACAACCATATGTCAGGAGTGCTCTGATGGTGTTTCCTGCTTGGCAGGAGGTTGGACTCAATGGCTCTTGTGGTCTCTTCCAACTCTATGATTCTATGATTCTATGATTCTATGAGTTTTTATTACATTTTTTCATCACTGGTGCATTGGACTCCCTGGGCTCATCTGGGAAGAAATGTGGGCTATGAAAGTAATAATTTTCATGCCCATATGCTTATTGCACACAAATGGAATAACAGGTCACTGCCCACAGTGATCTGTTATTCCGTTTGTGGCTGGCAAAAACTTGGAGGGTAGAAGTACAAACTTTCAGGGTTAATAAAACTAAGAGACTGTAAACAAGAGACAGAGCACAAGAGAGATGTAAAGATAAATGGAATCCTTTAATTGAATTCATGAAGAATAGATACAATATAAATATTGATGAGCGGTGCAGCAGTTTTTTCAATGTGGTAAATTAATAATATTTTATAATTATGGGATTATGATGTTTATAGCATATATAATTTAAAAGCCATGTTCCCCTACACTCCTTCATTATCTACATATTAATCATCTGTAGGGTTCTGTTGCCTAAGTCAGCATCTTTCAAACTCTCCTCATCGCCTTTCCTGTCAAGGACTCCCTATGCATCTGCCACCAAACAGCTGTGCACTGAAGGTGGTTCGGTCCCATGTTCTATCGTGCACAGCTTATGAAGATCATTGAAGGGGCTTGTTGGGTCTCATCATTCTCCCCTGTGAACTGGGGGCACCCTGAAACATGCATGCTAGTCTTCTGCAGCAGTGGGCTGCAGTGAATGTTCAACAGAAGGCAAAAGCTGTGTTTCAGAAAAGTACCTACAATTACTCATATCCTCAATGCATTTTGTACATTTGCAATAAACTTTGGGTCTCCACAGCAGAGTCTAAGGCAGGAGTAGGCAACTGTAGAAGAAGAAGAAGAGTTTGGATTTGATATCCCGCTTTATCACTACCCAAAGGAGTCTCAAAGCGGCTAACATTCTCCTTTCCCTTCCTCCCCCACAACAAACACTCTGTGAGGTGAGTGAGGCTGAGAGACTTCAGAGAAGTGTGACTTGCCCAGCAGCTGCATGTGGAGGAGCGGGGAATCGAACCCGGTTCACCAGATTACGAGTCCACTGCTCTTAACCACTACACTATAGCAGGCAGGCGTAATTCTTACCCTCCCCAATGCCTTTCAAATCAAGTTTGATAGGTTGGTAAACCACTCACCTGTCAATCACTTGATGTCACAATGATGTCAGGTCACCTTTCCCCACCCACCTCGCTGCACACGTCTTCCAGAGAGCTTTTCAAGCACCACCAACCAGCTGGTGGTTTGCGACTGCAACTTTCCTTTTGGTTGAGCAAAACTTTTTTTGTGCCTCACCCATGATGTCATAGGGCAGGTGAGGGTGACTTGGGCAAAATGGCCAGGTCTCATACCCTCCAACATGTCCAGGTGAAAAAAAGGGTTGCGCATCTTTCAGGACCGCGGAATTCATGTGACCCACATGAGATCATGGCCCCGAAGAAAGTGCTTTTTCCAAGGGCAATATCACAGCACCCAAAAGGGGTGCCATGCTCTTGTGTGAAAAAAATGGGAACTGAGACAGCTGGAGAGTATGAAGTCGGAGGGCCAGAGCTTCCCAAGTTTAAAGCAATCCACAAGTCTAAGGGAATCTGTTCCTAGCCTTGATTGCAAAAGGAGTTGGAAAACCCATTGTGTGTGTGTGTGTGATATCTCCCACCATTCCTCCAGGGAGCTCCAGGTGGCATAAGTGGTTTTTCCTCTCCCCATTTTATCCTCACACCTAAGCCTGTGAGGTAGGTTAGGCTAAGAGATGGTGACTGATCTAATCGATGAGCTTTCCCCAAATACCCCTACAAACTGCCCCGAGGAACTTACTCATATGAGCTGTGTTTGTGTTTTGGAGAATAATTATTACAATGCAAAACATTTATATTTCATATAGCATATTCATTTATTCATTAATTTTAGGCATTTATGCTTTTCAGATGTTGGATCCTCCCAAAGCAGTTTATAGAAACATTAACCCAAAGGAACATCCATATATATATATATATATATATATATATATATATATATTACACACACACACACACACATACATATCTAGATATAGATATAGATATAGATATCAGGCAATCCAAAAATTAAAGGGCAGCAGATAAAGGAAGCCAGATAAAAACCAATTTCAGTAGAAAAATGGATTTATTATCTTAATCAAATACTACATGTGTGTGTGTGTGTGTGTGGATTTTAAGTTGTATATTGATAAACCTTCAATTGTCATCATCTTCACTTGGCCCTGAAATGATAATAGAATTCATTCCAGGATAGATATTCTAAAGGCAGGGGCACCAGAATACAGTTCTTTGTCCTGGCCCACCTCATATCAGACAATGGAGGAACCCACAGAGGAGCCCCTGATGACAGTTTTATATAATATTTGCATTTTCAGCAACAGTCCTGTAAGGTAGGTCATTCAATTGAGGATAACAGATTGGCTTGTCATGCAGTAGACAGGATGTGAATCAAAAACTAAAGCTCCCATTCCTGGCCTCTGCACTACAGCAGAATCCCCCAAACTACAACCGTCCAGATGCCCTAGCCAGCTTTGTCAATGTTGAGGGATGATGGGTGGTTACTTATCACCCACAACATCTGGAAAACACCAGGTTGAGAAAGGCTGAACTATACAATCATCTTCATAGGGGTCACTCTGAGGCATACATCTCTACATATGTCCTGTCATTTGAAGAGGGCAAGCTATAAACCTAGTCCTGACCCAAATGAAGTATGCATTCCAGTGGATTCAAAGGGCGTGTAAGCCCCTTTGAAATCAGCTTTCCAGTAAACATGCATAAGGTTGCACTGCATGGCACATTGATAAAAGTGTCATCAAGCATGGTCAGGAAGGAATTTGCACCTCCCATAGCTATCATTTCTGCCTTCTTAGGTTTTAACATTTGATAGGAAAGTGTTCCTCACTATGGCTTGGCTCAGTCCATTAAATATTTACTATTTGTATTATTTGCTGTATTATTAAGTGCTTAATTTGTAAGAGATGCTTCCATTCTATCATGCCATCTCTAGGGATGCTTCCCAGATCTTTAATGAACTGGACCAAAAGCAGAACAGAACAAAAACAAAAACACAAAAAGACCTTATTCATAATTGTTTTTGGATTCATCTGGCTTCTACGTCTGCTAGGGAGATATGCTGCTGACAGTCTTAATTTTCGACTCATTATCAGTTTTACACAGCCCAGCATGTCGAAAAGCTAGTGAGCATTTTGTAAATATGCAGCTCTCTTCTTAAGGAGGAGTCATAATTATAAATTCTTACAATGTAAAGGGTTCTGTAATCACTCCATCCCTGGTGTAACATTAATGGAGGATGTTTAATAAATCAGGTTTATGGTTCATTATAAAGCCACAATAATGTTGCACTGTTATATTTTTCAGCTGCATCTGCCTGGTGCAGTGGGCTGTTTTACGTCTCACTGTATCCTGCTGTAAAAGCATAAATAAAAATTAGATAACAATGGAGCTCATAGAAAATGCATCCTCAACCCATTTTGCATCAGCCAGCTCGATCGTGATCCTTCAGAGCATGGCATTGTCCTCTGCTGTCTCCAAAGAAAGACTAATAACTCTCTGATAAACTATTTACAATTATGGCTGGCGCAAAGCAGCAGTTTCAAGTGGCGGAAACATGACTCAGCTCGAGATCTTCAGAGGGGGAATGTAAAAACAAACATTTTATTTCAGATAGAACCTTTGCGGATGGTTCTCAGTATATGGAGCTGACTGGTCCTCAAATGGATTTAAACCAATGGGTGGACGTTGTAGGGAAGCAGATTTTGGATAACCATTAAGAGACACCGCCTAACAGTAAGCGCTCCTTAACAGTGGAACAGACTGTGTTGAGAGGTGATGGGTAATTCTTCACTGGAGGCATTTAAGCAAAAGCTGGACAGTTATGTGCAAGGGATGCTATAGCTGCCTCTTGAATTGTGGATCCTGAATGGAGGAGGGGACTGGACCACAATACTCTCACACCCCCAAAGTCCCATCAGACTCTATAATTTTATGACTTCTGTAGTCAAGAAAAGGCTCCAGGGGAAAGTGGGCAGTTTTATTTTTACTAAGTTCATCATTACTTGATTTATGAGCCAAAGATTTCATTACAGTGAGTTTGTTTTTCATCCCAGAGTGGATGACCTGACGAACGGTGGTGGAGCACATGGTTGAATCCCCAGCGTTGTCAATGCAACCAGTCAGAGCACACTGCTAGGCTAAGGCAACTTACAGCATGTGGCAGTCTAATTACCTGAAAATGAGTAGGCAACATTGAATTATACCCCCTGCAGTTGAAATGCATTTTGCTCTCTTTTCACTGTGAATTCAACACACACACACCACAACAAAGAAATATTGTATGCAATGTCAATCATTTTGAAAGTGATTTGCCAAGTTTTAAAAAACAAACAAACAAATCATGCAAATAGATAACTGAAGTTGAAAAATCTCTTAAAAGTGTTCTATTTGAAAAGTTAAAATGGCTCCTTCACTCTGCCCCTGCAACAAGCTGTCTCTGTCTTTTAAATATACTTGTTTTAAACTTTTTTTCTTTTGCATTTGATAGGAGGAATTGTGCTTTTCTGGTACTTAGCGGCTAGCTAGACTTTCTTATTTTAAAGTATTAAACTGGGCATACTGACTTCAGTGCTGAGGCTCGCATTCAAAGGAGTCTTTGCCCTTCTAAGAAACTGAAAAGAAATATAGCAAATGATATTTATTGTATATTGAAGGACAGTCACTAGAGGGAGCACTTCCTTTGCAAAGTAGCTTCCCTGGAGCCTAGAAGGGACAGAAGAACTGATTCACATGTTACAATTTTCTCTCGCTTTCAGCTCCTGCAAGTCAACTATTGACATGGGTGTTGTTGGCGTGAACACAGCACCATCTATGTGCATGACACTTTACTAAGTATAAGAGGGGCAGATCCCTGCCTGGAGAGATTTAGAATCTACCAGACACAGACCTGCCATGCATTAGGGCAGTGTTTCCCAAACTTGGGCCTCCAGCTGTTTTTGGACTACAATTCCCATCATCTCTGACCACTGGTCCTGCTAGCTAGGGATCATGGGAGTTGTAGTCCAAAACAGCTGGAGACCCAAGTTTTGGAAACACTGCAATAGGGTACAGTATTCTGCTAATGGAGGCATCAGAAAGACTACAATTACTGTTCGATTGGTGCGACAGAACTTTTTAAAGTTTGGAACCTGGTGGGACAGGAACATTTGAGCTCTGCTTCATGTGAAGTCACTTATGCCCCCCCCCCAAAAAAAAAGAGGACAAAAGAAGATAAAATTTGCAGGTGCAAATGTCCAAGTGCAAATTTAGAAATAATCACAGTAATTGAAATAGAAATACTTCTCACTATAATGTGGAAGACTTTGAAAAGGACATCTGTATTTTGGCTCAGTCCGCTGTCTAAAAAGGCCCCTGCTCTCCCTTCTTAGAGTTCTTTATCTTTAAACTGGACAGCTCTTCAAGTAGGGCTGATGTGAGGAAATTTTTGGCCTCCATATGTCCGTGAAACTACAACTCCCATTATCCCCGGCCATTGGCCATGCTTGTGGGACTGATGCAAGTTGTAGTTCATCAACATCTGGACAACCAAAGATTTCCCACACTTGAAGTAGAGATTCTTCTCTTTTCTGTAAAACAAGAGACATGACTACCGTATTACATGCTGCAAAAAATTCTGGGCCGGCACTGCAGTCTATAATCAAGTGTGGGTAGTAGAAACAAATGGGAAAGGAAAACACAAAGGAGGGGATGGGCAAAGAATATTAACTGATGATATCAAGAGTCTCTTGCCCTCCAGATGCTGTTCTTGCACCTTAACTCATATCAGCCCCAGCCAACATGGTCCAGGGTTAGTTAGGGATTATGGGAGTTGTTGCTGGCATCCGTCTCTCTTGGGAGACAACGGAGGAGTGCACCTTTGGAGATGAAGTCAAACTGCTGGAAGGTTGCAGCGCCTGCTGTGGCTGTAGAGACCGATACAGGAGAGACATGTTTTGTTGCAGATGGGGCAGATGAAGCTGTCCGGTTGTGCTGCTGCAGATGTGCCACAGCGTTTCGTCTCTCTACTCTCCTGCCAGCTGTCATTCCTGCTCTAGTCACTGCTGTGGATGCACAACATTACTGTCTGTCTCCAGACCTGTGATCGTCTGCAAGAGATTCCACAAAACAGGGTTGATGTTGCCATGTCATGTTTGCAGACATCTTCGTTGTGCAGAGTTGGTATACCAAGAAAAGCACTTGGAATACGAAGGAACCACACCAAATATCCTTTGCCTCATCCGCCTGCTCCTGGTGCTTTCCCCACACATGTTGCTTATGGTTGGCTCTTTGTATTCCTGTTTACCACAGATGATGCAGCATTCCACTGAAAAGTGAGAGTACCACCACAGATCACCCACCTTTTTAGGGAAAGCACCTCACTCAGCCTGTGGATATTTAGCATTTTATTTTTATTTTTTGCTGGGGAAAATGGCAATCTGGACATATATAGGGAAGAGTGTAGTCGGCAGCAGTGTGCGGGCAGAAATTGTCAAAAACGTCCGGAAAAATAGCTCAGAAATGTTTTTCTTTGTGATTTTGCCCAGAAAGCTCAACAACTTTGAGCAAAACTAATAAAAGCTCAACAACAGCCCTGTTTAGGGAAGTTTTTAATGTTTTGTCCCCTTTTTATTATTATCTATTGGGAGCCGCCCAGAGTGGCTGGGGAAACCCAGCCAGATGGATGGGGTATAAATAAGTTGTTGTTGTTGTTGTTGTTGTTGTTGTTGTTGTTGTTGTTGTTGTTGTTGTTAACTTTTCTGTTTGGATTCTGTTTGAAATATGGCAACCCTACATACTGCTAGGGAAAATCTTGCTGGGAGTCCTGGCCTTTGCTGAGCTCCAAATACAAGGAGCTCTTTCCAGTCCAGTTCACATCAGTTTCTACTTTTGGTAACAGATAAATAACCATTATGTTCAAGAAATACCACACGTGGTTCACATGGGTTAAAGCTTTTAGCATTGCACTAATAATGATGATGATGATAAATTACCTGCCTTTTATTTTCATTGGCTACAAATTCGGTATAAACTGTTAAATGAGGACACTTTCCCATCAATAGGCTCATCAGCAGGAGAATGATTACACACTCTCAGCCTATCTGAATCCATCCTTTGCCCCTTGTAAAATATCAAAGGGATCAAGAGATTAGCACTGCTCTGGCTGTGGAACAGTGTAAGGACATACAGGGCCTCCCCTTTGCTACAGGGGAAGGGCAGCGCTCAAGGGTCATGGGTCAAGTGACCCACTCTGCAAGAGAAAGCTTCAGACAATGCATCAAACAAGATAAGGAACAGTACATGCAGAAGGCACAAAAGAGCTGGATAAAGATAACTTGGAATAACACAATAAAATCCTTCAGATTTTTTAAAAAATGGAATCCTCCTGCAAAGAAACTCAACTTCTGTTGATGCATAGAACTGGCCTCTTTGGGTATCGGTGCTGTTCTGATAATTTTGCCCAGTGGTTTTGGGAGTGTTTGCCGTGGGTTAAAAAGAAACCACCATCAAAAACTGCAGAAAGGGAAGGGGGAAAATCTGGTGAAATCTCACTGGTGGGGAGGAGGGTTTGGAACCTAGCTGAATAAAGTGGCAAGGTAGGACCATGTGTTCTTGCTTTCATTTTGAAAAAGAAAATTCCAAATGACATATCTGGCAGGCTCCCTGGCTGCCCACATTTCCTATAATGGATTGGGGCATTAAAAGGATGTTACAGGATGATGTCCTTCTATGGGCTTTCTGGGAGGTGCATGAAGCTGTGGAGGCTGCGTTCAGAGTGTCCTATTGGCATGCAGTTTTCTGTAAAATTGTTTTTTAAAAAAATTCACAGTGCTCTCAGGTGCACAAAATGCAGCCTCACCACTTGTCTGTGGGGCCTCCTATAGAGAATACCAGGGACATTCTTGAAGGCAGTGGAAATATCTTTTTCTTTTTTTAAGTTAAAAGGACTCTAGCTTTGCACCACTCCAAACACAGCTTCCCCAGCTGTCCACACATGGTCTACAGACCATGGAAACTTGTCATAATATAATGTCCTCTCCTGGGCATCTCTAGGAGGCCTGGGATGCCAGGGAGGCTGCTGAGCTCATCACAAGGAATTTAATTGTTGAAGTAAAAAGGAAGAACATGCACACCCTTCAGTCACCTTTATTAAAGCAGCACCCAAATCTCTTTCCCTGCAAGTTTTCACTTGAATCCTTCATCATCATGAAAGATACATCATCATACAGAAAAACAACTGCCTCATTTTGAGATGTGGGTTAATGAAATTGCAGGGTGATATTTGGAACAGCGCTAATTGGTATAATTCAATTATCTCCCCCTTTCCCCATTTGGTGAAATCTATCCTCAACTCCTGTTGTCTTTGTCCATGGAGTTTTCTTGGCAGGGATACTGGAGTGGTTTGCCGGTTCCTGCTCCAGGAGACTCTTGAGAGTCCCATGGACTGCAAGAAGATCAAACCTACCCATTCTGAAGGAAATCAGCCCTGAGTACTCACTGGAAGGACAGATCCTGAGGCTGAGGCTCCAATACTTTGGCCACCTCATGAGAAGAGAAGACTCCCTGGAAAAGACCCTGATGTTGGGAAAGATGGAGGGCACAAGGAGAAGGGGACAACAGAGGACGAGATGGTTGGACAGTGTTCTCGAAGCTACCAGCATGAGTTTGACTAAACTGCGGGAGGCAGTGGAAGACAGGAGTGCCTGGCGTGCTCTGGTCCATGGGGTCACGAAGAGTCAGACAAGACTAAACAACTAAACAAGAACAACATCCTCAACTCCTGCATCCATCCCCTCTGCTTTCTTGGGCCATGTATATATGATGCAATTGGCAAAGCCTGCTTTCACGTGGTGGGATGGCGTAGAGATTGGCCCATACAAATAAAAAAGAGGCAAAGGGAGCAAGAAGGTGGCAGAAGAAAACCCAGCATAAGCTGTGTAAAGCAGTGTAAAGTTACACCAGATCCAAACCTCATTCAGCAGCAGGGATGCTGCCCTGGTAAGCCTGGCAGAGGGGAAACAAGCCTTTAAAATAGTATTTTAAAGTTGTCAGGTCATGTGATAAAGCTGAATAGGTTTTGAACCCATCCCATATCCCCTCTTCTCTGGTCCCACCCACATCTCTGTTGAGCCAGGGTTGTGGGCACCAGCTGAGCCAGAGAGCCACTACATCCTAAACTGCTCATCCAGGTGGATGTCGACATCAGATTGCCCAGCTGGAAAAGTCTCTAGACATCCTGAGCAGCAGGAGTTTCTAGAACAACAGAAGGACTTTCTGGCCCCTTCATCAGCAGCTGAAATTAGTTCATTCCAGGAGGGTTATATCCAAATCAACATAGGGAAAATCTCACACATCCTTGGTTAACAGTGGACTAGCTCCATGCTATAGGGACGCGGGTGGCGCTGTGGGTAAAAGCCTCAGCGCCTAGGGCTTGCCGATCGAAAGGTCGGCGGTTCGAATCCCCACGGCGGGGTGCGCTCCCGTCGCTCGGTCCCAGCGCCTGCCAACCTAGCAGTTCGAAAGCACCCCCGGGTGCAAGTAGATAAATAGGGACTGCTTACTGGCGGGAAGGTAAACGGCGTTTCCGTGTGCTGCGCTGGCTTGCCAGATGCAGCTTTGTCACGCTGGCCACGTGACCTGGAATTGTCTCCGGACAGCGCTGGCCCCCGGCCTCTTAAGTGAGATGGGCGCACAACCCTAGAGTCTGTCAAGACCGGCCCGTACGGGCAGGGGTACCTTTACCTTTTTAGCTCCATGCAGGATAAATCAGAAAAGGTGTCAATAGCTGTCATTTGCCTGACCAATTCAAATCAATAAGTAAAGTATCAAGGTTGCTTCTGTGGTGAAAGTCATGTTAAGATATTGCCTTCTGATTTCTACATGTTTATGGGTCTCACTGGGATCCTTCTGGAAACCAGCAAATTCCATAAAAGCTAACCTGAAGTGTAGGAGAAAATGTGCAGTGGTGTGTCGTATTTCTTCTGAAAGCTGAATGTCAGCCAAAGCCTTTGTCTAAAAGGTGGTCAGCAATAACTGGATGGTTCAGAGACAGCATCAGAGGTGGTGATGGAGGGGGGGGTTGCACTCAAGAAGAAAGGAGAAGAGAGACAAAAGGTTTATCATTATGGATTTGTTTTGTTATTAGCTGAGAGCTCTCATCCTTGCTGGTTTGAGAACATGAGGCACAATTCTCACACTGCAAAGGATAAACACACTCAAACTCAATTGATCTCATTTTGATGCATTTTGCTTTTATGTTTGTTGTATATTGCCCTGTATTCTTTTGGAGCAAGGACGATTCATAAATACCCTAAGTTAAAATAACTGAATAAGTTTTTAGATGGAGAATTTAGCACCTTCCAGTACCATAAGCACCTATGGACAGCATCTTAATTTTAATGGTACTGCTTAGTAACAAAACACTTTATTCTTCTTCAGTTAAAATTATGGTTGTGTTCTTGCACTTTAATTGTAAATTGTCACTGCACCTGCAACAAACAAAACACGGAAAGTGCAATTTCAAAGGATGGCTTTGTTTTCATGTTGTTGTTGTTTTCAAAATGTGTGAATGCGATAGATTTGCCTTTAAACGTAAATTGAATCTAAGTTAACCCCCATCTGTAGTAAAAGATGTTGGGAAACCTCAGCAAAGCTGGAAGAGGCTCAACAGGCTTCTCTTCCAGCAGGAAACGACACTTTGGCAGTTTCCCCCCGCAACATGGGTCATGGTCCGAGACTACAAGCCCCATGATGTCAGGTTGGAAATGATGCTCTGAGTATCATTTCCAGCTGGGGACATGGGGTCTTTTCCAGGTTGGAAAAGATGCCAAGAGTATCACATCCAAGGAGAGGATAGACCTAATGGGCCTTCTTCATATTTACTGGAACTCTTTTTTAAAAAAAATAAATGTTTATTAAGATTTTACACAACATAGATATAACAAACATCAAACAAACAAGTATATCAAAACAGAAAAAAGAAAATAAACACATAGTAAGAAAAAAGAAGAAGAAAAAATCCACTTTTAAATTTCATAGTTCTATATCCCTCTTTCCTGACCTCCTCACATCTCCCTTTTTTGTGTTCCTCTTTATTCCATCAAGTTCAGCATGTTCTGACCCTCTTTCAAACCTCATTTATAATTATGTATTCCAACTTATTATGTCTCTAATTTCCCTTCCCTTAACACCTCATTTTTTACCTAATTTTCATATCTTAGTCCCTTACTCCACTTTATGTACCTTGACATAATATTACTCTAGTCTTACCCCCCTTCTCTTTTTAATTCTTTTTGCATACCTCTTTTAACCATGTCACAAATGCCATGTTACCTTTACATCCCACATCATTTTAACATTCAAACATTTTACAATATTTCTGTAGATAATCTTTAAACTTTTTCCAGTCCTCTTCCATCGACTCTTCTCCCAGGTCTCGGATTCTGCCGCATATTTACTGGAACTCTTAACAAGCTGACTTTCCCTGTTCTTTGCCTAAGGAGTAGGATGGCAGTGAGAGTTGGCTGGCATAGTGTTCTTTCATTGCTATAGCTAACAGTTTCCAGCTGTTTGACACTGATGCTCAAAGAGTGTAATTGTTTTTCCGATTCCCCCCTTTCATGGTGCATGTACAACCAAGAGGAGGAAGAAACTCAGCATTCAACCTTCCTTGCCTATTCAGGTTGTGGTGCTTAGATGGGGTGCCTGCTTGGCTCTTCCTCATAAAGTCTGTAACTTGTTAAGCTTAAAATGTGTGGCGAGGGACTATACATGATCATTAGGGGAAGGCAGTGCCCCCTGTAGGAGCTTCATAGCTGTGCTCCTGCTTTGGAACGCTCTGGAATGCTGCCTTACTGACCTAACTAGTTTCAAGGAGGTAGCCGTGTTGGTCTGATGCAGACGAAATAAATTTTAAAAATTGTCCAGTAGCACTTTAGAGACCAACTAAGTTTGTTCTGGGTATAAGCTTTCAGGTTCATGCACATGAAAGCTTATATAGTGGTACCTCGGGTTAAGAACTTAATTCTTTCTGGAGGTCCGTTCTTAACCTCAAACGGTTCTTAACCTGAGGTACCACTTTAGCTAATGGGGCCTCCCGCTCCCATGATTTCTGTTCTCATCCTGAAGCAAAGTTCTTAACCTGAGGTACTATTTCTGGGTTAGTGGAGTCTGTAACCTGAAGTGTCTGTAACCTGAAGCGTCTGTAACCCGAGGTACCACTGTACCCAGAACCAACTTAGTTGGTATCTAAGGTGCTACTGGACAATTTTGTATTATTTATTTATTTATTTGACCTAACTAGTGTTTGGGCCAGCAGCCAGAAGCTACCCTAATAGCAGAGGAGCTAGTCAAGTTGAAATGCAAACCAAGCGCTTGAAATAGGTCCACCTTTCCACACAGGGAGAGGAGGCAGCAGAAGATATTGCCACAGGCCTGTAGCAGATGGCATGTCATTGGTGGTGGTGCTCACCTGCCTTCTGGTTGGTTGCACTGCCTCTGTTTACAGGGAGGTGGAGGTTGATGCAGTGTGAATGCACCAACAGCAGTACCACATGGGCTCTGCTGTTGCATTTGCACCATGCCAACCTCACTGCTACCCTTCCCATCTACCTCCCTCGAAGCAGCATCAACAGGACCAACCAAAAGTCAGGTGAGCAGCAGCATCTCACCATGCTGGTCACTGATCCCTTAGAACATATTGAACTAGACAGTAAAGTTTATCAGTAGGCACCCTCAGCAGACAGCAGCCCACTGTCTGCTGTCTTGTGCCTGGGTCTGGTTTTCTTTTTCTTTGTGATTGCTTCCTGCTATTGTTTTACTGGCTGCTTATAAGAAACATTGAGTTCCTTGTACTTGTTAAAGGTAAAGGTAAAGGTACCCCTGCCCGTACGGGCCAGTCTTGACAGACTCTAGGGTTGTGCACCCATCTCACTTAAGAGGCCGGGGGCCAGCACTGTCTGGAGACGTGGTCACGTGGCCAGCGTGACAAAGCTGCATCTGGTGAGCCAGCGCAGCACACGGAAACGCCGTTTACCTTCCCGCCAGTAAGCGGTCCCTATTTATCTACTTGCACCCGGGGGTGCTTTCGAACTGCTAGGTTGGCAGGCGCTGGGACCGAGCAACGGGAGCGCACCCCGCCGTGGGGATTCGAACCGCCGACCTTTCGATCGGCAAGCCCTAGGCGCTGAGGCTTTTACCCACAGTGCCACCCGCGTCCCTTTTTTGTACTTGTTACTTTCTATTAAATTAAAAGCAAGAGGGGGCCCTCTGCAGAGCAACTCACTGGCCCCACTTGGTTTTTGCAATGCGGAATTAGCTCTTAGGACCAGGGCACACGTACTCTAAGACACACTTACCAACACATACCCAGCTTCTACCCTGCTTGGCATGAGACCAGCAAGGCTTGGATATGGGAATTAATCCACCACTGACTCTCCCCTCCCCATCAATGTAGGATTTCCCTGCATGAAATTATTTCCAAATACCCATTAGCTTCACATCAAGCCAAATATTCCACTCTATTCTACAGCAGCATGATTCCCATGGAATCGGTGGATTTCCTTCTGTTGGGGCATTGAAATAGAAAAAAGTTAGGCTTTAAATTGTGACACTGTAAAAGTTCACTGTAAACTGATTATATTTTATATGGAACAGCTTGACGGATTCCACCAAGTTGCAAATTCAGGCAACCATTTGCACTGTATTAACATTCATTACCATTAAAAAATATCATTACTCCTGTCCCTGATTATGCTAATTCTCAAATGCACTGTGTCACATTATAGGTAAACCCTTAAGTGTTTATTACAGCATGATTAATTGTACAACAGAAGACACTGCAGAGGCCAAGAGAAAATAGCCACTGCTGCAAAATAATGTCCCCTAAGGGTTTCTCCTACTGTTTTTCTTTCAACACCCCCCTTCCTTTGTGGAACTGAACAATTCTAGCACAATTACATTGGGGGAGGCAATATAGTTTTCCAGGTAGTTCTGGCCCTTTGATATATCAGGATGATGTTTCTCCTCGGATCAGTCTAATAAGAAAAATAAATAAATATTGATCTATCTGTGAATTACTCAACAAGGTTTTCTCCTCTGAAGTCTAGCTGTTTAATAGGACTGAGCTAAAATGGCCTCCCTAATGGCTCTTTGTGAGTTTTTCCTCACACGCAAACGGAGAGAAGAAACAACTGCAGTTTGGGCTGGGGGAGGCTCTAAAAGAAGAGAGGAATCAGACAAGGAACTGCCTTCTCCAAGGGGAGTCAGCACCATACTTGCCAGTTCACGGATGGGGAAACCATGGTCCTCCAGAGGTTGTTGGACTCCAACTCCCATCAGTCCTACCAGCCAGGTCAATAGTCAAGGACAATGGGATCAACAGTCAAGCAACATCCGAAGGGCTAAAGTTTCCCCACTGCTACTGCAGATGTTGTTTGACTGCAACTCCCATCATTCCTATTCTTTGGCCATTTTAATAAGGGTTGATGAGATTTGTTGACTAACTATATCTGAAGACCACCACACTGACTATCCCTGCCTTACTCTTATATGTCTGGCTCAGCAGTCCTGCCCCAAGAATGCAACTGCTCCACTTTGAAAATACAACTTCCTCAGAGCTAGATGATTTACAGAAGAAGAAGAAGAAGAGTTTGGATTTGATATCCTGCCTTTCACTCCCTTTAAGGAGTCTCAAAGCGGCTAACATTCTCCTTTCCCTTCCTCCCCCACAACAAACACTCTGTGAGGTGAGTGAGACTAAGAGACTTCAGAGAACTGTGACTAGCCCAAGGTCACTCAGCAGCTGCATGTGGAGGAGCGGAGACACGAACCCGGTTCACCAGATTACGAGTCCATCGCTCTTAACCACTACACCACACTGGCTCTTGGAAACTCTCTGAATATACTCTTTTTGCTGCAGTTGCACATGAAGAAACAACACTCTAGTATCCCTCCCTCCCCTCCCTCCTTCCAGCCTTATGACCCAAAAGAATTCACCAGTGCCACACTCTGGAGAAGGCCACTGCAACCCCTTCAGGGTGGGATTCCAAAATGTCAATCCAAATTCAAAGTCTCAGACTCCCTTTCTACAGCATACCCCTGTATGTGGGACAAACTTTACATTCTCTGTCATAATGGGAATTTGCTGAAGTTAACAATTGCTACTGCATTAGCCATGGAAATACTGAGATCCATAAAACCAAATATTGAGACCTACAAAACCAAATTCTAGTGAAGGGAACAATGTCGCTAGAGTTTTTATATTCTTTTTGCTAAATAAATATTCATATGCTTCTTATTTTTATGTGAAGTCTTAGCATCATCCCACAAAGTTTCACTTCTTGTTGACTGGTGCAGCAAGTATGATTTTTTTTCATGCCCTCTGTATCCAAAATAGCTCCTTTATTGCTATTGTGATTGCTGTGTGAAACGTCATTACATGAGTGTCATGGAAACTTACCGAAGGTTTTTGTAACATGATTACTGATCAGCCACACAAATGACCCACACCCACACTATATTGTAAGTTGTTAAAAACATAATTTTGAGACTTTTTTTTTAGTGGTGAACTAAAATAAAACTAAACTATAACAATGTTGTAAATAAGTCATTGCATACCCCACTAAATGCCAGGAATGTGCATAAGCTCTATGTGGAGACTGAAAAATGAGGTCATGGTTTTGGGGGGCTTCAACCCCTCCCATGTTGAAGCATGCTATTAATGCCCCCGACAGATCCATGTCCCCACAAAGCCTGCTGTTGCTCTAGTTCCCCCCTTAACTTTTCTAATAATAGCTCTAAGTTTTCATATATATGTCTATGTTTCTCTTGGTCCATGGGCTTAGCAGGAAAAGAGGCTTCACAAATGCTGCCTGTGGAGCTCTGAAGAGCTCTGGGGTGTTGTTTTTCAAAGCATAGATTTTTTTAACATTTGGTTCTTTTAAAAACTCAATGTTGCTCTGATTTAACCTAAAACAACAACTTCAGGGCTCTTCAGGGCTCTACAGGCAGCATTCTAGACAGTCTCATGCGATGAGACCTCTATTAGAGGCCTGAAGGTCTATCTTGGACAACACAAACAGCCACGGGATACACACACACACACACACACACACAGAGAGAGAGAGAGAGAGAGAGAGAGAGAGAGAGAGAGAGAGAGAGAGATGAACCTACACTACTTTGCAACCTCTTAATTATTTAAGGAAGAGCATGGATAATGGAGGAAAGTTCCTCTGCAAAAGCTCCTGGACCTATTTGTATGCAATTCAACAGACTTAGTCCATTCTGAAGGAGCTCATGTGCCTACAAATTCCACCCACTTCAGCCAAAAGCATCTTTAGATACCCCATTATTGTGAACAAAGAGCACAGAACTATCACAAATACAAGATGAATCATTACGTTCATGTGCATGCCAAGTAAATGCATCCCTCCTACATGTACATACGAAGCCTAATACAGATTCAGGTCAATATTGTCTATGCCCATAAGGGATGGTGTAGATGCAGTTTACACTGTAGACCCTGTATTAAGCAGAGTTGATATATTCACAAAGGTTCCTCCCAACTACTTCCTATTTGTTCTAAAGTTTGCAGTGGGCTGATTGTCTTACATTGTGTTTTATATGTACTAAAAACTTATTTTAGTGACAAATATACTCCCAATCTAAATAGTGCACATAGGATTATGATACCTGTAGTCCTGATTTAATTTGATATGTAGGATTGTAGCATTAATTCATTCGGTAATTAACAGTGTACAATATACTTTTAAGTGTGTATTAGATTGCAACTTCATCCATTGCAAGTTTTTAGAAAATCCTGATCTCCATGTATGCCAAGATGAGAAAAATAAGCTGTTGCGTGGATTGGCTTCTTATTCAATTCAATTCAATGGAAGGGGGAACCTTTTTGAATGAGAAAACCCTTTTTTGATCAGAGAACCATCTTTGATCACATTCACGTCCACACAACCTAAAGGTTTCACAGGCTGAGGGTGACCGAAATCTCCCCTTTGGCAGCAAAACACACACACACACACACACACACTTTCATAAGCACAGCATTGCCAATAAATTTAAATACTGCAAAATTTCCACCCTGAAGCTCTCTATCTACTGGGTTGTTTGTAAACTTTCATCTTTATACTTTGTCTTTATACTTTTTATGATCAGACGACTGGAGTTTAGCCACGCTATCTCTCCTGTCTGATGCAGCTACTGTCATAAGAATACAGAGTCCAGGAAATGCGTAATCTTAATTATTACCACGAATGATTTACGGACAAGCTGAAGGAAGTCTTATAAGAGATGGAAATGTGAAATATCTGATGTGAAACATGTAACGTGTACTATTTTTTTTTTCCTCTTCTTTTCTTTTTATTTTCTTCTTATTTTTTGTCTATCTTTTATTTGTAAATCAATAAAAAATTTAAATATGAAAAAAAAAGAATACAGAGTCCAATTTTAATGCCTCATATAACCTGCGAATGATAGTTATAAATTGTGTTCCTATGACCTTTTTAATATTCTGACAGTTGACTTGACAGCCTTCCTCAATCTTCCTGCTTCAGAACATCAGTCACTTGCAAGGAAGGGTGGGGAAATGCAGTAGCTAAAGGCCATCTAAGCAAAAATATTTAAAAAGTTAAGGAACTGGTTGGTTCTTCTTGATCAGTGGCCATTTCTCCTGAAGGACCACTTGGAAAATGGAATCGGAGTTGAATGATATTAAATCCCATTCCACAAAGTGATTGGCTCCCTCTTGCTGTTGCTGCCGTTGCTCTTCCCATCAGATCCTTCCTTTCCCTCTAGGATTGTTAATGTGGGCTTCAGTGGGCTCCTTTGTCAGGGGGCACATTGGGACCAAAGGTTTCCAACTGCTTTCAGTTGGTTTAGCCCTGAGAAGATAAAATTGATAGCACTGATAGCTGGTGCCCAGTGAGGCTGGCAGAGTAGAAGCAGGGAAACCAACAGTAGGTGGAACCAGACCCAGTGACAGGCAGAGTCAACTTATCCTAGTTTTCCCCCACCTGTCTCCCTGCTGAGTCCTAGAAAGGGAGACTATGGTGGAGAAAGCTGACAACCAGGGCCACCCACCTGGACTGGTTGTAAGTAAGAAGGCAGGCAAGTAGGGGCTGCCTGAGGGCAGAGGTTGATAGCGTAATAGCAGGCACAGTAAGCTGCAGCCCAGCTGTGCAAAAGCCAGAATTTCTACACCCTTATCTATTACTCCACTATCTATCCATGCAAACAAAAAAATGTTATCATAGTTATCTGGACACATTCCAGCCAGGCAGAAGCTCTGGCCAGGAAACAGAGTAGGAATGATGAGGAGCCTGGCCTGCAGTCCCAGGTGCCAGATAAAGAAGCTTGGAGGGTTCACATTTGGCCCCAAACCCAGAGATTCCCCATACCTAAAAAGATATTTGCAACAAATTCCCTCCCTGCTTGGGAGGATTTTTGACATTAGCACAAACAGTTTTATGTATTGCTAGGGATATCTTCTCAGGAAAAATACTCCACCAGCTAAGAAGAATTGGGATAACGTTCTTGTAGCTAAGACCACACTAGGAGGCAGATGATTCTCCTTCAATGATCACCTTTGAATAACTATACCGTTTTGCATACGATTAGCAGGAATGTGTCCCAAACCTTTCACATATCTCTCTGCTGCATCTGACTTTTAAAGTGATCACAGAAAGTGCAGACCTGTATGTTGCATGTATGTATGGGTGTGGGTGTGTGTGGGTGTGTGTGTGTGTGTGAGAGAGAGAGAGAGAGAGAGAGAGAGAGAGAGAGAGAGAGACTAACTTAGAGACTTTCAGGCCATATTGGAGTTCTGAAAGGGGAAGATGCAGGAAGCAACACAGCCACCAATCCTGCTGAGACTGATCTGGAATCTTAATCAAGTGCCTAACCTAATCTGCTTTCTACTTCCAATCTACTTGTCTGATGCTCTGTCATAGCAGCAGTGCGGATCTTTATTCAATGGAGAGGATGTTTTCCTTGCTGTAATTATGGCTGTTTTATCTCTCAAGTCAAGAGCTTGACTATAAATAACAATTATACCATGGAAGGGGAAGTAAGAGAAAACCCATTCAGAATAATCGCAAGTGAAGAGAAATGGCTCCGGCAGAAGTCAAGGTTGATGTAGAATCCTGGATGTCTTGAAATTCCATGTTTCAGAGTCTAATAAGCAAGCTCTCAATAAGCAGTCAAAGACCACAACTTTCATTAACAACACAGAGCCAATTTGCCCTTCCCAGTGATCCACTGCTATAAAACTGCTTTTGATTCTTTTCCTTTGTGGTTCAGACAACGAGGCAGCATTTACACAGGAGAAACACAATAGCACTGAGGGAATATATGGCAAAACTCTTAATTACAATCATGGCCATATTACAAGTGGGATAAGGAAGTTTGGTTTTTAGAACATTGTTGTGATCAAGAGAAAGAGCTTCCTATGCAAGAAAAGGAGATTAATAATAATTAATTAAAAAAATTAAATTAAAAAACTAAGTACAAATGTGTGTGTTAGGACTGGTCACTGGAGCTGCAATAATGAGCTTGAAAGCTATGAGAAGAAGAGGCAGTTGCAAGAGAAAACTTTATAAGCTTAAGTAGGGCTGGAATGGGGTTAAGACTAGCTGGACTGCACAACCTTTTTTCTGTTGAAGGACACAGTTCTTCAGAGTAAAATCTGTCAAGAGCCAGCAGTGGACAGCACCAAAACCAAAAGTGCATGGGTTATCCTTACTCATGCATCCTTTTATCTCTTTCTGACACCATCCCCTCTCCATCCCTCCCTCTCTGACACCTGCTTCTCTCTTAACCCCCTTACTGCCCACCTAGCAGGCTGCTCGGCAAGGAGCAAATTGTTATTGCCAGGTCTGCACTGGTCATTTGTAGGGGGCTTTTGAAATTAGACCAAGAGCCTAGAAAATAAGATTGAGAACAGCATGCAGCTTCAATCCCACAAGCTGCAAACTCCAGGAATAGAAGACAGGTTTCTGGACAATACTTGTTAGATATAAAGAAAGAAAGCCTTTGGGCGGTTGAGGAGGGAGGGAGAGAGAAACTACAGACTGAAAGAGGAGGGCAGAATCAATGGCTCACTAGGTGCTTACTAAAGTAGAAGGCAGAGAAGATCAGAAGGTACTGTTTCTTGGCTGAAACTGGCAAAGGAAGAGAGAAGCTACAGAGTGGTAAGGCATGCAGTCATGGAAAGCATAGTGCCTGAGAAGAAGGCTTCATGTTTAGCCCAAGATTGACCACTGCATGAGTAGTAAGGTAAAGGTAAAGGGACCCCTGACCATTAGGTCCAGTCATGGCCAACTCTGGAGTTGCGGTGCTCATCTCGCTTTATTGGCTGAGGGAGCCGGCGTACAGCTTCCGGGTCATGTGGCCAGCATGACTAAGCCGCTTCTGACTAAGCCAGAGCAGCGCACGGAAACGCCATTTACCTTCCCGCCGGAGCAGTACCTATTTATCTACTTGCACTTTGACGTGCTTTCGAACTGCTAGGTTGGCAGGAGCAGGGACCGAGCAACGGGAGCTCACCCCGTCGCGGGGATTCGAACCGTTGACCTTCTGATTGGCAAGTCCTAGGCTCTGTGGATTAACCCACAGCGCCACCTGTCTCCCTTGCATGAGCAGTAGGGTTAGCATAACTATGGCTTGAGCTGCTTGTTAAAAAAAAATGAATGACTCCAGTGATACATACACAATGAAGTACTGCCTTTTTTCAAGGAAAAAGCACACCATAATAAAGAAACTATTGGTATAATAGCCTCTGGTATAATAGCCTCTGGCCAGTCCAGAAATCTCAACAACTAAAAAAAGAACTAAACCTCTTCAGAAGTCCACAGGCATCATTCTAGACAGTGTCATTATATAAAGACACAGACAAGTCTTGTAAGACATATCAGAGGGCACTAGAAACCAAGCCTGATTTGAAGCAGCAAAGTTTTTTTAAAAAAATAATAAAAATGTAAAAGCATGGGCACAATTACTACTTCTTAATTATTTTAAGGTAAGAAAGAGCAATAAACAAACCCCTACTCACCCAATCCATATGGTATTATGGAGGAAAGTGAATCCTTTTTACTTCTTCCACCAAAATTCTCCCAAAACAAATTGTCTGCAATTTGGCAGGCTTAATCCACTCTGGAGGGGCTCGTGCCCCTATAAATTTCATCCACATTGGCCAAACGAAGAAGAAAAAAGTAACAGCCATTTTTAAATTCCCAATTATAATGGAGAGCTACAGACAGACCTTTGCTGGCAGGAGAGAAAACATATGAACCAGCTCTACCAGCAAAGGATATAATAAAGACTAAGTTCCTATTCCTTTATTCTTCAATGCTAGGAGGGCAATATTTATTTACTCATTGTGACGTGCTCTGAGATCTTTCAGAGAATTCTTCCCTCTGACATTACTCTGGCACTCCTTCAGCAGTTAAACCAAACTAAATGGATGTATACATGAAATGTAGCAGCCTTTATCTAACAAAAGATCAGAACAGATTTACGGTGCATACAAACATTTCCTGTCGTTTACCCCCGGGGCGCCCAAACTCTTTGCAACACTAGCAAATCTGCAAATTATAACACTGACCTCACTTGGGACCATTAACAAAGAAGGGATAACTTCCTTGCTGATGCCTGCCATGTTTGGTTTGATTAGAGGTGCCCAGCTAAGTACAACTCCTTCTGTTTGATGGAATTCACAAAGTAGCCTCAGTCCAAAATTATGCACAAAATTGTGCACTTCTTGCCCTGGGCTGAAAAACCCAGTGTAGGAACCAGTGATATTCACAGGTTGTTCCAAGTCAGACTTTCAGCAATAGCCAATAATCTCTGCTGTTCCTTTCCTTCTAGCAGTTCTCTTTTGTGGCAGTCTGAAGGTTGGTGTCGTTGTCCCCCCTCCCCTCCTGCTCTCCTGACCCTTTCGGTTTGTTTGAAATTGAGGATAACTAACTCTAATCTGCAGAAATGGAAAAGGCTCATTTTCCTTACACTGTAATCAGAAACAAAAATGACCCGTACCTCCATCTCCTTCCAAATATGAGAGATGATGAATCCTGGGGAGATAACTGTCAAAATAGGATAGACTTTTGTATTGAGTTTCCTTGAGGTTACATATCGTTTCACTGTACTTTGTGAACAATGAGATAACTCCTTTATAGTGATTCTGAGTGTGGGGCCATTGCAGTAAGAGTACTTCACCCCAGAGGTCTATTCATTTTGGGAGTCATTTCATATAGACAAGATTTTTTTCCTCCTTCACCTGTGAACAAGAACAGTGAACTACATTGGGTTTTGGAAAGGTGCAGTTAAAAAGATGATGATATAAGATCACATGGAACCATTGTTTCTGGCATTAAAATAATAACATTTCATATTCATTAAAGGATGATCATGTGAATACTATCCTAGAATAATCTGAAGTTCTGTCACAGAGTCGTTTGAACCAAAAATCTTTCTCGTCCAATGCTTAGGTAAAATGATGATCATTCCATTCCTTGAGGGTCGGGAGGATGGGGCTCTGACTGAATTGTAAATAAGATCAAGAACATTCAGTTTGGCAAATACATTATTGGAGATTTCATTGACTATTGGCATCCTTCAGCAAATGTTTAATGAGTAAATAAAAGTGATTAGGGCTAAGCTTAATGAAATGGTGAATAAAGTGGACCAGCGAAGGATAAAACGGAAAGTTGAATTAAAATTTTTTAAATCTTATTTAACAAAAGAAAGAAAAAGAATGCAGTGAAAAAGGAAGTTTGCATGAGCCCATCCCCATCTCTCCTGTATATAAATTTAAACTTCTTAGAGAGTTTTCTTGTATATAGCTGCACAGCTTGATTCTGGTGCTGATCATTATCTCTTTCTGCACATATGTGCCCCATCCTGGTGTGACTTTGCTTGCAGTTTTGATTTTTGTTTATTTCTGGTTGTTTTTAAAATATTATTTGAAAATTAAATTTTAGTAGGCATCTTGGTTTTTTGTACAGAAAAACAGGGATAATTATTTCAGTAAGTGGATAAATATCTCTAATAAGGTAAAAGGTAAAGGACCCCTGGATGGTAAAGTCCAGTCAAAAGCGACTATGGGGTGTAGTGCTCATTTCTCTTTCAGGCAGAGGGAGCTAGCATTTGTCTGCAGGCAGCTTTCCAGGTCATGTGGCCAGCATGACTAAACAGCTTCTGGCACTGCAGCAGCAGTACCTATTTATCTACTTGCACTGGTGTGCTTTCAAACTGCTAGGTTGGCACCCTGTCACATGGACTTGAACCACCAACCTTCCAATCGGCAAGCCCAAGAGGCTCAGTGGTTTAGACCACAGCACCACCTGCTCTCTCTAATAGTAATATTCTATCACCGTTACAGTTAAGGGTCTGCATTTTAAAGGATTTCCTTTTCCTCTAAACATCCAGCCGTTACTGAGACATTGACAACTGCTAGTACTTTACCAAGGAGAGCATATGCCATTTTTACTGCAGTGCAGCTGAACCATCAGAAATTGAGCTTTCCATGACAGTTGACTGACAGGGACCAGTGCCTGAGTTTTGCAACTGATGTGCAATGGAGCAGCTTTGAGTTGCTTGTGAGGGGAGAGAAGGAAATTAAAACTTCAGCTTGATAGTCAACAAGAATCAGAACTTCCAAAACACTGGCAGCGAGTAGAGAAAGTTTCACATAAAATTAGAGGAGAATATAAGCAAAGGAAAGATCTTTTAAAGGACATAGCACTCAGGCAAGTGGAGGTAGGGAAGCTTCGGCTCATCACCAAACAGGATGTGAAGGTGGAAATTAATGGTACAAAAACAGAAGCCGGAGATTACATGGCATCAGGTTAATTTGAAAAGCTACAGGGTGGAAAATGATGCACTTGTGATTCTGCCAGCCTGGTTATGCCGACACCCACTCACCTTGTTTTCCAGATATAGCAATTGTGTAAGGAGTTGGAGATCTGGTGAGGAGCAATCATTTTCTGAAGAGTCCATTCCACCCCACCTTTGATTATAATGAAGGAACTAGCCTTCACTGCTCCTGCCTATGAGGTTTCACTTAATTAAGGGCTTAATGGTGTTTGCAGCAATGCCTGTGAAGTTCTCATTGACTTTTTGAAGTTCTAAATTATCTGGCCATGTTTGCAAACTGGAATTAATGCATTAGAAATACAAATCATCTATTGCTCCTTTTAAAAAATTGTTAACTTTGCACAGAGTACTGTGCATATGCAGTTTAATGCAGGTTTTCATTCCTTCAGTCCATTTGTGTCACCCCCAATGTATATTATCATCTACTTGCCACCTAAAAAGTCTCTAATCCTGGCCTCTTCTTTGCCACAGACTTTCCGAGCTCACTAAGCCCTGTTACCTCTTCCGCTTCTGACACCTCCTCTTCCCAGACTTCTTCCTGTGACCACTCAGGAGCCAGTGTGGTGTAGTGGTTAAGAGGGGTAGACTCGTAATCTGGTCAACTGGGTTCGCTTCCCCGCTCCTCCACATGCAGCTGCTGGGTGACCTTGGGCCAGTCACACTTCTCTGAAGTCTCTCTTTTTTTAAAAAAAAAATATTTATTAAGATTTTCAATTTTTTATACAAACAAAAAACAAACAAATTTTTTTTAAAAAAAGACATATAGTTCAAAATACAATCTTTTCAGTAACATATTTCTCTGACCTCCTCATACCTCCCCTTCTTGTATTCCCTTTTAAATTCTTTGTTCAGCAAATCCTTACCTTAAAGCATTACAGCTTATAATATCACCTTATTTTCTATCCAAACCCTTTTTTTTCATCCATATTCCTTTATATCATTACAGCTAGAAACCACTCAATTTCAATCCGACATCATTCAGCATTCCTTAATTTTACAATATTTCTGTAAATATCTTCTCTGAAGTCTCTCAGCCTCACTCACCTCACAGAGTGTTTGTTGTGGGGGAGAAAGGGAAAGGATAATGTTAGCCACTTTGAGACTCCTTCGGGTAGTGATAAAGCAGGATATCAAATCAAAACTCTTCTTCTTCTTCTTCTTCATTGTTGTCCCATCACCACTTCCTGGGCAGTTCCCCAGCTGTTTCTTCCCACCATTCCTCTGAGTTTAACCAGTCCATGACAGCAAGGTACCAATGGCATCTTGAGGGAAGGAGAACCCTGTTCTCCCCATGCATGCAAATGGAATTGTGTTTTTGTGTATGTGTGTGTGTGTGTGATCACCTGAAGAGCATTTGTGAATAATGTCACAAGTAGCTTTGCTCTCCCTTCATCTTTGCTATCTCATCCTTGCCATCCCTATCCTGGCTCCAGCTGTCATCTTGTCTTAGTCTCCATGACTGCAAATTAACTGGTGTTGTCAGTGATTGCTTTTAAGCTTTTACTGCACCAAATTTATAAATTATTCTGTCACTAATGCCCAGCCTGGCCATTCCTTTATTGTAATTGAAGACAATGATGACTTTTCCTGTCAAATCTAATAGTTATGGGGATACCAGCAGCCAGGTTCTGAGGGTCTATCAACAATTTAAAAAGAGCTCATACTATTCTTCCACTCACACAAAAGACTCATAAAATGATCTATTCTCATTATAAACCCTCTAGAAATTCTTCCCATCATTCACATTTATATTCCACAAACATCCATTTGAAACTGAGAGAATTTTAAGAATATTTCTAGCCATTGTCTTCCTCCCCAAAAATAATTTTTTAAGGAAAAGTAATATGGATTCCAATATGCTTGTGTTGTTGTTGTTCTTGTTGTTGTTATTATATCTCCAGTATACAATCTCATAGAATCATAGAGCTGCTTAGCTTCACAAATGTGCTAACATGCAGTAAGGCTCATATTGTAGGTTGTTTTTCATATGTGTGGCGATATTTTGCTGGGAGCCATCTATTGCCACACCCCTTCCTGCCATTTTTGCTTCCTGGTATCTCTCCCTCTCAGTAACTGGTAGGGATGCTCAGTGTTTGAAAGGCAGGTTAGCTATGCCTCCCCGCCGACACCACCCCACCAACTGCTACAGCTAATGCCTTCACATGTAACAATGCTCTGAATGTGATCCCTCAAATGTTGCTGGACTCCAACATTTTTGCCACCTCTTTACCTTCTTGCTTGAGGTCTGCACCAGTTGTCCTAGCTCTTGCCAAGATCCGACAATCAAGCTTGAATATTGTCAGGGAACTGCCATCGGAGCCAGGAGTGGAGGCAAGGCTCCCGAGCGATGCCGGAGAAGGGCCCAGCAGGGAGAGAGGGAACTCATCTACTGGGGAAGGAAATCAGCGTGACACCAGGGAGAAAGGGGAGCAGAGGAGGGCTTCGGAGAGATGGCTCCAGGACTCTTTGCCAGAGACCAGCGGGGAGAGCACGGGTCCTCCGCCGGCCACACCCACCCTGCGCAGAAGACTTCCGCGCAGGGAGGCTAGGCGGAGACTTGGCGTCAAAGAACTTTTATGCTGGAAGAAGTTCAGGAAACGCCCACTGACGGATTCTGCCAGTGACTGATACAGCTGCGGAGTCAGGGCTGTGCAGCCAGGGAAAGGTTTAACCAGGCAACCTTGCCGAGAGTAGCGGCAACTTACGCACGAGCAACCCCAATTCCCATTACAAATATGAAGCTGCAGTTCCAGATCATACAAGGGAGGAGCACCACAATTCAAAAGGAGCGGGGTGGGTTGACTTTCTAGGTCCCACCTCCTGGTCCTTGCGTTGGAAAAATGCTACAGAGATACATTTGCCATGTGCTTCTGCATACAGCATGAACACTGAATTGCCCATGCTGGGATAGAGGAGAATTTGGGAAATAAAATAAAAGAATCAACTCGTATTCAGGTACTTCATCGCCTCTTTCTTTCTTTCTTTCTTTCTTTCTTTCTTTCTCTATCTCTCTCTCTCTTTCTTGCTTTTTTCCCCTGCATTGATTTAAGGTCATGATTAATCTGCAGAGTTTAATCAGCTCTGGCCTGGATTTATTGTGAAATTGCACAGTTCAGATGTGTGCAAACGGTTAACAAGACAGATGTAGAATGAACAACATAAAAGAACTCTTCCTGTGTTATGAGCAGAATCAATTTCAATAGCAATCACATTATTGCAACCCGCTCAGAATAAAGGTCACTGCAGTTCTTTGGCTAGATGACAATATAGCTGTTGTAATGCTGGGCCATAGGCAGCTTAAAGAGCTGGAGAAGTGGGGAAACGTGAGGCTTGTTTTCCATGAAAGGGCCTTGAGAGAAAGTAGGAAGGAGAACAAGACCAGTGACAGCAGTCAGGTACGCAAGGCTATTGATGACTGTTGCCAAGCCAAAGCCTGACCCTGAAGCTTTATAGGCTTACCAGCACAGGGAAATCAATGCATTGCCTGCATGGAAGCAATCAGCCTACTGCAACCTTCCCTGATCTTGTGCCCTCCATGTTTTGAAGTACAAAGCCCAACAGCCTCAGAATAGCCAATGTCAGGGATGATGGGAGTTGTAGTCCAACAACATACAGTATGGAGGGCATCGGGTTGCGGAGTCTTCAGAAATATCACAGTCTTTGGAAGATATCCAAACATTGTTATAAATAAATGTTTAATTATTGGCTCCATTATTTGTTACTGGAATCATTGGATCCATTGCAACCGAGTCAGCCCTAGACTGGTGCCTCAATACAGTGGTAGACTGCATGAGGGGTATTAAATTGAACTGGAAAGACAGAGGCCTTGTGGGTGGTAGATTTCCATGTTTGGTTTGAGAGATAGGTCAATTGCTTGTTCTGCATGAGGTTTCACTCTCTCTGAAAGAGCAGGTTTGCAACTTGAGGGTATTGCTTCATCCATTTTTTTGTAACTAGAGGCCCAAGTGACCTTTGCAATTAGGATTGCTTTCTATCAGCTTCAACTGGTATGCCAACCATGACAGACCCTCCAAGCGTCCCTATTTTCCAGGGACATCCTTGATTTAGAGAAGCCATCCCAGTTTATATGCTGGAAGCTGCCCAGGGTGGTTGGGACAACTCAGTAAGATGTGTGGGGTATAAACAGTAAAATGATCATTATGGAATGGGACGTCCCTATTTTCATCGGAGGAATGTTGGAGGGTATGCCATGACCATGTTCTGACAACTCCATTCCTGATTATTGTAACACACCTGATGTGGGGCTGCCCTTGTATCTGTCCCAGAAGCTGCAGCTAGTGGAGAAGGTAGCAGCCAGACTGCCTATACAAACGGGTTACTGGCGGCATGCTATTCTGAGAGAATTTCTGTTCTTTTAATGGACAAATTAAAAGGCATTGACCCAGACAGAACTGAAAGGACTTTCCAGGACAAAAGATGACAACCATCTAGCCTATTATATTGAAGGTTATGAAAACTGCTATATAAAATTAATAGATGATACAACCTTGTGGTGTTTCTCTGTAGGCCATGCAAATCTTCCCAACAAACTGCACTTGTCAGCTCCAACCCTGTCTTTATTAGAACCTAACTCCACAGTTTCTTCTTTCCAAATCTTTCAGTTTCCACCATTGTTTTAGAGAATATTCACTCTTCCTTCCCTCCACCTCCATTCTACCCTACACTTTTTGCATTCTTCTGCTTGATTGTGTTATTTTCCGCGGAATTGCTTTGCCACTTGGGGCTGCAAGAGAAAGAAAAATATCTCTCCCAACGTGATGTTTCAGAAACAATTAAGGCTGGATTTTCTGTATTGATGTTTGAAATGTTAGCACAGCAAGCAGACACAAGACGGGTTGCCTAGAGGGCTGGGCTCCTGGTAAAGTATTGTTCTTACTTGCAACTCACAACGCCTTGTGCTTAAAAAAGAAAGAAAGACAAAAAATGAAGAACTCTAAAGCAACAGTAACTTTTGAGAAAACGAAGTTTCTCGTCAAATATTTGTTCAACAAAAACCCAAGTGTAAGTCCCCCTCCTCACAGTGTTAGACTCCTCTAGTCCAGCATTCTGTTCTCACAGTGGGCAACCAGATGCCTATGGGAAGCCTGCAAGTGAAATTCTTTACAATATTTTTGCTATGCTTTTATATATCAAAATTATCTGTTCAGGGTCTCTGGAAGGGCTGGCAGTAAAGGACATACGCAGAGGAGAAAAACATGAAACTCTCAAAAACCAAGTGATATCAGTACTCTGTCTTAATGATATGTACAGACAATCCTCGTTTTGCATGGGGGTTGAAATGTTATCAATAAGTATCACCGTTCGTGAAGCCTTTAATGTGTCATGGGATATTTTCATTGTTGTTTTTTGCTGTAGTGCAACACTGCTACCCTTCAGGATAATAAAATGAAAATAATAATAATAAGGCTTACATCCAAGGAGGGGAGAATGGGACTGTAGCCATAAATGCTTCAATAAATATATAAATCATAGCTGTGATTCTTGCAATGTAGGGGATTGGACTTCAAAATCTGCAATTCAGTAAGCAGGAACAGTAGAGTTGACATGTCATCTCTTACAGGATAGCACTTTTGGATACTATGTTGATTGCTTTTTCATTTATACCCTTTAATTTTTTGCCAGAAAGGAAGCCAAAGCATCACTACAAGAATGTTGCACATATTTGCCTCACCTTAAAAATTGGGGCGGGGGGTTATGGAAAGAAGAAGAATAAGCTTCCTATTGAGCTTGGAATTCAGCTGGCTTCCATGTATGGAGGTAGAGGTTCAGGCCTTTGCTAAACTACTCCCTAGAAAGTATTTAGGCTGCAATCCTGGATATGCTTTTACCTTGGAGTAAGTCCCATTGAACTTCAGTGGGCTTCCTTCTTAGTAGGTATGCAGGACTCTGTGCTGTTAGCAGCAAATGGGGGGCTGGTCCAGGGTCATCATACACCCCACAATGCCACTGTGGTGTAGTGGTTCAGAGCGGTGGACTCGCAATCTGGTGAACCGGGTTTGATTCCCTGCTCCTCCACATGCAGCTGCTGGGTGACCTTGGGCTAGTCACACTTCTCTGAGGTGAGCCCCACTCACCTCACAGAGTGTTTGTTGTGGGGAAAGAAGGGAAAAGAGATTGTTAGCCACTTTGAGATTCCTTAGGGTAGTGATAAAGCAGGATATCAAATCCAAACTCTTCTTCTTCTTCCTCAAGGCAGCCCCAGGCAGCCAGGCTAGCTCTGCCTCATGCTCCCAAGGCTGCATCTTCAACTGGGGGACTGGGAGAGCCTTGATTGGTTTGCATTACGGTGGAACATTTTTTGTCAGAACTTTGAAGTCCACCCCCCCCTTTATTTATTGTTTCTAGAGTGGGGGTCAATGCTGTTCCTCCTTGGGAAATTGGAGGAAAACCCTGACATAGCCACGCTTCTGGATGGCACTCAGCATCTCTATCTGCCACCAAAACCTCCCAGGCGGCTGCAAAGAGCTGTGACAGGGCCTCACCAGCTCCCAGCTAGGCAAATGTTTGTTTTTTGTGGGAGTGCATGTCAGCATGCAGAGGGCCAGGAGGCCAGCTGGCTAGCCCCAAGCTGGGCCGTCTCCTTCCAGTCTTCCCGCTTTGAAGACCATCGGCATCTGCTCCGACATAAATCAGCGACCCGGGCTTCAAAACCAGGGCACACTATCAGCAGAGTGAACTGCACACACAGAATAGGCGTGAGGCTTGTGGAAGCATACTACAACTACAGATTTATTAATCATAAATCAGGACAAAGAAACATGTCGTCTATCTCTCTTGTCTTCTCAGAGAGAACTGGAAAAGCAAAAGCTATACACAACGGAAGTTCCCAGCAAGCTGTGCTGGAATGTAAATAGACCTGTGACACGCAACAATTCCACACCTCTGCTCCTTAAGGTGGAATGGAAATGTCAACAGCAAAGAGCTGACAGGGCCTCACCAGCTCCCAGCCTGGCAAATGTTTGTTTTTGTGGGAGTGAGACATGGTGGGATGGGGCGACGCCATTTTCTGGTTTGCTTCGGGCAGCAAAATGTATTGGGCCAATTCTGGCAGAAGAAGAAACAGTAGCTACAAAACAGTAGGGTGCCCCTTGAGAAAAGGGGAGCATGCTGATGAAACCTAGCACTCTCAATTTTCTCATTGTCTCTTTATCTTTCTGTCAGCATTAGGACTTCTATATTACTGAGAATGTTTCAGAGAACAGAATTTTGGAGCTTTTCTTCCCTAGGGCTTCCTTCCTTTCTGTTTTAATTTCTTTATTTCATACTTGTTGCTTCTATATAACTTAAAAGTTTTTCGAGATCAACCTACAGTAAGAATAAAAAGAAACAATATTTAAACCCCACTTATTTCAGTGAGGTTTAAATTAAGGTTACCAGATTTTTTTCAATGAATCCAGGGACACTTTTCAACTTCAGTTGAAGGGGATGGATTTTGTCAGGGGGCTGATTTGTAAATCCGGGGACTGTCCCCGGGAAACGGGGACGTCTGGTAACCTTAGTTTAAATGTGGTTGCTTTTTTATTCCTAGTGTATTTGATTCTGATTATTTGGATTCTTATTGTAAAACCCACCAATTAAAATATAGAAAGAACAGCAGGAAGAAGAAATGAAACCTCTCCTTTCAGAGACACTAGACCCTCTATTATCATATACCAGGGACAAATTATAGGAGATGTGCTACTTCAAGGTTTCATAGGTAGCTGAGACTACCGGGCTCCTCAAAGCAGCAGACAGGAGTAGACAAATCTCAGTCTGATCCCCCAAGCCTGCTTGGTGTCCCTGGACTTGTTTGACAACTTTACATATTGTCTTCAAAAATCAAATAACTTTCTGAAGTCTTCAAAAAGCAGGTTAGTCTGTGAACCACAGGTCAGAAAATAGTTTCACTGGTTGGCCACTCTGAGGACAGGCTTTTGTGTGAAGGTCCAGGGCCCTGGAGTGCTAAATGACCCCTTGACCACAGCCCCAAACACAATCCACCTGCCATGAAATGTGTCCTGCCACACACTTGGCGACCACTTGATTTTTCCATCATAGACAGATGGAGGAAGAAGGAAATTGCTTGTTGGGCTCCATTCAACTTGGGGAGCCACCAGCTGCACAGATCCAATCAAGAAGTACTATTACACTCTTTTTTTCAATTTTCACTCAGTCATAAATTGGCAAGAGCAGTCCAGTACTGACACATTTCTACTTCACAGAACAACTAGTAAGTAATGCTGAGGGACTTGGAAACCTCAAGCATTTATCTGCATTATGTAGTATTAATTGAGCCATGAATTCCCAAATGGACAATCAACTTGGCTCTTGGATTCTACAGAGCAGAGGTCATGATAACCTGCCTTAACCATTTCCTCTTTTGTTAGCCTTCTGTGGTTTTCCACAGTTCCAATGTCTAATAAATTGAGATTCAACAAGATGATTGGTGGTTCTGCTTGAGACAGGTATTCCCAGATGCAATCTATACAAGATTAATTTAATCTTGAACAGAACTGGTACGATCTTCATGTGCTTTACAGGCAGCAATGTACTTTTTTATGGTGCCTTGCTCAAAGTGGTCCAGAGCATAGTTTGAAGACACAATGTACATTCACCCTTTGGGAGCCATGCAGATTTGTGTCCAGAAAGGTCACATGCTGTGCTTTACAGAGAACTGCCCTCTGTTTGAAAGGCTTTTAGAGGGCAGTCTTCTATCTAAAGGACAGTCCAGTCCAAAGGCAATTTAAAGAACTCCGGGTTGTTGTTTTTTAAAAGGAGAGCAAAACAAATCTTGAGAGGGGGTTGCAAGGCACATGTGACTGTTGGGTCCTGCTAGGACTCCGGTAATGGTTGCTGAATACTGAATACTGATACTGGGTTTTGTTTTTTTGCCTATGTGAGAAAAGAATGTAAATCCTGACAGGAGTGGGTGTGTTTAGCTTTAATAATATGTATGGATGCTTTCAGGACATCTAAGAGGTCTGAAAACATGTCTGAATGAGTTCTTAATCCTGGTATGCCTCAGAAAACCACTCACTGGACATCACAAATGGGAAGAGTGCTGTCCTATGCAGGTCTTGGCCTTCCATGGCATCTGGATGGCCACTCTGTGAAGAGGATGCTGGACTAGATGGGCCTTTAGCCCATGGCTGACCTACCCATGAGGTAGGGTGAGGCAACTGCCTCAGACAGCAGGATCCACAGGGGCAGCAGATTCAGCTTCTAAAAATGCATTGCCTGCTGCCGTTGTTGCACTGGCAGCGACAGCTGTGACATCATCATCATCATTTTTGCCATCAATTTTGATTTTAATTAATTTTTATGATGTTTTTATAATGTTGCACTGTTTTAGTGTTGTTAGCCACCCTGAGCCCGGCTTCGGCTGGGGAGGGCGGGATATAAATAAAATTATTATTATTATTATTATTATTATTATTAATAATAATACCCTGCCCATCTGGCTGGGTTTCCCCAGCCACTCTGGGCAGCTTCCAACCGAATATTAAAAACACAATACAGCATCAAACATTAAAAACTTCCCTAAACAGGGCCGCCTTCCGATGTCTTTTAAAAGTAAGATAGTCACTTATTGCCTTGACATCTGCTGGGAGGATGTTCCACAGGGCAAGCACCACTACCAAGAAGGCCTGGTTCCCTGTAACCTCACATCTCGCAGCGAGGGAAGAGGGAACCTCCAGAAGGCCCTCAGCGCTGGACCTCAGTGTCCGGGCTGAATGATAGGGGTGGAGACGCTCCTTCAGGTATATAGGGCCAAGGCCTGTGACTGGGGCTGGATCTGCCACCTCCTTGACCGTCACCCCCCATGCCTCTTCTACCAAAGCCTTTTGGTGAACAGGAGGTGCTACTGGTCTGCTCCCACGCTTGTTCCTGGTGTAGACCTTAACTCACCCTTTCTTCCCTGGCATGGAGGCTCCATTCTGTGGTTCATCTCACATGTCAAAATGCCTTTGGCTTGATCCACCAGGGCTCTCCTTGTGTCCTTATCCTGGATTAGTCTCCTCTTTCCCGCTTTCTTATTTACCTCTACGTTTATTGTACACTTATGGTTTGTTTATTTAGAACTGTGTTTGTGCTATATAGAGCTTTCTTCCACTTCCATTTAATATGGGAGGGGGGGAGATAAGCTTTCTGCTCTCCCCCTCCCCCTTTTAATAAAATATGTCTTTGTGCATGTCAACTCACATTTACATCTGACTGCTGAAATGAAATTCTTTGGTTAGGAAGGAGAACAAAGGCGCATCAGCCAAGTCATGAGCATGAGGTGCAGCCATTATCCTCGGCTTTAGATAATTCTTCCACCATGAAAGGAAGCACAATGTCGGCCTCCACAATAGTAGAGAAGCAAGGATGGAGGTGAAAAGTTCAGTCAGCAAGTTACTACATTATCTTTTGTGGAAGCTACAGCAGTGAAAATACTCCGCTTTGGGTCTTTCTATTTATAGTTTCTCATTTAATTTATAAATGTTAGCATAAGGCAAGTATGATTTATGACTACATGTTTCTCATCTCTTTCCTGCTTCTATTGTAGATATTTCAGCCGTTTTGACTTCAGCCTGTCACTCTTCCCATCTAGCAGTACTTGCTCATCACGAAACCTAAGGCTGGTCTTTTCTTTCTCTCTCTCCCCTGACCCAATATAGTGGTACCTCAGGTTAAGAACTTAATTCGTTCTGGAGGTCGGTACTTAATCTGAAACTGTTCTTAACCTGAGGTACCACTTTAGCTAATGGGGCCTACCACTGCCGCAGAGCAATTTCTGTTCTCATCCTGAAGCAAAGTTCTTAATCTGAGGTACTATTTCTGGGTTAGCAGAGTCTGTAACCTGAAGCGTCTGTAACCTGAAGCGTCTTTAACCTGAGCAACCACTGTATACAATGGGATACGCCTCTTGTCAAAGTTGTAGGCTCCAATGAAATAAATTCAAAGTCAAGGCAACCTATATATTTGCCAAGAATATAAGAATTTTGAAATCTGTACAGATTATTGTTACAGTATCATAGAATTGTTAAGTTGGAAGAGACCCCAAGGGCCATCTAGTCGAAACCCCTGCATTGCAGGAATCTCAGCTAAAGCATCCACGACAGATGGCCATGCACCTGTGAGTTTGCGGGTGTTAAAATCTAATTCAGCCTTCCGATCCCTGGATGCATCAAGTCTTAAGACAGAAGACAGGCTTGCTTCCAGTGTTGAGGTGATCACCTGGGTGATGGGTTATTACAGTAACAAAGGAAAGGTGATGGGCCATTATGAGAGCAAAGTAAAAGGGGCTCTGTGCCAGATGGTAAATTGGTGGGGCCCCTCCTTCAGCTCTTAGATAGTTAGAAGGACAAAGCCTGAGTTAGAGAGCACAATTTGCTGTGATGTGACCTAGAGGGGAAAAGCTGCGGGCTGAAAAAGCAGGAAAAGAGCCATGACTGAACTGAATTCAAGGTTGTGGCTATGGGAGAAACAGGATCTTTTTGGGGTGTTGATGCCATGAACCTCTCTAGAGTGACTGGGGCAACTCAGTCCGATGGGTGGGTACAAATTGTTGTTGTTGATTGTTATTGTTGTTATTGGCTCAGGTTGTATATGTGTGTAAATAAACCATATATCATAAAGACACCACAGTCTTGCCTGTGACTTATTCTCAAAAGAAATCACAAATCCTGGATAAGAGCCTGGAATCCCTGGAATCTCACACCACTTGGAGATCAGGCTAACTTGCAACATTAGGTTGATTTGCATAATTTCTCCTCTGTTACATCATTTTATTCTTTGTACTCTCAGTACAGAGAACAGCAATGAGATATTTGAGCACCCCTCCCTGCTCCCGGTCAGTGGAAATCTTAGTGGAAATTTCTCCTCTGGCTTTTGATTTAACACAGAGCATCACTTTCAAGCATATCTTCCGAACCACCAGGAAAACGTGTGAGAGAGAGAAAGAGAAAGGTGAATTGTCTACACCCAGTACCACATACTGGTATTGCATGCAGCTGCAGCAAATTGAAACAATTATAACAGATAATAATTTGGTAACTTCACACGGGAGTTGGTAAGAAGGACTTAGCCTTTTCGCGCTGTATCAAGCTAATGATCCTCTGCCTCCTTTTGCACTTGCTCTTGCATTGGTTCCTGGGTGATGGCATCCTGGCTTTCCCTGCACTACAGCTTGTCAAGCTCCGATGGGACATCCGTCATGTAAAACAGCACATAGCAGCTAGGAGCTGTGGCAGCAATCACCAAGAGCCTTAGTCCCTGCAGTCCTATGTCAGCTTGTAAGATGAGGCAACTGCCAGGGTAGCATCTGCTGTGTTTGGCTATTGCCAATACATCTGTGTCAAGGAAACTGATCAACAACGTTCAACAACCCCATATTTCTAATTTCTTTTTTTATTTCCCCCCCCCCCACTGGCCCATTTGTTGGGATGCATATGATTCCATACGCCTCTCACTTGGTGGGGCTAAGCCACAACGCTAACTTCCTAGCAGCAGTGTTGCTACTATGTACCTAAAGGGTGAGGACAACGCACTGGAGGTGTCAGGGTTGTGTGGGTGCACTGGTGGGAGAAGTGGGTTGGTTCCACTGGAGCGCCTTCACCACCCCAACCTCCCC
Source organism: Podarcis raffonei (assembly GCF_027172205.1). Classification (NCBI taxonomy): domain Eukaryota; kingdom Metazoa; phylum Chordata; class Lepidosauria; order Squamata; family Lacertidae; genus Podarcis; species Podarcis raffonei. The sequence continues at coordinate 18,102,108 of NC_070608.1, read as the reverse complement.
ACCACCTCACCCTCTCAGTAAGCAGCTGGCAAGCTAACAATGTGGATCCACTCAATGAGCTACTGGTTAGGTGAGAAGGGTTGACACTGCGCTGGGCCCAGGAGTAACCCATGAAACGCGGTCCAGGACCGGTCCAGAATCTGAAGGTTCTGCTGGGAGTCAGTCCAACCGGGCCAAGGCAGGAAACAAGGCAAGGACAGGGGCAGGTTCTAGCATACAGAAATGTTGCTCCCGCAACCTGGGGCAGGGTCCGACAGCCTTTTATCTTTGTCAGGATAGCAGCCAGTCCTGATCCTTTGGCGACTCACTTCCCTGTTTCGCCTGAAGGAGAGCACTCCTCCTGCGAGTACTCAGATCTCTCCTTCTCTCAGACCTTAGTCTCTGCAGCTCGGGAGACGTCGGTGGGTTACTAGACCCAGAGGACGCCTCAGCCTCACCTGACCCAACTGGTAGTGGAGCAGCTATAAGTGATGGCCCAGCTGAAGGCAACAAGGTAATCCCTGCATCTGGAGCCAGAGCAGGCTCAGGCCCCTGACTCGACCCAGAAGGTTCTTGTTGCAGGGGGACCTGTGCAGACTGGGACTCTTCAGGATCAGGCACTAGACTTGGTTCAGATGATGCCTGAGGCAAAGGATCCAGTGCAGACTGAGTCTCCTCTGGTTCCAAGTCCAAGCCCAAGTCCCAGGCCATCACAGATGCAATATGTGGTTACACATGTGATTGCACCATCTATGTGCAGTCCTTAGCATGTGGGATCACATATTAGAAAAGTAACTCCGATGTACCCGTGACTGCTTCTGGAAGGCATTTCACTGAATTCAGTTCTTGCTGAACTCTCTAAATGAATTCATTGGTTCAAGTCAGGATGCAAACCTTGATGTAATGTGCACCTCAAATTCTTTTAATTTTAATCTGTGAGAGAAATTTTCCCTTTCAAGTACAGAGGCTCATGCCAAATTCTCCATCAGTCAGATTTTATTCAGCAATTCATCAAAGAGTCTGCAATAGCTTTCACTTCGGACACACACTATGTAGACAAAATATATGTCATCCGAGGTGTTCATCCTTTACCCAGCCACCTACCGCCAACCCATTGCCTCCCCCTCTCCAACCCAGCCACAGTTATTGGAAATGCAACACACTAACTCAACCCATTTTTACTTTACGAATCAAAACCCTCCTTGTACCTTATATGGAGCTGTTCTTCGCTTTAATATTCAACCGTTATGTTACTCCTAAATTGGTTCTTATCAGTTTTGTGGTCAGGTTGTATGCTTGCATAAATGACTGATAATGCGTTTAACAAAAAAAAAAAATCCTCTCAAATCTAAACTGGATAATAACTTGTTTCCTTCTTCTTTCTCATTCACCCACCTTCTTCTAAGCTCTCCTTGACCAGCTAGCTTTCTTGTTCTGCTGTTGTGTTTCTGGCTGTAACTCTGGAACAGAGCGACACTGAAGCCTCTAGCCCCAAATATCCTCCAACTTTCTTTTCCCCAGTATGGAATTCCCCACTGGAATGCAATTAACCACCCCATGCCAGTTGATACTTTCAGCTGTGAGCCACCAAGTGTGGAATAATTAAGAGATGAGAAAAACGGAAAAATAATATGCATTTGCTCATTCCTATCAACCAGCTCCAGTGGATGTTGAAACAACTCTATCTTCACACACCTGCCTGCTAAGCATCAAACATTTTTGATACTGTCGAAATGACTCGACAACAGTTATCTCTGCACTGCTATTAAAGCATTAGTCATTTTTATCTTCTATATGTTAATAGCTTTAATGGAGAAAAATGTCCTCCCCCAGCCTTCAGATCTCATCTCATGGTCTTTTTACTGCACATCAACCCTCCCACACATCCCCAATGAGGCACATTTTTGTTCATAAATTACTTTCTTTCAACCCTCTAATTGCAGGGAAAGTTCAAATTAGATCCTGAAACATTAAGAATTCATCCACTGACCTGCATCTAATATCTCAGGGAGCACTGCAGTAAACAAGTGTAAATGAAGAGGAGTAACTGGTACTGAGTATTAATTGCCCTGTATAGAAAATAACCTTTGCTCTGAAGCACAGAGGAAAGTTGTGGCTGTATTCATATACTCTAGAAAGGGAGAACAGTACCGGTTTATTTACAATAGAAATTCATTCAAAGGTTGTGGTCATTGCAATCCCAAATCTTATAGTAACATCTCGTATACTTTTTATGAATCTATTGCATGATATGTCATACTGTTCTCTCACTTGCATCAATGAGTTTTATATGTGTTGATAATAAGTGCAGTCTTATATTTTAACCATTTAACAACATGCATACTCATGATACAGTACTTTGCTCAGAAAATGATCTCTGCACTCCATAGCAAAGTATGCATGTGTAAGAATGAATGTGTTTATTCAGCAATAAGCTCAGAATTCATACCTTTATAAAAAATATGTTTGTGATACCTTATTATGTGCATTTGTTTTGGAGGGGAAGGCGTGCCCTATTTTGGATACTGCACCAGGCATGTCAAACACCTTAATCCAGCCTTGGAAAAGCTTGTGGATCCTTTTAAAATGTAGAAAGGAAGGGTGACACAGCTATAAGTGTAATCTACTTCTGAAGACAATTGTAAGGAGTTTTATTTAATATTGCAAGCAAACATGCAGCAAAATTCTGACTTTTTCTGAGATAATAATTCACTTCTTACTTATTTAAAACAGCTACTCTGTTTTTTTGAACTATTGCTGTAATAAATCAAAGGTTGGATTTGTTAAGTTGTGGGCGAACATATCAGACGACACAGCGATTCTTCCAAAGCAACTCTTTATTTGTAAGCTGGAACAGAACTGAACTGAGGAGCTCAGTCAGCCTGCTTATATAGAGCTCCAGAACAATCATAACTGTTGCAACTTTCTAAAACTATCCAATCACTGAACGTCACTTTCGATCCTTCATTTGCATAACTATCTACAGTATCCCCCTGCTGGCCCAGGGTGAGAACTTCAGTACATAACAGGATTCAGCTAACTTTAACCCAGGATAGAACCACTGAAATTAAAGGATCTAAGTTAGTCACGATCAATTAAATTCAACATTAGTTGAATATGACCCTAAGTCACTATATACCTGTAGAACCTGTTATCTTCCAAGGAAATTGTTACCTCCCAGATGTTGTTGGACTCCTACCCCCATCATCCCTGACCATTGGTCATGCTGGCTAGAGCTAATGGGAGCTGAAATCAAACAATATCTGGGAGGCCGCATTTTCTCCACCCCCTGCAGTAGAAGGAGCAACAGAAGCTGATCCTGTGCCTACACCAGCAGTGATAAAGGGCTTCTTATATTTCATTATATACAGAGAAGGTTGCAGTGTGACAGCTTATGCTGAATTACAGGGTGTTACGTCACCTTGCAGATGTTTGTGCAAAGATATATTTCGAAAGCTATAATCAAGCAATATGGATAATAAAATATCTGGGCAAGACAAGAGATTCATGCTGGAGTTTGGGGAACAGTCTGTTTCATGTGGGAAAGAGACCTTTGCTTTACAACTTGCATGAATACTTGTGCATATCCCGGGTCTTAGCTGTGCAGGTATTTGCTGTTTGCTTGAATGCCATGGGAGCACATACTCCAAACAAAAGATGGCAGCCCCATGTACCCACGCTAACAACTATCTTTATTTCTATACTGTGTCCTTGAAAGGTTACCAGTGGCCCCATAGGTACACAGAGGCCACCATATCTTTCTCTCCCAAAGAGGGAACTGCATGTTCTCTCTGTAAAGTTACTTCCTGGGACCATTTTAAAGCAGTTTTTTTAAAAAAAAAATTACACAGAAGGGAGGGGGATGAGTTGCTTGAAGCAGCTGCAAAATGTTAAAGAAAGACGCAGCCCTCAGATCAGATCATAAGTACAGTACAGTCTCATACATGGATTAGTTTATTGGCAATACAACTAAAATCTTCTGGTCTACTTTCCAATCCTCACATGAGTCCAAGTGGGGCAGAATGGGTTGGTCTGCTCCCTAATCAACATTGAAATGGTGTGTGTGTGTGTTGTATGTATTTCTCTAGATCACTGGCTTATATGCCTCAAACAGAAAGAAAGATGGCTTCCTAAAACTACCTATATGGAGAGTCAACTCTCCCCCCCCACCAATACATTGTCCTTGTAAGTTAACCTTGCACCCCATAGGTTCCTGGAGGAGAGCAACCATTTTTTTCTCCCTGTGTACAATTCCCTAGGAAGGGACGGCACATTATGATGTATAGCCAGCAGCCCAGTAGCCTCCCTCTCAGGAGGTTATACCTGCCTACCAAACAAGTCCATCACTGAACCTGTCCATTAGACTCCAGCTTGCCTTAAACCAGTAGGGGTGAAACGGCAAGAATTCCAAACAGGCAAAGGTCCTTCCATCGAGGCAGCTTCCACTTATCATGCAGAACTCGATGTCCAGGTGACGCACTTCTGCAGTACATTGTCAGAGCATCGCCAGAGATGCAGAGGCCATCCTGATGTCTGTTGAAGGGACACAGGTTGCCATTCGGAGTATGACCTTATCTCCCAGAGGAGCAAAGCAGCTTAGTCCAATCAGCTAGAGAGGGCCAGGCAGCAATAAATCTCTGTCCTTTCTTCACTCGCTTCTACACCTTTGCCGGTTTGCCTCAATTCCACAGCAAAGGTGAGCTGGAAACTAAGTACTCTGGAAGCAAGGCGTGTGTGCATGTGATGAGGGGGGAGGAGAAGAGCTAGAGAGAGAGAGAGAGAGTAGGAGGCAGGCAGGCAGGGAGAAAATATGCATCCCCCTTCTTTTCCCAACACATTCAGTTACACATTTAATTTTACCTATATGGAAATAATTACTATATAAGAAAACCTGTGCCTACCGTAACATGTAAAGTATCTTGTGAATGTTTTCCAGTTCCTGCGTCTCAAGAATATGATAGCTTACTTCATGCATCTGATTAAGAGCCATTCTAGATTATAACTTTCCCATTTCTCAGTCAATCATTCGTAATGAAAAATCTACTTTCCTAGCATAGAGATATCAACAAACAAAAATATGAGATATGGCTCATCGTGCAATTAGTTTCCCTACTCCCATTCAGCTATGAGAAAAGAAAGACATGTCAGTTCACATTGTTGTTTGAAACCAGCATTTCCTTCTCTGTTTCTCTCCATCTCTGCTTTACTCAAATTTCTGCTGTTGTTTTAAACCACTACTTTCCCTTTCTCGGTGTCCCTCCCAACTGCTGTTGTACAACTTGCCTTCACTCTTGTTCCCCTATCCTGCTCTCACGTCATGCAAATCCAGGATTGTGATGAAGCACAACAAATCCTCCATTGGGGGTAGAATGATGACATTATTCCATTTGTTATTATATAGAGAGAAATAACTAAAGCTCTTAGAACCACAGGCTGTTATCAGTGTATATATGCTAGAGACAGATCACTGGTCACAGATATTGCATTTACTCCTGCTGACATGCACCACTACCAGCAGCAATAATTTAGGAAACCCCAGAGGTCACACACAGAGAGCATGCAAGTGGTTAGCTAAAAAAAAAACCTATTAATCGAACAGAAGTAATTTTTTGCTGATTAATGGCTTCTTCCCCTCCCCAGGTTTTCTTTCAATAACCATTCATGTACTAAATTAAATACACAAGAATATACACACTGGGTGATAAATTTTGCATTTGATTATGGGAAAATGCATGGTAAGGTGTGTGCGCATGTGTATAGTTGCAGAAGAGAAATTGATCTGTAATATTCCAGGTTTCTCTGCTCATCCTGCAGACTCCCCAAGACATATCTTTCACTTGCCTGTTTGGAATTTGCTCTTAAACTGAGATACTGGGTGGTGTTGAACTAAATATTTGCACTAGCACAAGGATTATTGCTAGTGTAAGGGACGCTGGTGGTGCTGTGGGTTAAACCACAGAGCCTAGGGCTTGCTGATCAGAAGGTCGGTGGTTCGAATCCCCGCAACGGGGTGAGCTCCCGTTCCTCGGTCCCTGCTCCTGCCAACCTAGCAGTTCAAAAGCACACCAGTGCTCTCACAAGTGGGTTGCAGATATGTTGTGCATATCTTACCCACAAAGTGTTGGTGAGTATTTGTCTCTTGCATTCTGCAAATCTTCCCACCCTTAGTCTGCATTCTGCAGCCTCCCCAGCTTCCCACACCTCAGTTAAAGCTGAGGAAAAGACATCATGGTGCAACTCCTCCTACAGAGCTTTTGCAGATCAGGAAAAGCTGTTGGCAGCCATGCCTTTCCCTTACAATTCCCTCTGAGAGTAATGGAATGTCATTGAGTCCCATCACACTCAGAGAGACTTGCTCTCGTAATTCAAAATGTGTAGCAGCAAGAGGCTCTGTGCTGGCTGGAAGATAGTAAAAAGGTAAAGGTACCCCTGACCGTTAGGTCCAGTCGTGGACAACTCTGGGGTTACGCGCTCATCTCGCTCTATAGGCCGAGGGAGCCAGTGTTTGACTGCAGACAGCTTCCGGGTCATGTGGCCAGCATGACTAAGCCACTTCTGGTGAACTAGAGCAGCGCACGGAAACGCCGTTTACCTTCCCGCTGAAGCAGTACCTATTTATCTACAGTGGTACCTCAGGTTAAGTACTTAATTCGTTCCGGAGGTCCGTTCTTAACCTGAAACTGTTCTTAGCCTGAAGCACCACTTTAACTAATGGGGCCGCCGGAGCATGATTTCTGTTCTCATCCTGAAGCAAAGTTCTTAACCTGAGGTACTATTTCTGGGTTAGCAGAGTCTGTAACCTGAAGCGTATGTAACCCGAGGTACCACTGTATTTGCACTTTGACATGCTTTTGAACTGCTAGGTGGGCAGGAGCTGGGACCGAACAACAGGAGCTATAGTGGAGCTTTTTAAATAGGAAAGCAATTAGATGTACAGAGGCAGTGCTGCAGCCATTGAATCACCCAGCAGAGAGATCTGTAGGAGTCAATCTGAGTCATTATGTACCTGGATCAGTTCAGGTGAGTCTGTTTTTGAATCAAGAGTTCTGTGGACTCGCACCATCGCCACTGAGCTAACCCTGATCTTTAGACATTTTCAGAACATCTAAAACAGGTTTAAAAAAAACCCTGTTTGGATAAAATGGAATAAGTTGTTCCTCCTCAAAGTAACAGGTATGATGCTATTCCTGGAGTGTATCTTACTATTATTTCATTACCATGAAATTTTTTTTTTGATAATACGCATGTCTTCCTGCATGTTTCTGAAGTCAAATTTGGTCAACATGTCTAGAAGCATATTCCACTATGAGCTCCGTATAAGCGTTTTGTCATCCTACCTGCAGACACTAAAGGATGAGCCAATATGCTGTGATAGACACACACAGTTTTCTAGCTGTCAGCTAGCCCAAACGTCAGTCAAAGTGATACACAACCCGCCTCCTGCAAACTATAAAGCACTTTTCAAAAATAAAAATTATGAGCAATATGTTTTAGATTTGTGGCTCACTAATGTTTGGGGGAAATATGCTTACAATGGTGCAGTATGAAATATAGCAGTTTCAGATGCCGCATAACCTTAGTTAACCCTACATGCTTTTCTGTCAAGCAGGGCTATAAATCAAGGGGAAACACTCCTGCATTGCTTGGATTTTCTTAGCATGGTCTGGATCTCACTGCTACCCTTATTACATTATTCAGATGCTGTCCCTCCCACCTCAATTTCTTTTTTTCCTCTCCTTGTGTAATGGTTATAGGGGTTGCTCGTGCATAAGTTGCCCCCACTCCTGGCTAGGTTACCTGGTTAAACCCTTTCTATCTGAACAGCCCTTCACTTCGTGGCTGTTTCAGTCGCTGGCAGAATCCGTCAGTGGGCGTTTCTTGAACTTCTTGCAGCAAAGAAGTTCTTTAACGCCAAGTCTCAGCCTACTCTCCCTGCGCGGAAGTCTTCTGCGCAGGGTGGGTGTGGGCAGTGGAGGACCCGTGCTCTCCCCGCTGGTCTCCGGCGAGGAGTCCTGGAGCCCCTTCGCCGATTCCCCCATCTGCCCCCCTTCACCCCTGGTGTTACGCTGATTTCCTTCCCCAGCAGATGGGCTGCCTCTCCCCCTGCTGGGCCCCTCTCCAGCATCGCTCTGGAGCCTTGCCTCCGCCTCTGGCTCCGATGGCAGTTTCCTGACACCTTGTTCCTCTGGAACATGCCCAAAGGAGAGCAGCAGAGGTGGTGAAGGGCCTGGAGACTTGCGGTGGGATCCTAACCGTGTCTGCTCTGAAGTAAATCCTATTGAATTTAAGTCAATGGTGTTAGGATTGCAGCCTTATGAGTAAAGATAGGTGTGCTTAACCTGGAGAAGCACTGATTAGGAGGTGATTTGGTAGCCATCTTCGAATATTTGAAGGGCTGTCACATGCATGATGGAGCAAAGTCATTTTCTGCTGACCCAGAGGACAGAATCTGTACCAAATGTAGACTAAACTTTAGGAAGAGCTTCCATGTTAACTTTTAGTAACTAGGCAGAAATTCAACAGGTGCAGAAACTTTACCTGTGGAATTTCACCTTTCCTCACCATGCCCTAATTTAGCATGTGTAATATGTGAAACTAAAGCAAGTCTTTATTGCTTACTGGATGGGGAAGCTAAAGTATGTCCCTTAACTTGCACAACTCCTTTCATCATCAAACACTGCCCATGCTGGCTGAGTAGAAGTCCATTAACATCTGGAGGACCACAGATTCTCCAGTCCAGAAGTAGAGGGGAGGAATATTAGAACAATGTAAAAGCTTAATCTTATATATTCTATCATCTGTCTATTTAAGCTACACTTCCTTACATTCAAAAGTATAAATGTAATCATAAACATAAACATAAAAGAAAGATGTTGAGTTATGTACATTATAATGCAATGATCTATATCTGTCTAACCTTATAACATTATATATGTTAAACACTCTATATTTTAAGAGCACCGGCTGTGGTTACATTTTATATGTCTCATAATAACCGCAGCAATTTTTTTGCAATTCAGTATAGCTTAGTCATCCTTTTTAGGGTTTCTTTTGATAGTGCTGGAGGATTCTATTTTTTAAACAAACAATAAAACAAGAGTATATAGTTTCAGGAGATACACACACACACCACTTTTAAAGTAAGGGGGTGTAAGCTTCAGTGAAGGGACACGGGTGACGCTGTGGGTTAAACCACAGAGCCTAGGACTTGCCGATCAGAAGGTCAGCGGTTCGAATCCCCGCGACAAGGTGAGCTCCCGTTGCTCGGTCCCTGCTCCTGCCAACCTAGCAATTCAAAAGCACGTCAAAGTGCAAGTAGATAAATAGGTACCGCTCTGGCGGGAAGGTAAACGGCGTTTCCGTGCGCTGCTCTGGTTCGCCAGAAGCGGCTTAGTCATGCTGGCCACGTGACCTTGGCCAATAAAGCGAGATGAGCACCACAACCCCAGAGTCGGCCACGACTGGACCTAATGGTCAGGGGTCCCTTTACCTTTACTTTAAGACCATGCATTGTGGATTAAGCTTGCACCATTTCAAGCAGATTCACCCAGAGGTTTCTTTGCAGGAAATGTTTAAAATTTATTTTTTAAAGAAGTTTCCAACTTCTTTTTTGAAACATTGCAGACTTGGTTGCCCCTTCTGAGGGGATAAAGTTTGCTAAATGATGGAGCTACTCTCGAGGAATAGCAGACTTTACCATTTGCGGGTAAGAATAAGGAAATCACACTTTCCTAGCTTTTGGGAAAGCTCACTTTCGGGGTGTCCTGGTTTTTCCTTTTTGAAATATGACAACCCTAGGAGAAAATGACCCATGTAAAGAGCAAATTTCTTTCTTTATTTCAGCATTCCTCCCCCAAATCAATGTGACTGGAATGGGAAAATAATTCACAGTGAATAAAAGCTAGATTTTTTTATCATTTTATCAAAATGAAACGCCACATTTCCACCCCCTCCCCTCTTGACCTCTGGGTGTTTCTCAAGTCAGCATGGTTTCATTTCTCAGGAAAGAAGATGGGGTGGGGTGGGGGTGACTGCACAGCCCTAATATAACATGTATTTTAAAAAAACAATAAAAAGAAACATTAAAAATGGGAGGTACAATCAGGGAAGACAGGAGATGATAGTCAGCTATAAGGCACTGACAGTGAAAATGTCAGGCACAGAGATACATCTATGCACACTTGCTTCCACACCTATAAAGTCAGTGTGCAAAGGGAGCTTCTCAATAAAATGTGAATATCCCCATCCTTACCTCCAACCTTCCAGAGTAGATTTTGGGGGTGCACAGAGGAGAGGAAATAAAGTCCCCAATGCACAAGTGGAAGCTTGTTCCACTGGTGTGCAGACAGAAATGGATGTCACCCACTGAAGTTTACTTGGGAGTAAATATGCATGCTGATAGCATATCTGAGCATCTTGCAGTTTCAGATAGACAGTGAAAAGCTTTTGGCATGGAAATATTATTAATGTATACAGTGGTACCTCGGGATGCGAACGGGATCCGTTCCGGAGCCCCATTCGCACCCTGAATAGAACGTAAGACGCATCTGTGGGTCACGTTTTGTCACTTCTGCGCATGCATGTGACGCCATTTTGACCATCTGCGCATGCGCGAGTGGCGAAACCCGGAAGTAACACTCTCCGTTACTTCCAGGTCGCCACGGAGCGCAACCCGGAAATACTTATCCTGAAGCATATTTATCCTGAGGTATGACTGTATATAGAACCTGTAGGTCAGTGAAGGAGATCTGAGGTTGCAAATGACTAGGCAGTTGTCCTCTTGTTAACATTTTTTGCACATCATATAACCATGGGTAATATCCATGCTTGCAAAAAGGACTTCTGGCATGCATATCTGGTCTACAGGCCTATTAGATTAGCCATAGTGATCAGTAGTTAATGTGTTGAACCCGTGAGCTGGCCAGAGAAGACAGTTGGATTAATCACAGGTGGAACATCATTACTGTCCCCACTAAATGACACGCTGACATCATCACCCCTTTCATTAACGAAGGAGCAGCTCTTTACAGTGGACCTATTGTTCTATAACTTACAACAGTGCAAACCAAGAGTGACACCCCTATGCCAGAGTGTTAAGTGGGTGACTGGAAGAGAAGAATCAGCTCCACAGAGAACAAAATTAGATTCTCAGAGGCTACCAGGGCAAGTTCGTAGCTGGAATTTAGAGGCAAATAGATATTCTATTTATAAAAGTGAATTTCTTCAGCTGTGGTGTTGAGGGCAGGAGGTGAAAGTGGAACAGACACCCGTTCAGTCACTGCAAATATATCTTACAAGCCAAGCTACCACCCTCAGCCTGACCCAAAGAACTGAAAGCACAAAGAAGGTCTGGAAATCGTTGCTTAGGGGTCCATGGGAAAACAAACACAAAATCAAATACTGAGGGAAAGAGAATAATATGTCACCCCTGCAAGAGTCAAGAACAAGGAGAATAAAATTTCTTCTGCTGTAAAGTGACAGGCCCTAAATTTAGCTGGGGAAGGAAAACCTCAAATCAGAAATCAATATAGACTTCTTCACACATTGCACTGAACACAGATACAAGTTGTTTCTGCACATGCACAAGTCTTCAGGGGAAGGAGTGTACAGTTGTTTACCTGCACAGCTCAGCTACTGGGTACACAGTTTATATACTAATTGAATGTAATGTATGAAGAACCTGTATGTTTTTAGTTCCATTTTACAGTTTTCATTCCTGAGAACAGCATGCTTCTCTCACTACCTTGAAGTGACTCAGGTGCCAAAAGCCAGGGTGAAGAGATGTGTTTTCAGCATTCGCCAAAAGCTGTATAATGACTCATAGAATCGTAGAGTTGGAAGGGACCCTAAGGATCATCTAGTCCAACCACCTTGCAAAACATCCATGACAAAGCCATCCAACCTCTGCTTAAAAACCTCCAAGGAAGCAGAGTCTACAACCTTCCGAGGGAGTCCATTCCATTAATAAACAGCTCTTACTATCAGAAAGTTCTTCCCGATGTTGAGTCGGAATCTCCTTTCTTGTAACTTGAATCCCAGTGGATTGTATAGGTCCTACACTCCAGATCAGGAGAAAACAAGCTTGCTCGATCTTCCATGTGACAGCCCTTTAGATATTTGAAGATGGATATCATATATCTTCTCTATCTCCTCTTGATCATCTTGGTTGCCCTCCTCTGCACACGTTCCAGCTTGACAATATCCTTCTGCAATTGTGGTGCCAGATGCATCTGAGTTCCACAATGCAGGGGCTGCCACATGTGGGGTTCCTATGCAACTTGAGCAAAAATCCTAATTAAACACACACACACCCCAAATTAATACAGAGCTGGATATGGGATGAGTTGCCCCTGGACAGCACAGGATGCTTCTGTTCAATCTGGGGGCATCAGATGGGAGAGATCCTTCTGAATGCAAAGAAGATGATCTATCACTGAGTTATGGCCCATAATGCCAATATACACTCCGACCATGCAGTTGGAAGTCTTCCAAAAGGTAGGGAATAGATGATGCATACTGAGGTTATATACAATGCAGGCATGTGTGGTCTCAAATCTGTGGTGATTTGGAGATAGTGGGGTGACAGGACTAGCAAGCATGATCCCAACCATCATTGGTAGACACAGATTGGATTCCAGCACAGAACTTCTGTTTTGACTCAAACCTGCTTATATCTGCAGATAATGCCAAGTTAGATGCTATTCGGCACTGGGCTTGGCTGCCGACCTTCAAAGGGCAGTGATTCATTATGTATCCTAATCTGCACTGGCTAGCATTCAAGGAACTGCTAGTCTGATCAACACCTGTCTATTGACTTGATTGATGTTCCCATCCTGAAATTGCCATGTACAGTAATGTACAATTAGAAGTGCTACTATCAAAATAAACATATATAGCGTCCTGATTTTAGTGGCAAACTACATGGAAACATGTAGGAAAGGATTGAAAAGCAGGCCCAGAATGCTTCAGCTTCCAGTGAAGAAGTGGTAGAATGGGACCAGTTAGCTCCTACCTTTGGGCGGGGGCTTGAAATATATTTCTACTCCATCCACCCCAACCAGAAAGGCAAACTCAAAGTAACTTTGAGTTTTGCACAGGTTCAAAGCAGCAGTTGCATGCATCCTATAATGACTATATGTATAGGGCGCTGATCTATATAAACTAATGGGTTAAGGAAAGCAAGATTTCCACACTTAGAAATGTCAACCTTGATAGAACTCATTGCTTGATCCTGATTTTGGTCCCCTGGAAACAAATCTATGTCCTTGAGTTACACTGTTTAGCTATCTTTGCTAATAATGTCACAAACTCAGGTGAGAGAGTATCAACCAGTCAGAACACTAAACAGTTCGGTTCTACTTATCTTCCAGCACTCTGTTTTATCCATGGGACCCTTTATTTTGAGAGGAGCTTGTGAGGTTTTATATCTCCCTCAGTCAGGCAGAATATTGTATCTAGATTTGACCTACCCATATAAAACTCTATGGTCACGAACATTGCTATTTATATTTGGTTACGGTATAGGAAATCATGTGCATATAAAGCGATTATTTACTTCTTATATATATGAATATGCAAGCTGGGAAGCCAAAGTGATATTATTTCTTTGCCAAGGTTTTTTTTTAAAAAAATCAAAAATCTGATAGGCTAATAAAGATTCAATATCACGTGTTAAATCCCTCAGGAATGGATCTTCAGACACCTCATCTGCACTTCATTACCAAATCAATCATACCCTGTCAGGAAATGAAAGAATGCCTGACATAAAGTTTAAAATTTCTAGAGAAACATATGCTTCTTGTGAGGTTTTCATTACTAAAATAAAAACAGGAAATAAATGAGAAGGGTGGTGTGAATTTGCCCCAGGATACAATTGACCATGATCCTATTCTTCCCCATAAGATGCCTCAGCGATCAGACCTCACGGGGTGAAACTAGGCTTTATTTCACCTGGGTCAAAGAACAGAGTGGCACACACACCCCATGCACATTTGCGCGCACACACACAGAGAGAGAGAGAGAGAGAGAGAGAGAGAGAGAGAGAGAGAGAGTCTGGGACCCTCAATGGCACACCTCTGGAGGCTTCACCTGGGGCAAAAAACAAAACAAAACCAGCTAGCCCCCCTGTAATTTGGCACTGAGACCTGTATCATTGAGTAAGAACAACCTTCCTGGATCTGCCCATTTCTGAGAAAAGGCAAATAAGAGGCAACATGATAGAAATGTATAAATTGTGAAGGGCTTTGGCAGACAACAAGGAGGGGCCACATGGAAGACCCTAGTTGTAGAAAATACTGGGCAAGGTTGGTGAATCATCTGACTCAGTTCCTATATCCTAAAAAAAACCCCAACCCTGTAAAATATTAAAATAGCCCCAAGTGACTTGCCCCCAATCACCCAATTCATTCAATGGATGAGGAAAGACTTGCACCTGATTTAAGTCTCACATCTCAAAGCATCTACTTACTACATCACATAGGCTTTTAAGCCTAGATAGCTCAGTTGGTTAGAGCAGGGTCGTGATAATGTCAAGGTTGCAAGTTCGATTCCCTTATGGGACAGCCGCATATCCCTGCATTGGACTAGAAGATGCTAAAGGTCCCTTCCAACTCTACAATTGATTCTATGATTCTATGAAATAGGAGACTGCCTCAGCCTTTATACACCCAGTAGATTGCTGCAGTCTGCGGAAGAGTTTCTCCTGTAAGTTTCAAAGAGCTCAGAAGCCCGCTCCACGGTGACTTGGAGTAGGACTTTAGTGTGGATGTCCCTGTTCTGTGCAGAGGTTGCCTGGCCATCTGCCATGGAAGCTTTAGCTGAGATTCCTGCATTGCAGGGGGTTGGACTAAATGACCCTCAGAGTCCCTTCCAACTCAACAATTCTATGATTCTATAAACAGCATTTCTGTTAAGATGCTACAGGTATCCATTATATGTGTACTTTCTGGAAGCAACTGAAGACATTTTTGTTCCAACAGGCTTTCACAGGTGAATAAATGTTTTTGTGATGTTACCTGTTTTTAATTATCTTCCATTATCTGTGTAAATTCCCCTGAGATGGTGGTTTAGAAGGCAATTAATAAATCTATTAATTAATAAATCTATTAATTATTAATTGATGCTTGTGAATTATGGTGCTGGAGGAGACTCTTGAGAGTCCCATGGACTGCAAGAAGATCAAACCTACCCATTCTGAAGGAAATCAGCCCTGAGTGCTCATTGGAAGGACAGATTGTGAAGCTGAGGCTCCAATACTTTGGCCACCTCATGAGAAGAGAAGACTCCCTGGAAAAGACCCTGATATTGGGAAAGATGGAGGGCACAAGGAGAAGGGGACGACAGAGGACGAGATGGTTGGACAGTATTCTAGAAGCTACCAGCATGAGTTTGACCAAGCTGCGGGAGGCAGTGGAAGACAGGAGTGCCTGGCGTGCTCTGGTCCATGGGGTCACGAAGAGTCGGACACGACTAAATGACTAAACAACAACAACAATAAATCTATGTATAATAATAATAAGCCTGCATTGGTTGGAACCTGCCCTTTCACAATGAATGAAAAGATTGTGACCAATGCCTGAGGTTTTCTTTTTCCCTGGTGATTTTCTTCTTTAAATAAAGCTTGTATTTTAAGAAATGCCAGAATCTTGCTGAACATCTTCATAATTATGAGGTGTTCCTGAATCACCCCCCCCACGGCCCCCCCACACTACTATGATTATATGATTCATATCATAAACTAGATTTCTTTTTATCTGACCACTTTCCAATGTGGTTTGTTTCTGACAGGAAAAATAGAAAAATTACACAAAGCAGATGACAACAAACGAAAATAAAATTGTCGTGCGTCTTAGGGGAAGTAGGCAGGAAGCATCTTTTGTTTCCCAGGGCAATTGGAAATGTATAGATGTCTTTCCCAAGGCTAGTTAACTTGTAAATGAACTTTGTCATTTATTTATGCATTTGGTTTTGATACGCATCTCACCAGCTGTAATGTAAGATGTTCCTGCTGATCAAAAGCAGCGCAGTTGCTGTTACGGTGCTTTCTGGCTGTAAAGTGCTTTTCAACAGATAAGATAACAAAGTATGAGCCTAGTCTGTGAAATTCATATTTTGCCACTTTGCTTGTTCGAGTGTCAGAGCAGTTTAGATATTTCCCATTTGCTTGCCCTTCAGTATATATTAAATTTAGCAGATCTTTTAACCAAGTAAAACGTTGGGTGGGGACGACGTTACAAACCAATGGCAAAGAGCTTATTCAGCATGCAAGCACATTTAAAAAGACGGAAAGAACACCACCCCACACCTCTGCAAAAGTCTTATAAAATACTATTACGAGGCTATCAAATTTAATCAGCCTGTTGGTTTTGAGCCAAAATATCTGCATGCCCTACATCTTATACTTGTCATAGTAATATGAAACAGGCTCTGGCTGTTTCCATTTTAGAAATCTTATTTTTATCACATAAATAAGTAAAGCAAAAGGGCTGTCTGAAGCCAGTATTTCCCCTCCATGTCTTAACACTCAATCAACATCCTTCCCAATACTAGCCCAGTCTCTGCCCCCCCTTCTTTCATAGCTTATATGTCATTAGGAGCACATTAAACATCTACATTAGGAGGAACATTGGTCTTATTATATTGGTCATATTTTCTGAAACGTGTGCGGAAGGGGAAGAGTACTTTAAAGAATCATTAAGTACCAGGAACAAAAAGTACATTTATCTTCCTTTGCCTTGCAGTTCCTCAGCAGCGGGGATATCATTAACTTTATAACATTTTACTTTAGATTAAAAACAAACAAACCCAAAACTTAATGGCATTCATGTCCTCCAGAAAGCTTTAGTTATAGCAGTTCCAAAATAAACCATAAAATATTATATCTGTACAATTTCATTCATTCATTCATTCATTCTTGCGTCCCACATTTTCTCCAAAGAGCTCAAGATGGCAGACACAATTGTCCCCCTCTGTGAGGTAGGTTAAGCTGAGAGACAGTGGCTGATTCAAAGTGACCCAGGGGGCTTCATGGCTGAGTGAGGATTTGAACCCAGAAGGAAGTGTGCTGAAAAAGGTTCACCCCCTCTAGGCTACATGTAAAGGAAGCTGTCTTACACCAAGTCAAACTACTGATATATCCAGCTTAGTACTGTCTACACAATTGGTCTTCAGCTGGTGGGTCAGACCCTCTACTGGTTTGTGGCCTGATGTAAGGTGAATCACAACATCAGCACTATCACCGTACCAAGAGGTGGTAAAAAGTTAAGTGGTCCTAATATGCAATTTTGGATTAAACATGGGTCTAAGTCTGAAAAGGTTGAAGTCTGCTGGGCTACACTGACTAGCAGATCCTCCCCATGGCTGCAAACACAGGAATTTCCAAGCCTATCTGAAAATGCTAGCAACTGAACCTGGGGCATTTTCCCCTATCGAGCATGGAAAAACCAATAACACACACCTTAATTCTAGTTTAAACCTGGCACATGGCCATATGCAGTTTGATAAGGGACGGAAGATGTTTTCCTTAAGAACATAACAAGAATACACTGGATCAAGCTAATGGTCCACTTAGTCTAGTATTCTTTTCTCTCTCTTTTTAAATTCATTTTTATTAAATTTTCCACTTTAACAATCCAATCAAATCACGTTAAATACTTCAAATTAAACATATACATATCAAATAATCCAAATATTCTGCCAAATTATAAATTTTTAATAGGACTTCCCATGCTTCAAGTTCGGAGGGTTCTGATCATCTCATACTTCTACTGCTTTTCATAGTCACTTCCGATGGTTCCTCTAATTCTTTCTGTTGTTAACCTTCCTTCTTTCACAGCCTCTGAGTTGTTCCCACAAGTGAGTTAAAACAAGCAATGATGTGTTTCTGTGTGGATATTATGTCTATGATTCCCCTCTATAAGTTCGCAGCATCTTCTCTCACGCTGGTGTTTCTGTCGAATCAATCCAAAGGTCTTTTCGCTGCTGGCAGCCGCCATCTTCACTCAGTTCTGATAAAATCAAGTCTAAGCATCTGCTCTAGTATCCTTTTCTCACAGTGGCAAGTCAGGTGCCTTTGGGAGACCAGCAAGCAGGACACGAGCACAGGAGCACCGTCCCTCCCTCCTGTGGCTTCTAGGTAAAGGTAAAGGTACCCCTGCCCGTACGGGCCAGTCTTGACTGACTCTGGGGTTGTGCGCCCATCTCACTCAAGAGGCCGGGGGCCAGCGCTGTCCGCAGACACTTCCGGGTCACGTGGCCAGCGTGACAAAGCTGCATCTGGCGAGCCAGCGCAGCACACGGAACGCCGTTTACCTTCCCGCTAGTAAGCGGTCCCTATTTATCTACTTGCACCCAGGGGTGCTTTCGAACTGCTAGGTTGGCAGGCGCTGGGACCGAACGAAGGGAGCGCACCCCGCCGCGGGGATTCGAACCGCCGACCTTTCGATCGGCAAGCCCTAGGCGCTGAGGCTTTTACCCACAGCGCCACCCGCGTCCCTTCTGTGGCTTCTAGTCACTAGTATTAAGAAGCATTACTGCCTCCAGCCATGGAGGCAGAGCCTAGCCATCAATACTAGTAGCTTGGTTTGATGACTTTCTGGCAGGAGCAATGTCACTGTTTCCACACACACACCCCTGCTCTCCAACTCAATTTGCTGCATCAATTCAACCAAACTGAGGTCAGGTGAGGAGGGCAGCCCCAGAATGCCATCCACTGCTGATTCATCTGAATGGATGTCTAGAAGCGAGGTCTGGTTCAAGTCTTGATATCTTTGTTTTACAAACATGGCTGTATCCCAGGTTTCTACTTCTGAATGTTTGAAGGGGACTGTGAAACAAAGGGGCTTTTAAATTACTGGATCATTTGTGAAAAAGGCCACCTAGGAATCAGTTTTGTCACTAGACCCTGATTCTGTCCTGGCAGTGTGTGGGGGGGAGAGAATAAAGAGAAGATTAAAGATAAAGGTAAAGGACCCCTGACAGTTAAGTCCAGTCGCGGATGACTCTGGGGTTGTGGTGCTCATCTCGCTTTACAGGCCGAGGGAGCCGGTGTTTGTCCGCAGACAGGTTTTCCGGATCATGTGGCCAGCATGACTAAGCCGCTTCTGGTGAAACCAGAGCAGCACACGAAAATGCCATTTACCTTCCCGCTGGAGAGGTACCTATTTATCTACTTGCACTTTTTGGCATGCTTTTGAACTGCTAGGTTGGCAGGAGCTGCGACCAAGCAACGGAAGCTCACCCCGTCACAGGGATTCGAACCACCGACTAGTAAAAATGATGGAACTAGAAAAGGACACTTAAAAATAACATGTTTAATTTAATTGTCCTGCAGTAAGGGAAGGTTACCGCAAGACAATTAAATTAAACAGGTTGTTTTTAATCATCCTTTTCTAGTTCCATTGTTTTTACTAGTGGATCAAATTTTTAAAACAAAAAATGATTACATTAAGTTAAAGTTCTTATAGAATAAACAGTGGTGCTCTTTCATAATGCAATAAGAGGTAGACAAGGTTGAATATATGCCAAAAGCATTTCAAACCCAATTGCTAAATTATGAGAGTAACCATTACTTATGTCTTTATAAATGCTACTTTCTGGGAATAATCATTACTTAGGTATATCTAATTAGATGTTACAATGTTTTGAAGAGTCTGTTAAGGAAATGGCCATGGCCATGTGTTAAATTTTCTCCTTATCAAATCTTCATAACTTGTTTAGTAAGATTCAATTTCTCCTATGCACATGGATTTCGATACAAATACTGCCAGTGAATTCAATGTGCTGACATAATAAAACCTGAACTACAATTTTCAACTAGTGGGCATATGAATGATGGCACATGGCGTAAGTAAGATATGTCATCTTGGATTCGGGGTGGAGACTCTTCTTTGTAATCACCAGCACTCAAACACCATTATATTCATCACTTTTTGCCATTACCAATCGGAACATATTTATTTTAGCAATCTTGGGCTCTCCATTAGATATTAAGATAGAGAGTCAGTTGTGACCCCTAACCTGCTATTAAGAAATGCTTAAAACTCCCTAGAGAAGAAGGAAAGTTACATAGCTTCTGCAAGTGGGTTCCCACTATTGGAAGGCGTCCCTACTTAGATTATTCACTTGCAGGATCAGTACCGAGATTATGAGTATTGAGATCAGTGGGATTTGAATGACCCTTGTAATGCACTTTGAAAATCAAAATAAAATGCTAATGAAAAAGCCCTCAAGTGCTTCAATAGCTGTGTACATAAGGCATAAAAAACATGTTGAGAATATATAGAGCATTCACCAAGAAACCAAATGGAAAGCTATGACCAAGGGAGAAAAAAAAGTATTTGATTTCTAAACTGTAAATGTTAATACACACACACACACACACACACACACACACATATATAACACAACAATTAAGCCATTGTACAATAACCGCTGAGCATTTTTTTAAAAAAACCTAAATGAAAAAATGCACAGTAACGCAAGATATAAAAATAGACATCCAATTCAATTATTTGGTTGATTATAATTTTTATACAACCCTTCAGTTGTATTCCCACAGCAATTTATAAAAAAACAATGAAGTGACTGAGATAATAGCATTTAAAAAAACCACTCTAAAAGGCACACAGTTATAAAAACAGGACCAAAGAGTCGGTAGGCTTAAAATTGTCCAGATGGACTAGGCAGGGATTTATGCGAGAAAAGGACAATAAAGTAGATGCTAAGTGAACCTCTCTCAGGAGAGTGTTGTACAACTACTAAGAAATCCCTTTTTTCTTTCTGGTTTTCCATTGCCTCACCTTCAGGAGGGCCTTCATTGAACTTTGTAACATATTAGTAGGTGCAGTTCAACTGTGGAAATTGTTCCTATAAGATGGAGTGATGGTCGGCAATTTGGATAGCTTCATGGGAGGTTAGACAAATTCATGGAAGATAAGGTTATCAGTGACTGCTAGCCATTTTGGCTATGTCTTCCTTCCACTGTCAAGAGGCAGTAGGCCTCTATGTACCAGTTACTGGGAATCAGCAGCCAGTAGTGATATGCTGGCAAAATTACTGTATCTCCAGGGTCAGAACCATTATCCTTGCTGGGGAAGATGAGCAGGATCATTGCACTTAGGTCCTGCTTGTGGGCTTCCCAGGAACATCTGGTTGGCCACTGTGTGAGTAGAACAGTGAACCAAACGGTTCTTTGGTTGGATCCAACAGATCACGCTAACTATAATGAGTCCCTCCAAGGCTTTCTCCAAAACTAACCACTTGACCAGATATGGATGCATAGATAATATAACAGTGAAACAAGAACTCCACAAAAGTGTTCCAAAGTACTGTATGCCTTTTGTATTTCGAATGCACAACAGTCTCATCAGTGTTTGCGGCACATGCAACCGACATCAGCGTTGGGAAGGGGAGGAAACGCTCGCAAAACTAATTATAGGATCAAATTAGTGTCACTGCTGCTGTAGCATTTTAACCAAGGCTCTTATGCCAATGAATAAAAGACCCAGCAAAAATTTGATTCATGGCTGCCATGAGCTCTTAGCACGTGGAGCAGAAAAAAGCCAGTGCACAAAAGTGCTTACAACTTTCAAAGCTTCCAAAAATCTTTACAGAGCTTTTTCTAAAGGATTGCCTTTTTAAACAAAAAAACAAAAAAAATCCATCTCTTTCACATTTTTAGCTGAATAGGCTATGGACTTGGACAGTGTTTTTGAAGAATTTGCTCTTACTGATGCATCAGTGAAAACTTCTTAGGGGATTTTTATAGACATCTCCATCTGCTTGTTTGTTTCTCTCTACCCTCATTCCTTGATGATTTATTTGTTTGTTGCTATTCTGGCAAGTTATGCATACCAAGTGTGAAGAGATATCTAACCAGAATCTTTTTTGTGGGAGTTCAAATGAACATAGATTATTTACAGCTGTGGTGTGGATTTGCAATAGGAAAGATCAAGGAATGTGACGTTTGCATCAACTGATGTACTAGGAACGGCATTCAATATTCTGCATCATAAGCTGGCATCTCCAATGAGAGAGACCTCTGTTTTCTTTTGTTGTTTAGTCGTTTAGTCGTGTCCGACTCTTCGTGACCCCATGGACCAGAGCACGCCAGGCACTTCTGTCTTCCACTGCCTCCCGCAGTTTGGTCAGACTCATGTTTGTAGCTTCGAGAACACTGTCCAACCATCTCGTCCTCTGTCGTCCCCTTCTTTTTGTGCCCTCAATCTTTCCCAACATCAGGGTCTTTTCCAGGGAGTCTTCTCTTCTCATGAGGTGGCCAAAGTACTGGAGCCTCAGCTTCACAATCTGTCCTTCCAGTGAGCACTCAGGGCTGATTTCCTCCAGAAAGGATACATTTGATCTTCTTGCAGTCTGTTTTCTTACCTAGGAGCAAATCTTCAAGGAATTTTGGCTGTGTAAATAAAGGTAAAGGTAAAGGTACCCCTGCCCATACGGGGCAGTCTTGCCAGACTCTAGGGTTGTGCGATCATCTCACTCTAGAGGCCGGGAGCCAGCGCTGTCCGCAGACACTTCCGGGTCACACCCAGGGGTGCTTTCGAACTGCTAGGTTGGCAGGCGCTGGGACCGAACGAAGGGAGCGCACCCCACCGCGGGGATTCAAACTGCCGACCATGCGATCGGCAAGTCCTATGCGCTGCGGTTTTACCCACAGCGCCACCCGCGTCCCTCCGCGTCCCTGGTGTAAACACCAGATGTTTAAGGCACATGACAACTGCACAAGAGGTACAATTTCCAGCACCCTCTGGAGTAGGAGAAAACAAGCTTGTTCCATCTTCCATGTGACAGCCCTTTGGATATTTCATAGAATCATAGAGTTGGAAGGGACCCAAGAGTCATCTAGTCCAACCCCTTCTGTCTCCTCTTTTCCATACTAAGCATACATACCAAACTCCCTCAACCATTTCTCATAAGGCTTAGTTTACAGAACCTTGCTCAACTTGGTCACCCTCCCCTGCACACATTCCAACTTGTCAATATCCTTCTTAAATAATGGTGCCCAGAACTGCGCACAGTACTCCAGGTGTGGTCTGACCAAGGCAGAGTAGAGTGGTACTATTACTTCCCTTGATCAGGACGCTATGCTTCTGTTGATGCAGTCTCATTCACACTTTGCAATTGCATTTGCTTATACTTATCTAGAAGGAAGCAGGAATGCTTGGGCAATTTGATCTTTGAGACTTCCAATATGAGCAGATCTGACTCCCCACTTCCAAGAGTAATGCACAGATCAGGGCTTTGTCATCCACCACCTTTTGCACTTCTCAAACGTTCTGATGTGATCTCCAGCACACAAAATGTGTTTTGAGAGAAGGCATCTAAAAGCACAAGTTTAGATGCAATTTTCTACGGGTATTTTTAATATCATAGATTATGTGGAGATGGGATGAAACAAAGCATGCAAGAAAGCACCTTGGACTGGAAATAAACTGAGGACAAAATACGGCTGTTATAGCCAACATGGGAACTTCCATATTTGGAAGAATAATTTGTTTTTGCTGTTTAGTAGAATTCTGAAGATGAGCAATGGAAACAGATCTTCGTCATCATTTTGCTTGTGAGCTTCCTGGTAACATCTGGCCATTTTTGGAAAGAAAGTTTTTTTTATTGCATGAGAAGACACCCACCAGCTCTACATTGGCTCTCACCCATGGGGTTCAACAGCATCTGCAAGGCCACAGATTCTCCATAGTAGTAGTAGTAGTAGTAATAATAATAATAATAATAATAATAATAATAATAATAATAATAATAAATTTATTTATAACCCACCCTCCCCAGCCAAGGCGGCTAACAACCAATAAAAAAAAATAAGTTGAATGAATACAACTTAAAAAAAAGATTAAAATACAACATTAAAACATTAAAATATTAAAACATTAAAACAACATTAAAACATTAAAACATTAAA
The DNA here is from genome assembly GCF_027172205.1 of Podarcis raffonei. Taxonomy (NCBI): domain Eukaryota; kingdom Metazoa; phylum Chordata; class Lepidosauria; order Squamata; family Lacertidae; genus Podarcis; species Podarcis raffonei. The sequence continues at coordinate 18,078,200 of NC_070608.1, read as the reverse complement.
ATGCAGCCTCATCACAGAAGGAGAAAGGAAAAAAGAAAGAGGGGGAGGGAATCAAATTGACTCCAAGCCAAAGGCCAGGCAGAACAACTCTGTCTTACAGGCTCTGTGGAAAGAAATCAGATCCTTCAGGGCCCTGGTCTCATGAGACAGAGCGTTCCACCAGGCCGGAGCCAGTGTTGAAAAGGCCCTGGCTCTGGTTGAGGCTGATCTAACTTCCTTGGGGCCCAGGACCTCTAGGGTGTTGCTATTTATGGACCTTAAGGTCCTCTGTGGGGCATACCGGGAGAAGCGGTCCCGTAGGTAATAAAAACAATTCTGTCTGCATATATAATGCTGCACCTGAATAGCATTTTAGCACCCTGGAATAGTGGCCTGAGAATGGTTGCAATAAATAATTAAACATACAGTTTTCTTGTTTGGGGGGTGCTTACTTTTCTTCCCATTAGATATTAAAGCACCAATTTACATCTATTACAGCTCACCTGGGCATGGGCAGGTCAAAAGTTCTAAACAGAATCAGGACTGACTGAATGGAAGCTAGCCCACAAAGCAGAAATCCAAAAACCACATTGTAGTTATTAAATGAAGTTCAGAATGCCGTAGCCACATAATCAGTCTAAAGAAAAGAGGAAGATGAAAATGCAAGGAAGGTGCTCAACATGCAAAAGTTGTGAAAACAGGAGCCTGAGGAGCAATTATGAACTGGTTGATCAGAATGGGGATTGCAATTTTCCAACACACCTGGAAATTGCTGATCTTTTATTATTCGTTATTATTCTAATGAATTAAAATATTATTTTAGTATTTTTATTATTTTTATTTCCTGCATTTGTGGTGACAATGTGGAACTTCGGGCTCCTGGCTCATGCCCACATCCCCTGACATGAACTTACATACAACGAAATGAATTTGAACAGCTGTTCAATGGTCCATCTCAGCTCTAGATGCAAACAGCTAACCACATGCAAGGAACGAGGGATATGCACACCCTTATCCACATCAAAGAGGCAAGGAAGGAAGGCAAGGGGGAGACACAATCAGCCAATCCATTGGGGCTAGTAAGATAACCCCAGATTTAAGTGGTATAGTTCCTGGTTTTCCCTTGAGTCCAATTTATTGGGCTGCCTCTGACAATTTAATTTTGCTTGACTTCCAGGACGTAACTACTGCAAAAGTTAATATATGTTAGGAATCCTCTGCTTGTCTCATTCGACCCTCAGCCAAACCATAGCAAAGTCATATTTACAACAGAATATACGGACACTTTGAGGATGAAAATAGACATTCACCTCATTTGAGCACTACAATCTAAATAGAACATGATCCTTTAAAAATAAATCATGAAATAATTCATACCAAAATTCATGCCTCTCTTTTCCCACTTTAGACTAACAAGGACTGCAGAATGAAATCTTTTGAGGTTGTGCAGTTGAGCAGATTAAATGCAACAAATCTTCTATTCATCAGCAGGACAAAAAGAATCATTGATATGAATCATTGAATTAATTATTATTACATACAGGGAGGTTTCCTTCCAATTCAGTAGCACACTAGAATTCTTAAGACATGGCACAAATTAGAAAAGTGGTTCAATTGCTTTAGGATGTCCAAGCCTCTAAGTATCTAAACATCTAAATTTACTGGTTTTAGAAAATCCTATGGCAAGATCCACTGGGATAACCATCTTAGGATGCAAAAGATCTCCAGCTGAGCTGGGAGACTCCTATCTCAGTCAGGCTCAAGCAGTGTTAAGTCCCCAACCCTGACTCAGCCAAAGGTATGCCCATGCAACTTGCTCATCCTGTCTCAACCAGAGCACATCTGGCTGAGCCAAGGATAGTGTAAGTCCCCCATATGGGACATTCAGGGTCTTTTGGCAGGGGTGGTACTGGGCAGAGGTGACTTAAGCTGGATCTTAACTCTGTTCAGCTCAGTCATGTAACCTGACAAAAACGGGTTGTGTGTGTCAAACTCAATCTTAAAGGGTGTTGTTTTTTCCCCCCTGAGAGTTTTGGGCTGGTTCAGCCAGCAATACCCTTGCTGCTGTATGGGCTTTGGATCTGCCCAAAGCTTTACAGGATTGCTCCCTTTTTATAGTCATCTCCTTGGAATTAAATGATAGACAGAAGTAGCACTAAGAAAAATGTTTCATCTGCCTGAACACTGAGGTCCAGCGCCAAGGGCCTTCTGGCGGTTCCCTCGCTGCAAGAAGCCAAGTTACAGGGAACCAGGCAGAGGGCCTTCTCGGTAGTGGCACCCACCCTGTGGAACGCCCTCCCACCAGATGTCAAAGAGAAAAATAACTACCAAACTTTTAGAAGACACCTGAAGGCAGCCATGTTTAGGTAAGCTTTTAATGTTTAATAGGTTATTGTATTTTAGTGTTTTGTTGGAAGCCGCCCAAAGTAGCTGGAGAAACCCAGCCAGATGGGCAGGGTATAAATTATTATTATTATTATTATTATTATTATTATTATTATTATTATTATTATCAGTGCAAGAATTTCTCCTTGTGCAATGGAAAGTTCTCCTCCTCTCCTTGCCTTGCACATCCCCTAAATTTGTTCTGGGTTTTCCCTCAAAAACTCTGGGACACATATGCGGACAAGGTGAGGGCATGCAGCGGTAGAAGCAGAAGATCCCATTGTGCTAAGTGTGAGTCCTTGCACCAGTGTAAAAAATTTACTTGGCTACTGCCCATTCTTTACATAAAATGCAATTGTTTGCAGCCGTTATTTGCCTCATTTTAATAAGGATATCCCAAGAACAGGTTTTGAAGGGAGTGGTAATAAATTTGTGCTCTAATCATTTATGCAGTTCCTAAGAGAACTTAAAAGTGTTGCATATACCTTATCTCAGTAATCCTTCCAAAAACACTATAGTTCAGTTATTTATTATTAGCAATGTGCAATATATATTTGTTTAAAGAAACGTTTTCCATTTGTTTTTGTTATTAAATACTTCCTTTTGTATTTCATTCATCGAAATGAATTCAAATAGCCAGGGCCTGATGAGATGCACCCAAGGGAACTAAATGAGCTTGAAGACGTAACCTCAGAGTCTGTGTCTATAATCTTTGAGAATTTTTGGAGAACAGGTTGGAGGCAGGCAAATGTTGTCCCCATCTTTAAAAGGGGAGGGGGGAGAAGACCCAGGTAACTACCTGTACCACAAATTAAGAAGGTTATTGACAAGCTAGAATCCGTGTCAAGGTGGGTGACCAAGGAGGATGAGCAAAGTTCTGGAAACCAAGCCTTATGAGGAAAGGTTGGGGGAGTTGCATATGTTTAGCCTGTAAAAGAGGAGAGTGAGGGGAAATATGATAGAAAGGAGAATGCGACTAAACACACAGAAAAACTTTCTGACAGTGAAAGCTGTTCAGCAGTAGAATGGACTACCTTGGGAAGTGGTGGCCACCCATCATGGATGCTTTAGTTGAGATTCTTGAATTACAAGGATGATGCTCAGCATCTGTGATGGCCTGGGACTCGGGCTCAGACTCAGAACCAGTGGAGTCTCAGTCTGCACCGGATCCTTGGCTCAGGCATCATCTGAACCAAGTCTGGGACTTGAAGAGTCCCAGTCTGCACAGGTTCCTCTGCAACAAACACCAGCTGGGCAGAGAGTCAGGGGCCTGAGCCTGCCATGGCTCCAAATGCGGGCATTGCCTCGTTGCCTTCAGCTGGGCCATCACTTACAGCTGCTCCACTACCGGTTTGGTCAGGAGAGGCTGAGGCAGCCCTGGGGTCTAGTAACCCACCGATGTCTCCCGAGCTGCAGAGACTAAGGTCTGAGAGAAGGAGAGTCCTGAGTACTTGCAGGAGGTGTGCTCGCCTTCAGGTGAGACAGGGAGGAGAGTCACCAGGGGATCAGGAATGGCCGTTACCCCTACAAAGATAAAAGGCTGTCGGACCCCGCCCCAGGTTGCGGGAGCAACATTGCTGCAAGCCAGGCCCTGCCTGAGATCCTGTACCTGACCTTGCCTGGTTTCCTGCCTCGTGTCCTGCCTTGACCCTGTCGGACTGACTCCTAGCGGAACCTATGGATTCTGGACGGAACCTGGACCGCAGTTCTTGGGTTACCCCCGGGCCCAGCACAACTTCCAACTCTACGATTCTGTGATTCTATGATACTATGATTCAGACATTTGTTTACTGAGCTAAATCACCACATGGTGGGGTGGAGAGGAAAAGTAGGGGTGAGTACACTAACTCTGCTCCCTATTCTTACCCCTGTCACCCTCCACTAGCTGGTGAGGGACTATCTGCAGTGGGTTGTCCCGGGGGTGGAGGAAGGGGGGCACTGGGGGCGGTCTGCCCTGAGTGTCATCACTGAGGGGGGTGACATTTGGCGTGCTGCCCGCCCATGACTCCCAAGCCTACCCCGAGCCATCAGGGGAAGGGACGGAGCTGCACCGCCTTGCCGGCGGCCTTCCCCCCTTCCCCCTTTATTTTGACAACTCAGGGGAGGCTTGGGAGTCGCGGGCAGGCAGCATGCCATTGCCCCCTGCTCCAGGGCTTCTTCCTGGGGGCGGGGAGCCTCCCCTGAGCTGTCAAAAGGAAGAAGAAGAACAAGAATTTGGATTTAATATCCCGCTTTATCCCTAAGGAGTCTCAAAGCGGCTAACAATCTCCTTTCTCTTCCTGCCCCACAACAAACACTCTGTGTGGTAAGTGGGGCTGAAAGACTTCAGAGAAGTGTGACTAGCCCAAGGTCACCCAGCAGCTGCATGTGGAGCAGCGGAGACACGAACCCGGTTCACAAAATTACAAGTCCACTGCTCTTAACCACTACACCACACTGGAAGAGGGAAGGGAGGAAAGTTGCTGGCAAAGTGGTGCAGCTCTCTCTCCCCTTGCCCAGGAAGCAGCCTGCCACGGGCGGCTCGCTCCACCCCCCATGGGCGTCTCGCCCCCTGAGACGCTCACCCTGCCCCTATGGCCCCACCCCCAGGTACACAGCATGTGTGCCACTCTGGGTGCCAGAGCAGCTAGCTCCACCTCTGGGTATGTCTGCACTATTCATATAGGTTTCCTGTGAGTCTATGTTTTCCAGAGTTCTACGTTGTGCCAGCAGCCTCCGCAAGACTTTCTCTTGCAGAGGGTCACCCTCCAGATCATTGGTTGGGAGGGGGAGGGTCACAAGAAGGAACTAAGAACCTACTGCAAATATGGTGACTAACGAAAATCCATATGATTGGAGCCTCAAAGGAAAGATGACAAATTTTGAGCTACTTGGTATATTAGTATATTAACACACCCGATCGCTCATTTTCTGCTGTTCAAAATTCTGTGTTGTTATTTTATTAGTATTGAACAAACGAAGGTGTGGGTGTTGTTGCCCTGGTTACCACTGAGTTTATTCCACTTTGTTACAGAAAAGGTCTTGATCTTAAATATTTATTGTTTTTCTCATAAAATCCATGGACTTTTATATTAGGTAGTCATGAGATGATTGACGTGTTCTTCTTTATGAACACACTTTTTATAATATATATTTTTTCCAAAAAAAACCCTTCCTTTTATCCCTATTTCCTTGCTTTTTCCAAGCCTACCTGGGTACATTTATTCAACCTTGTTTGTTCCTTTGTGCCTATGAGTAATATAGTAATTTGCAAAGAAAACTTTTTTCATCAAGAAGAATATGGAACAAAAGCAACGAAATATTTAGGTTAAAATGAAACAGGCGAGAAATGGAGTGTCATTTTTTTCTCATACTTTAAGCCAAGGAATACATTTCCCCAATGTGTGGTTGCCTTAAACAAAAAAGAAAAGTATCCGAAAAAGCATTTACAAAGTGACAAAGATAGATGTAAAGAGTTCTCGATTCATGAAGCGTTTTTTCTTGCCAATTTGACTCATTTTTAGAGGCCTAAGTGTTCCTTTTATCTCCTGTTAATTATTAATCAAAAGCCATCTCTAGCTATAGGAGATGTCACCAATGGGAAATTTATTTTATGCTCTTTATTGCATCTCTGGGTCTTTTATCTTCTTACATATTTATTTTAAAATGAGTTGATTCAGCTATATACTTTAGGCCTATGATCAATTTTGTGTGAGGCTTGCAGCTAACTGCAAAATTTAGCAATTCATATAAATACAATCCCTATGCCTGGACCAAACTACCGTACTTTCTTTCATCTTGCCTTGGGGTTGGCCCAAGCCTTAACAAATCTCATTGTTGGAATTGTTTTGCAAGTTGTAAAGGGTGCAGTCTCAGCAGAGCTCCATAGCATTGGCTGGAAAAAAACCATGCATTCAAAAGCAAGCCTCCAAGTATACTAGCATTAGTTCAACAGCTTCAAGCCAAAGGAGTTACGCAAACCCTATACTAAAGGTCCAGGCTGAGGAGAGCCCACTGAACCAATTGACTTAGAGTGCTATGGGGCACTGCAAATGATTGGGTGGGAGTTCCCAAAGGGTAGATAAACCACACTATAGGTCCAATTCTGACATCATGTGAAAGAGATCTTCTGATAGGATGTTATCAAGAGGATGCCCTCTCCTGCAGAACACAGTTGTTAGTTGACTCTAAGGCAGTATTTTAGGTATCCTGGTCCCAAACTTGAGAGACATTCTTGTTTAGACAAGCCTACCCAGATGTTTAGAAAGTTGAAGAAATGCTAATTTGTTTTAGTATTTTAACTTTTATAAGTTTTTAAGCATGGTTGTATTTCCCCCCCTTGATTTTGTTGTTTACCTTTTTGTAAACCATTTTGAGAGGTTTTTTGTGTGTTTTTACAACCAAGCAGTGAATATATGTTAACAAACAAAAAAACTGTATAGGGCTAATCTGTCTGGAACCTGAGGTGCTTTGTAGGACACTGTTCCCTCACAAGTTCAGTGGTACCTCAGGTTAGAGATACTTCAGGTTACAGATGCTTCAAGTGACAGACTCCTCTAACCTAGAAATAGTACCTCATGTGCTCGCTTCGGCAGCACATATACTAGAAATAGTACCTCAGGTTAAGAACTTTGCTTCAGGATGAGAACAGAAATCATGCGGTGGCAGCAGGAGGCCCCATTAGCTAAAGTGGTACCTCAGGTTAAGAACAGTTTCAGGTTAAGAATGGACCTCCAGAATGAATTAAGTTCTGAACCCGAGGTACCACTGTACTGATCAGCCCAGTCAAGCTTCTGTTTGTGGCACGAGGAAAATGTGTCATGTTGTCCTTCGCCTCAGGCAGCAAAATGTCTTAGGCCACTGTGCGTTCCTTCTCTACCATCTGATTAACTTGGCTCTGCATTTTATTTTGCTCTGATTAAAACACGACTATGGCGCATTAGTGTCTATGAGCAGAGAAAAATTCAAGGAAACCATTCCAATCAAATTCCGTCCCCTTCCTGGTTACGGGGGGTGGGGGTGGGGAAGCATTAATAGATGCCTCTCTGTGTTAATTGAAAACTGGTGTACTACAAACAAACCTCTGCAATTTATTTCATAAGGAAGATATAAATGTGGATGTTTTCTTTTAAGAGCTAGGTATGTATATGAGCATCTATGGGGTAATGGCAATCATTAACAGCAATGCTTCCCGAACAGTGTGCTCACAAGCAATGGAAAGCAAACTTGGATCATTTTTAGTATTAGTAAATGGAAAATGCAAATGCTAAGGAGAAGTGAGACGCCATTAAGTATATTTATTGAGAATCTTTCCAATGATCTATCGTTTACTTTGGAACATAAGAAGCTTCCTTATACTGAGTCAGACTGTTGGCCGATCTTGCTCAATATAATCTACTCTAGACGTATAATTAATTAATTAATTTTCTGTATTGCCCTTCACAGGGCAGTTTACAATATAAAAATACAAAAATACATACTATAATAACAAACAAACACAAACACACACACACACCCTGTTTAAAAGGCTGGAACTTGTTTAATCAGCCAAAGACTTGAGAGAAGAGGAATGATTTTGCCTAGTGCCTAAAGATATCCCATGAAGGAGCCAGGCAAGCTTCCCTAGGGAGAGCATTTCACAAACAGGGAGCCACTGCAGAAAAGGCCTGTTCCTGTGCTGCTGCCAACAGGACCTCTTGTGGAGGAGGGTCTCAGATTATGATTACAAGATCTTGGTCAGTTCATATGGGGAGAGGCAGTCCTTGAGGTGTTGTATTGTGGGCCTGAGCCATTTAAGGCTCCATAGGCAGGGCCTCCTTTAGCAGATGCGGTGCCAGGGTGCAAATATCTGCCCTGCGCCCCCAAATTACAATAGATAGTGTTGGGGTGGCCGTAGGTGTGCACTACCAGCCATCCGGGGGGACAACTCTCCCCCATGCCACTGCAGGAGAGTGATCCCCACAGAGGTTTGGGAGTGAAGTTGCACCCCTCCCAAGCCTCCTCGGGAGGAGAGCGATCCTCACAGAGGCTTGGGAGGGAACCTGTGCGTCTGGCAGCCATATGGTTGGCGGGGCACAGCTTCCATCCTAAGCCTCTGCGAGGATCGCTCTCTTCCCAAGGAGGCTTGGAAGGGAAGCTGCATGCCCACCTGTGCTGGTCCCGGGGGGTTACCGTGCGGCATGGTCCTGGGTCAAGGGTCTGGAGGCTGTCCATCAAGGCTGAAGGCTGACCAAAGCAAGGGGTTGGGCATGGTCAGGAACTCCAGAAGAGCAGGTCAGGGTGCTGGCAGGAAAAGGTTTCCAACGATGTTGCTCCCGCAACCTGGGACTGGGCTGACTGGCCTTTATCTCCTCTGAGGCCTGGGGCGGTCCCGGCCCACAGATGACTCGCCTCCCCCGGCCTTAAGGCGAGCACTCCTCCTGAGAGAACCCAGTCCCCTCCGCCTCTCTTCCCTGAGCCTCTGCAGCTCAGGAGAGGCTGGAGGGTTACTGGACCCAGAGGCAACCTCACCTTCCCCTGACAGGGCTGGGAGAGGAGCACCTGCAGGCAATGGGTCCTCAATCACCCCCGAAGCCAGAATGGATTCATCTGGTGTCTGCTCCTGAGGATCCGGCACAGGTGCGGGCCCTTCAGATTCAAGCCCCTGCCCCGGCTCAGCCAGCCCTGGAGGCAGGGACTCCTGTGCAGGCTGGGATTCCTCCAATTCAGCCTCTGAATCAGATTCCCAGGCCATCACACCACCAGCCTTATAGTTGGCGGGGCGCAGCTGGCAGGTGTGCAGGGAAAGGGGAGGCCACCGGCAAAGCCACGCAGCTCCCCTACTTGCTGGGGCGCCCCAAGAGGCCGGTGCCCCGGTGCGACGCACCACTAAGCCCTATGGGAAAGACAGCTCTGTCCATAGGTCAAAACCTGTACTTTGAATTGGGCCCAGAAACTAATTGGCAGCCAAGGCAATCAGGCCAGGATTGTCATTATATGCTCAAACCATTTTACCCTCGTGATCAACCTGGCCACTTTACTCTGCACCAGCTGAAGTTTCTGAACCATCTTCAGAGACAGCCCTATATATAACACATCACAGTAATCTAACCTAGAGGTTACAAGAGGTTATCCTTATCTAGATAGGGGTGCAGCTGTGTCCTAGTCTGTACATCTGAGAGCTTTTGCTGAAGCGTGACTATTAAGTATTCTAAATAAATAAATATGGAGAAGAGGGTCCTTCAGGTCTTATGGCATTTAGGGCTTTAAAGGTCAAAATCAACTCTCTGCATTGATCTGGGAAACACACTGGGAGCCAATGATGCTCTTCTATCACAGGAATTAAAGCACATAAAAGTAGCATTTGCATTTGCAATGAAGGAAAGTATTAGCAGCGGAACATGAAAGCCTTGTTCCTGGCAATGATGCTAGGTTCTCCCATCCTTCTCGTATGTGCTCCAGTGATCTTCACCTGTATTCTGTTCTATAACCTTGTTCAAGCACTGGTGATTTTAGCTTCGAAATTACCGTATTCCCAAGGCTCTGATTTTCCTACAGCTCTATATTTTTCATTGCAAGCCCTCTTTCTCTTTCTCTCTCTCTCTGGCCCCAAGTCTTCCAGCATTTCTCAGATGTCTCCACAAGCTCCAGTATCCTAATTTAAACTATATATTGATGTGCTACTTAGTTTGGTTTAGTAGTCCATCAATAATGTACAGATGGTGTTGCATTTCCAAGAGCTTTTTTTCTATTACTTCGCATACAGTAACAACATTATGCTTGATTTAAAATTGCATCATGCTTAGGCAATCTTGATTCTATGGTTACTGGCGCAGTCTCTGTGAAGTCAGGATAATTTCAAGTCTGACTAACTTCACCAGGTTATATGGCCACTGAATCATGTTCTTATGTAACTGAAGTGGCTTAGGGTGTGACTTTATTGCAGCTACTCAGACTGCTGGCTGTATAATGCAGCATCAAACTGAAAATGCAGGAAGCATAGACAGGAAAATTAGAGACAGAGTAGACCAAACAGTTCAACTCCAGAAATTATCTGGCACAGAAATTTTTCAACCGCAAAACTGCTTGATTTCTAGGGGTCGTGCCAGGATCTGCTTCAGATTCTGATACTCCCAATTCCAGAAAACTACCCATTTCCTGAGTGATGGGCAATTCCAAGAAGCTTCAAGGATGCATTGGGCTTTACTGCACATGTGCAAAAGCAGATATAATTGTTTCATTACAGCAGCCTAAGCTTTAGCACATGCATAGTGTGTTGATGGCATTCACCATGCCACAACAGCACAGGAAATGCATGCATGTTGTGTTGGTGTGATGTGAACAATGGGTTAAATTACACAGTGCTTGATTCATGTCTTGAGTTAGCACATCCCCCACATCTGGATGTTCAGAGATAAGAGAGCAGGTGCACTGAGTTACCATGACAACTGAGCAAGATAATGGGTATGTCTTGCTGAATCATTCACCTTCCCATTGGTTCAGGAATGTAAAGCTAGGTATAATAATCTCTAGGGCATTGTCTATTATGGTCTTGCCCTGTTGCATGTTCTAATGCTGTCCTGTTTGCTTTGGTCTAGCTTAGAATCTGTGAAAGTCAGGAGAAGAGGCTATGGGTTTTACACAACAGCATTAGCTAGCAAAAATGCTCGTGCGTGTCTTTCCTTCAAAGAGCAGAAGAGCTGTATATAGTGGTACCTCTGGTTACTAACTTAATCCGTTTGGGAGGTCTGTTCTTAAGCTGAAACCGTTCTCATCCTGAGGCACGCTTTCACTAATAGGGCCTCCTGCTGCACGTGCGCCTCCAGCGCGCAATTTCCGTTCACATCCTGGGGCAAAGTTCGCAACCAGGAGCAGCTACTTCTGGGTTAGTGGAGCTTGTAATCTGAAGCGTTCATAACCAGAAGCATATGTAACCAGAGGTACCACTGTATAGTAAATAGGGGCCTCAGAGGTCACATCTGAAGCCTTGTGATACCTCTGACATGACTTCTGGTTTCTACCAGAAGTTGTGTTGAAGGCTTCACAGGCAGTCACGTCAGAGCCACTTGGTATAGGTGCTGAGCACCCACAAAAACCTATAGTTGATGTCAGTGGCAACTGGTATACAGAGGGAAGCAGGACATAGCTACTATGGCTAATAGACACTGATAGCCTTTTGCTCCATGGATTTGTCGGATCTTCCTGGTGGTCATCACTATCTCTTGTGGGTGCAAATACCATAGTTTAACTATGCACTGTGTGAACAAGCACTTCCTTTTATCTCGCCTGAATGTAGCTCTCAACAGCAAAAATATTTTCCACCCCAATTATAGCAAGTGAGCCACAACACATTCCAGCAATAAGGATGGGAACAGATAGTGATTTGTTAAAGCCTTGCCGTTACTCTTCTTTGACAGAGAGACGTACCCAATTTTAATGTTGGCTCAGACTAGTTTTCCATGAACACAAAGTACCAGGCCAGGGTAGGGTGGCAGGAACGGAGAAAGACGAAGGATCATTTTGTCTGAACGACTAAATGACTACCATGAAAGGGCTGGATTTTGTGGCTCCAAGTAATTAATAAAGATGTTGTTCTCTTGGATCGCTGATGTGTCCAGTAAGACCCAAATAAATCATTACTGTCTTGACACATGAAAACTAATGCTGGCCATGAAAACTAATGCTGGCATCCAAATTCCACTTAAAACTGTTTCCTCTTCTCTACGTTTCCTCTAGGCTCAGTGTGAGATGCTTTCATGGTGTGCTTTTTCAGTCCCTGTAAATCTGAGTGAAATTATTAGCATGTGTTTTAAAAAGTGCTGCTGCTGATGCTTTCTGAGAGTATTAAATGTTTCCTCAAAAAGAATGCCTAATTGAGTTTTCAGAGAAGCATATTGTTTGCATATAGTTATCAATGTCTTGGGAGATATTTCCTTTCCTTTTTTTTAAAACAGAAAAGGGGATAAAATCAAATTGCTGAATTAGTTTAAGTTCAAAGTTCTATCATTAAATTCATTGGCAATACCTACCAGGAGTGCTTTTTTTTCTCTTAAAAAAATGTTTAGGGGTACTCCCATTTTTCTACTCGTATTGAAATACTGCCCCTCAATGAGGCCAAACTTAGATTCACAAAATGTTTAGGGGTATGCGTACCCCTGTGTACCCCCAGAAAAAAGCACTGCCTATCAGGTCAGATAACTGTGCAGATTCCCAAGAATAAGGATACAACATATATTGAACTGGATTCAACAAGGGTCGCAAATATAGATATTTAGTGAACTAAACTATAGCCAGTCTGGGTAACATACCCTGGTCAAAGACAGGAACTGCTTAACCTCACCTCCAAACAGGCTAAGAAATCAGTTATTTTAATTGCTTAACTGCTAGAACCAACAGCCTCTTCCCTGGGAAGCTGCTGTCTATGGGTGGATGAATAAAGGTCCTGTTGTGGTACATTGTTATATGTATGGACCTAAGAACATAAGAAGAGCCTACTAGATCAGGCCAATGGCTCATGTCATCCAGCATTCTGTTCTCATAAGGGGCTAGGCAGACTCCGGCCCTCCAGATGTTTGGGACTACAATTCCCCTCATACCTGACCACTGGTACTGTTAGCTAGGGATGATGGGAATTGTAGTCCCAAACTACTGGAGGGCTGGACTTTGCCTGTGCCTGGGCTAGCCAGATGCCTATGGGAAACATGAAAACAGGATCTGAACACAAATGGGCGCTCTTCTGCTGTGGTTTCCAGTAACTGACATTCAGAAACATACTGCCTCCTAATGTGTGGGGAGAACATATACATCAATAATGCAGATGAAGTCCGGAGAGAAAATAAATCCTGATAGCATCTCACTGAACAAATAGATCAAAGCAATATATAATTGTTATGAGAAGAAAGAAACAGAAGGAGAGAGGGTTTGTCCTTCAGGGCTGGCCGTGTACATAGCATGGAGACATGCAATCAATTGCGCAAAGGAAAACTCATTCAGAACTACAGTGGTACCTCGGGTTAAGAACTTAATTCGTTCTGGAGGTCCATTCTTAACCTGAAACTGTTCTTAACCTAAGGTACCACTTTAGCTAATGGGGCCTCCTGCTGCTGCCGTGCCACCACCGCACAATTTCTGTTCTCATCCTGAAGCAAAGTTCTTAACCCAAGGTACTATTTCTGGGTTAGCGGAGTCTGTAACCCGAGGCGTCTGTAACCCGAGGTACCACTGGACAGAGCCAGAGCACATCCTGCCTTACTAGAGATCACACCACTCTGCCTGTTTGGTAAGCAACAACTCCACCGCCTTCTTGATTGGCTGACTTACTGAAAACAGAATTAACCCCTAAGTTAAAAACTGAATGATCCCCGCTGTTGCACTTCTAACAGCACAATAGTTTGCTTTATATTACTCTATTTCCCCCAGATATTTGGAGTGCCTTATTGAAGTGTATGATGAGCTTGGGCTGATTTTCAGTTGTCAAGTTCTAAGGCAGTCCCAAGTGATTTAATATTATATTGTTTAAGGTATGCAAAGCAATTGTATTAGTTCCAATGCTAATTTGGTGTCTGATCCACAGTATCATGTTCTTCCCTAAACCCTTGGGAAGGGTAAGCTAAATATCTAAATTAATAAATAACTACATATGTGTAAGCAACTATAAAGCATTCATTTACATATTAGAGCCAAATTAGGCCTTCTGAGTGTGATATGGTCCTGTGCCAGTTGAACAACTGTGCAACCAAATTTTTTAATAATCAAATTTTCCCTTCCTACAAAGGACTCCCTGAAGCATATTTATTCTCTCTGCTCCTATTTGCAGTGAATAATGCCAAGCAACCTATTTCTTCCTGAGCAAAACCTTGCCCAGCAAGAACATTTTTATGATGATAACTCTTAAGCCAGCACAATGTTGTGCTAATTGCTCTGACATCACAACAGCTCCTTGGCAGCCATTATGTTCTCAATAATGCATGTATCACATGCAATTAACAAACAGGGTGTTAATGTAATCCTGCTATTGCTGGCCTCTGAGCCTTTAGAAAGCTTCTGCAGGTGTTTTTGTGGGTAATGCACATGGAAAAGCACTGAAACAGTAATTGCTAATTGGTTTAAGTATGCACACATTTAGGTGGCAATCCTATGCACTGTTCCCTGGGAGTAAGCCCCATTGAACTGAATGAGACTTCTTCTTGAATATTTAAGCACACAGAGAGAGCCTTCATGGATTCAGCCAAGAACCCGCCCAGTCCAACATTCTGTTCTCACAGTGACCAACCAGCTGCCAATGGAAAGCCCACAGGAAGGGCATGAGCACAACGGTATTTTCCTGCCTGTGATCCTCAGCAAGTAGCATTCAAAAGCATATTGCCTGTGATACTAGAAGTAGAATAGGTACCAATGATGATGGCTATCTTGTCTCCAGTATCAGAGGCAGCAGTGGCAGACCTTGGGGTCTCAAATTTCAGCATTGCTCTGTTCAACATGAAAATTCAGCTCCATCTTCCACAGGCATAGTCAAACTCAGCCCTCCAGATGTTTTGAGACTACAATTCCCATTATCCCTGACCACTGGTCCTGTTAGCTAGGGATAATGGGAGTTGTAGTCCAAAACATCTGGAGGGCCAAGTTTGCCTATGCCTGGTCTACCACCTCTCGCTTTCCATCCTGCATTATTGTTGCAGCCAGTGCTGGATTACCAAATAGGCAAAGTTGGCATTGGTCTATAGCCCTCACATGTGGTGTAGTGGTTAAGAGCGGTAGACTCATAATCTGGTGATCCGGGTTCGCTTCCCTGCTCTTCCACATGCAGCTGCTGTGTGACCTTGGGCTAGTCACACTTCTTTGAAGTCTCTCAGCCCCACTCACCTCACAGAGTGTTTGTTGTGGGGGAGGAAGGGAAAGGAGAATGTTAGCCGCTTTGAGACTCCTTTGGGTAGTGGTAAAGCGGGATATCAAATCCAAATTCCTCCTCCTCCTCCTTTTAGGGGCTCCACGACAATGGATCAAAATAATACTGATTTGATCTTGAAAGAAAATTACACTCAAGCTTTCTTAGTTCAATGTTATCCCACTAGTGTCAGGCGGCAGAGGAACCGACCCCTATGGCAGGTTGCCACGAACGGATAAGACAAGGAAAAGTCCTTACCATCTGCTTTTTATTCAATATTTACACAGAGAGGCTTGGGAATGCAGCCTCTTGGAATAATGGTGTAAAACTCCACCCCCTTCTCTCCCACTTCTTCATTCGTCAACAGCACCACCATCCCTACGGTTACCGCTTAGGGCCATCTATCTTTGAGCTCTTTGCTCTCCTATTTTTTAGGACTTGCCGGGTTCTGTGAGATGGTGGGTCTGGAATGGTTTCTAGTGCTAACGTGTCATCCAGATGCTGCAACTCTGCCTCCTCCTCCTCTCCCATTATTTCCCAACTTTTCTCCTCATCTTCCTCTGAGCTGTGACCTCCCTCAAACCCCTGTTGTAATTCTGAACTGTTCTTCTTCTTCTTCTCAGGGTCAAGCTGGGGAGGCGGTCTCCACCATTCCTCCTCTGCCCAGTCCCTGACAACTAGAGTGGAGGGAGTCTGAGATTTTGATTGCCTAGGGGCCTCCACAGGGTTTTATCTTGCACTGATTGCAGTGCTCCCTACAGTGGCACCCCTGAGGCTCCACACCCAGTGCAAGCAAACCAGTAGCGGTCCCCTAAACCCGACTCTGAAGATAGCATGTACACACCCATGAAATGACAAGGTGCCACGATCTTAAAGGCATTCCAGTCACTCTATGGAGCAATCTTCCTGCAGAGACTGGAGTAGCTATTGATGGGTGAATTCTCCAGCGCATACATTCATACCATCTCTGATTCACCCGCCCCCCACAATCAAAGAAAACCAGGCTATGTCAAGAGCCAAAATGACTACATTTACTCTAGTTCTACTGTAACTTTGATTCTTTCTCATTTACAAATAATAATGATAATAATAAAATCAACACAACTATTCCAGCAAAGTGAAGAAAAGAAGCCAAAATAATTCAGCAAGGTTAATTCCTTTCTACAGCCTCGTATCAGCGTCATAAAAGAAATGCTTTCAGTTTTATTAGGTTTTTGCAACACAGCCCACGCATAAATTTTAAAATTCACAGGGCATAAAGCTGACCAGCTATAATCTATAACGGAGCTATCTGAAAAATCTCCTGCTCTTCCAGACACAGGAGCTTACCTATTATTTTAAGTTTCCTAATGCAATAATGATGACACGTGGTACAGCAAGCCTCCAACGGCTATTGATTCCCTGAAGACACGCTGTGCAGCCAGAATAGCTTGTCCAGTTAAGTACAGGTGAGGCTTTACTTTCCTGAAAGCAGCTCAACCATGGTTTCCATTAAGCCAAAATTGTGCCCTCAAACAATGGTGGTAAGAATGTTGGATTTTCCCATCCGGTAGGCATCTGAATTATAGCTGCCTTCAGGGTGATATAAAGATAAAGAGCACAATACAGCCAAAATTAAGCACTCAAACACCCCATCAGTTTCATTGGGACAATTTACCATGTGCTTAACTTTCTCCCTGTGAAACGACTTGGTCCAAAAAAAGTGCTTTAGTTTAGCAGGATCGTGATTATATTTATTTATTTTAAATGAATGTAAAGTGAAATGTTCAAATTACCCCAGGAACAAATCTTGATATGCTGCCTAAGGATGCCATCACTAGCCAGTGTTCTCAAAGATAGTTTTCAGGTCATTAAGACAAAGATGGATAATCTATTAAATAGATGGATGCTGGAAGCATATGGCTTATAGTCAATGCAGTCACCATCACTGCTAACATTCAGGAATTGCTTTGCCAATTCGTACTGATCCTGATAGAAGCCTTTACACTTTTTAACTCCCATCTTTAAAAAAAAAAAAGTGCACTCTACATAGCAATGTAGATAAATCTGTCCATTGCTGTGGACAGCAATGTCAGTTTTGGTTTATCTATCTTTGTCAGTATTCCACTCTTAAGTCTGCCACATTTCTACAATACAAAACTGGGTGGTTTTCTTCCTTTTTTCAGGACTCACAAAACATTGTCAGAATTCAGTGTGCATTTCTCCTAATATATACATTTTTGTGTGCAATTTTGCCTATTACGCACAATTTTGCAAGCAATATTCCTTAATACAATTATTAAATGTAATTTTCACTAATATGCATGTTTTATGCACATTTCCTCCTAATGGGCACTGCAAGTTTCTTAGAAGTGCAAATTTCAAAGATGACTCTGTTTAAGTTCACTAATACTTCAGGAACTGAGAATTAGATATGATTGTATTTCTAGCTGTCTATAGTAATGTTACATTACTGTTAGGTGGATATGGAAGCTAATACACACACACACACACACACACACACACACACACACAATTTCGGTGAACCGCCCTGAGACCTCTGGGTATAGAGTGGTATATAAATTCAATAAATAATAATAATAATAAACAATAACATTTCTCAGCGAAGAATAGGTGGGTGTCATTCTCAACTCCTGTTACCTGGTTTCACATAATGTGTAATGTTTGGTGAACTGTTGGAAGAATTCTTAGGAAAGCTAAAAAATAAGACTATCCAAATTGATCAGAGGTTGGGAGAAGATTACATTAAATGCATTTTTAAGGATATGTGAAATAAGAGCTGAACTCTCTCAGCATCTGAATCATAGCACAGGTGGATCTGGGCTGACCTTATGTGAGTGGAGAAACATCTCCTAAGAACCAGTATAGGCTCCTACTGGAGAAAGTGGGTTCTGCAACCTCCTTCACTGCTTCTCATGACAAGAGCTTAATGGTCCTCCATGGCTCCAGCTCTCCAGAGGATCCCCATCTCCAGAGCAGATTTTCAGGGGGGTGAGAGTGGAAGGAGAAATCTGGAGTATCAACATATCTTCCCCTCCCTCCAGCGGAGATGTCTCATTAGCAGAGTTCCACTCTTGGGAAGCCTGCATGCAACTCATTGGTGTGTTTTTTCAGCCACAAGAAAAATATCTATTTTCTAACTACAGCAAAAACTCAAATTTAAGGCAAAATAACGATGTTCCCAAACCAAATAAAACCGCAGAGTATACTAAGGGAACAAAGAGTCCTTAATTCTTCTACTTTCTCTTTTTATATCCCTTTCTTGTTTACTGCATGATTTATTTGCAGGACATTTTCATCCTCATGTTGTGGCCATTTCAATCTGTTCCACTTTTAAAGCTAATGGTTTTCTAACCGGTAGTATATTAGAGGTTTTCCTTGTTTATCCTCCAGCTATTTCTAACTTTTGTGTTATCTGTCTTTTTTTTCTTTTCTTTCCCTTCTTACCACTTCTTTCAAACTAAACTAAATGCTACTTGTCGGTTCTTTTAGATTCCTTCTTAATTGTTCAGTTTTGAGTTAGTCTGTAAAATGCGATGTTTGAAGATATAGCAATAATACGTAGCTTTGATATAATATTTCAAAGCACTTCTAATGTATTACCTCAATATTCTATATAACATGCCTTCAAGGTACATGAACAGGAGAAATGCTATACATGCCTGCAATAAATCCTACTTAACTCAATGGGACTTACTACTGAGCAGTCATGAATTCAGTTGCACTCTTAAATTAACAATAATAAATATGTTTCTCTCATAGAATCATAGAATTGTAGCATTGGAAGGGACCCTGAGGTTCATCTAATTCTAATCCAACCCCTTGCAATGCAGGAATGTCAAGTAAAGCATCCATTGCAGATGGGGATCCAACCACTGCTTACAAACTTCAGTCATACTTTAAAACCTTTTACAGTCAAGAACTGTGTTGAACTAAAACTAAGATTGCAATCCTCACCTTGCAGTAAGCCCACTGAATTCTAACTAGGCATGGTTAGGATCAGAGCAGTCCTGACAGTACAGTGTTCATACAGGTTGTATTTCCCAAGCATCCCAGCACTGTAAATAATTTCATTTTTTACCTGCCGATCTTAGAACGCGCCAAAGATGTGTGTTCTCAAAACACAATGTCATAAGCAACCACGATAAAGTCGAAATGTTTCACTGAACTATATATGCAAAGTGATGGCTGGTTACAAAAACCAACTGGGAGTGCTCATACCATTACACTAAGACACATTCATTTTAGCTGTTTAAGACTGGGGGCTAATGCTTCAAAAGTAATTCACTACAAGAATTTCAAAGCTATATCCAAGGTCAGCTGCTTGTAGTTCTAGCTGATAGCTTGTGTCAGGCAGCAAGGTCAGTCTGACACCATGCTTTGTCACTGTGACATAGCTTGTCTGCCACATGAAATGTGTACAATGCACTAGGGCTTTGGAGACTTAAAATAGTTTCTGCATGGTTCATGCTCTCCACTGGAGTAACAAGAATGGGATAAGATGCTTTCTGGCATTTCTCTCTTTTCTCACTAAAATTGAGGTATCCAAAAATGGCGAAGCATACCAGTGTTACCTACCTAACCCTGGTGAACCCAACGTATTTGTATGTGCACTTATGAACCATTCACCAATATGGAGAACCATATTTAATACAGATAATAATACTTCAATCATGTTTTGGAAGTAAATAGCAAGATAACGGTCACAAATTCCCCATATCTGATGTTTAATATGATAAATACAACACAAACACACACACACGTCACAAATCTGTAACAATGAAAAGTGGATTCATATGCAATTTAATTCTACATTTAATTGGAAAAGTGAAATGGGAAGGATTGCACAATGTTGACTAAGTTGCAAGGTGATATAGCACACTGACTGTAAGTTCAGGACAAGTCCAGCTTTTGTAGGCAATTTGCATGAATGGGACATACAATGTGAAGCCGCTTCTATGTATGTTTCCTACAACATTAAAAAATATTTGCAGGGATTCAATTTGCGGGTTGTGGTCTTTGTAAATTGGATGGGAACCTAACATAAAAAGAACAACTTCTAGTATGTTACTTTAATATCCTTCCCCAAAATGTTTTGATTAGAGCATCCTGATAAAGTCATTTTATAACTGAAACATAAACTCCTCTACCCTTGCCCCAGGCTGGTATTTTCCTTTAATTGAGGGGTTGCCTGTGAGAGCTTCAAAATTATATCAAGTTCAGGCTTTCACAGACCTTTCTTCCATCTTCCAAACCACCTTCCAAAGTGGGTCTAAAGTTTCAGGCACATACTGCATTTAACTTCAGATGCAATCCTAACATGAAAGAGGGATGCTCTGGTGCAGTATTTGGACTTTACTGAAAGCAGAAGTACACCTGTTGGTTTAGGATGCAAGTAGAGGGAACCTACCTGAGACTTTGTCTAATGAAGAAATCCATTCAGGTGGAAATCTGAACTACCCAACATGATTATGAGCTTCACCTTGGACTGTTATTTAGTTATTTCCGTGCTTACATTCTGAAATGTAAGTGAAGAAGTTGTACACCAGACTATTAACTACAAAGTTAATAGTCAATAAAAAGCAACTTTTAGGTCAAATGTAGTTCTAGGAAGATCTCCTGCTACATATGAGGTCAGGGCATTTCCACATGGCATCAATCACATGCATCATTCTTGAGTTCCTTCAGTCTATGACTCTCTCTTTTTCAGTCATCCTGAGTGCAACACAACCACAATTTTAGCCTGCATAGGAAAACTCTGGCTGTACAGATATCAGACTAAAACTTGCATAATCCCTGGCTGGTGGTCATGCTATCTGGGGCTAATGGAGTTCAACAATTTATGGACAGCAAAAAGTTTCCTAACCTTGAGGTAAACAGTAGGCCTCAGAGAATGTCATGATAAAATACTGCTCCCATTGATTCTCTTATAGCACTGGGCCCCCATTTTCCTCCCGTGGTATCTTAAACCACAGGTAGCCAATGTGGTGTTTTCCAAATGATGCTGAACATCATTCCGAACAACTCCCTAATGGCTCCCATCATTCCTAACAATTGGCTGTGCTGACTGGCATTTAGACCAACAACATGAAGAGTGCTATACATTGGCTATTCCTGTCTTAAACCAACCTGGGGTTGTTTTTCTGCCCCAACCCCACTTTCAATGAATAACAGCTTTTCTTCAGAATTTATTTTGAGGGAACTGACTACAAAATTATACAAAGTACTCCCTTTGCAAAGCTTATTGCTGAATTGTAATTGGCAAACATGCCATCTTGGTTCCGTTCATGAGCTGCTGACTGATATTCAATAAGCAGTTAATGAATGTCCTTGTTTTTAGGACATTGGGGGGAAACAATAAAACAAGACAAAGTGAAAAATCCTCTTGTAGTAGTTATATAAATTACCCGCTTCACTTGTTTCCCTTTGATATTAGTTTAAATCACCAGTGTATTCACCAGCATTCCTTCATCTGAAGTTAATATAAAGTCACTGCCTTCACTGGATATTCCTGAAATAAAATAGAGGATTAGATTTTATATATATATATATAGTTTATTAATTTACAATATATAACAATTACAAAAAAGGGGGAGGGGATACAAAAAGTCCGAACTTACATACACCCCCCTGCGGAACAGATCAGTCTAATTAAGCTTGTCAGAATCCCATCTGTGATTTCGGTGGCTGCCGTTCTTCAGAGTTATCAGTAAAGTATTTTTCAAAAGGATGCCATATTTCAACAAAATCGTCAACATCATTTGTATTATTCAATGCATGTAATCTCTTTGTTATTTTTTTCTGTTACAGCAACAGACCATACATTCTGTTTCCAACAAGAGATACACAGATGTTCCAGTCATTTCTAATTCCGTGTCCTGAGAAGGTGTGCTGCTACTAAAAGAAAAGCAATTAGTTTTTTATAACAAAGATCAGAGTGCCCATCTTTTAAAAATAGTTAACAATCCCAAAGTTGGGGTACAGAGGCCTAGAAATTATAACACAATTTTCACCCTTCAGTTCTGCTCATCTCATCTTCCATCTGCAGACTCCTACCAAATTCAATGCTTCAACAAGATTAGGCAGGTGAACACACCACTATCTTGATTATAAAAAACAGATTTCAATAGTCCTTCAGAAGATGGTGAAGCTGAATTCATTCTTAGGTAGCAGGGAATTGAGTTTATTCATAGAATACTAGAACTGTATATAGAACTGGAAGAAATCCTGAGGGTCATCTTGTAAAACTCCCTGCACTGCAGGAATCTCAACTAAAGCATTCATGACAGATGGCCATCCAAACTCTGCTTAAAAACCTCCAAGGAAGAAGAGCCCACAATCTCCTGAGGGAGTCCATTTCACTGTCGAATAGCTCTTACTATCAGAAAATTCTTTCTGATGTTTGGTCAGAATCTCCCTTCTTGTAGCCTGAAGCCATTTGTTTGGGTCCCACCCTCTGGAGCAGGAGAAAACAAACTTGTTCCATTTTTCATGTGATAGCCCTTTAGATATTTGAAGCTACCTATCATATCTCCTCTCAATCTCCTCTTTCCAAGGCTAAACTGTTCCTCATAAGGCTTGGCTATCAGACCCTTGATCATCTTAATTGTCAATATCCTACTTAAATTGTGGTGCCCAGAACTGGTCACAATACCCAAGGTAGTAGAGAGTGATACTATTACTTCCCTTGATTGGGACACTATATTTTTGATGATGCAGCCTAGGAGAGCATCACACTGTTGACTCATATTAAGTTTGTGGTCTACTAAGACCTCTGGATTTCACACGTACTACTGGTGATCCAGGTGTCTTCTATCTTATATTTGTGCAGCTGGTTCTTCCTACCTAAGTGTAGAACTGCTAAGTAATATAGCCAATGTATTATTTAGCCCTATGAAATGGACATCTTGATATATCAAACCACACAATTGTGCACAGCTGCAGAATTACTAATATTGGCATACTTTATAGGATTGTTACAAAGATGTTAAGATAGGTAGATAGAAAATGCTACGTACATTATTGTTCATCACTGCTGTCACCTTGCTGGGGAAAGGGTTTATCAGCAAATTGAAATAATAAGGTAGAGATACTATGCGTTCCTTCCAGACTCTGATTAAAATCTCTTCCCTTTAAAATGTTGTAATACTGCCAAGAGGCAGGCCATGTTGTTGTATATTCTATTGAGACAATACAATGTAATACAACCAAAGCACGGCTTCCAATTGGAAGCCGCAGAAGCCCCATCAGTCATTCCAAAGAAAGTGCGCAAACCAGAACACTCACTTCTGGTTTGCGGCGTTCGGGATCCAAAACGTCCAAGTACCAAGGCGTTCAGGATCCAAAGAACAACTGTATAGGATTAGGAAAGGAACGATCCTAGGGCTCTTTTTGCAGTAGCCGGGTAGCACTAAGACAAACGCTGACTGCTTTATTTGTCAAAGCTATTCCCAAAGTCATTTGAAACTGAAGGAAAGCTTTGTGGATCAGCATTTCCACAAAGTTGGCTCTTTGACATTATGGAGACATTCTGTTTAATCTGTGATCACTGATTGATTAAGCCTAACATGTCTGTTTCCTTGAGGAAAATGACCCAAATTATAGTGATAAAACCTCAATGGAAAAACAATGAGTTGGATTCTGACATGCTGGAAACAGAACTTCAATAAAGGGACTTTTCCATTGATGAGGGACAGGGGGGATTATTCCCAGTTCTTCCTTCCAACTTCAGCCCTCTGTACCTCCCCAGCATTTGCTCTGAAGGCCTGAGGATCCTACAGAACAGTGTTGCAGGTGACACAGGAGGTTGTAGATGGAATTGGTGAAAAACCATTTCTTTCAGTGGGACCCTCTTTGGGACCTTCATGAGAATGCAAGAAGGCAGAAGGCAGTGAACAGTTAGTGGACACGTATTTATTTAGGGAATATCCCCCCTCAGAGAGGAAGCAGTAATTCCCCCCCACACACACACACACACAAAAACCTAAAACAGGTAAACATTCTGCACACGCTTTTTCAAAGTGTTGTGTAAATATGCAGTCCTATACTTTAGACTGGGAGCTTAAACTAAACTCATGGACAACTCCCCCCTCCTCCTTCCAGTAAGGCTGACAATGTTAACCTATATTGTACTTTATAATAGAAATTTTGCTGACAGACAATGTCTTCAGGCTTCTTTTTCTTTCTTTCTTTTTTTAAATGCTGCAAGGTAGAACCGTTCTGGGATCCAATCCAAAAGGCATTAAGAGAAGCTTTGAAGCTCGGAGAGAGAGAGATGAATTCCATTTTGACTCTGATTCAGACAGTCTCCATAACAAAGGAAAGAAATTAAACATTTCCTCGGAGTGTTTTCATCCGGCTTAACCCCATTACAAAGTCAACAGCTTGGATGTATTGCTATTCATCCATGTTCTTGATGTAGTAATGATGCTACCCTATGCAAAAATAGTTCTGTTGGGCTTTTGAGGGGGAGGGGGTTGTCGCCTCTCTTCTTTGATGGACAAATACCCATCCACCATCTTAAACTTCAAGATGTGAAGAAACTTTACAATTTCTTGCAGGGTGCCAGGTTGCAGCTTCAGATCTGAAAGTGAGGCCTGTCTGTGAGTACCACTCATTTCTCTAATCTCTCAGGTAAAATTAATCACTGCTGAGGACAGAAGTTGAATCTCACATTAGTGAGGTAAAAGCATGAGGTGAATTCTGCCATCCTTCCTTCCCCGTGTCCCCTCTGAAAAAGTCACTTTTGTTTCAGTCTCTTTGGGGTTTTCAAAAAGAAAACCTCTCTGGACACTTAAATTTTTGTTAGAAATGTTCGACTCCCAATACAGTTGGGACAACAACAACACTGTTGGTATTCTACATAGTTTTGTTCCATGTGCTTTTGTTGTACAGAAATAAAAATATAAGTGGCTAAAATTTAGAAACATTGTTTATGACTGTACAGGTAAGAACGTCCTCAAAGGACTACATTGTGTAAATGTGTAAATTCTACTTATGTGTAAATTCTTCAGGGAAAGTTGCACCAGGTTGGACTTTTACCTCAAACTGTCTGGGTTAGAGTTAATAGCTATTCCCCCCCCCCCCCAGAACTGTAGTTAAATCAAACTGGCTAGGTGGTCTCAGAGAATTTTCTGCATACCCACCCAAAATTGGGATGGGGTGTGAATTCACTCAGTTCACATTTTAATCAGAACCTACCTAATTAACATTCCTCAAACCAATCTGTGAAACACCTGTACTTCAAATTTCACATTTGTTCATGAAAAATTCACACTTCCCAAAACAATACCAGAACCAAAATGCAGCTATTGCTAAAAATTCTCACTTCTCCAATTTTTGGGATGCAGGTATCCAACCAAAAAAAATGTGTACAAATATATTTCAAAATGCATTTTTTTCTTTTGCTTATTTCTTCATTATTATAAATGCAATTCCCAGTCCTACCTGTAAATGATCTGGAACCTTTTGTAAACAAATCATGTGCCCTATGACTGACCTACAGCCTTTCCAGTCTTGTATCAGCTACACCTGTTGACAACTCTGTTTGTTTGACTTAAAAAGCTAGCTATCTCCAGATTAAGGATCAGCCTTCAGTGAAGTTCTCACCTTTTGTTATGAAAGTGCAGTCCAGCACTGGGAAGTTAAGTGAACTGTTAAATTGTCTACATGATTACTATATTGTGGGGTTGAGGAGGAGGACCATGTAAGCTTCATGAGGGTGAATGAACAGGTGATAAATTACAAAGAAATGGGGAATGTTATTAAAACTTGTGGAGAATGAAAGCCTGTACATTTCAAAGCAGCTCAATGAGAGAACTTACTCCCCATAGTGTGAAAGCAAAGTCTGTTCTTAAGAATGTTGAATGTAGCATTGCTGACGTCTTGTCTAGCATGAATCTTGGAGCGCATTCAAGAACAAAAATCATTGCTTTAGGCTTTTGTTAGCTACTTCTTTCACTTTTATTTATTGGCACATGGTACTTTGTATTTTAAACCTCCATTTGATATAGTCTGAAGAGGCTGCATCCCACAGAACTGCATGTAGAGATCCAGTGTGTTGCCGTGGTTAGAATGTCAGATTAACACCAGAAAAGACTAAGACTAACCCAACCTTTAAGCAGAAGGAGGTGGCACCAATGAGGTGTTGCATGACAAAGGTCTCTCCTACACTCCATTAAGCTAGTCCGCTGTTCTCAGGTGCAGTAGAGGACGCTGCCCCATCATAGATGTTGGAGTAAGATTCAGCTGCCAGACCATTCAGCTTCTGTACATGGAATTGGAGTTGCCATCTTCTCCTTCACCTCTGGCAGCAAAATGTTTTGGACCAACCCTAGAAAGGACCTCTGCCGCAGACAGGAGAGTAGCTGGAGAAGACAATACTAGACAAACAGATATAGAGTCTGTCCTGGCAGATTTCTGCCTTCTTATATTATATGAGTATACACTGAGTTCCTTTACTTTTGTAGGAACTATGCCTCAGAGTAGAGATTAATGAAAATTTCAACCTATATATTAAACATTTTGCTAAATTTGGTGTACTAGACACTCCTCAGGCTTGGAACAATTGAAGTGTATCCACTTGCCATTATGTTATACATGCTCCATAGAAGCATATGTATAAATGATATGTCTCAATGAGTCTTAATATACCCATGTTTTTCACTGCAACTGAATTCCTGGAGTAGAACAGTCTACAGAAAAGTTGCATTCATGCACAGCTTGCGACCTTTTAAGCCATCGGTCGGTGGCCTATTAAAGGTTTAATAAGACTCTTATTTTTTTCGTTGCCTACTTTGACCCTGCAAAAAAAAGCACTCATCAGGCCACAATACACTTATGTGAATTGAGTACAGTTGCATTCAACAGAGTTCAGTTTTCAGGGATTGACATATTGGAAATCCTACAATATAAATATTGAGACTTCATGGGTTGCTATATTTGTGGGATGTTTTGCAAAATACAGAACGGGGAAAATTAGAAATGATTAATCACACATGGTGCATAGAAAGAGGACATGATCCAGCCATGCTGAACACTTACTGAGGAAATGTTATGCAATCTACCTGGGATAAACTCCCACTGAACAGAATGGGACTCACTTAGTAGAATTGCATAGTGATGCATTGGAAATATCTCTGTTAAAAAATCAATGTAACTTAAAAGTGCCTAAATTTGGGTGCACAGCACCCAGAAGCTCCGCACATGTAAAATTCTGTGTACATTACAATGTGTGCCATTTAATTGATAAATAAACTATTGTGCTTTAAATGCAATGCTTTAAAAGGTTGGGAACTTTTATGAGGAGCAACCATCTCTGATGAAAGCAATGTTTAAATAATGCAGTGCGTTATAAATTTAGAATAGGGGTGCTTTTTAAGTCCCGGAATGAGAGGGGGAAGAAAGGATGGGTGTGTTGTTTTACTATTCGGGTGACTAAGAGAAAACAAATGTGAAATTAAGAGCCTTTTGACTCCTTAGGCATTACCAGCAATATCTTTCCCTGTTGTTAAATACTGACAAGCACACAGCAAGAGGCTGTTTTGGCAGCAGGAGATTACTCTTCACCCAATTAGAACCATTCACAAAAATCTATATGCATGAGTGAAGCTATAAAAATCATAAAACAGCAGGGGCCAGAGGAAACATAAACTTTATTTTCCTTTTACTACTCTACAATGGAGGTATCAAACTAACATGTGAGCGGGTTTTTTATTAGGTTTGTTATCATTTATGGCATATATTTATGGTATGTGTGAGTATACACGGACACACATCACTTTGTTCTGCAGGGGAGGGCCTCCGTTAGATAACCAACACATCAGGAGTCCACTCACTATAATGTAGGAATTGAGGCACCTACCCTTTATATCCCCCTCATAAGACCATTAGGCCAATGGCCCATCTAGTCCAGCGAGCAGAACAGGCGCACAAGAGCATTCTTCCCTCCCGTACTTTCCTGGAACTGTTATCCAGAAGCATTGCTGCCTCCAGCTATGGCGGCAGAGCATAGTCATTGTGGCTAGCAGACATTAACAGCCCTCTCTTCCATGAATTTGTCCAATCCTCTTTTAAATTCAAGCTAGATATATCCTACAAAGGTCCGTATAGTTAAAGCTATGGTTTTCCCAGTAGTGATGTATGGAAGTGAGAGCTGGACCATAAAGAAGGCTGATCGCCGAAGAATTGAAGCTTTTGAATTATGGTGCTGGAGGAGACTCTTGAGAGTCCCATGGACTGCAAGAAGATCAAACCTCTCCATTCTTAAGGAAATCAGCCCTGAGTGCTCACTGGAAGGACAGATCGTGAAGCTGAGGCTCCAAGACTTTGGTCACCTCATGAAAAGAGAAGACTCCCTGGAAAAGACCCTGATGCTGGGGAAGATGGAGGGCACAAGGAGAAGGGGACGACAGGGGACGAGATGGTTGGACAGTATTCTCGAAGCTACCAACATGAGTTTGACCAAACTGCGGGAGGCAGTGGAAGACAGGAGTGCCTGGTGTGCTTTGGTCCATGGGGTCATGAAGAGTCAGACACGACTAAACGACTAAACAACAACAATATACCCCCACTAAAAAACAAAGCAACTCCTCCACCCCGAAACAAATACAGTGGTACCTTGGTTTACAACCATAATCTGTTCCGGAGGTTTGTTTGTAAACCAAAACAAGTTGTAACCCAAGGCGCGCTTTTGCCAATGGGGCCTCCCCAAAAATTTTTTTTGTAATCCATCCAAAAATGGGTTGTAATCTAAAAAAAAGTTTGCAAACCGGGACACACACTTCTGGGTTTCATGTGTTTGTAATCCAAAACATTTGCAAACCAGGCTGTTTGCAAACCAAGGTACCACTGTACAAAGCCTGCTTTGCTTCCTGTTAACACTCTGTATCAGTGGCGGTTTCCTCCTATGAAACTCACAGTCTTCAGCGGGCTGGCAAAATTCTTGAAAATTTCACAAGTGGGAGACTTAATTTTGTAAAACTGAGCAACAGAGACTCCTGTTGTCGTATTCATTCTCCACCCATTTTTGCCACTGCATGAACACAGCAGGAAGCAGCATCACAATGTAGCATCCTTCCAATCGCAGCAGCCCCACCTCCAAACAATGCACCTGGAAAGATACTGCGCTGTGATGTTGTACCTTCCTCAGTTGCATTATGGTGCAACGTGGTCCTGGGGGAACCTTATGGAATGCTGCCACCATTTTCACACAATGGCAAAAAAAAAATCTGTTTAAAATATAGAAGAAAAGAGTATGAAAAGGGCAGACCTCTTCCGCTGATGTTTACCAAAAAAGAAAAGAAAAGAAAAAAAAGATGAGATCAAACATTTGCCCTCTGCTGATGGAAGGCATATTTAAGTAAATTTTCAGCAATTGCTCCTTTCCCCATACAGTCCCCTGCCCTCAATACCTTCTCAAAATCTGCTTTGGAGGCTTAATAGGGCTGCCTTCCAGAGAAGATGGGGGACTTGGGTGTGCCTTCCTCTCCCGTCCCATTGATAAATAACTTTAATAAGCAGAGG
Organism: Podarcis raffonei; assembly: GCF_027172205.1. Classification (NCBI taxonomy): domain Eukaryota; kingdom Metazoa; phylum Chordata; class Lepidosauria; order Squamata; family Lacertidae; genus Podarcis; species Podarcis raffonei. The sequence continues at coordinate 18,048,472 of NC_070608.1, read as the reverse complement.
TGAAGTGTCGAATATCACCCTACATTCCCCATCCTCAAAATTTTTAAGAATGTCGCTAGCCACCCCAGCTTCCCAGCCAGAGAATGTGGAGAGTCACTTTCACCTGTGCACTATTTAAGGATGCTAGCCACGTACTTTCACTTCAGCTGATATTCTTTGGATGGGGCTGCACTGCATGTTTTTCATATTCATTTGATTTTTCCCTTGAAGAAATTTTTACTGTCCAGTTGTCGTTGCTGCTGCTGCTGCTGCTGTTTTCATTCCGATAGGTGTCATTGTTTCTGCTAGCTCTTGCTTCCTGTGTTTGCTTCAATCCAATCAGAGAGCATATGTTGAAAAGATGACCTCATAACATCACATAAACAGCCAGGTTGGGCTGCCCAATGAGTGAAGATGATCCAAACATTTCTGCAAGGAGTGTCGAAAGATCACTGAAAAGGTGATGATATTTTTGTCAGCCTTGCCAAAAATGTTCAAAAAGAACTTTGGGTAGCTTTAGCTCAGCCCTAGTTTCACACATGTGCAAACATATTGTAGAACTGTGATGCCAAATGATATAGACTTTGTTATTTCTTTCTTTATAATTACACCATCTCACCAATTCTTAATTACATATTCTAATTACAATTTGATATGTTCCTGGCCTGTTAATACAGAGTATTTTGTTAAAACGTTCCACTAAATCTACCTTGCTTTGCTAAGATTCTTAGGCAGCCACAACTCCATCTTTCGGTCTTTTAAATGTGTTGATGATCATATGGTATCAATACCCACATCTCTGGGCGGGCTCACACACCCGTCATGTTGACTGTGCCATCAACTGATAGTTTACTTCTGCTAATGATTCACAGATTAGTCACCACATATAGAGCCTGATTTGAGGCCAAGTGCTACACTTTTTCTGAGAACCAAATGTTAGATAATGAAGTGAGGAGTGATCGGAATACGTCCATGTGTGTAGAAGAACCAGCCCTAAATTAATGTGTTGCATTGCAGCAAGAAAAATGGCTGGCAGTGTGCCAGAGAAAATGGCAGGAGCAGCTGACAGGATGTTATCCATCATTTATTTTGCACATGAGTAATTCAATTGTACAAAGGTTCACTTGAAACACTACTGAATTCAGTGGGACCTATCCTAAGAAATTCTGGATGGGATTGCAGCTGATTGGCCTGATTCCTGCCCAAATGCACAGCTTTTGAGGGAGGCACTGATTTCCCAAAATGGTTGGAAATGGCCCTGAGCTAAGCAATAGCTGCGCTGGGTCACAAACCACTGCTTCCCTAGAGTTCCAGATAAGGAGCCACTAATCAGACAAATTCAATTATGTGGGTGGCTGCATGAAATCTGTTATGTTTGCATAAATTGCTGTTTATCCTAGATCACAACCATAAAGATATATTTGTAATCAGTGGGATATATTTCCATTAGAATTCAGCAGGATGTCGGCATCCCAATCAGACTATGGACAACTAGACACAAGTCCTCAATGTTAATATAGTTTCCCCCTCCACAAATTGTATCGGAAACCCTATGGGCATGCAGAAATTATTATCCTTAAAACAGCACACCCCAACCTGGTGCCCTCCAGCTATTTTGGACTATGTGTCAAGCTCCAGCTCCCATAGCCAAAACATGTATTAACAGCAGAATTGTGTTTCTCCTGCTGGAATTCTGGAACTCTGGTGAAGGAGATCGGACCAGAAAAAATATTGGAGAACTGCTGTGAGCTAAAATAGAAAGCAGGACTAAAGCAGGCCAATACAGGAAAGCTCCTTATGAACCTTGTTTTGCTATCTATCCAAACTATTGGGGAACACAAGCAAACAAGATTGGTATCTGGGAGTCATACTTTTGTTTCATTTTTAAATATTTCAGAAGGTGGCATAGTAAAGACTTTGTTTCATCTTTATGAAAAACATTTCCTGTTGGATTCCCCCCACCCCACCACCCTTCCCATCATCTGCAATGTCACCTTTTCTTCTCATTGCAAACAGTATTTTAGTCATCCTTGAAGAAGACAGCGACTGCACCTCCTATCCAGTCCCTTTGGGTGATGATATGACCACTCAAATGTTGTCAAATTATGCTATTAAAAGGTTTTGTGTGAAATGTTAGAATGGGGTGTTACACCATGTTCTTCCTTTGGTATCTGTATCACATTCATTATTTCCCTATAGGGTGTGTGTGTGTGTGTGTGTGTGTGTGTGTGTGTGTGTGTGTTTTCCTGGACATGTTCTGGGGATGCTGCCAAAATGTAAGAGTAACAAATGTTGGTGTTGCATGCTTTTTTTTCTGCACTTGCGTGACAAGCGAGATTTTCTTTCCAACTTAAAAGGCTATTTCACACTTTGCATGGTGGGTGATAATATTTGTTTGACAATGCACTGGAATTCAGATTTACTCAAATGGCCACAGAGTTGACAATCGCAAGTCCTTGATTCATAGCAAGTACTTGATTAGCACATGATTCTGTGACCTGTCACTTCAGCTGAGCTTGGATGAGGCCAGGAAAATAGATGAAGCTAAGGAATCTGCACCTCTAACTAAATAGTAGGTGGCATTCCATGATTATTATTTCTTCTTTTTAACCAACAACATCTCAGGCAGGATGTGAATCTCAGTACAGTACAAGAAAAGAGTCCCCTTCCCCAAGGGAAGTTTTCACCTATTTTGTGAACCTTCCAGATAGCTTTGGCTATTGGACAGAATAGAAATAAAAATATATGTAGGTGGAAAGGAAGTAAAGATCGAAAGTCTTCATATCACCCTTGTATCTTTCATCCATGGATGAAAACAGAGCTTAGTGAGATCAGTTTTGAGCTGAAAAACTGTTAAGCCTATAAATTAATTAAGCATCAGGTTTCGCACCAGGGAACAGTGTTGATGACAAAATAGCACAGTGTGAGAGCAGGGCCCATGTCAGTGATAGAGCAAACACTTCACATGAAGAAGGGACCCAGGTTCAGCTGTGAAACTAAGCAGGAATTCCCTGGGGAAAATACTGATGTACTGCCATCAGCAAGCATGAAGCCAACATTATGTACTGTGGCAAAATTTGCATAAAACAGATGCGCTTTTTCCCAAATGCCAATGGTAGTATCTCATAAGTGCAACGGAACTAAGCAGGATTCACCTATCACTAATTGGAATGTGTGACAAAACATCAGCTATAGTCACTCATAATTGGTAAGCTAGTAAATATGTGCCAATTCTAGGGGGCCAACTTGTCTTTGCCCCCCTCAATCTTTGTTGGAAAAGGGCATGACCTGGGGCAGGTTGCAACCATTTTAAAATATCATATTAAAAACCCTCCAAACAGATTAGAATAATAAAAAAGATGGGCCCTGAAGTATACACCTCAAATATTACAGCCAAAGATAACAGAGGTGTCTTCAGCATTTGACTGAAACTACATAATGAAGGGGAAATGGCAAGAAAATTACAGAGCAATGGTTTTCCGGGTTAGCGGGATTGCAAATAGATTTTTTTTTCCTGGGTGCCATTAACATGGAAACCACTGCTGCTTCCACTAGATTCTGCTAGAGGCGGTTTTTACATCATGTGAAAGATCACATAAAGCATGGAAGTTATTAGTTAAGGAAATGTTGGGAAGTGTGCATAAAAGGCTTTTCATATCCAGACACCTCTAAATTTCAAAATCATGTACACACAAACACACATTTCCATTCTTTACTATTATATCTATTCTCTCTTGTACCACTAGTTATCTGTTGCTGGCCACATTGCAGAAAATAAGGCCAATGAGACTACAGTTTGCCTGGATTCATCCAGGGCCTTCATCAGTGTGATGTTTTTAGAAGAATTCCAATTCTGAGCTTCAGCCTTCTAGCCAATTGGAGTGCCTCTGAGCTGGATGAATAGTGCTTCTACCTGGGGTTTGACAGTCTGCTCATATCGATGCTAGGGTTTGTGCTGGAATATATTTTACATGTTTGCTTTCTGCCTGATATTGATGTATTAGCTGGGTGCAGAAAGAAAAGATAATAAAACCACAACCTTCTTATCTAAACGTTCCTTGTTAAATGAGGTCTGCAACTGCAGAAAGCGTGTCAAGATATTTTAGATGAATTTGTTATTTTGATATGATTTATTTGCATGATGAAGTGGAAATTCCATTGTTAGAAATCACAGCATGGTTTCTTCAACCCGCTCTTAATGGAATGTACAAAAGCAGAAACATTTCCTCTCTTTGCATACATGCGTGCGCACTGCATACACAGTCAAGTATCCGCTTTGAGAGATGCTTGCTTTGTTTGGTTAAAAGCATACTGGAAATCTCTTATTGTCAATGTGTCTCTAGAGAACGGTCAATGCGTACAGCACTTTATGAAGTAGCAGAGGGATATGGATAGCTTGGCCACTGCAACCCATACATTAGTAACCTCCGGATTGGACTACTGTATTGCGCTCTATGTGGGGCTCTAATCAATGTTGGCCTGGAGGATGGAGCAGGTGCAAAATGCAGCAGCTAGTGCTACTAAGTGGGACATCTGGCCAGGCACACCTAACACCTGTGCTAAAATCACTGCACAAGCTGCCAGTTTGCTACTGAGCCAGGTTTAAGGTTTTGCTATTAACAGTTAAAGTTCAAAAAACCTGGATCTGGCTACCTCACTGAACCCCTTCCTCCATATAGACCTGAGAAATCATTATGTCCTTTGGAGGATGCTGTGCTGGGTATGTCATAACATGCAGAGCCTCGCCTTGCATTCTCTGTTGTGGTGCCTACTTGCAAGAACAAATTTCCCCCTGAAATAACAATGCTGGACACCAAGGCTGATGTGTTTCTATCATTAATTAAGAAATTACTTTTTGCCCTGGCATTGTTCAATCATTGATGACAGATTTCAATATTGCTGTTTTATTGTATATATTTTTTAAAAAAATACATGGGTATGCTTTGATCCACTGTAAAGCATGCTGGGGGTTTTTAAATGAAAAGTGGTTTGGACGTGGGGGGGTATATTTTGAAAAAAAATGTAATATTCACTGCGTAAAAGAAAACGTACACTAATGAGATGGGTCCCTGCCCTGAGGAAATGCATTTACACTTAGGAAGGATTCGGTTAGCCTTGTTGGCAGAGAAAAGGTTCAGATTGTGCCCCAAACTGGCAATGCTGCTTTCCCTCCATGGTCTACTCAAGATCCATGTGAAAACTGGGAAAGACAAGGAAGAATGGTCTTGCCTTGCAAAAACTTTCTGCCTTCCTCTGCCACTGGCTCTCCTCCACCATCATTGTAAGCTTTCAAAGCTTGTTTTGGTTGAGCAGGTAATAGAAGTCATGGAAAGGAAAGAAGAAACCAGGAGCAGTTTTGGAATGTCAGGTTTTATAAAGGTTAAATTTCTTCAAAACTGCTTTTTTCCTGCTGAATATGAAACTGTGGGTGTCTATTAATTAAGCCTGGTGTCCCCCCCCCTTATCTTACATGTGGTTTATGCCTCTGTGATTAGTGTTTCTTCCTTCGTTATGGGAAGGGGTGTGTGTGACTCATTAGATTGTGGCTGACAGATGCACTGTAAAGGAACACACCACCAAGACAGCAGATGCTGGTCAAGCCCAGCTTACAAATAAAAGAAACAAAATAAAAATGAGTTAATGAATTAAGCGATGAACTCTGAGGCTTCTGAGCGCCTCTGAGGTCTGTACTGTGCCCTCCAAACCGAAGGAATTGTGCCCAGGAGTGCAGTATAAGGCAAGCACTGTGGCAAATTTAAGGAAGGAAGGAACCGAGATCAGCAGAGTAATAAAATAAAAGGGTTGCCAGCCTTCATTACTAACTAGCATTAGTAGCAACTCTTCAGTGGCTCGTATCCTCAAAGCTTATGCTAAAGCTGTGATAAACATAACAAATCAAAGGAGAGAGAGAGAGAGAGAGAGAGAGAGAGAGAGAGAGAGAGAAGAGCTCAAGTGGAATGGAACAACCCACCGGGTACTTGACTATGGAAGACAATTACCATATATTATGTTTAATGTTTTACTTACCACAGTAGAAGGGTGTAGTCCTGTTGCAGGATAGCCTGTTCTGGAGATGGTTACACTTCCTCTTTGAAGGGCTGGATTCTTAGACTGGTGGATTGGGGGGGGTTGCTCATTAATCCATCTTTTCACAGATGCTCAGGCAGCTGCATCCAGTGCTACAAGTCTGCTTGCACAATGGACTTCAATGAGTGCAACCAGTGCCGGATTTACGTATAAGCTAAACAAGCTATAGCTTAGGGCCCCACTCTCTTGGGAGCCCCCAAAAAATTTAAAGGGGGGAAAACTGGATGTACATTTACAAAATATAAGATAGAAAACAAATAAAATAAAACCTACATACAGCAACAGTGTTTTGTGTTGTGTAGGCTCCTATGATGTAAGTAATGGGCCCAGTCTGCTAACCTGCTCCCTAAAATATCACTGGTTTGCTCATTTCTATATATAGGGTGCCTACGTTCTGCATGTGCAAATGGCTTTAGATACCTATTAGGTCCATAAATTACCATATAACATATATTCAACACACAAAAACAGAGACAATTTGTTATTGACAAAGGACAGCTGGTCATATAAAGTGCCCCATTACCTTCAATAGCTTAGAACCTCATCAAACCTAAATCTGGCCCTGAGTGCAACTGAACTTACTCTCCCCTCCAGCAACTTATACACCTTCAAAATCAGCTCTGGGAGATTGGGGGATCCTCCAGAACAGATTTGGGTGTGTGGATCAGGGAGAGCAGAGGAAACACGTTCCATTGTTCCAGTCGAACAATGCACTTGGAGCATTGAATACACCCCAAAGTGGCCCCTGTGGTGCAGAGCACCTTCTGCTCATGTAGACTGGAATGACAGTCAGGATTATACCTCAACAGAGAGAGGCCGACTTTGGTAACCCATGCCATCATAAGTGACCATTTGGGTTACTGCAATGTGCTGTACTTTGCCTTTCAGAATTGTCCAGAAACTTCAATTGGTGGAAAATATGGCTGGTAGAGTCCTAACAAACTTTGCCGTCTTCACTGGCTCCCGGTCTGTTTCCAGGTTTTTGTATTTAGAGCTCTTCGTGGTTTGAGACCTCAGCGTCTGAAGGATCACCTATCCCCACATCTATCTACCTGAACTCTAATATCATCATCTGAGGGTCTTCTTCAAGTGCCCTGACTAGTTAAGTATGGCTGGTGGCTAAAAGGGGGAATGTCTTTTCACTAGTGGTTCCTTGGCTGTGGAATGCACTCCCCAAAGAAGTCCACTTGGCTACTACTAAGATATATTTCTGCCAACAGTGAAAGCTGTTTTAGTATTATTTTTCTGGGGCTTTTTTTATCACATTATGATTCATACGGTTTAACTCTGTGGATCATTCAGTTTAAAAATGAGTTGCTGTTGCAAATCCTCTTTCTAGTGATTAAAATGTCACCAATTTCATCCCAGTACTGTCTATTTCGACTGACAACAGTTCACCAAAGGGAATCTTTAACAGAAAATGCAGTAAGGGCTCATCCACACTTCTGCTAGTCCCATGCTTAGAAAGCATGGATCCGATTGGTTTTCCACTTGACCTGCTCTTTAGGGTTCAATTAGAGCAATCATCAATTCAGAGAAAACCCAAATTGCTGTTTGCTCCAGTTGTGCACTAAGGAGTGGCTTTCCCCGGGGTGAAACAGCGGGACAATAGGAAGTGTGGATAAGCCCCAAGGCAGTGTTGTGCAGTCGTCAGGCTAGGAAAACTCAAATCTCTTCTCAGCTGTGAAGTTCACTGGGTAGCCTTGAGTCCATTCCTTTTCCCCAGCTTTTTTGTTTTGAGGATAAAGTTGCTTGCGAATCATATCTGCCTCCTAAAGCTTACTGGATGAAAGGCAGGATAAAAATGAAATAAATGGTGGAATCCAGAACCTTCTATATGCAAAGCATCTGCTCTACCAATGAGTTATCACCCTTCGCTGTATATCATTCACGCTTCTGTATCAAGCCTAGAAATGTGCTCAGATCAGGAAAAAAATAATCTTTCCCACACTCAGAGATAATCTTAGGCAAGAAGTGATATGATTGGATTGCTTTACAGAATTCATTTAGTTCCAGCTATATTAAATCAAATGATTAAATCTGCATTGTATTCATAGAATGGAATACTTATTTTTAAAAGAGCAGAAATCTTTATCTGAAATGCTTATTATGTCATGATTTGGATTATGTCATTATTTGGATGGAGATAGTGAAGGAAAGTTTATGCTTTAGAGACCCAAGCTTTGCTTCTCTTAAATGCACCCAGTAGGCATATACAGTGGTACCTCGGGTTAAGTACTTAATTCGTTCCAGAGGTCCATTCTTAACCTGAAACTGTTCTTAACCTGAAGCACCACTTTAGCTAATGGGGCCACCTGCTGCTGCCGTGCCGCCGGAGCACAATTTCTGTTCTCATCCTGAAGCAAAGTTCTTAACCTGAAGCACTATTTCTGGGTTAGCGGAGTCTGTAACCTGAAGCGTATGTAACCTGAAGCGTATGTAACCTGAAGCGTATGTAACCTGAAGCGTATGTAACCCGAGGTACCACTGTATTTCCATTAAATAGAAAAGTGTGAATGGAAAGTTGTCATAGTGGACATAGGATGGACAAATATGTCCATTTCAGTTTATTTCAGTTTATATTGCTCTCCATTCCAGTCTGTATTCATCTCATACAGTGCTATTTCTGTTCTGCCGAAGCTTGTCTTCTTCTGCAAAACCTAAGTTATTGTCTTGCTGTCCTTTGTGGCAGACTTTTGTAACTTTTGCAATTTGCATAATTCATTACATAAATCATGTTGTTATTACATTATCCCCCTCATTCATGTCAATGCGAAGGAAATGCAATGCAATTTGCAGGAGGGTTATAATCTACACAGGGAGGCATATTCTATACAGACAGAAGGCAACAGCAACAGCAAATAGCATCATATCCACTAGACTGAGTTCCCTTCCAGACACGGGGTGAAAAAGCAGACATCAGTAATTTCTGCCCTCCCTTCCCCACAGGTGGGCGGGGTTTGCGGCACTGAGCAGGGCTCACCTGGGCAGGTGCCATCCCCCTGCTTGGGCCAGCCTTTGACCCACCTTTGGCCAGGGAGGACAATGGACAGCCAGCCGGGGGTGGGGCTAAGGCCAAAGAAAAGAGGCCGTTGTCCAAGCCTCTTTTGGTGTTCTTCCTTCCAGGATCACCCACCCACCCACCCACCCTCCCTTAAATTAATAATTTCTTGCCTCCATAATTTCATCCTAGGTCAGCCATCTTCAAGTTAATGATACTTTTCTTTACAGGCTAATATTTTACGTTCCAGGTCAGTGGGCGCTGCTTCGGTCGTAAGATGGTTGCTCTATTCAGAACCGGGAAGGAATTTTCCCTGCATTGGCAAGTTTCGCCTTCCCCATAGCATTCCGTCACAACTTTGGCGGTTTTAGGCCTTGGCAAGGTATCCTTTAGTCTAACATCAAGTCGGGGGGGGGGATGCAAAAGGGCAAAAATCGGGAGTCCCTGGCCGTAGAGCGGCGGCATGTAGGTCAAACTCCCAGGACGAGGTCAGTGGAAGGGCATGCTGTGTAAGTCTGCGCTTTGCAGTCCCCTCTCACTGGACCTCATCGGCCTGCATATCCTCAGCCAGGCGGGCTGATATGGTTACCTGCCAAGGCCTGTGCCAAGTTTCCCACTTCTGAAGCTCAATAAAGTTGTGGCCAATTTGAACCCATACTCTGGTCTCTTGTCTCATCATTTGGGGTAAAGGGGTAGGCACCACAAAAAGGGTTTAGCACATGTGCCCGCAATTTTGCTTCCTGCTTTCATCAATTCTCTGATATCCCTAGTGGTGACTCTCAGATTTTAAGTGACTATTAGTGGATTGATATTTTTTATATCCTGTGACAAAACAGTTTATTGTGGAAGTTTAACTGATGCTTTCGCACAACTTAGAAACTATCTGGTTCAGCTTATTATTCCTTGATAAACTGCCTGAAACAGCAGAGGGTATTTGTTCCTTTCTGGTACAACAATGCTGTGCTAAAACATTTATGTCATATTTTTTGTACTCATTAGCCTTGGAAAATATAGGTTGACATACTGTATCTCCCATGATAATATCATTTGTAGCTCTCTGCTAACATAGAAATGTAACCAGTCCTTATCTCAAGAAATAGTGACATTCATAGATTCCTTGGCTTACTTTGAAAAACTACTAGAATGTCAACTAATTCAGCTAATGGGGTCTCAGAGATCTAGAAAGATAGGGTTAATGCCCCGGTAATGTAATCTATATGAAAATTGGAATACTCTAGGGGGAAACTATTTAACCTTTCAAGATCATGTTGAGATATCCAGCTGCTGAAACACATTTCATAGTAGAAAAATGTAGTCCAACATTTCTCCATTGTGTCAAGAGACATATTTGAAATCAGCTTGTAGAAATCTCAGCGAGGTGCTAATAAGCGACTAAAATTATTTTCACAAAGTGTTGAGTCCTTGAGACATTCTGGGCTGCTGAAAACTACAGCCTAGCCATTTTTGTAACTTTTAGACCAAGTCCCTCCTTCTAAAATTTCCTGTTTGCATGTGTTGTTTGAAAGGTGATGTTTTATGTCCAGGGCTAAAGGAGACCAGCTGACCAGACCAGCCTTTCTGGGTGAAACTCTCAAAAGAAGTCTGGGACTTCGTCATTGCACCGGGTGAGAAATCACCTCCCCAAATATATTATGTCAACTGGAATTGGGCTGCGTCTCAGCAGCCATTTCTGGTTAATTATTTTTGCATTACTATGGATTTGCATTGAACTATATTCTTAAAAAACAACAACACACAGTTGTTGGTTTTCTGCTTATTGATGTGTTATTGTGTTTTATGATGTGATTCCATTGATTGAAATCTTCTTTTTCTATTGTTTTGCTTTGTTATTGCCGTGATATGCTTTGAGCTCATCGTTGATATTGGAAAAGCAGCATACAAATATTAAATCAAAATCAAACGAAGAGAGAGTACTGTGCTCTAATTGGCAAGCGTGCAAAGTTATTTTGCTGAACCGAGAGTTTACCTAGAAACAAAAAGGATGCAAGATAGCTTTTGCCTAATTATCCAGGATAGGTTACATATGGATCACTTATCCCAAAATAGGGATGGTGTGAGTTCATCTGAACCTGATTTGGAATCAAAACCAGCACGTTCAGAGGGCCTGAGTCCAACTGGGATGGGAGTCTTTCCACCCCTACTCCAAGTTCCTCTCCCAAGCACTTGGTGTTCAAACACTCAGAAGAGGAAGCCTGAATCCTCTTGCCTAGCAGATGGGGGCAAATGATTTTTTTCCATCTCCCTCTGCCCAGTATAAAACAGTTTAGGAAGTTAAGTCCTGTGTATGTGTCATGGTGTATTGAAGTTACCAGTTTGGAACATGGGCGTAGTCAAGGGGGGGACTGTTGGGAATTCTTTTCCACCTTTTGTTGCAGATATGTGGATTGTTACATGTCACATGTCTGTTTACATTCCAGCACAGATTGCTGGCATGAGCGGAACTTCCACTCTTTATTGCTTTTGTTTTCAGTCTCTCTCCAAAGAAGACGGCAAAGAAAGATGCCATGTTTTCTTTGTCCTGATTTATGTATAATAAATGTGTAGCCATAGTATTGTATTTATTTATTGATAAGCATTGAAAGTACCCAATAAACTGAGGTTCAACCCCCCCCCCAGCAGAAGCTCCCCCCCCGATGATTTCCAGGGGGGGAACCCCAACAACAATGACAGATCCCGCAAAGGAAGCTCAATCCCTTTGGGAATGGCACTTGCTGATGCTTAGCATTCATTTTCTGTACCCAGTTTCTCCACTTGGTGGGTACCTCACTAGTGGATAAATTTTATGACAAGCCTGTCAATAGAACAGCTCTTTTCATTTAGATACTCCATAAAACTAAAGCCATTCACACCAGCCATTGCATGTTTTCCAGTGCAAAACGGGGCCCGTTTTTCTGATTCTGGCAACATCCCATTTTTACCCCCAGCCCATCTTGATGTCACCACTGAAAGGGACTGCGTTCACTACTTCAGCACAGCCGTTCAAGCACAAGTAAACAGAAATGACTTAGCAGCATCCATTGATCAGAAGCAACCTAAAACGGAAGTGCAGATCATATCCACTCTTCGAAGGAGACATCTGTGTTGCCATTTCCAATGACGCTTGTCCATCAAAGCATGCAGGCTTAGGTACTTCTCTGTGCTGAGTTTCCATTAAGTATTTGAAAATTGCTGTGCCTGGCTGGAGGTGTCCTTTGGAAAAGCAGTTGAAACAGCAAACTTCAATTGTGTAAGACTTTGCTATGATGCCTGTGGGACTTGCTTGGGCTGAATAATGAATCTCAAGTTCCTTCCTGAGTTTCATCTACATGACAATGACAAAGAGAAATCAGGACGGAATGTTTCTTTGTGACACCCTGCTAGTCACATTGAATTATCCAGATTGGCAGCCCTCAATGAGCACTCAGCTCTTAAAGGTGCCATAAAGGACTCTGATCACCTTAACTACCCCTGGAACTCTTCCATATTAGTGGAGGAGGAAAGTGCAATTTCTCCCTTTCAATATGTCAAGCGCTTCCTTGAAGTCATCTAAAGTCACAGAGAAACCATCATTGGTGCTTCTGAGAGCCTGCATAATTAAGAGAAGACGCAGAGCCAGCTGATGCTCTTAAGGATGCCTGAATAATCTGTTGCAACGATTAAACTAATAATAATGTATTGCCTTATGCTTTCATAAGGCAAAACTGTAGACAAACAACGCCTGCAGGTGTGAGGCCAAGAATGCATTAACAGATGGGTGATTAATTAAGTACAAATTAGGAGAGTAAATGTAAGTGGAGGATGCTCTGACCCTTTTGAATTATAAAGCAGCTGACACAACTTCTCTGCGATCGTCCCAGGGATTTAGTGCTTTAAAAATTATTACAATATGATCCCTGTGCTGTTAATGGACATATTTCCATCACTGGGGGTCTTCTGATAGGCACAGTTTTATGCAGTGAACTCATATAGATTGAAGACAAGCCGTATAATGAGATCTCGGCACTCACAGCTTTAGGGTATTGCTTTGCATTGCAGACAGTTACATGCAAGGTACAAAGGTTTATTATTGGTGTTTGGTCTTCTATCTGAGGGGTTAATTTATTTACAAGATATGCTCAGGACCATTTCCCACATGTTCATTTTCAAGTGAGTGCCTGAGATATTTGAAGTGTATACTGTATCTAAAAGATACAACATGTGGATGCAATATATGCTTGAAAAAATGTGGAGCAGGTACACTTGGTATGGGGCTATGGTTGGCTTCTGCCTCCTGCTGCATGTACATTTTTTGGCAAATTTGGCAAAGGTGTATTATGCAGGAACACTTGTTGGGCAGCTCATATTAATTGTGGCTCCTCATTCAGTGGTTCACTGCCATGCAATGTAACTTCTAGATTTGATTACTGCATTGCATTGTATGCAGGGCTGCCCTTGAATATGGTTAGCAAGAGAGAGAGAGAGAGAGAGAGAGAGAGAGAGAGAGAGAGAGAGAGAGAGAGAATTGGCCCCATTTTCACAGCAGGAAAAATAGTAAATAGTTTTCAGAAAACAGGATGTAGAGTTTTGGCCAAGCCTTCATGTGCATTCATTTTCAGCAGTTAAGTCTCTCATTGAACTTGATTCTTTCTTATCTGTCTTTTGCTAAAATCACATTTCTTTCTGTTTCACTTGCTCTCTCTTTTTCATCTCTCAAATTTGATGCCTCAGCAGCAACAGATCAACTACCAGTGTTGTGAAATACTGTCATTAAACATAAATACTAATGCTGAGTCTGGCGCTCCCCCAGAAGCAATTCCTTCTGACAACCATTTTTAAAGGAGGAATGGTGTGAAAGTTTACAAGGTGAGGAAATGGACTGGACCGTTTTTGAAGCATCTGAGCTGAAATTCCCTTTCTACCCAAGCTATACTTGCCTTTCTTAGCACACCAGTGCTGTGCGTTAAGAGAGGGAGCATTGGCCATGTTACCTTGGTAACAGGATGATGATTCTCTCTTTCTTTCCTCCCTCCATTCAGAGCGAGGCCAGTGTGTTGGCTTTGTCTTTAGTGAGACCTTCAGTTATCCAAATTTGATTCCTAAATATGATGCCAGATTGGCAAGGATCACATAGTAAAAGAGGATAAAAATGGAATCTTGATTAGTAGGGAGAACACACTGTCTTCTCCCCAGTTCATATTTAAACTGAACTTACAATTGGTGGGCTTCTTCAAATAGAGAACTGTCCCATGACAGACCTTCATATGTTATCTGCAAAATAGGACACATGGTCTCTTTTGGAGAGTCTCAGTGATTTCCTTCACCTAACTACCAGGTCCCAGATTTCACTTGCAGAAATAGTATGGTCAACAAGTATAGCTGCATGGACTGGGGAGATTACATGCTCTAGAAATCTGACCCTTAATAAATTATATATCATAAGGGCCCTGCTACATACATATGCTACCACTCAGCCATTGCTGCTTAAGAAATTACTCTTGATAAATAAAGGCTCATACGTATAAACTCCCCAAAGTGCTTTGAAACAGAGAGGGATCGAGTTCAATGTTTCCCATAAGGGGCTGGATAATAGCTTTAAATTTGCAAGCTTTCCATATAGTAAGCATGAATTGAATAGAATTACAGCAAAGCAATTATAACAAATGCCATTAGCTGTGCTATATTTCATATAGCTGATCAGGGTTATTTATTTAGTGAGCACATTTTTTATTTTATTTTTGCAAGCCAAGCCGAAGCAGCTACATTTGTGTTCTATATTGTTCGATGCTATTGAGCTTAGTTAAGAGGGCAACGGTCAATATATCGCACAAAAGTTTTAGCTTCACAAGTGCCGATGGCTACTAGCTCAGATGGCGTTTTTAAAAAGATTAGACAAATTCATGGGAGAAGATAATGGAGAGCCATTAAGACTCAGTATACCTCCAAAGAGGAACAGCTGTCCAAATACTGTTGCATGTTGCATGGAGCCTCTCCACAGCCTCCCCTTCAGCTGTAGGGTGGCTGAGGTGGTGGGCAGACACAAACCCTGTGCTGCTCAAAAAAGCAGCGCAGAGCTTGCAGGCAGTCCGCCCACCACCTTCCCCTTAGGAGAGATGCATGGCTCAGGAATGCTGCAGGACCCACAGTGTGATGCCCAGTGCCCCCTGCCTCACCTAGCTACACCTCTGGATTAGGCAGATTCATGGAGGAGAGGGCTGTTGAAGGCTACTACCCATAAAGGCTGTGCTCTGCCTGCACAGTGTGGTGAGAGAGCCAGTGTGGTGTAGTGGTTAAGAGCAGTGGACTCGTAATCTGGTGAACCAGGTTCGCGTCTCCGCTCCTCCACATGCAGCTGCTGGGTGACCTTGGGCTAGTCACACTTCTCTGAAGTCTCTCAGCCCCACTCACCTCACAGAGTGTTTGTTGTGGGGGAGGAAGGGAAAGGAGATTGTTAGCCACTTTGAGACTCCTAAGGGTAGTGATAAAGTGAGATATCAAATCCAAACTCCTCCTCCTCCTCCATCACCACCTCCTCCAAGTTGGAGGCAGCAATGCTTCTGGTTTGTGGAAATCACTCGAGGGGAGAGGGCTCCTGCAGTGGCGTAGGAAGGGGCGTGCGGGAGTTATTTTTTCAAAACACATATTTTGCCATTTTGTCACCCCCCCCCCAGTGATGACACCTGGGGCAGCCCACACCCACCGTACCCCCTTCCTACGCCATTGTCTGGAGGGGTGGCATTAGAAGCAGAATATCACGTGAACCTGGGCCTGGTACAGCAAAACAGGTATTACTTTCCTATGAGCGGATGTGGACTGTACTTGTGAGGCATCTTCACATAAGAATATAAGAAGAGCTTGCTGGATCAGGTCAGTGGCTCTTCTAGTCCATCTTCCTGTTATGACAGTGGCCTATTCATCTAATCTTCTTTTGAAGGCATCCAAGTTGGGGACCATCAGCCGCACCTGTGGCAGCAAGCTTGCTTCAAAATTGGTGTGTCTAGGATTGCAGCCCTAAGGAGAACAGCAGCCCCCATCTTCATAGTATTTCTCAGGATTATATGCCCCTCTTTATAATTACTTTCTCTGACCAACCAGATGCCTGTGGGAAACCTGCAAGCAGGATTTGAGCGCAAGAGCACTCGCTCCCCTTATGGTTTCCAGAAGTATTACTGTCTTCAGTTGTAAAGTCACAGCCTAGGCATCATGGCTCGTAACCATTAATAGCCTCTGCCTCTATAAATTTGTCTAATCCTCTTTTTGGGGTGCCATTCTGCAATAAACTTAAGGGGAACAAATATGAGAATCACAGTACAGTGACCAACCAAGAGCCAGAAGCAGACCCACTGGCCTTTGCCAACCAGTGCCAAACACATTGCCAATAAGAATACTAAGGGGGGAAACTAGCCTAGAATAACTAGCAAGTTGAGAGAAATGGCAACAGCAACAACATATTTCTAATCATAAGCACAATAATATTGAAAGCCATCGAGAACTTCAGGAGAGTGAATAGGGTAGGACTCCCCCATCCATTCACCAAAGTCATTCATCAAAGTGGCCAAGACTTCTTCAGTCCCATAGCCAGGCCTGAAGCCAGTGCAAGATGGATTTAAATACCGGTAATCAGCACAATCTAAGGCTGTATGGAGTAGCAAGGTCATAATCAGTGACTAGAGAAGAGCTGAAAGAGACACATCTTACCACCCTGTTTGCAGGTGGAAAAATCAAGGGTCACTTATGCAATTTTCTGTGTTGGGAGATTACTGTTGTGAAGAAGTCTTACCCCTGGTCACATGGTGCTGTTTCTTACAAGTGGCAGCTGGTGGCTACTGTTTGGTTTCATTCATTATGTCCATCCAAATAATGGTATGCCATCAGGTACCATCATTCTCAAATGCATCCCAAAGGAAAGAACATCTGTCGGTTCCCCTAGGACACCCCTATGAAGCATGTCACTTCAAAGATGGGAAACCTTTTGACTCCAAGGGCCAGACCAGGGACGCGGGTGGCACTGTGGCACAGAGCCTAGGGCTTGCTGATCAGAAGGTCGGCAGTTCGAATCCCCGTGACGGGGTGAGCTCCCGTTGCTCGGTCCCTGCTCCTGCCAACCTAGCAGTTTGAAAGCACGTCAAAGTGCAAGTCGATAAATAGGTACTGCTCCAGCAGGAAGGTAAACGGCGTTTCCATGCGCTGCTCTGGTTCGCCAGAAGCAGCTTAGTCATGCTGGGCACAAGACCCGGAAGCTGTAAGCCGGCTCCTTGGCTAGTAAAGTGAGATGAGCGCCACAATCCCAGAGTCAGACACGACTGGACCTAATGGTCAGGGGTCTCTTTACCTTTGCCTTTACCCCACAGACCAACATTGACAGGTAGGTGTAGAACCCACCTGTCAATCATGTGGTATCATTTTAATGTGACCAACCTGTCAAAATCCACTGCACGTCTTCCCACACTGCTCTGATAATGGAGGTGGAGAGGAGACACACAGTGAGGTTCCTAAAGCTAGCAGATCAAGGTGAGGGTTAGAAAGACAATAAATAAAATGGCTACTACTAGCAAGAGCACAACACCGCCAAAAGGAAATTTGCCACCACCACAGCCACTGCAGAACAGTACCAGCAGGAGAAAGACAAAAGGGCTAAGTGAATTTTTATCCCCCATTTCACTCCCACAGGAAATCTGAAATTTATCCAAACCTTTGCAAGTCCTGCTCTATCCCTTACTTTTTTGCCATCAGTCACAATGTGACTGCACAGAAGGAAATCATCTTGAGCTTCACAAAATTTGGTTTTGTTACTTTATTTGGGGATGCAAACCTTGATATGTACAAGTGTATGTGAAATAAAACAGGGCAAAATAAAGGGACCATATGGAAGAGTTGTGTTGGGTGTTACTTGCTTTGGCATTTTGTTCGTTTGGTGAATATTTTCAGGGTGGCATTGAGTAGCATAATGTCAGCTCTCATAGGCAAGGAAGAGACATGCTGATGAAATTACTGAGTGAGAAAACAGAAGTGTTTAACCTTGTAGTTATAGGGGCAAGCAAGAGCTGGTTTGGTGCTTTCAACATTTATTGATGTTCTTTGCAGCTCACACTTAAATATGAATTAACTTTGTCACTTGCTTTGTGTTACTCCATAAGCTTCATTCGGGTTCCTGATTAATTCTGCCTTGGTTAATAATATTTGATGGAAAGGATTTGGGGTGGAAAACAAGGCCTTCCCATCTCTACTCTTCCCATTTTCGTGTTGTTTGCCAGCTTGATGCACTCCAGTTATTGGTCCAGTTCTGCTTTCCCAGGAAACCAAATTTGATCCACAATCAGACTAGACTACTGTAATGTGGTCTATGTGGGGCTGCCAATAAAGATGGCCCAGAAATAGTTCAAAATGCATCCGACTGGTGTTCAGTGGTCACCTTCAATAACTCCTTTATTATACCAGCTACAATACATTTACAGATCCAATTTAAAGTTCTGACTCTAACCTTTAAGCCCCTAAACTGTTTAGGCCTGAGATAGCTGATGCAACACCTACAATTCTGCCATCCTGCCCACATAACTGAGATCTAACGGAGGCATTCTTGGTGTGCCCACCTCCTAGATTGTGAGATAGGTGACCACAAGACAGAGGGTCTATTATGGAATAGTTCCATACCTGTGCAGTTCCCTCCCGGTAGAGCTGTGGTGTATGGTGACACTTTCACCTTTTTTGAAGGCTTTAAAACTCATTTGTTTCAAGTGGCCTTTCCTAACTATTTTTTAAGTGGACGGAGACCAGAAATGTACTCAGTTAATGGAGTTCCTAAGTTGTTTTTGACTCTGTGGATCTGTTATATACTTGAATATATATATATACTCTTTGTTTGAAAGCCACTTGGAACAGGTTTTGAATTAAACAAAATAATTAAGGAAAAAATGGTATAATAAGAGGAAATACTGTATATGCAATCCATATTTTAATTTACCTGTTCTCAGGAAATTGTTGTCTCTATTTTGTCATGTTGAAAGATATTGGAAACCTTAAAAAAATGTTAGTGTCTTTCACGCATCCATGTATGCATAAGGATACAAAATGTGAGTGTGCATCTTCTTTTCCATAACTGTCTTTGGAATTTTTTCTGAAAATATCTGAGTTGCAATTGATGTACAACTAGTGCAAGAGCCATTACAATAAGGTTAAAACAAACAAACAAATGTGTGAAGTTATTGCAATGAATGAACAGCAGTCCCAGAACCTTCAGTGATGGGTAAAAGTGGGAGAGTACTGTAGGTGCTCAGGCAGTCATTTTTTTTGTTGCTGCTGAGAATAGAATTATTACAAATACACAATGATGCCCTGATTTTCATTTGTGAAATATTGGAGGGAATGCAAATGCAACTGACAAAACATTTCAATGCACACATACCTCTGTACATTTATGTTGGAATTAAACACATGCAATAATGCAAACAAAAATTGGAAAATCAAGGGCACAATCCTGATAAATATGCTTAAAATTCAGCAGAGTTAAGTAGGAGTTTAAGTATCTCCCACTGAACTCACAGAGACTTCAAAGTACTTATGTTTGCCTGGATCATGCCCTGAGGCTGCAGTTCTGTACATATGTAAATGGAAGTAAGGTCCATGGAACTCAATAGGTCTTACTTCTGAGTAGACATGCCTAGGGTTGCATTGGCTCTCTTGTCCAAAGCAGTCAATACTTGAAAACATCTGTTTGAAACTGGAGTCGCTTCGTAACTTCTTGAGGAACTGATATTTGCCAGCTAAAATGTTATTCAAGCCTTACAAAGCATATTTTACTATTTAGAGAAGAGGTAGATTTTGCTCACAAGGCGCAAATATTTGGGGATATTAATCAGAAGGTGATACGTGTGCTTGTTCACTGTTCAGGAAAAAAAATCATTAAGCATTCTTGAGAATAACGATTTAGTCTATGCATTTTACTTTCAAGAACTGACACCCAAAATAATGAGATTGTTGGAAGAATTTTCTAAGAGATCGTCCACAAAAGGAAGGCTCAGGAATTACTTTTCAGCTATTTTGTTAGTATTTGCTTTCCATTATTCAGCAGAATGCTTACGGCTGTCTCAAAAACACAAACCATAAATATATATAATGTTGCATGCTAATTTCTATCACTTTAAGCCTCACCATCCAGAGAAAAAGTTATAAGGTTGATAAATAAATATACAAAAATGATGTTCTAGTGCGAAAAACATGGAACTGCGATGATCAAATGGCAAGTATAACTTAAAATATTATTAACATTTCCCTATGTTTCTTGTGACAAGGATATTTGGAGGCAGAGTTATCTGCCAACAGTAGTCCTGAGAATGAGATCAATCCATACCCTGGTCTACCCCATGTAGAGCCAAATTCACAACAGCTTGCATCTCTGCCCCTGAACCCTGGGGAGATCCCTCTTCTGCCAGACCCTTATGATTGCTCTACAGACTCCACAGAGAATCAGAGTCCTGAGGAGATATCCTCAAAGCTTAAAAACTCTGGCCTAAAATAATCCAGTGGCTGCCAAGGGAGGCAGTCCTTTAAATGGCCAGATGCAGGATTCAATGAATACCTAGACCAGGTTATCAAGATCTGTCAGTTGCTCTAGAGCCAGTGGGGTGTAGTGGTTAAGAGTGGTAGTCTCATAATCTGGTGAACCAGGTTCGCTTCCCTGCTCCTCCACATGCAGCTGCTGGGTGACCTTGGGCTAGTCACACTTCTCTGAAGTCTCTCAGCCTCACTCACCTCACAGAGTGTTTGTTGTGGGGAAGGAAGGGAAAGGAGAATGTTAGCCGCTTTGAGACTCCTTAGGGTAGTGATAAAGTGAGATATCAAATCCAAACTCTTCTTCTTCTTCTACAACAGTGCTGAGACAACATATGTGTTCTGCCTCCGCTACAGGATCACTAGCCATGGTCCAGAAAGCAACTCCTAGGTCTCTTTCAAAGGTGCTGATCCTGCTTTGCCTCACCTTCTTGTCTGCCTGGAACACTGCTGCAGCTGCTGATCTCCTCCTTACTTGGGCCATAGCCAGTCTGTGGTGGTGGGCATCACCATGAATCAGGACACCACAAAGCTGAGGAGGGTCAGTAATGGTGGGCAAGTTGTATTTCAGGGGCTTTGAGTTTTCTCACTGAGGATCCCCAGATTCTGAAGGATTTCAACCTTTCCTGGAACACTGAAATCTACTGTTTGACAGATGGTGGGAATGCGGGCCAGTGATTAGTTTACATTTGGCTTCTAAACTGTGGTCAATAAATCATGACTTATAACCATCAGACTGATAGAAGTAGTGACAGTCACCAATTTAAAAAAGGTAAAGGGACCCCTGACCATTAGGTCCAGTCATGACCGAATCTGGGGTTGCGGCGCTCATCTCGCTTTATTGGCCGAGGGAGCCGGCGTACAGCTTCCGGGTCATGTGGCCAGCATGACTAAGCCGCTTCTGGCAAATCAGAGCAGTGCACGGAAATGCCGTTTACCTTCCCGCCAGAGCAGTACCTATTTATCTACTTGCACTTTGACGTGCTTTTGAACTGCTAGGTTGACAGGAGCAGGGACCGAGCAACGGGAGCTCACCCCGTCGCGGGGATTTGAACCGCCGACCTTCTGATCAGCAAGTCCTAGGCTCTGTGGTTTCACCCACAGCGCCACCCGCGTCCCTCTTGGATGGCTTTAAAAGAGGGTTTTGACAAACTCATGTAGGATAAAGCTATTAATGGCTGCTAGGCACTATGACTATGTTCTGTCTCTACTGCCAGAGGCAGTATTGCCTCTGAATGCCGATACCTTGGATTCACACTTGGGGAGAGTGCTGCTGAGTTGAAGTCCTGCTTTCAGGCTTCTCATAGGCATCTGGTTGGCCACTGTGAGAACAGGATGTTGGATTAAATGGGCCACTGGACTGATCCAGCAGAGTTCATCTTACGGTTTGATGGCTCTCCCTTGTTATTGTTACTGTAGAGCTCTGTTGATTCCAGCAGAATTTCAAGGGAAGTTAGAAGAATTCCTGTTGGAATTGCAACATTTTCCAGAGCATTACTATCCACACGCATATTTTCACACTGTCTCAGAAACAAAGGAGCGTAGTAATTTGTGCAATCGGAAGTAGACTTTTTTTTAAAATGAATGTCCAGGTGACCACTTTTATATTGAAATAACTGGACATGAGAAGGAGTTAAATTTCTTCATGGGTGTAAATCACCCTATGGATGAGCTAATCGCAGGTATCAGGTCAGCCAAGCCAGTTGCTATGGCAACAGCCAAGTGCCCTGACTATATCTATTATTAATGTATGTCAGCTCACTTAGTCTATGAGTTGTCAATCTGTTGGTGTTACTTGTCCAGTGTTACATCTTGAACTGCTGGACTTGTTTAGAGCAACAGAGATACTTTGTACTTGTGTGTATCCGTATACATCTGTATCTGCAAACGTCTACAAGCTGTACATAGTTATGTCCAGAACGGTTTTACTGAGCCTTGTCTTCTGCAGCAGTAAACTATCTGAACCTTTCTCTGACTAGTACTGGGGGTAACTTCCACTGTGTGTGTATTTCACCTGAGGTTCCCAACAGTCTACTACCCTATCTATTTTGCTTGTCAAATTGAATCAGATTTGCTGCATGTCTGACACGTTTATAATTCTAGTGGCAACCCTAATCCCAGACACTGGGTGATGATGTCGGCTTCTTCCTTTTCGAATGATAACTTTTAGGTTAAGCCAATTCTTGGATATCTGTATCATTTCTGTAGGCTGTAATGGATTTCCTGCATAATTTCCTGGCCCGCAAACTAAAAACCAGAGGTTAGGACCAAGACTGCACACATTACATCATGTATATAAATAAAAGACTTTCAAGATCATAGTTCTCCTCACTGCAGAATTCAGAAAAAAATGTTTTAAAGCCTTACAAACTTTTGCCAACCTAATCAGTCTTCAAATGCAGCCGGTTACCCCAGGGTCTGTATAATCATTTTTCCCCTCCAATAATTTCCCATACACAGCTGTGCTGAAACATCCTACAACCTCTGCAGTTTTGTTACATTTGTCACTTGACGAGTTCTGCAATAAAATATGACTCTGGTAAATCAAATTTACCTCGGTCTAATTATTGTTA
The DNA here is from genome assembly GCF_027172205.1 of Podarcis raffonei. NCBI lineage: Eukaryota > Metazoa > Chordata > Lepidosauria > Squamata > Lacertidae > Podarcis > Podarcis raffonei. Next base: position 18,025,309 of record NC_070608.1, on the reverse strand, counting down.
TGGCTCTGCTGTATATTTAGAACAAATGAGGACTGTGCAGTATTGACAGATATATAATTTTTCTCCCCCCCCCTTCTTCAAAATTAATCAGAAAACAGCCATGCTTCCTCAGCAGCTGCATGACAAATCAAGAAATGCATTATCGGATGCTCACCCCCATTAAAGAGCTTCTCAAAATTCATAGCTCTTGTTTCACAGTCAGTGTAAGAAAGATCATCCACCTTTATCAACTGGTTACATTAATCTAAATTAGCTCCATTATCCTCCTTATCATTGTCAGATATTGCCACTTCCCTGCTGAGGGGAAAACGTTGAAATTTTCTCCCTTCAGACTCCTTTTCTCTCTAGGGTATCCCTTGTCACAGCGGCTGGCTTTTTATCATTTAATCTCCCCACCTGTGTATGTTATATGCTCATCTAGAAGATCTGCAGTCCTTCCAGCAAGCATCTTCTTGCCCTCATTGGTTTGCCTTGATATTTCACTTGGTGCTTATTAGCTGTGTATCACTCAATACAAATGTCTCCTATTTGTCTCTTTGTTTTGTTTTTTGTTTTTTTAAATAATATTTTATTAAGTTTAACAATAGAAAAGTAGAACAATAAAAACACAAAGAAAATATAAAACACAACAATACAAACTTTCACGATACATAAAATACAAACATTTAACAAGAAAACAAAAAAAGACAATCAACACTCAAAAAGTAAAATAAGAAAAAACACAGATCACTCTTTTCCAATTATTCATCTTCAATTAACTTATTTTCCTGACTTCCTCATGCCTCCCTTTTTTATATCCCTTTTTAACAATTAGTTCAGCAAATTCGTATCCTACTACTTTATCCTTATTTATTTTACCTCCCAAATTTCAAATTTTTATCTCTTATTACTAGAACCCCTTCATTTTAATTCTCCTATTTGTCTCTTTGAGGGAGAAACAGCACTTATGCTTTTCCCCTCCCTACCATTTTGCAATGTGCTTAATGCAGAAGTAATCTTGATTGGTAGAAATTTATGGCGAAAGTGTGCTTACAAATGCTTGGCTTTATTATTGGACTAATCCAGAAGCTGTATTAGGGTTGTGGAATGTAATCCTCTGGCGCAGTCAAGTACAAAAAATTCCTGTTTACTTAAAGTGAAAATGCATGGGAAATGTGTTGGGATATTCCGTTCCACCTTAAGGAACAGGCATGATTGTTGCATGTCACATGCCTGTTTACACTCCAGCACAGCTTGCTGGGAACTTCCATTTGTGTATAGCTTTTGCTTTTGCTGCCTTGCTTTGAACACGAAGGAGATCAGACACGTTTCCTTTTGTCCTGATGTATGCTGAATAAACTGCTTGTAAATATGCTCACACAGCCTCTCCTGCCACTTCTGTTGCGTAGTGTTTACTCTGCTAAGTAGCGTGCCCTAGCTTCTGAAGCTCGGGTCGCAGATTCATGCTGCAACAAGGACTGGAGTTTGCCCAGCACACCAGCCGGTGGGCTGGAGCCAGCTGGGGGCCTGCCAATTGCCCCCGTTTCCTTGGTTGCATGCCAACAAAATGTTGGTCCAGCCAGTTGAACTTCCTGTTACACTTGGCTAGAGCATCCTTCCTTTTGCATGTAACTAGTAGGTGGGTGTGACCTTTCCAGATCTGGTAAAAGGCCAAGTCACGTAACCACCTCCCTTCTTTGTCATCCTGCCTGCTCCCTGCTTCACCTGGACTGCACTAGATTATCTCCCATATGGGGGTAAACCTGTTTGTACATATTTGTAACTAAAACCTGCCTTCAGGGATCACACTGTGCCCTGCCTGAGTAAAACTACTATTTGTTACTTATGAATAAGACTTTTGTGTCTTTATTCTTTTAGTAGGGATCAAAGGGGTCTTACCAGGAATAATAGAACATATCTCAATCTGGGCAAGCCAGATTGAATTGCTTATTATCTTAAGAGACTTACACGAGTCTGCAACCAGCTTTCTGCAGTGTAAAAGGGAGAATGCACTCTGCTGTATAAAGAAACTTGCTAGCGTGAATTAGAAAGGATAATATGAATCAATATATCCTCTCCTGTTACCCACAAGGGACAGAAGTCACAGCCTTTGAGATCATATTCCTGAGATAGGTATATGGTGGGGTGGCACTATTCTGACCCCCCACCCACCCAACAAGTAGGGTGCTGCTACTTGCTGAGAGGAGAATGGGAGGGACAAAGTGATAGGGAGGTCAGAATGTGCCAGCTGAGCCAATCCAGTGCTCCTGACCTCCCTGCCATCTTCTCCCTCCCAGTAAGCAGCAGTGACTCTGCTGCCTGGAGGTCTGGCAGGGTAGCCCAGGGTTTTGTTGGGACCCAGACCTTGTCAGAAGTTCAACCTACACTCTAGTAGGACCCTGGCAGAGACACATGCCTGACTGGCATGTTCCCTCCCTCCTGGTCAATCGTTCGGGAACTTTATAAACTTTCTTTAGCCCGAACATCACAGCGACCGATGCCAACCGACACCAGCACACTTAGGGATCCGCAGAGTTTGTGCAGCATGCGCATGAAAGACCTCAGCAACTCAGCATTTTGGCTAATCTACTTTATTTACATATAAACACACATGGAGTACTGCAACATGGCTCCCTCTCTCTCTAGCATCAGACAGCAAAGAGAAAAAGCACAAAGGACAATAGTCCCACTTCAGGGAACACAGTAACACAAACATCCTGTCTCCGTCACTTCCCACTCTGTGGAGTCAAATCATATACCATCATGTGATAGACAACAATCCCATGACTGCAATCATAGAACAGGAATTCTAACAGACCTAACTCTGATAACGTTCTTGCCATTGCACTTCAAGCCAGGTTGGTAGCAGATGCCACGCTTGTCTTAAGGTCTTTCTGTGTTGGTGTGTATTTGAATCAGTGTATTTTTGTTCATCTGTTCCCAGGGTTCATCCTTTATCACACAGAAGAGTTTCTTTTGGAGAGAGATCTAAATGAAAGTCTGTCCCGTTATCGCTGCTGAAATACAGTTAAGTGCAAGTGAATTTTTCACTCTCGTGGCAAAAAAGAAGAAGTCATTATATGAAATGGACAAAATGATACTTCTCATGCTGGTGTTCCCTTCACTGAATTCCTGATACAGTTCTTGTGATCACTATGGGATGCTGCATTTCTCTGCAATTTTCTAGCATTGGCGTTTATAGAGAACACTTGCTATTTCTCCACACAAGTTACATTTTGTACCTTCAAAAGAAAAAACGCACATACTGGGCTCCCCCCTCCCCCCAAAAAGCTCCTACTGTAAAGCTGAATTCAGACGCTTCTAGCTTATTGTACTTGCGCTCTCAAATACATACACTGCTTTCTTCTTGTTCCTATGGAATGTTTTCATCTCCGCTAACATCAGAAATAGAACTTTTCCTCCTTCTTATTAAAACCCAGGATTGTTCAATGAAGTTGAAGGGTTGGGGATTCAAGACATTATAAAGGAAGTATTTTTTCTGTATGCTAGCTGCTAGGAATTGCAGGGTGGGTGTGGCCCTACTGCAATCAGGTCTTGTTTGAGGACTGCCCATGGGCAGCTGGTTAGCCACTGTGAGAACAGGATCCTGAATTAGACAGGCCTTTGGCTTGATCCAACACTCTCTGCTTATCTAAGAGAGGCTTATTGAGAATTAGGCTATCAATGGCTACCAGGGACCTCCAGTATCAGGAGCAGTGTGGCTTTGATTGCCAGTTGTTGGGGATCATAAATAGGAAAGTACTGTTATGAGCTTGTAGGTGCCAAACCTCTGGATCCAGCTAGAGTTAGAATTTAAGTAAGGCTTGGGGGTGTTGAAGGTGGGCACTTTTAACAGGTGTATTAAGTTGTGTGCTAGACACTTCTAATCCCCTGGAATCAACAAGTATTAAAAGATGATTAAGCTAGGCTAAGTTTCCTGTGTTGAGGTGATAGCCTGGGTGATGGGCCATTAAGAGAACAAAGAATCAAAGAGACTCAGTGAGAGACGTCAAATGGTTGAGGCCTCTTTCCCTCAACAGATTAAGCCAGAGTTTACAGCAGAGAGGTTAGAGGTAGCTGCGATGTGAACTAGAGTTAGGAGTTATGTGACAGAGAAGAAAAGAAGCAGGCAGAGCACAATGACTGGTGTCTGTTTGAATCAAAGGCTGCATCTATGGGAGAAGCAAGACCCTCTGGAGTGATTATGCTGTGAATCCCTCCATCAGGTTGTGTGTGTGTGTGAGTGTGTGTGTAAATATACCATATATCATAAAGACACCACAGTCTCCACTGAGCCTCATTTCCAAAAGGATACATGGATGCTGGTAAAGTGTGCTTGGAACCCCTGGAATCTCATACTGCTTGGAGATTGGGGTGGCATGCAACAGTACTATTGCCTTTTGGGGGTTTTTTATCTTCATATGCAGTGCTTTTCTCTGGGGGGACGCAGGGGGACGCATACCCCTAAACATTTTGTGAATCTAAGTTCGGCCTTATTGAAGGGCAGTATTTCAATATGAATAGGAAAATGAGAGTACGCCTAAACATTTTTTTAGGGGGGGAAATCACTGTTCATATGATCAACTTAACACGAGGCAGCTGTGGGAACAGCTGCTTCCCAGGTATGAAAAAATGTTCTTCCATTTTTGTTTTTGTTTTTAACTTCATTTCTCTTATCATTCCTGTCATTTGGGGCTTTATCTACTTCTTGCTGAATTTTCCCTTTGATTCAATTTCCCCACTCACCTTAATCAAGTTTTCCCCGGGCTTACGATGCTTGCAGATTTTTATATATTTATTTTCCAAAAAGTTAGCCAACTAACCAGGCAGAATTTCCTCAACCCTCTCAGCTCTCATTAAAACAGTCTTCTATCAAATTGTCTCGTTCAAATGGATGAAAGGTAGACTGAAAATTGAAATAAAAGGAAAAGGTGGAGATAAATTATGTTTTCCCCCAGGTTTAGGCACATGTTTTATGAAGGTGCAAACAAATGACATTTGAAACATTTAATTTGGATGTTGCTGTTTAGAACTTAAAATCAGAGGCACCCCACTAAGGCATGCAGTTTCTAAGAATCCAAGTGCTTCTCATATTCTACCAGGTATGAATACAGAATTTGCAATTGTGAATTTGGATTGTGCCCAGAATATTATAACAGAAGACCAGCTTTCTACGCTCATGGTCTTCATCAATGACCCTTTCCAGCACTGTAATATGGAACAGATAGGATGCATATAACTCATGCAAAGCTGACTGCAGCTTACCAGTCACGTATTGTGCCTTTCCAGAAGCTTAAGGGCATCTTTGCTTTTGCATTCGCAAGTAGGCCTCATAAAGGCAGAAGTTTTATCAAGCCCCAGGAGAACACTATATGCAGCCTGTGAATTGCATTCAGATTGGCAGGCCACAAGTTGTTTAGGACTGATCTAGATGTTTCCAAAGAGCATTGGTCACGTCCTAGACATGGTTCTAATAGAGTTTTCAACCCTGTTCAACTTCTGGTTGTGGAGTTGTTATGCAGTGGTACCTCAGGTTAAGAACTTAATTCGTTCTGAAGGTCCATTCTTAACCTGAAACTGTTCTTAACCTGAGGTACCACTTCAGCTAATGGGGCCTCCCGCTGCCGCCGCACAATTTCTGTTCTCATCCTGAAGCAAAGTTCTTAACCCAAGGTACTATTTCTGGGTTAGCGGAGTCTGTAACCTGAGGTGTAACCTGAAGCATCTGTAACCTGAGGTACCACTGTACTAGTGACATAGATAAAGCTACAGTGACCATGTATCACACAGTGCTTGCATTAGAGCAAGTACAGCAGTGGTCTGATTCTGTGGAGTGACTTAAATACTATTTTAAAGCAAGAAGAATGCTCAGCAGCCACTTCGATTTTTGATGGTCAATGGGCAAAAAGACTTATAGTTGCTTATGGAAGTTTGTGGCACGTCAGAAACCAAGTGAGAAAACTAAAATGTATCATGAGGAGAAGTCCACACAGAGGATGAATAAACAAGGGGGTGAAACTTCAACACAAAACAGTTCCTGAAGAATAGAATGCAGACTAGAAACTGAAAGCATAGTGCCTGAGAGTTCAGAACCCTGTATGGCAAGCCAGAAGGGCCAACATACTATGAACAACTTTGAGAGAATTATGCACAACAGCATGTAAGCCCACCACCTTTGCCAATGATACAGGGCCTCAAAGTTTCATAGCTGGAAGTAGTTTCTGAATTTGTAGCAGGGTTGTCTCATCTGGCAGAATTGTGTGAATTTGGAGGTACAGGCCAGGGGACCCTGTGACCTACCATATGTTTTTGGACTACAACTCCCATCATCCAGCATATTAGCTATGCTGAGAGGGATGGAATCCAGCCACAGCTAAATGGCCACAGATTAGCCACCATTTGTGCAGAATAATATTAAAACCTCTGCTGAGTCCTTAAAAGCCTAACATTATTGAGATATGTTAACCCTTAGGTCAACTGACATGACAAGTATGAAAAGTATTTGAAAATACTGCAGTGGCTCAAGGTACTGCCTGCTATGGGTGGTAGTCAGCTAGGATTTATTCAGTTGTTGTTGTTTAGTCATCTTAGTCGTATTCGACTCTCCGTGACCCCATGAACCAGAGCATGCCTTAGAAACTCTGACTTTCTTCTCAAAGCTTCTCCTTTTTTATGTCCATGGAGTTTTCTTGGCAAAATACTGGAGTGGTTTGCCAGTTCCTCCGCCAGGTGGATCACATTTAGTCTAAACTCTCGGCTATGACCTGTCCGTCTTGGGTGGCCCTGCACAGCATATCTCATAGCATCTTGGAGTAATTCAAGCTCCTTCACCACGACAAGGCAGTGATCCATGAAGGGGTTACTCAGAGTAGACATACTGAAATTAATGGGCATGGCTATGTTAGGTCCATTAATTTCAATGGGTCTACTCTTGAGTAAAACTTGTTGACTACCACTTTCTGATTGGCAGTTGTTCTCTAGGGTCTCAACAGAAGGTTTCTTCTACATTATTACCCAATATTCTTTTAATGAGAATTGCAAAGTATGGTCTTTCTGCATGCATGACAGTTCATGAATTTAGAATAGCCTTCCCCTCATTAGAATATCTCTCACATAGAAGATACTGATTTGATTTATGCCTGATCTTCGTTTTGAAAACAATGCCAGATAGGGATCAGTGTGTGACATCAGGTTTATCAAGCTGATAGCTTTTCACATGGATAGAGCAACATGCAAAGAGAAAATCCTGCTCTAAATCTCAGTTCTTAATTTAGAGAACATGTCAGGATTTTTTAAAATAAAATAAAAAGTAAAAAATTGGCACTCTGAATATTTTGCACTGCCAGCTTCCATCAGCCTCTTGTGTGCAGCTGTCAGTGCCAGACAGAGTCAGCAGAAGAGTTGGTTAAATCTTTCTTTGCCAGCTGTGCAAAGTTTTATATCGAGCAGTTATGAGACTTGGCGTGAATTTTCAACTTCGCTCTCTGGCTTGCCAGCCCCTGCAGATGGCTGGGCCCAAGATGATAGCGCAAAGGTGCAACATGAAATGCATGGGCTTCTGAGGATCCTATGAAATATCAACAGATGCAGGGCCCTTCTATTTTGGTGCTGACTTTTACTTTATGGAAAACTGAACGACAACTAGAGAGTGGCAGAAGGAGAAAGAAATCCAAGAAATATCATTAGTTTTACTGAGATAGCAGACACCAGGGGACTTCCTGGTCCTGAATGGGGTAACTGTGCCTCTGAAGGACCAGGTGCGCAGCCTGGGAATCATTTTGGACTCACAGCTGTCCATGGAGGTGCAGGCCAATTCTGTGTCCAGGGCAGCTGTTTAGCAGCTCCATTTGGTATGCAGGCTGAGACCCTACCTGCCCGCAGACTGTTTTGCCAGAGTGGAGCATGCTCTGGGTATCTCCCGCTTAGACTACTGCAATGCGCTCCATGTGGAGCTACCTTTGAAGGTGACTCAGAAACTGCAATTAATCCAGAATGTGGCAGCTAGACTGGTGACTGGGAGTGGCCACTAGGACCATATAACACCGGTCCTGAGAGATCTTCATTGGCTCCCAGTACGTTTCTGAGCACAATTCAAAGTGTTGGGGCTGACCTTTAAAGCCCTAAATGGCCTCAGCCCTGTATACCTGAAGGAGCGTCTCCACCCCCATTGTTCTTCCCGGACACTGAGGTCCAGCGCCGAGGGCCTTCTGGCAGTTCCCTCATCGCGAGAAGTGAGGTTACAGAAAACCAGGCAGAGGGCCATCTTGGTAGTAGCACCCACCCTGTGGAACTCCCTCCCATCAGACATCAAGGAAATAAACAACTTTCTGACTTTTAGAAGACATCTGAAAGCAGCCCTGTTTAGGGAAGTTTTTAGTATTTAATGCTGTATTGTTTTTAACACTCGATTGGAAGCCACCCAGAGTGGCTGGGGAAACTCAGCCAGATGGACGGGGTATAAATAATAATGATGATGATGATGATTCTTGAGATCTAGTGCTGAAAAATGAGTTGCAAGACTGTGGGGTGCTTGTCTCTGTGATGATGCAGTTGTGTGAATACTTTGCACCACTCCCAGATTCCTGGTTTTCAGTGGATGCCAACCAGCATTTGGAGTCTTTTGATATGCAGCCTCACACAAACTAATGCTGGGAATCTGTCCTCTGTAAGGGATTTAATGTGCTGTTGCAATGCACCACTGCCTACTTTCAGAAGAAAAGAGTTAAAGTTTGAGAGTTTGGGTGGTCTATTTCATTAGAATTTCAGCCAGAGGTGGTTGATGCCAATCATTTCCCAACAGATGATGAATGTTGTTGCTCTGTGTATTTTTATTGAATTCACTGGATTGTCTAGGCAATTGAATATTGCACTGCTATAGCAGAGACTTGTGGGGTTTTATATGAAATTGTGATGAAGGCTAGTGATTACTTGTAATGAGTGGACATCTTCTAGAGGGTTATTTCTGGGTTTTCAGTGTGTGTGGTGAATTGAGAGTATGGACAGATGAAGCTGCTTTATACTGAGAGCAATGACTGCTATTCTGTATGCAGAAGCATTGCCCTTTCTGGTTTGCAGTTTGCTGTTGTTGCTTCATCTGCTGCAGTGGATGTTTTGAAAAATCAAGCAAGGTGCTCATTCCTGTGTCAGCCTGTCATTTGCTTAATGCATTTGAGCTTCTCTTTGCTAACTTAAGTACTCTCACTTCAGGGAAAATACAAAGCATACAAAATGCTTTGATCTGCATTCCAAACGTTTTGTTCGTTAAGCACCATTTTCACATAGAATCTCTAGTGTGTTTTTGCCGTCTTTGTTTGAATGTTTCCAGGTAGCCTCACAAATCTGAGATCTTTAATTTAAAAGAAAGCAATGATAGCATCTTGGCACTGGGCCATCTTAGACAAGGCTTCAAGACTGCAAACCCAACCCCACAAACCTGGGAGTAAACCTCATTGAACTCAACAGATCTTAAATCTGAGTAGACATGGTTAGGATTGCCCTGAAAAATTGTATGTATAATTCAAATGGAAGCTAATGATTTTTTTTTAATCTGTGCAAACTATCCAAAACCAAGCATATTCAAAAGACAATAACATGCTGGATGGACAAAATATACTATAGTTTGTTATTTATGATATTGTAAATTGTTGCTGCTTAGTCCTTTAGTCGTGTCTGACTCTTTGTGACCCCATGGACCTGTCTTCAATATTGTAAATACTGTGTTTTATTATTGTTCTGTTTGTGAGCTGCAAAGGTAACAATGAAATAACTCAAGTTCATCCTATACCTCTGGATTCAACCCTGAGTCTAGATACCCAGGTTTCAGCAGTGGCCAGAAGTGCATTTGCACATTTAAAACTAGTGCTCCAGCTACACCCATTCCTGGAGATGTCCGATCTAACCATCGTGGTTCATTCCTTTGTTATTCCTATTTGGATTACTGTAATGTTCTCTGTAAATGTGGGGCTGCCTTTGGAAAGTGTTCAGAAACTCAAATGGGTCCAAGATGCTGTGGCTGGATTGGTGGCTGCACCTGGTTACATGGAGAACAGAAACTCAAGGTTGCACCAGTACCTCTGGCTATGGATCTGTTTCTGAGCACAATTCAATGTGCTGGTTATGACCTACAAAGCCCAATACAACTTGGGACCGACCAGGCTCTCTGAAGGACTGCATCTCCCTATAGGAGCCTGTTCCAGCTTCAAGGCACATTTGCTGAGGACATGAGAAATGGCCTTCTTTGTGTGCTTCTCATAGGCATCTGGTTGGCCACTGTGATAACAGGATGCTGGACTAGATGGGTCACTGGCCTGATCCAGCAGGGCTCCTCTTAACATGCTTATGTTTAAAATATGGCAAGACAGCACTGTTTTGTATGGGGTGCTGGTCATTCTTCTGACTGGGGGCGGGACTTCTGCACTTTCGGTGGCAAAATCAGGGACATGATGGGCAGCAAAGCTGATTCAGAATTCTTCCAAATTCTTGCAGAGAATACTTCACAAAACAGTGCCCTAAAATACATACCTGGACTTGTTTCGATTAATGTCTGCAGGAGACTTTGTGGATATTTAAGTTATAATTAGAAAAATCTTAATAATTATTCATAAAGGAAACAGCTTATAAGAAATAAATAAGGAGGTCAGATACAGGATAAAGGAAGTCTTTTATTTGGTTGTTTGTATTGTTGTATGTTATGCTTATTGTATGTTATGTTCACGTTTAATGAGGGTGGATTTCTGTATTGGGGGGGGGGTTATGTTATGTTGTAAATAAAATTTCCAATAACAAAATTTAACAGAATTCTTCCAAATTATTTTTGGAAATGGCTTTCCAAGGCAAACTGAGAACATTTGCCTTGCACCCACAAACCCTCATAAAGAGGCAAGGTGCAGAGGTGGGATAGCTAAGGGACACAAGTTTACTTAAGTTTCACCATGCTAAATTTGCAGCCAGAATCTGAATAGTTGTACAGCTATATGTAGCCTTCTTGCCTCCTCTTCACTTGATGTTATAGGTGAGCCTTAACCCAGCCTGAGAACAAAAAGCAGATGTCCCTGCTTTTACCACCCACATTTACACCTGCCCTAGCTTTCACAGCATGGTACACAAACACAGCATCATCTCTTAAATCAGAGCACAATGCTTTGAGAGCAGGAAGTTAGCTACAGAGAAAAGAATTCTTAGAATTGCCGGAATCTTTGTAAACCTGCTTTTGGAAAGAATTTTTCCCTGGGGACCTCTGGGTCGGAGGCCTTTTCTATCATCCCTTTCAGCCTCACCCACTGTCCCCAGTCATTAATACACTCCAAGAATAGATTTTGAAAAGTTTTATGGAACATTATGAAAAAGTTAGAATTCATTGAATTCAACAGATAATTCTAAGCTTGCAGAAGTAATGCCAAAAAAAGAAAGATAATTGATTAGAATGATAACTAATGGTAATATAAACCTGGTGGATTTGTTACAGATTGAAATGAGAGCCTGCTACTTCTTTTATTTGTATTTCAGAGTACAGGGGAAGGCAAGCCTTGGCCTACAATCTGGATCCCTCATGCAGTCCAAATACATCTGTCCCTATGGGGCCCATTCAGCCCATCAGCTGTTTAGCTGGGAGCTGCAGTTGCAAGTTCAAGAGTTTTGTGAAAAAATGTACAAATGCAGTTCCTTCTGCAAGAAGATCTACTGCAAGAGGTTCAAAATGGAGGAGTACATGACTCAGCAGAGAGGCAATCCTTGCAAATATGCAAAAAGGCATCTGTGCACTGCACAACAGCATGAATACCATTTTAGGGATGAAACTGCATCTTGAAATTTGATGCTTTGAATAGGTGTAAGGCAAGGGTTGTAGTTTAGCTATGCATTATTCTGCTGGGATTGCTGAGTTCTTTTTGACTTTTTCCTCAGCCAGGAAAAATAAAGCATATTGGAGATGTGCTACCCACACACACTTCAAACTTTGTAGAAGTCTGTGGAGAAAATGGAAAATGAAATCTGAGCGGCGTTACTAAGAATTTAAACAAGTCTCTTTGTTTTCATGGGAAATAAGTAGGTGGGGGGAATAGGGGTGTGTGTGTGTGTGTGTGTGTGTGTGTGTGTAGGTGCATGATTGTGTGAGTGTGTCTAGCTCCTCATACTTCTGAGTCTCGCTTGGAAAACTTTGGAATGCTGCCCTTAGCAGGTTTCCACTTGGGTTCTCCTGCCCTGGCCTGACGAAAGGTTATCTATCCCTAATTTATATCTTGCCTTTCCAAAAAGTTTCAAGGTGGCTAGGAAAGAAAAATAAATACAAATTGATAGATAAAAATGCAATAAAAATACAATTGAGTTACAATGAAACACTAAAGCATCATTACTTAAAAGAAACAGAGCAGCAAAAACCAAAAAGATAACTGTAAAGCAGTAATAAAAACCTGTCAACCAAAGCTCACTAAAATCACTATCAACTGAAGTCTTTCTCTGAAATGAAGTTTTTTCTCTGCTTCAAAAGACAATCAAAGAAGAGGTAGGGCAGATCTTTCTGAATATGGAATCTGGGTTCAGCCACTGAAAAAAAAGCTCCCTCTTTCTGATCCCAATCAGTGCTATGATTTTGGAATGCACTCTGTTAATTATCTTAATGCCTTAATACCTAATAGGTGGTTCTTCAAGTATCCTGGTCCAATCTGTATATGACTTTAGAAGTTATAACCAAAAATTTCAGTTGGCTCTGGTCCTGTCAGTATATGGCCAGAATATGAAAACCAATCAGGTGGCCATACAGCTATTTCAGGATAGGTGTAACATGCTTACAAAATTCAGGTCCAATTAATAAGATAGCCACAATATTTTGAACAATATGAACAAAGTCCTCATGTAGAGCACACTGCAGTGACAAATGTGTGGTGCGACTCTTACAAGTGTTGCCCTGTCCAGATCTTCATTTTCTGGAACAAGTGGAGTTGGTGTAACAGCCTAATCTGGAAAAAGCATCTCCAGCCACACCTGTCACCTGGGCACTAACATGAAGCAGGACCACTCTTAACTTTAAAACAACTTATAGGGACATGGATTCTGTTCATGTGAAGCCTCAGCTCAACCTAAGCCCTGAATACAGCCCTAAACCCCTCAGCCCACCAGGGGATTCTCATTTGTAAGCCAGTCCACCACTATGAAATTCAGAAGCTGAAAATAAAAATTGATCTAATATAAGACTGTGCCTGACCTCTGGTGTTCTTCATTCTTTCAAATCAAGGCAAACAGAAATCTTCTGTGCCCAAAGCTATAAAGGTGGAATAAGTTGCTAAATCATTAAAATTCTGTATATTTAGCCTTGTACTCTGGGGCAATTCTACGTTTTGTAAAAGATTAAAAAAAGAAGTAGAAATAGAATTTCAGGGCCGGGTTTTATTCATCATTCCCTTATCAAATATCTTTGGTGTCCTTTAACAAGTACGATAGCATTAGTTATAACTCATGCTACCCCAAAGCTTACAATCTTGAGAGGGGCCCTGTGGGAGGCCAATTCAAAAGGTACGGCATGCAGAAAATCATTTTATTTAATGGCAGATTCCTGAGAAAGCTACCTGAGCCAATGACTCATGTTTGTCCTCAGGTAATGCATGTGCACTGGGAAAACAACCAGAACCCTTATATCAAAATGTAGGGGGTTTCGTGAATGACATTGGGACTTGAGCCTATTCGCGTATGCAACAAAAATTTCATCAAAACATGTTACCCACAACAGCATGTGGGAAAGGCAAGATGACAAGGTGAAGATTGCAGAAGAATGTCTCCCCCCCCTTTCTCCTCCTAGCAGACAGATGTTACTGGTAGTTCTTGCAAGTTTGTTTGCTTCTATTCTTGTTTTCCTTCCGGCGCTGGAAAATTTGTTGACGGCATTTTGTCCCATTGATTAAGAAGGAAGGAAGGAAGGAAGGAAAGAAGAATGTCCTATGGGAACCAGAAGCTTTATCACATTGTACATTTCCTCAGGTCACAGGTGGGAAGGAGGCGGAAGAATCAGAAGGCCAGTTCTTTATGATAGCTCACGTCTCCCCTTTGTGTCAAGCTGGAGATGTCAGCATGAAGATGCTGAGGATTCTGAAGGGAATGTCTTAAATTTCGTGCTTGCTGTTGCAAGGTTCATTGTGAAGAATTGCGTGGGGAACTGTACATGGAACACCATGACAACAAATGGTTTCGCTGACTGGCTCAGTTCACAACCTAGCACATCAGTTGGTTATTAATGCTGGAGCATTGGGCTCATATCCTTTCCTCTCCTCCTCCCCTCATCTGTTCTGATTCTCTCCTCTTCTTCTTCTTCTTCTTCTTCTTCTTCTTCTTCTTCTTCTTCTTCTTCTTCTTTGCAGAAATCATACTTTGCCATTACATCAGGTGCTCATCAGGGTTGACATATTTCAAAAAGTTAAAATCCAGACACAAAAGTTGTTGAGCTTTCCTTGCCAAAGTTTTGAGATATATTTTTTCCCCAAAATCTAAATAAAAGAGAGAGTGTGTGTGTTTTGGAGCTATTTCTGAGAAAACCCACCAAAAAATCAACACATCCAATATAGGCTGACATACGCTTGGATTTTCCTGGACATTTCAACTAATTTCTGAAAAATCTGCCCTGACACTGTTTTCGGAGGACAAATCCCAGATATGTCAGGGAAATTCCGGATGTTTGGCAGCCCTATCAAACGTGGGTTAAGCACACAAGGAGTGACTGGGCACCAAGGCACTAGTGCCATTGAGTTGGAGAGTGATTTGCAGTGGGGGGGGGACACCTCTTTTCAGAGGCACCAGCTTCTCCTGACAATTGGGAAGCCCAATGTGATGTTGAACGTACAATGTTGCAAGGCGTCCTCTGAGGGGGCCCAGCCCCATAAAAAAAGAGAACGTTTTGGGTGTGTGTGAAACTGACTTAGCCCCTAGGGGTTGGTACCTATACCTCATGTACCCATGGAGGTTTCCTACACATTTTTGAATCCTGATTTTAGAACATCAGTATAATGACAACAATAGCACTAAGCTTCTGTTGCTATTCATACCACCTTTCTCAATGCAAAGAGCCAGATAATAATAATAATAATAATAATAATAATAATAATAATAATAATTTATTTATATCCCGTCCTCCCCAGCCGAAACCGGGCTCAGAGCAGCCAACAACAGTGAAAATAACACAGTTTACGTAATATGACAACAAGCAGTAAAATGTCATATCTAAAAGCAAGGTTTTTTGGAGGTGGGAACAAACCACCTTTCCAAAACGCTGAAGAACAAAACATGATACATGAAAAAAGCATAAGAAAACGCAGCTGGAAAGAGTGGAAACCTTGAACACATTGGTGCCATGTTGTCCCCCAAAACAAATTGGTCTTAATTTCCATCCATGATCTGCCCCTGCAGATGCCACAGGGCCACAGGTGAAGGCATTGCGTAAGCCAGGTGCCACTCCAAACCACCACGATTCTTTGGGCAAGAACTTTACTGTGGATCCTAAGAGGTGGGCCTCCTCTTAAAGAACTTTAATTCCAAGGGTGTTTACTGCTTCATGATAAAGGCAGCAGTTCTGGGGTGAGGGGAGCTCAGAGGCTTCACAAGCTCCAGGGGAAGTCCCTGAGTGTGTCGTTGTGCCCATGGAAAGCTGCTTTGTCACATTTCTAGTCATGGCTCTCCAGGGTATCAGTCTACAAAAACTATTCACAGCCTAGACTTCATAGCGTTTTAAAGTGTGAAACCAGCATCTTGAACTCACCCCGGAAACAACCTAGTTGTATTTATTTGTTCTGAATATTCCAATGTAATTTTGGAGCTTGAATTTTTCATTGGGTTGGAAAAGAGCAGTCCTAATAAAAATAAGGCAACATTTCTTTCTACCAAGGACTTGTTATTTAAAAAAATATATTTTCATTGGGATGATATTTTAAAAAGAAAACCTGTCAATTTTGGATTTGATTCAAATTTTCTTCTCGTGGTACATCTACAGAAAAGCCCTTTTACAGTGCAACAAAATAATACTTTGGAGGAACCGGAAGAGTACAAAATAGGTGTAATCAAACCTCTCTTTCTGTGGTACTGATTCTATAATCCCTCTGTATCAGAGTTAGCAGATGGCTTTCTTCCTAGGTTAAATTGCCCAGAATTCATTTTAATATTTTAGGATTCTCTGAGCTTGTCTAGAAGGAATTGAGTTATATTGTCTTCCATTTCTGGACTCCTTCCAAGCTCCTACCTACTCTGTGTGGTCTCTTACCATCTGTGAATGAAAGATTGGCATTGGCCTTTTACAGTACTCTCAAGCACATTGGACCAAGGGTTATTTATTACTACGATCACTACCACTACTGATGAGGAAGAGGATGGTGATGTATCGAAGATGACTACAAGTGGTTGTGGATTATTCTGTGGCACTCTTAAACTCTGGAAAATTTATTTATTCCTTACTGAGTGGCGAGCAAACAAAACATATGTTGGTCTGGATCCAAAGAACCATGAATGGATGAGAATTTGGGGTGCCTTGATATGTTGTTGTTGTTTCAATAGTAATGTTTGCACAAGTTCTTGTCATAAGCAGAAGTCCAACCTTGGCTTAATTTCTTTTTTATTGTGTCAAGTCTAGCAGAAAGGGCAAAATAGCCTTTGTATTTCTTATTCTATAAACAGACCATTACACATGGTACATTTGTGGGATAAGCAGTTGGGTATGACAAAAAAAACCCCACAGCTTTCTACAGCTATCTGGTGAATGAATGAGCCACATGAAAGGACCAACACTACCATTAGGCATGATGACACCTGCCTCAGGCAGCATATTTTGGTAACCTTGAAGCCATCAAATTGTCAGCCATTCAGTTTATTATTATATTTTTACTACTTGGGCTGCTGTTTTGGATTTTGTGCCTCAGGCACCAAAATGACTTGGGCTGTCTCTGCATTTACATCTTAACTGATGCTTGGGAAAAGTTGGTTTCTAGAAATACTTCCACGAAATGGTCTTCTGAATGTCACTGCTTGTGGAAACAGTAGCATAAGTCCAGAAAATGAGAGGGGAAATGCCTCCAGGAAGCAGGAATTAATTTGTGTGTAGTCTTGAAGCTATTTTGGGGTATGGTTTTTTAAGTTCTGCTGACTGTGCCATCTATATTCCAGTAGGGGTGGAAGAAAAATTCATTTTAAATTAATTTATATATGGAGTTTGGCAGTTCTGACCACCTTTTGCATCAAACACTCACTTAAGCCATTCAACACTATATATTTTTTTGGGGGGGTTGAACAAATTATAAGCAAAATATATTGTATATATTATATATAAAATGTATAAAAGAGTCAAGCCCCTTAATTCTGTAAGTATTAACACATATGACGTATTTTTATAAGTCACATGCTTATATGTGATAATATTATACATATAATGTATATGATGATGCATATATGTAAGAAGTGTTCGTATTTTTAGCAGATCGATTAAAAAGAAACTCAAGAAGTGAGGCAGGTATTAGAAAATATATGTGCAGATAAGGTTGACATGGAGCTACTCAACAAATCCCATCCCTAATTCCAGAGTAGTCCTGCTAGATCATCTGGATTAGAAGCAACCAGTATGGAGACTGAAATATCCATATCGACTCTGGATATCCGGTATGTTGGTAACCTGCAAAGTCCTCCTCCTGAAAGATGGGCCCACTTGCCTACAGTGGTCACCCATAAACACTGAACTTAAGTGGGAAAAAAGGATCTGCAGATGAACAGAGGTTTACTTTTATATAATCATGTGGCACCTGCTCAGTTTGAATCAGCAGAAGCAGACTTCTTTGGTCAGCAACAATACCCTTGCCTTCTCTGCTTTTCAAAAAAACTTTTTATTTTGAATTTCCTGGAACATATAATGGGTTCATGGTGACTTCTATCAAAAAGGACCCTGCTCTTCTGCAACTGAGGGGACCATTCCCTCCATCGTGCCCTCTAATGATACCAGTGTCCAGGGTTATGACAAAACAATCGCAATGTCCTACAAGAGGCAAGGTTTCATGCAGCCACCACTTCATGTAGGGCAGGGATGAGGAACCTTTCCTCAGGTCAAGGGCCACATTGCCCTCTGGGCAACCTTACAAGGGCCACAAGCCAATGATGGGTGAAACCAAAGGCAAAAGTGTGGACAGCAACAAATGCCAATTTTACTTTTGAACGCAAGGTTACTATCTACAAACCCTCTCTATCTTGAATTCAGGCAAGGAAGTGTCATTACCAGAGTTCAAGGACTCGTTCCTGCCAGGTTAAACCACCCATGAAGGGTTCAAATCAGGACTGGTGAGAGAGGTGGCCTAAGGAAAGGTGGATCCCCACCCATTATGTCATGTGTGATCCAACTGGACATATGCATAGATGAACATACAATTCATCCAACTTCTGTTTTCCTTGCACCCTTTTGGGGAGGCAGAAAGCTGATACAAATGGTCTGGAAGTTCACACATACCTATTCATGTGTGCATGCCTGGCTCACACATTACTTCCTAAGTGTGGTGGTAGACAAATGCAGTCCCCACACCTTGGCCCAGACCTCACCATCACCTCAATCACCTTGTTCATCTTTAAGGTCCCAACTGAGCCCTTGTTCTCTTTGCAGCAACACAGCTACCTCTCTGCAATTTGAAATCGGACAAATGTTCACCATCATAGGAAATTCGTAAATGATTTGAAAATCTTAAGAGGCAACATCCGACACACGTTTCTCAAGCTGAATGCCTAGAAGCCCACTAGGTGTTTGGCTAACTTGCTATTTTTATTGTTTGCTTGAGCCACAGTACCAGGTTAAGTCACAGATGGGGAAACCGTGGCCTTCTGGATGTTTCTGAACTACAATTCCCATCATCGATTTCCATTGGCCATGCTGGCTGAGGTCGATGGGAGCTGGAGTCCAACAATAGCTGTGGTATGCAGGTACAGGCTGGATATAACAAAACTGCATCATAATCCTTCTGTCAGCCATTTGGAGAGCCTTTGAAATGAAAGAGGAACACTGATAAATTGCCTCGGACAAGAAAGAAGAATACCTTGCCTAATTACTTGAAACATCTTGAGAAGGTGTCAGTTGAGGAATCTAATTAATTCAGTCCTGTGATAATGTTGTTTGAGAAAGCGGCAGAGAGGTGTAACTACTCTCTATTCTGTTGTATGGGAGGTCTGGATCTGCCACTGACATGTGGAGGCATAATCTGGCAAGCAAGAGAGACAAAGAACTAGGTCTTAGCCCCAAGCGGAAAACTGATTAGCCTGTCTCTCTAGTCTGCTGGGGGGAAAGAGAGCACCCCACAAGGCTCGATTGGCAGGCGCACAGATAAGCCAAAGAAAGATGCTTTCACCTTACAGCTATTAAAAATTGAAGGGTCCCCCGAGCTTTGCCAAGAAAATCTGCAAACGTAAAGGAATGACGACCAGGCTTAAGTAACAGACACAGCTCTTCAGGGAGTGCTGTCAATACTGGGATATTACTAAGACACCATACCTCGAAACAAACAAGGATAACATCTGGAACACTTCCATGCTAGAGTGGGAGGGGAGGAGATGGAGATACGCAATGCAAGTTAAGAAAACACTGTTCAGTCTTGGCCCCAGGAGCTATATTGTCTGGAAGGAAGGGAAGCTTTTGAAATCTTAATGCAATGAAAACATGGAAACACCCAAGGCATTCCTTGAAATGAGTGTTCTTTGCTGTAACACATTTTTTGTACCCCCAAAACTGAAAGTTTAAACTGGTTTTTTTTTGGGGGGGGTAATCCATATGATCCTCAGGGGTGATCATTACAGAAGTGCCATTAGCTCACTGAATGCAAAAAAGACCCACCCTACATCATTAAAAATAAATCTGCATGGTATGTAGGAATTTTAATCCTATACCATCAGATGGTTGCACATAACCAGCTTGCTAGAACTAGGGAACCGGTATATGCAGGAATTGCAAGAAGATCATGGAATTGTAGAGTTGGAAAGGACCCTGACGGTCTTCTAGTCCAACCCCTTGCAACACAGGAATCTTTCCACCAAAGCAGGGATCGAACCCACAATCCTGAGATCAAGAGTCTAATGCTCTACTGACTCCAATAGTTGCTGCAGTTGTGTCTCAATAGTCACAACACAGAACAGTCTCCACGCAACATATAATTCAAGTTTCAGAACATACAGAATGGTTAAAAACACTTACCATCAAAATTAAAACAATCAAGTCAAATCGCAAAATTTATAAAGGGAGGGAGATACTCATCAGCAGCTTGGATCAGCTGGTCCAAATTCCATCAAAAACCCAGATGAAAAGGAAAGACTTAACTCACATCCACACACTTAAAGCATCCATGTACCACTTTAACAGCCTCCTGGCAACTGTAGTTTCTTAAGGGCACTGACCTCATAAAACTACAATTCCCAACACCTTTCTCCATAACTGTCCGTAGATTCTCCATGACTGTTAAAGTCATAAGAGTGCTTTAAACACGTGGTGTGGACATGGCCTTAAACTGGCATGAAAAATATGTCCGCATTCGGCAGGCCATACTCAGGTGTGCATTCAGCAAGCCAGGGGCCACAACAACAAAAAAAGGCTCTCTGCACTTTGCTTAATTGAGTCCCACTGAACATATGAGAGTTAGTCACATCATAGATAGCCTCCATGCTACAGGCCTGAAAGGGACAATGTAAGGCAGCTTCCTACATTCTTATTCACCTTTTCCCGTTCCTCCTATCTACTGTTTCTTCCTTGGTTAGCCACGTGTGATATTCCAACTGAGAATGTCCATGCGTACATCACAGCACAAGGTAGCCAATCAAATATGCCATTGCTTAGGAAAATTCAGACTGAGCACAATGAAAATGAATATATTTGCAAGGCATGGAAAAAAGTGTCTGCCACACACACACTGTCAGAAATGTTTACAGGGACTCATGGGTGGTTTTTGTTCAGCTCTACAAAATACCTTTTCTATAAAACTGCAAGCAGAACTCCCCTCTAGACCATGAAAGATCAAGGTGTCACGTGGCCCTTCAGTGGAGCTTCCATACCACCGTGGAAACAAATGGTACATAATTATATTATATCCTATGAGGTTTGCTGCAGTAATAAAATTGCTGACCTTAACGTAGCCTGAGAAGTGAACCCAAAACCAAGTTGATGTTACTTTAAAGATATATGTATTCCTCCTGCACATGGGAAAAGAAAACATAAAATGCATTTGTTTCTTTGCTGACTTTGTATATTCTGACAAAAAAAAATATATTAGCCAGATAAATTCAATTGTGTAATTTTGGATGGGGTTCAGATTTCTACAACCATCTTTATGCCAGGATAATTTATGCTGTGAACAATGTACACAAAATATACATTGTGTTTGCTTGTACTTGGATAGCTAACACTACTCCTGTTGAACTTTGACCTGCCTCCCCAGCTTATAATCAGATATTTGCTCTGTGGCCTTTCATTATTGGTGGCAAAATAGATCTTTGAGTTTCGTAAGAGAATATATCTTCTAGGCTTTGCAGAAATAGCTCACAGGGCCCAGATCTTATGGAAAGGTCGATTCCCATAATGATGCCTTTGAGTTCTCAGAGGGCACCTCTATGCATAATAATTTTATGCACTCCTACTTTGCTTTTCTCAGACTTGGAGCCTGAATTGTAGAGTTGTGAGAGACCTCAGTGGTAGGCAGTATACATTCAAAGCAGTATTCTAGCACTTTAAAGAGTCATGGCATTCCCGTAGGGATCTTGGGAATTATAGCTTGTTAAAGATGCCAAGAGTTGTTAGAACCCCTTATTCTTCTCTCAGAGGCACAGATTCTAGAGTTCCCTGAGAAGAGCGATTGACTGTCACAGGGTGGCGGGTGTCCTTGGGATTTGGGACAGACTTAAAGGCTGCCCTCATCATGAAAAAGGAAAGTTTCAAGGTCCATCGTGAGGGATGGGCTACCATGTTCCATTTGACAATGGAGCTCATCTGGGCCTATTCTGAAGATGTCCTCCCATAATTCCTCTGTATTTCTCTGTGTGTATTTAATTATTTCTTAATGTTTATTTTTATTATGTGTGTTTTAGTTGTGTCCATTTTAATTTAAGCTGTGAGCTTCCTTGGTTCCTGCACTGGGAGGAAGGTGGTATATTAAGTGTGTGTGTGTGAATTCTATTTTAAATTGTTGTAACCTACCAGAGGACCTTATGGAGAAGGATGGGCAATATATTGAAATAATAATAATGTCAACACATTGTACTGTCCTCTAATATTTCACTGTCTTTCCACAGTATCTGCTGCCTCAGGCAGCTACCTCACTTTGCCGAATGATAAGACCTCTGTCTGAGATCCCATGGAGTTCATGTCAGTGAAAACAAACTATACTGGGCTATATGTGGCAGGCTTTTTATGTTTGTTCAAAGATGAGAATTAGCCTTCCCCTGAGAGTTATATGCTGCTTTTAGCCTTTCCATTTCATGTAATTCTCTGGTGGTAAACCTAAGGACATGTCTTTGCTTGATGGGGGGGGGGGGGAGAGCCTATAGTCGCGTATAGATGATTAATGGTGTGATTGCTGTTCTCCCACTTGATGCCTGACATTTGAAATCATGTCCCCGTGTCATCTTTAAGAAAGAAAGTTATTCTTATCCATTTCCTGACGTTTTCAGCGTGCTGACACTGTTCCAGTTAACTCTGTGGAGTCTTGCTCCACGATTTGGCACTGCAGAATGCTACCAGGGGAGAAAATCCCTTCTGTATCTAGATTCCTTGCAAATAAATGGCAAGCAGTATTCGTCCAACAAAATGACTGCATCCAGTTGTATTCTATAAATCATTTTTCCTGGAATTAACAATAAATACATTTATCCCAATACACTTGCACAAAGCTTACATGGTGGTTAGATTACGTCTGGTCTTTACTGAGCATTTTTTTTCTGATTTGTTTTCAGTGAGCCTTCACCCTGAATTCATCCTGATTTCATAGAATCAAAGAATCAGAATTTTATAATTGGAAGGTACCCTGAGGGTCGTCTAGTCCAACTCCCTGCTATGCTGGCATCTCAACCACTTTTCAAGGGAGTCAAACAGCTCTTAAGAGTTTGGAATTGATATCCCACTTTATCACTACCCTAAGGAGTCTCAAAGCAGCTAACATTCTCCTTTCCCTTCCTCCCCCACAACAAACACTCTGTGAGGTGAGTGGGGCTGAGAGACTTCAGAGAAGTGTGACTAGCCCAAGGTCACCCAGCAGCTGCATGTGGAGGAGTGGGGAATCAAACTCGGTTCACCAGATTCCGAGTCCACCACTCTTAACCACTACACCACACCACACTTACTACTTCCTGATGTTTAGTCAGAATCTCCTTTCCTGTAACTTGAAGCCATTGGTTCAAGTTCTACCCTCTGGAGCAGGAGAAATTAAGCATGCTCCCTCCTCCATGTGACAACCCTTTAGATATTAGAAGCTGGCTATAATTGTGTCCTCTTAGTCTCATCCTAGCTAAACATACCTTACTCCCTCAACCATTCCTCATAAGGCTTGGTTTACAGACCATTCTTCATCATGGTTGCCCTCCTCTGCACATGTTCCACACATTTCCCCATATAATTTACAAGTTTAAATGTTCTTCCAGCTTGCATAAAGAATATAGTTTCTGAAGAAAGAAGAATGTCACAAATAGAGCCATACAGTTTGATTCTACATCAGTGTTGCGGCATTTAGAAAGTGAACATCACCCTGGCATTTTAAGATATGCTTTCAACCTTCTGGAATACTTTCTAATTTAATACTTGCACATGTAATGCAACTCTCTTCCTTTAAGAAAAAAACTCCGTTGAGAATTAGCCTACTTAGGAGAATCATCAGAGAGAAGGAAAGCACATGCTTTCAGTCGGTTAAGTAGCAGAGATTGAAGTTGCATTTCCAAGAATCAGAAAAAGTCAAGAATAGAGTATCTGAGTCAAAGACTGAATCCCTGTGACCTCAGCTACTCTACAGCCATATCAGGCATGTTCATTCATGGGTGAATTGGCCCAAAGACAAAAGCCATCATTTCTACCACTGCAGAGTACTCCCAAGTTACAGTGAACTTTGCTGGGATTAAAGATGCTATTACATTCTCCTAAAGTGAAATTACAAGGTATGCTACTTGGGTAAAACATCAGGGGAATTGTGAGGAAAGCAAAAAGTGTTTTAGTAAGACTAGCAAAATTTTCTGCATATCCCCACCACGATCCAGGGGGAGATGGGAATCTCTAATAATGTATGCTGTTAGCGTTGATATACTGTGAGTGCCATCTATCTTTCACTTGCACCAATTGGATAGTTCAGTCGGTTAAGGCATAGTGCTGGCAACACCAAAGTTGTAGGTTCAATCCCATAATGGACAGTAGCATATCCCTGCATTGCAGGCGGTTAGACTAAATCAGACATGTCCAACCAGTAGATTGTGATCTACCAATAGATCATTTGGCTGATCCTGGTAGATTGTGGGATCCTTGTTGATTAAATAAAGTGTACAAAAAGTTAACTAAAAAAAGCTCAAAAACTCTGCACCATCTTCCCCCAAAATAGCTCAACAACTCTGGGCATTTTTTTTATACTAGAAGTAGATCACAGTCTCTTGGTTGTTGGACATGCCTGGACTAAATGATTCTCAGCAGTTCCTTCCAATTCTATTTCTATGAAAGCCATTCTATGCCTATTAAGAATCCTAAGGCTGATGAAGACTGATAGCAGTCAAAGCTTATAAGCCCAAGACTCCAATTCTATACAAATATTACATACATTGTGTTGGGGGGGGGCAGGCGGTGGGGATCAATAGTCTTTCCTAGAGTTCTCTGAGAAACTGCAGAAAGACTGAGCCCAGGAAGATTTTCCTCTCTTCCAATACCATCCCATCAATTAAAAATATTATTATAAAAGGGGGATGAGAGGGACTGGTGTAAGGGAAAGCTGAATGGTGAAAGGCTGGCCTTATGAGCCATATCTTTAAGAACTGCATGTACCTCTAAGCATGGCCAAGAGTGTATTCTGTCATTGTGGTGCATGATAACTATAGCTCCCAATGCATCTTGGTTGAGTAAGTTGGGCCATGAAGTTACCCTTTAATAAGCAAGGCAGTTCCCAATGTTTTGCTCAGTACCTTCAATCAGGAGGCAATGGAAGCAACAGTTCCCATGCACCCCAGTGAAAATACTCACCCCTCATGGAGTTCCCATGCATCCCTGGCATGCTCAGTGGAGTCCAAACAGACCTGCAAGGTCTCTACTATTATCAGCCTGCCCTGTCCACTACCAGTCCATTCCCCATGTAAAAGGTTGGATTTGTTTGGGATTGGAGGTTACTGGCAGGCAGTGCTATTTTTCTAGAAAAAGAGGTGCCAGAACTCACCATGAACACCTCCCTCGTTCTCATAGAATGGCAATGGTGCCCACCTAAGAGGTGCCGGAACTGAGTTCCGGTGAGTTCCGGGCTAAAAAAAAAAGCCCCGCAACAAGGAAGATTGGCTGGTAGCAAGCATATTACTAGCCAGCCCAGAATGTCAATGTTATTTCCCCCCCCCACACACACACACACTTTTTGCTCAGCTCATAACAGGGCTAGCACACACATGCTTTCTAGTATTTACTATATTGCTGTCTCGTTTTTAATCTGCACAAGGCATTAGTGTTATGATTGTTTAGTAAAAAGTGCAAAAAATAAATAAAAAAGTATCCCCCCCCACACACACTTTTTGCTCAGCTCATAACAGGGCCAGGATTTTCAAACCAGGGAGCTCCATTTCCTCCGCCACCTTCCCCAAATTCCGAAAATTTGCCGGCATTCACTAGATTAAACTAGTGAAATTTCTCAGGGGATTTTCTGCACAGAGTTGGAATCTAATGAACAGGCCCTAGAGCTAATGATTAAGTGCGCATAACGGCAGCAGTGTGGGGGGGGAGCGAAATCTATTGTTCTTATGGGTTTTATTTGCATGTAGCTGACGTGACAGGAAACTTGTCTGGAGGCAGCTAGCCATGATAGTTCCTTATAAAACAAAGCAAAACAGGTGGCTTGAGTTTGTAAGTACAGCGGTGCTAGAAAGGCACAGTTTGTAAGAGAGGCTTCCTCTCCCATCTTTATTGCCAGCAGATTGCAGTGAGAGTTTCATAATGCTTCCAATGAGTCAGGAAAAAAGGAAATAAAAAACAAACTTTTATTGCCTTCGAAATGACCTTGTTCCTCTTACCTTCCCAGAGTGGCTCATAAGCCTCTCGTGTGCTTTGGAACAGAGACATTTTGTGATGGTTGGGTTTTTTCTCTTCTTCTAATGTTTAGAAAGGGGTATTTTTTTTCCCCTTCCTCTCCAGAATGTACCTATTGTTATTTCTTGCAAGGCTTTATGGTTGGGAGAATAGGATGAGAAAATGAGGTGCAAGCTCAAAAGTAGATGTCTGAACTCAAATGGCTTAAGCCTGAATTTAAGTATGAATTATTTCATTTCTGGCAGCATCTCCTGAGGGACTATTAGTTTTGTGTAAAAGAGAAGGGGTGGAAGAGTAGCATGCAGTTACATACTGGAGAACTAAAAGTTAGTGTCAGGAGAAATAAAGGACGAGTACAAGTATTCATATGCTGGATAATTTTATATTGCTTGCAGAGAGAAAAGGAAACTGGGAAGGAGGCAAGTGTGTTTTATACTTTCATATCAATACCACTGGGCTGTTAAGTATAATTGTTTAATTCACACTGGGTTGTAAAATGCCTGTGTGTATCACTGAAAGGATTAACATTGGAAAATTCCACTGAAGTATGCTAAGTGGTTTCTGAACTGCTGAATGGGTTGAGATTTAACTATTGTTGTTTTCTGCTAGCCAACATGAGTGTTTAACTTTAGATCAGGTGACAAAGGTATTTGGTTGCAAATATCCATTTTGAAATATCCATTTCCCTTATTCTTTGTTCCCAGGAACTTCATAGCCTAAGGGGTTGGAATGCAGGCTAAATGAGCCTTGGAATAATAGCTGTGTTTCTCAGCTCTAATTATAAGTTTATTTTATTTCTAAGAAGGTGAACCTGTGCTGGACTTGCACAAGATATTGTATGGAATTATTTGGATGTATCTTTGGTGTTTTTGTTCTGTTCTAAAGAAATTATGCAATCTAATCTCATGGGTCTGGGCAATGCTTCATTCCAAAAGGAGTCAATTTTTATGCATCCAGCCACTTCAAGCTGTGTAGTATTAATATCTGCAATATGAGCCATATAAAATTGAAATTTCTCATACCCATAACTATTCTAGCCAATGAGTGGTCAGAATACTACAGTTGCAAGCTACGGTATCCTGGGAACTGTAGTTTGTTAAGGGTAAAGACTGCTGTTAAGGGGACTCCGTTCCCCACACAGAACTACAAGTCGCAAGTTCTTTAACAATCATTCCGCCTTCTCAAGAAACTCTGGGAATCCTAGCTCTGTGTGGAGAATGGGGGTCTCGCAGCAACAATCTGCACCCTTAACAAACTACCATTTGGATTCTTTGGAGAAAGCCATTACTGTTTAAATGCATAGAGCAGGTGGGGCCATAATATGAGGGCAAAACTCTACATTACACATCACATGCTTTTGTTTAACTAATTGCAGGCACAGGAGAGAGACTCGGCCATTTTCAGGAGCACAGGGGAGGTTCAGCCTTTGGGTTAGATGATTGGGGTGGGTGTAAAAGGGGACATTTGGCAAGGATGACACTATTAGCTAAATTATAGGCAAAGACAGATAATTTTAGTGGCATCATTACTCTAAGAACTTGGAGTGGAGGTGTTAATAGGTTAAGGGCAGAAGGGTGCCAGATCCCAAGACTCTTGAAATGGATATATTATCCACTAAGAAAATTGCATCTTCTTTTAGTGGCACACAGTGAGTTCATTCATACATTGCTATTAGTCAAATTAAGCCATGAGTTTTGCAGCCAACTTCCTATGATCAAGAAATAGATTTCATCTCATCCTTTAACATTGACCTCCCACCACCACCACCACACACACACCATGGTTTGTTTGTTTTATTAAAAACCTTCCTTTCTGTTTGGAAAAGAAGCAGCTTCTTCATATTCACATCTGCTCCATGATCAGCTCAATATCCATTTAACGTGACCCATCAAACCAAATGCAACCTGCCAGCCACATATGGTAATCTACCCAGTGCTTGATCTCCCACCTATTGTTTGAAGTTCCAGGCCAACAGACAGAATTCTGGGCAGGTAGCAAAAATGAGATTCCGTAGAGGACTCTGCTCTGATATTCATACCGCTTGATTTAGAGTAACAAGGTGCCTTCCACCCAAGCTAACATTATAAAGGAGTGGTCTTGGGATCTGTTTCCTGGGATCTGGGATCCAAATTTGGCATTCTCCATCTTGCTTGAGCCATTGCCCTGTTCTGGTGGTGGAGATTGTCATTGAAGTGGATAGATGCAAGGAGGGAAGTGCAACCCAAAACAGGAAAAGATGTGGTAAGAGAACTAAAAGCTCCTTTTAGTGAATTCAAATCTCCAGGCATTCTCAAAAGTTATAGAAGCTCTGGGGTTACATCCACAAGCTCCTTT
Source organism: Podarcis raffonei (assembly GCF_027172205.1). Lineage (NCBI taxonomy): Eukaryota > Metazoa > Chordata > Lepidosauria > Squamata > Lacertidae > Podarcis > Podarcis raffonei. Next base: position 17,996,775 of record NC_070608.1, on the reverse strand, counting down.
GGAATTCTTGGATGCTGCTCATAAGCTGCTCCCAGGGGTACTAAATGTCAGGAACCATTACTGTGAGGAAGAATGGTGGGAGCCCCTTCTCCCTCTGCTCAAAGGCCTAATTCTGAAGTTCCTCTGGAGCAGGAGGATAGAATAACAACAACAACAACAACAACAACAACAACAACAACAACAACAATAATTTTATTTATATCCTGCCCTCCCTGGCCAAAGCCAGGCTCAAAGTGGCTAACAACAGTAAAAAATAGCACAATTTATATAAAATCACAGTCAATTAATTAAAATACATTCTAAAACCAATTCAGAATTGAATTAATGGCAACCATTGGGCTAGAGTTCTATGAGGATTACAGAAGGAGAGAGGGGGTCAGACTGCGCCTATCAAACTAAAGCAATGGTTCGCAGAAGGACACAGTTCAGGAACTGACAGTTGGGCTGAGCTGGGAGAATAGCAACCACTAGAAAGTATGCACCCCATGAGCCCAAGAGCCAGGCATCTGGATAGAGTAGGCTTTCAAAAGGCCCAGTGGTGGAGGGATCACGTGGTGAGGAGATGGGAAGACGGAAGTAACTAGAGGGAAGTGGGAGAAACTCAATTGGGAGCACCTGCACAATGAGAAAGGACGCTGAATGTTTGTGCTGTGTTCGATCAACCTCTCTTGTTGCTGCAAAAGACTGCTTTCGCTTCATGCTGTTATCTACAGAGAGGGGGAAGGTAAGCCTTGCCTGGCAGCCTGACACTAAAGGAGCTTGTGGATGTAATCTCAGAGCCACTGTCTATAATCTTTGAGGAAATTATTGGAGAACAGGTGAGGGCCCTGCAGACTGGAGACGATCAAACATGGTCCCCAATGTTGTGGCCATGGTCCAATCCAGGGGCTATCAGTGCCTCCCCGCGCTGCTGCACAGTTTGGCAGTCTTCACCTATCTCATAGCAACCATCACAACTTTGGGCAGATAAGGCATTGGGTTGGATCATTAACCTATAGAGCATCCTGCTAAAGATGTCTGGGAGGGGGTGTCTCTATCCAAGAGTTCATACGAGGGGAGGGGGTCCATAGCACCCTTCAAAATGGTGGCCCCAATGAGAGAACTCTGATGTGATGTATGGCATAGGACAACTCTCGATCCAGGGTTGACCTACTCTTTTCAATCAAGCAGCAGGTGGGGGGCTTGATGCTGGATACATACCCAATGCCTTCTCCAAAACCTATTTACATCTGTAGTCAATAAGGTTGTGGCCAATTTCAACCTAATAACAATGTCCTGTGTCTTATTTCTTCCCTTAGTCATGCCCTGTGCTGGGCTGCACACTTCCTGCACCTGAGTCTGCAATACTGAGCTAGATGGACTAATGATCTTTCTCAATAATAGGCAACTTCATATGCTCCTACTGTATGTGCTGTTCTTTCATCTAGTTTAACAATTCTCAGACTGTTTAGTAAGAGTGTGCGGGGGGGGGGGAATCATGGCTGGAGGAAGTTCATTGATTGTTCTTGCTGCCACCCTGGGAACTGATTCCTGACCATTCCTTAGATTCTTTTGGTTCTTTTTTAATGGAGACATTCACACATCCAGTTGCTGGCCATGAGTGTCCAGTAATCAAGTGCAGAGATATCAACTTATTTATTTATTGAATTTATTTTTGTTTATTTTTATTATTCATTTGTTTGTTTGTAAAATTTCTGTACCACCATTCAACCACTGATCACAAGGCAGTTTACAATATATTTGTTGTCGTCTAGTTATGTCCGACTCTTCGTGACCCCATGGACCAGAGCATGCCAGGCACTCCTGTCTTCCACTGCCTCCCTCACTTTGGTCAAACTCATGCTGGTAGCTTCGAGAACACTGTCCAACCATCTCGTCCTCTGTCGTCCCCTTCTCCTTGTGCCCTCAATCTTTCCCAACATCAGGGTCTTTTCCAGAGAGTCTTCTCTTCTCATGAAGTGGCCAGAGTATTGGAGCCTCAGCTTTAGGATCTGTCCTTCCAGTGAGCACTCACTGATTTCCTTCAGAATGGATAGGTTTGATCTTCTTGCAGTCCATGGGACTCTCAAGAGTTTCCTCCAGCACCATAATTCAAAAGCAGGTTCATTTATACCCCACCCTTCCTCTTCAAAGAACAAAATAATGTGCATACATGTGTGGACCCCCTTTTAATCAATCATCTTTCATTTAAGTGTTGTAGTGTAACTGCATTGTGAACTGGGTTGTTTATCAAGCATGCAGTTTAGGAAAAGCAAGGGCTATTAATATGCACAATTCTCAAAAAATATTAATTTAAAAATCACTGTAAGTCTAGCAGGGGATTTAACCAAGGCATCCTTAAGAACAAGCAGCCTGTGCTCTTTAAAACTTGAATATTTGGATTTAAGCCAGTATACTCTATCTGAAGTTGATATGACATCCAGAATGTCAGTTTGGGGCTAAGAATATTACACCATTAAGTGCAACATTTCCACCAACCATACTTAGACATCCATCACATCCATGAAATTGATATGCAGTTTATGTAGATTGCATCCATTAAATCTGCAAAAATGCCACAGGACTATTTCAAATGTGGCCTCCCAAGCAAAGCACATCATCCATCTTGGCATTAAAATTAGGGTTGGAAACCAAGATAACTTTTTGTGTTTTGTGTGTGTGTATTTCATGCCTTGCAAACTACTCTGAACTAACGAGATTGGCTAAAACCTCATGTTTTCTTTCTGAGTAAGTTTTCTTTCCGATTTACAATTTTTCTTCTTTCTTACACACACACCCCTTAACATCTGGATAACCAATATAAGCCAATTACCTCTTAATCAGATTGGTACAGTTTAGAGATCTTTACTTAAGCAACAGTGCAATTTGAACATATTGTACCGTGTGTGGGCAGGCAAACCCTTTCAAGCTATAAAGTCCTCATTTCTTACCAGCAACGTAAATTCAATTTCAAGGTTTGGACCACAATCATGGAGCCAAAACCACAGTACTCATGTGCAAGGGGGAAGTATCAAAAGGCTGAAGACAAATCTGAGGTATGCTTAAATACAAAAAAGTAGTGAAAACTCCAATGCAATGCCCTAATAACTTACTTACTTACTTACTTACTTACTTGCTTGCTTGCTTGCTTGCTTTTTATACTTATAAAACTTATCCTGCAGTATTCCAGGACAGTGTCACTTATAGAAGCCAAAGGACAATTAAGGTAAACATAAGTAAAGCAAATGCAGTTTGATCTTCACGTTGCAGGCTGGAAGGGGCTGTGTCCAGAACAGAATGGCTTCAGCTCACACTAAATACTCCAGGTCAGTATTCACGTGGAATACTGCAAGTCAGAATCTGGGAGGTCTGCAGCTACTGTGTAGTGCTGTCCAGCGATCTTAGACACATTTCTGAAGTTCAGAGGTGAGCATTGGCCAAAATGGCACCAACTACACACTATAGGAAGGCGTCTCTCTTTCTCATAACGCTACCACTCAGGGACATCCACGGAAGCTGAACATTGGATGATTGAGGACAGGCCAAAGAAAGTGTGTATTTGCATAGCAAACAAGAGGTAGTGATGGCCACCAACTTGGATGTGTTTAAAAGATTAAACAAATTCATGGAGTATTCATGGCTTGCTAACCCTGGTGGCTATATTCTAATTCCACTGCCCGATGCAATATTGCCTGCCTCTGAATGCCAGATGCTGGGATTCACAAGCACGAAGAGTGCTTGCTTGTGGGTTTCCCCACAACCATCTGCTTGTCCACTGTGAGAACAGGATGCTGGACTTCATTGGCCTACAGCACGGCTTGTAAGTTCTTTTGGGGAGGGGGGTTATACACACAAAACCGGACAATGGGAACAGAGCATGCTCAGTGGCCATGGAATTCTGACTGACTGGGAGAGGAAGGAGAGAGGAAGGAAAAACAGGTGGGAGGGAGAATGGAATGGGAGAATCTTATCAGCTCATTCAGTAGAGAATGAGACTCATAATCCCTTCCAACTCTAAGATTCTATGCTTGGAGGGCATGGTTGACTGATTAGAATAGTGAGCAGGAGCACTCCTACATTTTATTGACATTCCCACTTGTAATATTCTTTTCATATTGGTATACAAGGCCATCCTTTCCTGCGTAGCTAGCAAACTGGAAAAAAAAATTGTTTTAGATTTAATACCTGCAGGGAGGAATCTAAAAGTTAGCAGAAACTAGCTTTCCAGTTGGAAATAAGAGTTACCTCCTTTGTCCTGCATGAATGTATAACAAAGAAGGCACAAAAACATAAGGAGAAATCTTAAATATTTTCCCTTTCCAACGATGGAAATTCTACTGCCGTTTCTCATAATGGTAATATAGTATCTGTTTTAAACATTAGTAGCCATTAGCAGGAACTTGCAAGAAGATCTCATGATCTTATTTCCCCCCCTGTTGTTTGAGTCCTTTATTTTTTTATTTCTATCCAGTTCCATTCTGAAGACCAAAAATTGATTGTGTTGCAAACTGCAAGAGAAGAATAAACAGAAGACATATAAATCTAGATTTTAAATAAAATCCCAGCAAATGTACTCCCTACCCAGCAAACAAGCATACATTTTTAAATAGCCACTAACTGAATAGTTTTAATAGGAGCTTCAGATAGCATTTTCTGGTTCAACCATTAACAGGTAGTGTTATTATGCTGCATTGATATAGCTCTTGCACACAGTTGTTCCACCTCATTATGCGGATTAGGGAAGCTATTGCAAGGGAAGCCACTCACAGAACTACTCCCCTCTCCTCCCCTTGTGTGCCTCCCCATGGGCTCAAGGTGTTGGGAGAACCTGCAGAGCAGTTCAGAGTAGCTCAGAACCCAAATTACAAATGGAAGCAGATTCCAGTGACTCAGAGATTCCAGTTACCTCGGGCCCATGACCCCAACAGAGAAAGAGACAAATTAACAGAAACTATGGTTTATATCTGATTCTAATGTTGATAGTTAAGGAAATATATGTTCCTGCTCAAGTATGATAACCATGGAACACAAATTTTTGCTCCTTTCAGTTCTGCCAAGTCTTATTTATTTTTCTTCCTTCTTTTGGTGAACTATGGCCATTCCAATTTTAGCAAGCCTGATATTTGCACTTTCTCCCCAAATGGTAATAACAGGAGACCATTGCACACACGCCCCTTTTCAAATAATTCAGTTCTACCAGATTTACATTACATGTTGAGTACAAAAGTCATTGCACAGGTGGTGGTGGATATTTTGCATGCATCCTCATGAGAATTCATGCATCACAGTGTCAGTTCTAAATGCCTTTCCATTTCTTTTGCCCTGAAGACTATACTGTCCTTAGCAGTTAGATCAAGAAGAGCACATTTAAAGAAAATTCAGACAGTAGATTGTGAACGTTTTGGAAAACATTAAACACTCTGTTAAAGTAAAAACACAATTCTGTTATTATAAAAGGATGTAGCAGATAAAGCAGAAGGTCACAGATCACACAAACAGTCAATGAAAAATAAATGAAAAACAGAAAAATGGGTCATCACATTGGCAAGGCGATGGCAGAGAGAAATTATTTGTCCTTATTCAAGCATTGTCAAACATGGCATACAGATGTCAAGGCCACCTATGGGGCATAGTAATTCTAACACATTCCAACAGTACAAAAGTTAACCTGTCACTAAAATACCAGAGATACAGATATAAGCAGCTCCATGCATAGACTAAATGTTCAGAGCAGGAGCTACATGCCTTGCTCCAATGTTTACACTTTGGGGCATGAAACGTGAAAAGGGAAGACTGTGAATCTACTGCTGCCATGCACACAAAGATTCTCACATGAATACGTGCAAAGATTTTGTGTGCATGCATGTAGCTGTATGTACAGAACTTCCTCCCTTCACATTTATTTCTTTCATAAAACGTATATACTGCTTGATTGTTAAAAAGGAAAACCTTAAAGCAGTTTGCAAAAAAGCAAAAAAACCCCAACAACCAGTAAAATTATCAGTAAAAACCCTTAAATTAAAAACCTTCCAATCATAATTAAAATCAGAAATAGCCTAAAAACATAAAAAGCATGCAAACATTCTACATAGGCTTGTTTAAACAAAGCCATTTTTATCAGGTGCCATAAAGAGGTGCCTGTCTGATGCCAATAGGCATGGACTTCCAAATTGTGGGTGCTACCTCACTAAAGATTGATTTCTTGCAAATGGAGAATGGGTATTATGTGGCACCTGTAAGAGTGCCAGTTCTGCAAGTCAACATGGGCATATATGGGATAAGGCAATCTTTATAAGGGCTTTATATACTAAATAGTCGTGCCGTGAACTTGACCTGGTAGCAAAGCAGCGACCAGTGCAAGTCCCTGGGGAAAGGTGCTATATGCTGACAGGGTCTCACTTCTGTCAGCAATTGTGCTGCAGCATTCTGCACTAGCTGCAGCTTCCAGATCAAGCCCAAGTAGAACTCCACATATAGCACACTGCAGCAATCCAGTTTTGAAGGATTACAGTTTTGGAGGACTACTGGCCAAGCTGAATGATGTTGTGAAACTATGACTATCTAAAAAATATTTTTTTTAAAAAATAGAGTTTAGGGTTACATGTAAGTGAATAATCTTCATGGGGGGTGACATCATTAAAAAGTACCATGGGAAACTGTTGATGTACAGCGTGAAGTGGATTTGGACAAGGTTCATATGCTATTGTACCTATGGTGCCACCTCTCCTGGTATGACCCATAGAGGGCCTTAAGGTCCACAAATGACAACATTTTGGAAGTCCTAAGCTGCAAGGTGGTTAGATTGGTCTCAGCTAGGGCCAGGGCCTTTTCAGTACTGGCCCCAACTTGGTGGAACGCTCTGTCACAAGAGACCAGGGCCCTGCGGGATTTGACATCTTTCCACAGGGCCTGCAAGACGGAGCTGTTCTGCCTGGCCTTTGGTTTGGACTCAGTCTGACCCTTATGTTTCCCTCCCCTTATGGTTTTGATTTATGGGCTATGACTAAAATGAGCCTGCATTTTAAATTGTATTTTAACCCTATTTTAATTAACTGTTGTTGTTGTTGTTGTTGTTGTTGTTGTTGTTTGTTTTTCCTATTATGTTTTATTGTAATTATGTTTTGATGTTAGCCACCCTGAGCCCAGTTCTGGTTGGGGAGGGCGTGGTATAAATAAAAATAATTATTATTATTATTATTATTATTATTATTATTATTATTATTATTATTGTTATTAAAATATAAGGTTATCATGCACCACTTTTTGTTCAAGGTCGGGAGAGAATTCTCTCTTTTTTTCCCACCCATGCTTATTCATGACCACATGTGTCTAGTCTCTTTACAAATAACTGAACCTGCCTCCTCCATAAACATTCCCCTGTGTGCCAGAGACAGCAAATGCATGCAGGCCATTTAAGCCTTTCCAGAGCATTGACTTACGTGTAATGGGTTGCTACCTATTCTGAAATCAGGTCTAGTCCAGGCTACTAGGGCACTTTATCACTGAAACTGCTGGATCAAAAGGCAAATCCTGAGTGAGCATTAATGGAGTCATGAAATTGGGGCAGACAGCCTGTTCAAATGTGATTTGCGATACATTAGCTTTCTGCAATAACATATTAAACATTTATCAATTTTGAAGATCAATAAGCCATACATTTTGGGTGCTTAGAAGTTTGAATAACATTTCAGGGTATGATGAATTGTCAGTTTAAATGTAAACTTGTGCATAATGGTTTTAAATTCTTCACATATACCTTCCCTTAGTTCTGCATTATTGCCTCCTCCCCATTCAAACAGTCTTCAAGGATTGCTTGGTTATCAAAAAAATAAGAAGTGCTTGAATAAAAGCTTCTAAAATGGAAAATCCAAGCATTGTCACTCAGTGGTGGCTGGTGCCCATTAGACCAGGTGGGGGTTCAAGTTGGTAACCGGGCACAGCCATCAAACAGTCAAAGGGGTGTGGCAAGTTGTCCTGGTTTTCTCCCTGTTCACCTCCCTTGCAAAACTACTGTGGACACTTAAGTACAGGCAACTCCCCATTTACACAGGGGTTACATTCCCAGCTAAGTTACATTGTTAATTTGGAGGATTCCTTTGAAATGTGACCACAAACAGTGAATTGCCAATAAAAGTCAGTGGAGGCTATTCCATTAGGGCAGAGATCTCCAACACATTGCTGGTGAAGGCCTGGAACAGGGGTGCCACACTCTGAGCTACCATTTAAAAAGAAAAAGTAAGTTTCCAACCCTTCTAGAAAGTTATGAAGCAAAATGTGCAGGTACTCATCTATGCAATTTCTGTTGAATGAGCCAGCCTGACTGCTCAGTGATTTTAGACAATAAATGAAGTTGGAGATTGATAAGTGAGTTGTTTGGACACCAGACATTTGCGCCACATTTTCTCATCTCAGGCTTAAAGGTGGGGCCACATGAAACATGAAGTAGTAGTAATAATTTATTTATACCCCACCGATCTGGCTGGGTTTCCCCAGCCACTCTGGGTGGCTCCCAACAATCATCATCATCATCGTCATCATCATCATAAGTGATAAAAGATCAAACATTATAAACTTCCCTAAACAGGAGTGCCTTCAGATGTCTTCTAAAAGTCAGATAGTTATTTATTTCCTTGGCATCTGATGGGAGGGCGTTCCACAGGGCGGGTGACACTACCAAGAAGGCCCTCTAGATTGTGGTTAACAATCCACAGGTTATAAATATAACTCCACTCAGCAACAGTGTGAAAAGCTTTTGCCAAAAAGTATGGCTGTCCATTCACAAAGGCAAGAAGTGTGCATGCATGTTAATGTGTGTGTACATGTGCACATGCACATGCATTGTATTGCATACATGCACAAACTCCTTGCCCATGCTTCAGGTAGTACAGAACTGATTCAGGCTAATTTTGCCAGTCCTGTAGCTCACTTGAAAGCAAGGCTTGGTTGCTAATCAGGGCTGCAGGCAACGCTTCAACTGATTCTGTACTGAAAGTACAAAGGGGCATAAATGCTTTTCTGTTTGAGAAAAGAGGGAACACTCGTCGCAAAGAACAAATATCAGAAGCTCACTTACATCCAGTTCACTTTGTAGAATTAAGACATCCTTTTTTTGTTTGGCAGAGCAAGTATTACAATGCTACCACTGAAATGCTTAAGTCTAGCCCCACTGGAGTTTCCTGATCAACTGCTATTCTGCTGGATGACAGCTGTCTCAATGGTGCTTTTGCTTACCCCCCAAGCATCAGGTTTTTGTATCCCCACTGACTTTCTTTTTAGCATACTCAAAGTACAGGCTTTTATGTATCTCCTGAAAAGGGTTTTTGAGAAAGTGCAGCTACACAAAGATGTCATTGATGTGAGACTTGGATTTCTCTGCCAGACATAGTGCAATTTGATTTCCCCATGGTAAATATCTTTCTGGTAACTGATTAGGTTTCTAAATGATATTTTGATGCTATTTTCCCCCCAAACACCTCCCTTCCTCCTCCTCACAATACCCAAAACACTCTGATTGTTCCGTCCCCCTCACCTGTCCGTTCCTTCAATTTCCTGCCTCATATTGCGGGCCTAGGCCAAAGCATAGTGATATTATCTTGCAACCTTCCACAAATCTGGATGGCTTCAGAGTGTACTCCCTTACTTCTGTCATTAAGCCAGGGAAAGCTGCCTCCTAACTGGAAAAGGAATCATTTAGGGCTGCTTCCCATGTTATAAGTTTCCTTCACAGGATTGTCACATAAGTCCCTCTACGTCAAAAATCCACAATGTGAGAATAGTTGATATGTATGTTTTATTACAAGATGGGCATTCTAGGCATTGAGATCCAGGATAACTGTGGCATCCCTGTGGCTGTACCACTTTTCACAATCAAATTCATCGTGCATACCCAACAGTGGATAAGGAGGGAGTAGGCTCATGATGGAAAATCCTCTGTAGCCAAATAGACCTTCAATATGGCCTCAACATGGGTACAAACTTCATGGGCATAGGAACTAGGTCTTGTGTATACCCTTAAGTTAGGGGTTGGGTTTGTCACAACGTTTCTACAACCCACCAATGTGAATTCACAAATGTGTGGAAAACTACTTGCCAATTCTGGTTGTCGGTTCATTTCTGGTCCCAATTCAAGGTGCTCATGCTAGTGTTTAAAGCCCTAAATGACTTAGGCCCCATGCATTAGACAGACTGCTTCCTTCTCTACAGACCCTCTCAGAAGGTCCCTCATGGTGGTTCCTTTGCCCTCAGAGGTGAGGACAGGTGTGACCTGGCAGAGGGCATTCTTTGTGATAGCTCCTAAAATGTGGAATTAGCTCCCCACAGAAGTGTGTCCAGCACCTACATTGTACAGTTTTTGTTGTATGCTGAAGACATACTAATTTACCCTGGCCTTTGACACTTGAGGTATATACACACACACACACACACACACACACACACACACTAGTTGTGATTGTAACTTGTTTTAAACAGTTTCTATGCTGTATTATATATTGTTGTCACCTACCCTGGAACCTTCTGATGAAGGTTGGGTAACAGCAAGACGACAACTCATCTCCTTGTCAGATCCAGCTAGAAAATATTTTCATGTAGTGATTTTGTAAAATTAAAATCCAGGTATTCCACCCTCCTGCTGCTCTCTGCACAGTTAAGTAATATGTGGTGGTGAAAGGGAGTCTGGAGCTCCATTTTCTTGGGAGTCCCATATCTGAGTGGGGAAATGAAAGCAGAGATTGTCAGAGCTGCTTCACACATCACAAAGCCATAAGCCTAGATTTTCCACTGATGTACCTTCAACAGGGAGTCACACAACCAACTGAACAAAACTATACACAGACTACATCAAACAGATTGTGTTTCTCTCCCATATTGTAGAAACTGGTTTATGTTTGTGTATAATTTAAATATAGATCTGCACATCTCAGGGGGATATACTGTGGTGCTACAAAAGTCAGGAGATGTAGGAATCCATTTTCAGTGTGTTTCAGACTGGCTTCTTTCATCTCTAACAGAGTACTCCAAATCCTGAAGATTTTCTGAAACTGATAGTCTGTTTGAGGAAGACACCAGGGGATTATCTCTCTCTGTGTGCTAATGGCTTGTACCTCATCTCTTTTAGAACGCTTGCCCTACATCTTTGAAATCCCTTGTAGTAGACAATTCCCTAAATCTCCCTCCTACATTGAAAGCCACTCAGGCTTGCCTCAGTGCAACTTAATTCATTCTTAAGGATGTGTATAGCATTCAGCTTGTACATGGGCATTTTGCTTCTCTCTATTTGTACACTTGAAAATAATCTGAAGAACATGCCGCTGAACTCCAGGAAAATGTGGAAAGTGGCAGTGCATTGTGGGTTCAGTCAGACTGAAGCCACTGCAAAATTCAGGGGAGCTAAATGAGTGGTAATCAATTAAACTTTACTCAGAGTAGACCTATTCAAATTAATGAACATGATGAAGGTCCCGATCTGTACTACAGGTATAAAAAGTCATGGCTTCCTCCAAAAAGGGGGGGAAATGTAGATTGCTAAGGGAGCTGAGAGTTGTTAGGAGACCCCTATTCCTCCCACAGAACAACAATTCCCATAGTGGTTTGGCAATCAATCTCTCCTCCCAGAGAACACTGGAAATTGGGGGGGGGGGGAGAGAGAGACTGGAAAAACAGGGAGAAAGCAAGATTTCTTATTCTTGCAGCCATCAAGAAGCTACTCTAGAGACTCTTGTGAATTTTAGGGACTTGTCTTATCAAAGAACCTTTTGCACTCCATGATCATTTTGCTGAACAGAAGCCTGCAAGTTTGCAGCCATATTTTGCTCTCTGCAAAATTTGGTGGTAACTCTCTAAAGCTTCCATATTGTCTGAGCTGCCCTCAAACATGATGCTTTTCAGTAGAGTCATTGCACTAGATTAGCTCTGAATGTGCAGGTGATGTACATGCAGGTGATGTTTGCCACCATTCCTGCTGCATAACTTATTATACTTCTGTTCCACCTTGATGCTTTGACTCAGCTCTCGTTGGTACTGTAATGCAGCCCTAGTTTTGCATACATATTGGGCGACTTCATAGTTAATGGCAGAGATGGAGAAGCTTTGGCTGTTCGGATGTTGTTGAACCACAACTCCTATCGTCCCTGACCTTTGTGCATTTCTGGCTGGGACTGAGAGGAGTTGGTATCCGACAACACCTGAAGGTTCCCCCATTCCCGCTTTGTGGAATCAGGACATGATGAGGTTTGGCGTTTTTCTTTCAAATATAAGTATGCCTTTATTTAAAAGCAGAATATATTGTAGCTAACGGAAGAGTCCAAGGCTGCAATGGCGTATGAAGCGACTTTTAATTCATCTCTTCAAATCATCAACATTTCAAGTTAACATATAGCCTTCCAGCTACAATGTAATAATACAAATGAAACCATTCATCCAGAACCCAGTTCAAAGATAACATCTTCAGTACATTTCTCTTTGTAGAAAAGCGTGGTTCTGAATTAACAAGACACAAAAGAATAAAACCATCTGAGACAATTTGTCACGCACATGAAAAGCCAATAGATTGAGTACCTTGAGTCTTGTTGGGGAGCAGCAACGTTCTTTGGGTAGTGGTAGCTATTAAAAAGGATCCATTTACAATTGTGTTGTCACCGAATGAGATAGATGAGTTTAGAGAAAGAGTTCAGTGAGGAGTTTATTTTCATCATTAATAGATGAAGAGCTTCACCACTTTATGATAAAAGAGTCAGTAGAAGACCTACCGCTATTTGAGATAAACCAGAGATATAGTAGCAATATGCTGCTACCACTTTCAGCTCTGATACCAGCAGGGGTTGTATATATGCCACTGCTTGGAATTAACTAAGTTCAAGAAAGTTACCCGAATTAGTTCAGAAATAACTGATCTACACCTTCAAGTACAGTGGTACCTCGGGTTAAGTATTTAATTCGTTCCAGAGGTCCGTTCTTAACCTGAAACTGTTCTTAACCTGAAGCACTACTTTAGCTAATGGGGCCTCCCGCTGCCACAGCGCTGCTGGAGCACGATTTCTGTTCTCATCCTGAAGCAAATTTCTTAACCCCAGGTACTATTTCTGGGTTAGCAGAGTCTGTAACCTGAAGCATATGTAACCCGAGGTACCACTGTACTTCCCATAATTGCAGGACGAACCGAAGCTGAATTAAGTTCAGGAAGCTGGCCTGGCTTATATTTTACAGTTTGCAGGGTTCAGGGATTAGAAGTGTCTCTGAGTACAACCTACACCACCGCCCCCCACCGCCCCCCTGCAACTCATAACATTAATATTCTATGCTGGGTTGCCAGATCACATAACTGAATTGAATGGTCTTAGGATTCAGCCTATAGCACACATACACACTGCCCTGCCCATGCCACACCCCTTTGGGGAACTTAAAGCTGGCTGATCCTCCACTGAACTGGGATAAGGCAGTTACACCAGTGTATCAACAGCTGAGCTGGGGTTGGGAGCTTAGCAATGTTTGAGCCAAGAATCATCATCACAGATATTGCCATAGGATGGTCCCCTTAGTCCCCAACCTAAAACCTTTTATTTCAGAAAACCTATTCAGACATGTCATTTAGTTATCTATACTTAAAATAAATATTAATAATTGATTTATATTCCTAAGAGATTTATAATATTATATTATATTATATTATATTATATTATATTATATTATATTATATTATATTATATTATATTATATTATGTATTTTAGACAAGTACAAAAACCAATACCAACAATACCAATAAAACAACATATGGAATGCTTTATTTCTATTATATAAATGTTGACACAGCTACAGAGCTAGATTAGCCTTAGTTCTACCTGCTTATGCTTTTTTTCTAAATAAAAAAATAAACAGGAATCGCCTGGGAGAGGATGCTGTGACGATGGTTGTAGAACCCTCTCCAAGGCTATAGAAGCTTATACTGTTTGTGAAAAGTCTCTTGTTTCAGTAAACAAGAGCTTTCTCCAACTTCCCAGCAAAATTCACTTCTCCAGATTATTTCATATGAGCCAATGTTTCTTGCCAGTCATCAGATCCTACATTTGTTCTAATTCAGACCTACTTCCTTTGACTTTTATGAACACTGAACACTTGCTTTTCTTATTGCTTCTTTTGAATTCAAGTTTATATGGTTTTAACTTTGGAAAAGCACTCTAAGATGTTCACATGAAGGGTGCTATTTAAATGATTAATTTATCTTTTAGGTAGAGTGTGAAAATTATAAAAATTCATCATTAGGAATGGCTGCCAAATCATAGAAGGGTATTTTTTTCCCCTTCCCCATCAGCAATATGTGTAGTCATCATTCAAATCTATAGGTGATTTAGGAAGATGCAGTAGCTACCTAATGTAATAGATAAAGTCTTAGCTCAATGCCCAGTCTTTAATCAGATTGTTCTGAAGCTATCGAGTAAAGGACTTCTTTAGAGTGATCAGTGTGGCAATTACATTTTTTTCAGGACACCGAATTGTGGAAACTTTTGCTCCATTTAAACAAGACCTTCCACCAAATTGAAAAGAAGGGGTCTGATCCTCAGTTTTTCTTTCCGTAACGCATAAGAAATCAAGAGTTGGGTCAAATCAACACCATATGGTTTTTAACAACAACAACAAAGCCTTACAGAAGACACTAACTGAAAAAGGTTAGTAAACATGACTGCCTACGAATCCACATAAAGACATAATGAAAACACTGAGAAAAAATGAAAACACACAAATCAGAAAATAAACAGCATCTAAAACTAGTTAAAGCAAAAACCTAGATACCGCTAAAAGCCCATGAGAATAGAACAGATTTTGTCTGGCATCTAAAATGTAGCAATCAAGTTATCAGATGAACATGTTTAGGGAGAGCATCCCAGAGTTTGGGTGCGACTACAGGGATAAAAAATACCTGTCTACTCCAAGGTTTCCTAGGGAAGGGCGTCTAATATTATCTCAGCTAATGGTAAGATACCGGCGCTAGAAGACAATCTTTGAGATATCCCAGGCCACTTGTGGTTTTCTTTGTGAAAACTGGGTCCAGAAGCTAAATGGAAGTTGATGAAACTCTTCTAACATGATGATATATTGGATGAGATCCAAAGTCATATTAGCAGATTCAATGGAATTTCCCCATCCTTCTCCCGTTTCTGCAGTACCCCAATACCCCCAATATGCTCCAGAGGGCATATAGATTAGAGCAAATATTGGGTATGTATAAAGAGCTGCAGTGGGCAGGGGAATGTGGTCCTATTTGCACAAGTTATGCAAGTATGTTATGCAAGTAGGACAGTTGGATATCAACCAGTACATAGTCGGCATCGTTTCATGCTTCACTTTTTGTCCTTTAAATAATATGCATTCTTGCTTTGAAATTTGACAACACATCAGTAGGTCATGGGAATTCTAATAAAAAGAGTGAATCATTATATCCAATATAAATAGCAACCTACCTAGATTTTTAAAAAGCATTTTTGAACACTCTTATCTGGGCATTAGGAATGGTGTGGAAAGAAAACTGAAACTGCATTGCTTTTCATAAAAAAGATATTTTATGTGGTCTAGCAATCCTCTTCATAATGTTCGATGTCCATACCATGTTCTTCCCAAATCTGAAAGCTGCAACTTTGCATTTCAAGGGCAACACTGATGCTACTGAATACTCCTTTGGTGATTAATCAATATTCTAGAAAGATGTAGGGATAATGGATCTTATTATGACAAATAATTGCCATAAACATTCTCCTGGAGCTCTGAAAAGCTGATGATATGCTTTCACATTATGGATGGCTCTACAAATGGCTCTACAAATTGCCTTCAGAAATCACATGTGAAGTCATACATATACAACTGTAGATTCAACTTGCCTAAACTGAAGCATTTCTTACTTTGGGAGACAAAATTCACCAGTAGTAGTGCACACTTACCTGAGAGTAAGCCCCACTTTTGGCTTACTTTTGAGTAAACATGTAGAAGATTTTACTGGGTTGTAGACCCCTTGACATTAATAAACCTTAGTCATGTTCACTGACAAGCATTGGATACAATCTACTGCGTTTATCAATTGTTTTTATTTATATACCACTCAGTCATTAGCATGCCTAAAGACAAATCATACAGAAAATAAAACAATACGAACTCATCACAAACTCAAACAGGAAGCCTGAACTCTACCCTAAATAAGAAAGTCTTTGTCATCCACCTGAAGTACAGCAAGTCTTCCTAACCTCAAGTGGGAAAGAGTTCCAGGGTTGGATCCACCATATTTAACTTATGGCTTCTAGTTGATATGAGCTGTGTATCCCAACCTGGGATACCCAACCTTGGGTGCCAGTCATAGCCAATCCAGACTTCACCAGGGAATGATAGGGAATGACAACAGGGCAACATTCATCCCCTCTGAGCACTAGATCCTTCCCAATTGCCCTCTGAACCAAAAACCAGGAGTAGTGGTATGTGTTGGGTGCATGGTGTATTGAGACAGCACCCATGGTTGTCAGGGCAGCCATGAAGCCCTGATCTGCCCCCCAGACAAGGCAGGGTCAAAATGAACAGCGAAGTCTTCCAGTGAACAGTAAACGACCTGGGATTCTCCAACACCAAATCAGAGACCACCTCCATGACCTCAGTCAGGAAGGTGGTTGGGGAATGGGGTGGTTTGTACACTGACAAGATCCCTGTTCTTGTTCCTCCAAAGAATCATGGGAATTGTAGTTTAAGAGAGCTGAGAGTTCTTGAGAGTCCTCTGCTTCACTCAGAGAGCTACAATTACCAAAGTTCCCTGGGAAGAGGGATTGATTGCTAAACCACTCTGGGAACTCTGTGAGGGGAATAGGGGTCTCCTAACAACTCTTAGCACCCTTGTTGTTTAGTCGTTTAGTCGTGTCCGACTCTTTGTGACCCCATGGACCAGAGCACGCCAGGCACTCCTGTCTTCCACTGCCTCCCGCAGTTTGGCCAAA
Source organism: Podarcis raffonei (assembly GCF_027172205.1). NCBI lineage: Eukaryota > Metazoa > Chordata > Lepidosauria > Squamata > Lacertidae > Podarcis > Podarcis raffonei. Next base: position 17,979,834 of record NC_070608.1, on the reverse strand, counting down.
CTCATGCTAGTATCTTTGAGAACACTGCCCAACCATCTCCTCCTCTGTCGTCCCCTTCTCCTGTGCCCTCCATCTTTCCCAACATCAGAGTCTTCTCCAGGGAGTCTTCTCTTCTCATGAGGTGGCCAAAGTGTTGGAGCCTCAGCTTCATGATCTGTCCTTCTAGTGAGCACTCAGGGCTGATTTCCTTAAGAATGGATACGTTTGATCTTCTTGCAGTCCATGGGACTCTCAAGAGTCTCCTCCAGCACCATAATTCAAAAGCATCAATTCTTCGGCGATCAGGCTTCTTGATGGTCCAGCTCTCACTTCCATACATCACAACCTGTACTGGGAAAACCATGGCTTTAACTATACGGATTTTTTAGCACCCTTAACAAACTACAATTCCTTGGGGGAAGTCAGATGGGGCCTCGGTTTCAGCCACCCGGCATTACTGCTGCCAGCCACCATGGCTCACCAATAGAAGAGACTGATGCAAGAATGCACTTTGCCTAGCCCCCCTAAATCCTGCATCTGGCCCTGTTCAGGGGTACCATGTAGAGGGAACAAAATATATATCCATCGCATTAGGATCTGTAGAAACCGAAGACTGTGTTGACTTGCTTGTCTTTAACCTCTTTGTCGTTCAGTACTAAAGCCTTTCTCGCTGCAGCTCCTCTTTAAGATAAATCTTAAAAGTACTTTAGCCTGCTGACTAGTGACATTGCCAGTGCAGGGCAAGATGCTCAGGAGGTGGAAAGAATCCCCCCTCCATCATTATTATTTTAAGGGCTCTCTCTCCCACCCACCCTGCTTCCAGGCAGATCTGTCTCAATGCCTTTTGCCTGTAAGGAAACATACTATTTTCTCTCTTCCTTATGTAAAACTGATTTCTCCTGGCTCCTGTCACGCAAATATGCTTAGAATAGAGTTGAGTATTTGTGACTGCAATGTACGTCTACCGAGAGGGAAAGGTTGCCAGCAGGAAGTGTCCTTTTGGGTGCTGCTTGTCTGAGGTAAACTATTATTTTAAAAGAAAATATATCTGACTGTCATCTTAGGTCTGCTTCAGTAAATCAGGAAGATTAAACATTTGACACAGAACAGGGAGCAAACACACACACACGCACACACACACCGAAAAAACATCCTCTGGCAAATGGGGATAGATCTTTGGTGCCAGATATTGAATGCACTTCCTGTACTTATCATTTCCCCCTAATTATTTCAATGAAGCTTGCTTCCAAGTCAACACTTTATGACTGTAACCTGTATCTTGCAACTTTTAGGAACCTTATTAAGATCTTATTAATTTATTGCGTTGATGAGGCACCTCATCAAATTTGGGAAAGGGCCGTGACTCAGTTGTTGTGTACATATTCAGTGTGCAAATGGTCCCAGGTTCAATTCCTGACATCCTCAGGTAGGGGTGAGAAATCCTACTGTCTGAAACCCTAGTCATTGACAATCAGTGTAAATAGCATGGAGTTAGATGGACTAATGTTCAAACATAGTTTGAACATTAGAGATATGGATGTGTGTGTGTGTGTGTGTGTGTGTGTGTGTACCTAGGCATTCTAGAAACACAGGATGAATAAAAACATAACAATAAAACCATACCACAATGAATCCGCATCTTAATTTATCCCACCTTTAATTTGGTCTCTTTCCTTTCACTCCCAGACAGTACTGATAACAAACTAATTGAGAGTACAGTTAATCCTCGCTCATTCTGATCTTCTTAAGTAACAGATGCCTCAATGCACCAGGAACAAGTGGTTATCTTAGCAACTGGGATCAGTCTGAAGTCAAGCACTCACTGATATGAGAACCATCTTGACAGGCCTGGTCCTGTCATGGTCTCTAGGGAGAATGTCTGGGTGTATCCATGGCAACTATTTTTGTTGGCACAATCCTTGATGTAATTGAAATATTTGTGATAAAGATATGACAATTGTAGTGTGTATGACTCAGACAGAAACTTTGTGGGTCATATTAACCTACTACTTATGTGCATGGGAAGCTAACTTTTTCCAAGTCAAGTGATTATTTTCATCTACTGACTGGCTCTCCAAAGTCCCACACAGCAGTCCTAAATTCTATCAGAAGATGCCAGGAATTCAGTTGAGAAACTTCCATATGCACTACTACGCTTTCAAATGCACCAATGCCCTTCACCAGTCAAGACATTTTACTCCTCTGGAGCAGCCCTGTGGGTCGGCAGAGTAATCCAGCCACCTAAGGCAACAGGAAGTGATGGCAGGTTTTTGGAGGACAGAGCTATGTGTGCCTGCAAGCCAGTCCAAGCTGCCCAGCTGCCCCTACCTCCCACAGATATAATGGAGGATGATAACCCATCACCAGTGTTGAAGTTAGATTTAACTGCAAGTCCAGCCATGGAATGGGAGGGGACACCATTTTCTTCAATGCCTTGAGCCAATTGTGCCACCTTAATCCTTCCCTCCATGGATCACTGCCTTGTCATGGCGAACGGGCTTGAATAACTCAGAGAAGCTATGAGCTATGCCATGCAGGGCACCCCAAGACGGACAGGTCATAGCCGAGAGTTAGACTAAACGTGATCCACCTGGAGAAGGAACTGGCAAACCAGTATTTTATAATAATAATAATAATAATTCATTATTTGTACCCCGCCCATCTGGCTGGGTTTCCCCAGCCACTCTGGGTGGCTTCCATAGAAACCAAAAATACACTAAAATATCACAGATTAAAAACTTCCCTAAAGTATTTTGCCAATAAAACTCCATGGACATAAAAAAGGAGAAGTTTTGAGAAGAAAGAGAGTTTCCAAGAGTTTCATGGGGTCACGGAGAGTCAAACACGACTACGCTGACTAAACAACAACAAATCTTTCCCTGAAGCTTCCCCAGTTTTCACAGTTTGTTCTGTTGCTGAAATGTTCCTTCGCTTACGTACATGGCAATCTTATGCATTTCTATTCAGAAGAAAGTCCAGTTGAGCTCAGTGGGAATATGTTTTCTTAGGACTAGAGACATCAGAAAGTTTTCTAAAGGCAGAAATATTGGAGAATTGGGGGGGGGATGGGAGCAGAAATCACTGGTGTTTGGCTATTCATTCCCAGTCCATAATAAAAAAAAATCCAGAGAATATGATTGGAATCCAGTGCTGTTGCTTTCAGGCAACCAAAAATACATCATTGTAATCCATTACTTTTTCACATTTGCGCACTGTACGTCCTTTCCATTGAAATGAATGGGGTTGAATAACACAAGGACAATGTAATTTATGCAACTTACAGCATTAATTGCATAAGTCAAGAAAAATAAGGTACTTTTCGACAGAAGATGAAACGCAGCGAAACGGAACCAGTGCTGCATATTACAAGTATAGGGTAGAAAGGAAAACTATCTTCTTGCATCCTTACCTAAAGACAACAGAAGCATTTTTATGTGGGCTACAGAGAGAATATGGCTTCAGGTGCAGGAGAATGAAAAGAGAGTAATCTCGCTAATTAATATTGGTGGATCTGTCTTTTTCAAGCAAAGTACATATTTAAATGGGCCAGACACTTCTTTTTACGAAGGGTGGTGATGAAGCAGAACAACTGCTTGCTCTGAGCCTGCCTGCTTGCCTGCCAGAAACTTTTAGTCTCTGATGTGGATGAATATTGCAATTCAATTATGCCGTCGCTCTAATAATAGCCAGTGGAGCTTTAATCTTATTTAGTCATTTGATCTTGTCCCGCTTTAATTGGATAATTGTTGATTGTTAACTTTATTTGGCTTTTTCAATTAGCCTAATTCCTGGATAACGTTGAGACCGGCTAAAATGCTAACACTACACTCTGAAACTGTAGCAACTCCATTAAAGTCAACTGAGCCACCGAGCTGTTTCGTTTATCTGGAGTATGCATTAAAATAATCAAAACATGGGCACATAATGCTATCTGCGTAAGGTTACATCAATATGAGGCCGCAGGGCAAAGAGGGGCAAAGAGGATTCAGCAAACAGAAACAATTGACCAAACTTTGCTGCCAAGCACATGCCACAGATACATCAATGGAATTTGTGAGGCAGCAATACTTGAAGGTTCACTTGCAAGGGACATGGAAACTGAACCTGAAATCTGCCTTATGGGAGATATCTGGAGCTGTGCTTGATGATAGCAGTATAATTTGTTAGAAGTACTTCCCTTTCCTACATAATCCATATTTGGCCAATATCTTTATTAGGCCAACTAAAACTCCACAATCCATATTAGTTTCATATTGGGGGTGGGGAGGGAATGTGGACAGTGTTCAGTCAGCCTCACTGCTTTCAAAGCCCATGGACTCTGAGCTGGGAAATTGTTGTGTTGAAGCAGACCTCTCAAACACAACTGTCCTTTATCACTGTATAATAGGAATGGAAAAAGAGACTCTCCCTGCAACAACATGCAAACTACAGGAGCTCAAAAGGTCCAAAAAGCATTGCCCTGAAACACAGCACCTGCTGACGTACATGGCAGAAACACAGAAAAACACAGAGCTATAGCAGAGAAAAAACAGAGAATACAAGCAAAAAATTAAGTTGCATGAGAGAAGCTTGAGCTGACTCGGAGCTGTTTGTTGACTCAGGAAGTGGTAAAATCACCCTGAAGCACCCCAGTTTGCCTTTTTATTCAGCACAGAACAGTTACACAGGTGTAGCTCCAGCCAACAAGGCCCAAGATCAGGGATGGTAGGAGCTGTAATGCACCAATAACTGAAGGGCCCCACAGGCTCCCGACCCTAATGGTCCTTCATGAAGCCACCTTGCTGATGCTAAGCAGGTATGAGTTGAGTTAATGTGACCATCTGGGAACTCCATGTACAATACTTTTGAGTTCCTTAGTGGAAGAAAGGCATAGGTAAATAAATACATAGGGTCTCGTGTAGATAACTTTTAGTGTTCTGCTAGTTCAGTCCTTTCATTAAAGATGCTGAGGATTGACCTTAGAACATCTGCATAACCCAGTGAGCTGGGTGTCCATATTTCCATTATTTAAATACATGATTTTTGATGAAATAGTATAAGAATGGTATATATTAAAGAGCTATAGAATTTATATCCATTTATCTTGTCATAAAAAGAAATCAGTTGTGAAACTATGATGTAGACCAGAAAATATATATGATATTTTGAGTGTCCTTATCTTCCAAAGGAAAACTTATATACTTAGCTACGCAGTTTTCAGCACATGATATTTTCTTTTTTGCCTGGAAAGTGAATTGAAAAGATGCCACTTGACAAATTCCTTTTCCTTTTCTTATAGATGCAAATCATTGGCTTGCTTAAAGAAACTTCTCTGTTCATCCTAGCTGTCCAAATGTACTTCTTTGCAGACAGGAGTCTTTAAAAATAGAAAAATGTAACAGTACATCTGCAAATGTGCTATCAATCACAAATATCTACAGGAAGCAGAAAATAACATTACGGCACTTACCATCTTGAGCACGGCTCTGCTAATATGTAGATTCCATTTCCCAATCTACAGAACTGATAGGATTTGGCTTCTTGGCAAAATGCATATATTTTCTTGATTTCTTTTCATTGATAGATTCATTTTTTAAGAAATAATGAGTACAACCATAAGATGATTTATTTATTGATTTGATTTACATTTTTAAACCTGCGAGCTCCGATCCAAAGGAAGTTAGCTAAGCCCCATCAAAATCAAGGTAGTTATGATGAAGTTGTCACATTTATTTCTAACAGTTTTGTGTGAATAGTTTTCATTGCAGTAGGACCATATAGTAAAAAGAATGGAACCCGGCAAACAACAACAACAATACACCAAGGAGGCCAACATGAAAGGGGCACATGTGCCGCCTCACCCTCGCGATTGAGGGGACCTGGGGCTTCCCATCATTACTTCTATGCTATACAGTGGTACCTCGGGTTAAGTACTTAATTCATTCCAGAGGTCCGTTCTTAACCTGAAACTGTTCTTAACCCGAAGCACCACTTTAGCTAATGGGGCCTCCTGCTGCCGCCGCGCCGCCGGAGCACGATTTCTGTTCTCATCCTGAAGCAAAGTTCTTAACCCGAGGTACTATTTCTGGGTTAGCGGAGTCTGTAACCTGAAGCGTTTGTAACCTGAAGCGTATGTAACCCGAGGTACCACTGTATGTTTATGGAACAAGAGGACGGCAATGGTGATAATTATTATAAAGTGATATTAATTAGTCCAAGAGTGTGTTACAGTCTTCTTTTTTGGCTGAACAAGAACTTTCCTGGTGATTTTAAACTCAAAACACTCTCCAGAAACTAGTTGTTTTTTTCCAGGAATAGGGAAAGGTACATGGAGACAGGGTTATAGTATCTTCTCTTGCCCATATGCCTCAGGTAATAATGCATTACCTGGAAGAGCCAGCTTTGAAATTAACTTTGGCTGGTGTTAATTTTGCAAGCTTGTGTTTATTAATTTATTCAACATGTCTTGATTGCTTCTTTATCATGAAGAACAGTCACATTAAGGTTTATTTAACAAGTTTTGAAATGCTTATGAAGATGTTTATCTCCACCTGCGATTCCTCTTGCCCAAGAGTGTTCATCATCCTCAGGGATTAGACCACATTTTTATTGACAATTAGATGCTGCTTACATTATGCGGCGCCTAAGCATTACTCAATAATATTTGGTCCACATGACATAATTCCTCCTTTGGGAAAACAATAAAATTATACCACTTGATTCTGCTAATCCCATGGAGCTTTCTCTGCTTATTCAATTAAGGACTGGATCATCTAGTTTGAAGGAATTGTTCAATTTTATCTGCAATGATGAAATTCCTTTGAAATGCTAATTTTGAGTCATTACCTCCAGACAACTTCAAAGCCTTCTTTTGCCCACTCGACGCGTCTTTGAAGTCCTTGTTTCAAACCATAAAGTAAGTAACCCAAAAATGATGCAAATGTGCATTTTAGCGACACATATCATTCGTTTGAGGCCTCGGGCCTTCTCAAAGAATTGACTGTTCACCCACAAATGTCACACTTTCACTGGTAAGAAAGGTCCCCTTGTAAAGTACAGCATTCTGGAGGTGTGCAATATTCATGCTGAAACTTGTTTGATCATATAATTTAGTGTTGAAGCCAAATAAGTATTTGGAAGATCCATCTCAGCTGGTGTTACATTTTCAACCCTGTCTCAGCCAAAGATACACTGGTGTAACTTGCTCATCCCAACTCAGTTGGCTGAGCAGATGCTGGTTTAAGTCCCCCAAATTGCAGGAAAGTGGTAGGGATGGAATAAGAAAGAGGAGACTTAAGACTAGGTCTATTCAGCTAGGTAACATGACCTGGTGTAGAATCAGAATCGTAGAGTTGGAAGGGGACTCTGGGAAATCATCTAGTCCAACGCAATGCAGGAATATGCAGCTGCCCCATACAGGCATTGAACCTGCAACCTTGGCATGGTCTAAACCGCTGAGCCTCTTGGGCTTGCCGATCAGAAGGTTGGCAGTTTGAGTCCCCGCGACGGGGTGAGCTCCCATTGCTCATTCGAAAGCACTCCAAAAAATGCAAGTAGATAAATAGGTACCGCTCCGTCAGGAAGGTAAATGGCATTTCCGTGCGCTGCTCTGGTTTCGCCAGAAAGTGGCTTAGTCATGCTGGCCATATGACCTGGAAAAACTGGCTGCAGACAACCGCCGGCTCCCTCGACCTGTAAAGGGAGATGAGCGCCATAACCCCAGAGTGGTCTGCGACTGGACTTAACTGTCAGGGGTCCTTTACCTTTACCTTTAACACTGACCTAACACTGACTTAGAGGCTCGTAACCCAAAGCTCATCCAGTCCAGCATCCTTTTCTCAAGGTTGCCAAACAGATGTCTATGAGAAGCCCATAATCAGTGTTCTCTCCACTTGTGATTCCCAACAACTGGTATCTAGAGGCCTTCTGCTTCTGACAGTGGAAGCAGACCACTGTCATTGTGGCTAGTAACCACTAGTAGGTTTTCTGAGGATGAGGCCACTCATGTGCCACCTCTAACTTTGGCTTATTTACAATTCACAGCCTTTCCTTCATCTGTCTCAGTCTCTTATTTGCCATAGTTGACATACCTCATTGGTTCTTTCTCAGGGCTTATCCACACTTACCATTTGCCTCGTGCTTTCTAGGCACTGGCCTGTGCTTTAAAGCTCTGTCCAAGCACTTTACTCTTTTTTCTCCCTGCCACTTTCCCCAGGAAAACCTGCTCTTTAATGCTGAATTGGGACAAATGGTGATTGGGCATTTCCACAGACTGCTGTTCGCTCTGATTCAGCAGTAAAGGGGGGGTGTTGTCCACTTGGACACAGAGCTTTAAAATGTGGACTTATGCTTAGAAATGCAACACAAAAGAAAGTCTGGATGAACCCCCAGTCTTCCACATGTCTCTCTTTCATCACATCCACTCTCCAGTGCCTTCTCTTCTGTTTTAACACAATCATTGCTGGTTTGATTTTTTAAAAGTTCAATATGCTTACCCACCCCCAATCTACCTTTGTAATAAATCACATATTTGAGTCCCCTATATTAAGGTTACCAGACATCCCCGTTTCCTGGGGACAGTCCCCGGATTTACAAATCAGTCCCCATAAAAATCCATTGAAGTTGAATAGTGTCCCCAGATTCATTGAAAGAAATCTGGTAACCTTACTCTATATCAGGGGTCACAAACTTTTTCAGCAGGGGGCCAGTCCACTGTCCCTCAGACCTTGCGGGGGGCCGGACTATATTTTGGGGGGGAAATAAAAATGAACGAATTCCTATGCCCCACAAATAACCCAGAGAAGCATTTTAAATGAAAGCATACATTCTACTCATGTAAAAATACCAGGCAGGCCCCACAAATAACCCAGAGATGCATTTTAAATAAAAGCACACATTCTACTCATGTAAAAACATGCTGATTCCTGGACTGTCCGCAGACCGGATTTAGAAGGCAATTGGGCCAGAACTGGCCCCCAGGCCTTAGTTTACCTACCCATGCCCTATATGCTCATTTTTTGGTCCCTTCTGGGAGCCTTAATTCCTGGTGGTATATTGCAGCTCCATGTTAAAGACCCCCCAAATACATGTGTTTTGGAGTATACCATATAATATAGCACAAGTGCACACAAAGGACATTTGGTGGCAATGTTTGCAGAAGCTGTGTATACCATGAGTGGCCAACATTGCTACTTGTACATTTTGGTCTGTTAGCATCAGCAACATGTTGCAGCAAAGGTGCAAACATCATCTACAGTGTAGCAAAACTATGTTTTCTTTTTCTAAAATTTTACTGTATTTTTGGTTTCTATGGAAGCCGCCCAGAGTGGCTGGGGAGGCCCAGCCAGATGGGCAGCGTATAAATAATAAATTATTATTATTATTATTATTATTATTATTATTATTATTATTATTATTATTACACCATAGCTACCTGTTCCAATGTCACATTTGCTACAACCTCGTTAGAAGCTTTAGACAACCAACCATCTCTCAGCCTCTTTCCCAGTTCCCATCTTTAAGCCATGGATGATACAACCCTGAGCTATTTTACAGGTCTGCTGTAAGGGTTACTGAGATAATGTATGTGAGATGCTTTGGGAACTTAGAAAAAGTAATATGCACTCTGGCAGTAGTTTTTGTTATGTGTGGCTAATGGTCTGCATTCGTCTGGGTAGATCACATTTTCTGCAGGCCTGTAGTATTGCCAGTCCCTCCTAATTATGGTCAAAGGACTTCACTTTTGCAAGCTACTAGCTAAGTCTGCCCCTAACTATAATCAACTTGGTGGCCAATTAGTATTAATTGGGAATATATATATATATATATAAACTGGTTCTGTAAAATGAATCTTTTACCACCTGCAACATTTTGCAGTCAATCAATCAAAAATCACACAATACTGGTTGTCATGCTCATTTCTCCCATTTTCAGAATAGAAATCTGGTTGTATTTCTGGAATTATTATAGCTATTTGTATTCAAACTACATGTTTAATCATTTATTCTGATGCGTGTTTGACAAAGGAATTGTAGGCGGTAGATTTGACTCTTGCTATATAGGAGGCATGCTTTTGGAGGAAAATCCTTGACCTTGATCAATTCACAATATGCACTTTAATGAATAAGAAGGCGGGGGGGCAGAGGTGATCCCTGCGTACTCGCTTCTCAATCGCATGAAAAGCTTTGCTCTACAAAACAGTTATGTAAAAGGCTATGGGTGGTTCCTTTCCAAAAGACGTACAACAATTATTCTCTATCGTTCCTGAAAGCCAAGCATACATACCTATTTGCAGGCCAAGTATCATACCTTATTCATAAACACACCACTTAGAGTCTTCATGAAGAAATTAAAGCGAGATGCATATTTCCCTTAGCGGGCTTTGTCATTGCTATTCATCTGGAGTGCACATAGCTTTTGTTGAGTCGGCTGCTTAGCACCCCTAAAGCAGATGCCTGCATTTCTGCAGTTGCTTGATTGCAGTGCATGTCAATGCTGCTCCTTTGGGCCATCCAGCAGTTGGTGAGATGTATGAACTTCATCCTTGGAGGATATAAGCAGGCTGATTCCAATGAACAAGAGGCTGCTGGAAAAGGTCACTACACATTTTCAAATGCTACCAATTAAGATAAGCCGAAAGATTCTGCTAAGAACCAAAAGAAGCTAAAGAGAATCCCACACGTCCTCTGTTCCCGGCAATACCAGAGGTGCCTGGTCGTTTGTTTCTCTGCAAACAGTGACACTCCAGCATTTAAATACCAGCCATTGTAGCTCTTTTGTCAGCTACTATGGACTGATTCCTTCCTTTGTGAGAGAATGGCTCAGAAAGTTGCCAGCCCAGCAAATGAAGCAACTGCCCTGCTCCGTTTGAACCAACAAATAATACAGGAATGCTGGTATTTACACTTATTGCAAAGGTTCTGTTAGCCAGTGCTTGAATGACCTTGGCTGTTGATGTTATGACCAGCAGCAGGTGGTGTTGGGAGGGCAACATTCTTCCCCTGAGACCCAGTTCATAGAATCAGCTGTGGCAGCCTGCAACTGTGAAGGAGGTGAAAGGCGAATGCCTTCTTCTATCACTATACATTCATAAGATCTAACAATAAAAAGACAAGAACATACTCTAGATAACAGCAAAAAGATAACGTATCTTCAAAACTAAATCTTGACCTCAGCAACAATCCTTGAACAATACCACATCCTGGTGGTCTCTAGCAGCAGGAGCAGTTTGTATATCTTGAACCAGTGGCATAGGGTGGTGGAGCACAGGGGCGGTTGCCCCGGGCACAAAATTGTTAGGGGGCGCAAATGTTTAACACCTGGTGCTGCCTCAATGCAGCTGCATGCTTTCGTCACTGGGCTCCGTTGAAAACAGCTTCTCCAGGCAAACCAGGAAGTGACCTCTCTAGACAATGGAACAGCTCTTCTTATCTTATCCCTGCGTCTGCGATGTTCTGCATGATGCAGACACCGTTAAGCAGTTGAATGCATATGCATACTCTGTCTGTCTGTCTCCCTCCCAGCCACACCCCTCTGCATGGCCCCGGGCACTGTCAACCCATGCTATGCCACTATCTTGGACATCAGGAGCAGCAGGAGTAAGTCAGGGACCGCCCCCGCCTTCCTAGAACAGGTGGAATTAGCCCAGACAGAGAGCACAAATCAGGTGTTGAGGACCCACAGCAAGTTGGCATTTGGCACCTTCTGCACCACTATAGCAGAGACTGCTGCTTTTGTGTCTGGAGACTGTCTGCACCAGAGCTCTTTTCTATTTTATGTGATTTGATTTTATAGGCCTTGCACATTCTGTTGCTGGCTTCGAAAGCTATTGCCAGCCAAATGTTGTTCAGCAGCCGTGTGTTATTTATTTGTTTATTCGTTCATTCGGGTCATTTATGGCCCACCCTTCAATGAAGTTCCCAGGGTAGCAAACAGAAGCAAATGCATAAATTAAAAACGCATAAAGCACATACTAGAATACAAATCTATAAAATGCTACAGCTGCCTGAAACCCCATAGCAGAGATAAAACCTATTTAACCTGAGCCATAAAGTTGGTTAAAAGGTCTGAGAAAATGAAAAAAAGTCTTTACCTGACACTGAAAGGATATTGTGGAAGGCACAAGCTGATCAATTTATTATTATTATTATCATCATTATTATGATACTTAGTTTATTAATCACCTTCTAACCTGCTGTCTTAAAGCTATTTGCACTTTAAAATTATTTTTTTTAAAAAAAACAAACCTCAAGTACATTAAAAGAAAACCTAAAACCCTAACAAGTAGATGTTTGTAGTAAAAGACCCATTTATCCAGCTGGGGAAGCCCATGGTAACAAAAATGTCTCCAGCTGTTTCCGAAAAGTGCGGAGGAAATACTACTCCACAGAACACACTAAAATTCCTGCTCCATGTTATGGAGGCATCAGAAATTGTTGGCTCTTGCGGAGGTAATAATAATAATAATAATAATAATAATAATAATAATAATAATAATATATTTATACCCCGTCCATCTGGCTGGGTTTCCCCAGCCACACTGGGCAGCTTCCAACAGAATACTAAAAAAACGATAAAACATCAAACATTAAAAACTTCCCTAAAGCTGTGATCCACTGAGTGCATAAGGGATAAGGTGGTCTGGTCCTAAGCTGTATTGGGCCTTATATATTAGTACCAATATATACTGCACCCTTGGCCCAGTAGCAAACTGGCAGCTAGTGCAAATCTCACAAGCAAGGGTTAGAATCATTACCCCCCCCCCCGCAAGCCACCTAGCTGCTATATTCTGACCCAGTTGAAGCCTCAAGCCCAATGGTAGCCCTACACAGAGCACATTGCAGTGATCCAACTGCAATTGACAAAAAAGAAAAGCGGTTTAACATATTGCATTGAAGGTTTTCCATGCTCACTCAAGCTCCAAAATGCCAGGAAAATTAACAGCCCTATCATTGACATTGGGTGGTCTCCTATCCTGTCGTTAGATCCATCTTCAGCACTATCTTAGAACTAGACAGTTGTTATGAGGGGCCTAACTTCCAGATTTGTCTGTTTCCTATGCAACTGAAGTTACCAGTCCACATTACAAGTACTGCTGAACCATATTCTAACTGTAAGGAAATAGCTATCAGTGGCTACTAGTCCTGTTAGCTATATATTACCTCAAATATCAAAGGCAGTGTGCCCTTGAATCCAAGTCATGATGGGAAACATGCAGTTTCTCCTCTGCAGCTATCTTGAGCATCAGCCGAATGCTCTCATATTTGACCGTGGGTGAGTAGGTCTCGTGGTAATCCTGCCCTGGTACCTGTGAAAAACCTCTGGCAACCAGTCTGGCTTTGTGTCTGACAACCTTGCCATTTTGGTCTGTCTTGGCCTTGAAGACCCATTTGCTGCCAACCAGTCTTATTCCTGGGACTACCGGTACCAGCTCCCAAGTTTGGTTCCTGTTCAAGGAATCAACTTCAGCCTTCATGGCATTAAGCCAAGGCTCAGCATCTTTTGAGGTTAACTCCTGGACCTCTTTGAAGCTTGAAGGTTCCCACACCTTCTCTGAGCTACTAAGAACAGCAGTTGCCGTCTTAGCAAACTCATCAGCAAATCTCTTCGGAGGTTTGCCTTTGGTCGCCCTTTCAGACCTGCGAACCAGACGCAAGTCTTCTGGACTCATCTCCTCCTTCTTAGGAGAAAAGTGACCAATGGTGAACAGTGGTTCTTCCAGTTCATTGTCAGACTCATCAGATGGTCTGACTGAGGCCTTTGCGCTCTTGTAGTCTGCTGTGTCATCACTGTCACTGACAGCAGCAGCAGCGCCGCCCACTGAACTGGAATCCGAACTCTGATCATCATCATCATCATCATCATCCTCAGTTTCCTCAGCTTTCTCAGCATGATCTGCTTTCTTCACATCACCTTCATCCTCCTCTGGGTAACTCTGGAAAATTCCCACGTTTTCCCCCCACTTAGGATTGTACTCAACACTCCTTGTGAACTTAATGGATTTAGAGTTAGTCATCCATACCCTGTATGCACCTTTTTCGTACCCCATGAACAAACCATGTGCCCCACGCTTCCCGAGCTTGTTGCTTTGTGGGGTGTGTACCCACATGTCAGAACCAAAGATTCTCAAGTGCTTGGTGTTAGGTTTCTTACCAAACATCTTCTCATAGGGAGTGCAGCCAATAGGTGATGACAGTCTCCTGTTAAAAGTGTAAACAAAATTCGAGAGAGCCTCCCCCCAAAACTTCTCAGGGAGATTGGCATCATGCAACAAGGTTTTTATTCCTTGCAGCAACGTTTGATTTGCTCTCTCTGCAAGCCCATTCATCCATGGCGACCTAGGCGTTGACAAGTCATGCTGGATTCCCTTCTCAGTCAGGAAAGCTTCAAACTGCTGAGAAGTGAACTCCCCGCCTCGATCAGTAAACAGACAACCAATACGTTTACCGTGAGCATTCTCCAACCAAGCACAGAATGCCTTGAACTTAGGAAATGCTTGCGATTTCTGCTCGAGCATAAACACATGAATGTACCTGGAAAAAGAATCAATTAGAACCATGAAGTACCTTGCTCTTCCCAAAGAGGGCGCTAGAGGACCTACCAGGTCTGCGTGAACTAGCTGGTAGGGTTTGGAAGCCTGCCTGCTAGACTCCTTGCCTTTTGGAGCAACCTTCACCTTGTTCTCTGCACAAGATACACATTTCATGTGAAACTTACAAGGTTTGATGTCCAAACCTTCAACCAACCCAGGCATCTTGGCTAGCGCTTGCCAAGAGAGGTGACAAAATCTGCGATGTGCATCGTGAATGCATCCTGCATGAAGAACCTTGTTAGTTTGTGCAACACAACAAGTATCAGCATTAGACATAGCAACACCATTGTCATCATAAGTTAGACAGAACAAACCATCCATCAACTTTGCATGCAAAATGTCCTCTTTGCCTTTTCTGATGACACAGACAGTCCTCTTGAAGGAAACCTCAAAACCACGCCCATTCAGCTGTGGTACACTAAGCAAATTGTCCGCAGCTCCTGGAACAAAAAGTACACCTTTGATGGTAGTATTCAGACTTGCAAGTTTCACAGTCCCAACTCCTGCAGCTTGCAAAGTCCTTCCATCAGCCAGCTGGACCTCTCCATCTTGAGGTGTGAAGGATATGAACAGATGGCGGTCTTTGGTGAGATGGCGCGTGCAAGCTGAGTCGACTATAAACCTGGCCTTCCCCTTCGAAGCAGATTTGCTGGCAAACAAAACCTTGTTTTCCACCAGCGTGGGCTTTTGCAGCTTGCCTTTAGCCTTTGGTGAAGCTGTGCCAGCAAACATAGCCTTGTTTTCCACTGGCGAGGGCTTTTGCAACTTGCCCCCCTGCTCCTGGCCATCTGCAGGCTTTATGCTCTGTTTACATCTGGCCTTCCGGCCTCTGCATAGGCTCTGACCTTGGTTCTCACGAGAAACAGAGCTCTCAGCTGCCGACTCTTTGGCTCCCCCTGGAGGCTGGAATGCTGCCTGGGATGACGTTATAGTCTGCTCCCCCTGCAGCTTGCAACCGGTGCCCTCAGCATCCCTGCATTCACTAGCATTCTGGGAAACAGCCAGGACCTCCGATGCATTCAAACACTGGGCTGGGATTATTGGCTGGTGGGCCTTTTTCAAAGCATCCCACATGTCACGTGCCGTGAGATTTCCAGCAAGCGTCTTTATTTCCTCCAGAGAGACGGATAAGACTATAATATCCACGGCCTTCGAATCCTGGGCCTGCCATTTCTCTGTCCGAGGAACTGGAGTGGCTTGAGAGACAGTATGCCAGACTCCAAACTGACGCAGCAAACTCTCACACCATTTTGCCCAGGTCTGATAATTGTGCCGATTTAACTTAGGGCACTCAGTGGCCTCTGAAGCTTGGAAAAACTCCATTCCAGCTTTTTACGTGAGCCGTTATGCCTCCAAAGACTTCTTATCTCGGCAGCTCATAAATCACGATGCCTCTGGCTCGGCTCCCAGGCCAATTAGTTTTGCCGGACATCAAAGACGTCTTCCGCGGCAAACAGAAAAGCCTCTGCTTTCGCTTTTCCAACATACCTTTCAGCAGTCTGTTGCTGTCTTACTCTCCTGCAAGTGCTGTGAATCTGGGACCATAACCTGTTGTTGGGATACTGCCAGGGAGATAAAGTCCATCTGAGCCCCCAAGCTCGGTGCCGGACGATCCATCGACCTCCCGTAGTCAGGCAATATCAGCAATTCAGCGACACTAAGCCTCAGGCTTAATGCACACTCTGACAGCAGAATTCACACAGCAAAAAGTTGCACAAGCATGAGAGCAGAACATGCATATTTACAGTTTTATTCAGCGTTGGTCAGAACAAAGAAGGCATGACCGTCTGCTCCGACTGCTCAGGCAAGACAGCCAAAAACGAAAGGAACTTACAACATAAACATCCTGTGAGACAGGAACTTATGCAGGCTGTTATACAAACATCCTGCTCCCTTTTAAGGTGGAACGGAAATATCCTAACAATTCTAACTGTAAGGAAATAGCTATCAGTGGCTACTAGTCCTGTTAGCTATATATTACCTCAAATATCAAAGGCAGTGTGCCCTTGAATCCAAGTTACTAGGGAATACAAGTGGGAAAGTTCTGCTGAGCTGCTGCTGGGCTTCCCATAGGCATCTTATTGGCCACTGTGGAAAACAGGGTGCTGGACTAGATAGGTCTCTGGTCTGAACCAGCAGTTCTGCTGCAAAATGTCTACATGCCCTCCAACATCTTGACTCCCAAAACCGTGACATTTGTTTTCCCGCCCATGCTCCTGGCTGAGTCACGTGACTCACATGAGATCATGAAGCCCCAAAGCACTTGGGGGGGGGGGCGATGTTCACATGGTGTCTGAAAACGCATGCTTTGTGGTACTGTGCAAGATTGCAGCCCCCCCAAATAATTTTTTCCAGGGTAAGATATCATGCAATTTGATATCAGGACACCCAAAATGGCTGCTGTTCTTTCATGAGAAAATGGGCTGTCCTGTTGTATGGGGGTTTTTTTCCAGGACACTTATGGGGCATGTGTCTGCCCCTTTAATTTGGTTCCAAGATCCCTCAGGATGGCTCTGTTTCAGAGTGAAATTTTGTTGTCAGAAGTAGAGTGCAGGACCTACCCTAAGGATATGCTCAATTTTATTTGCTGCTGGTCTCTATAACTATCTATGTAGGCCTCATTAATAAAGTGAAGGTCATGCATTCAAAGCCTGCTGAGGTTTTTCTGACTGGCTGGCTCTTTTTCTCTCCTTCATGCACACAACAAAGAAATAATTGCTCTGCTGCTCAAAGTTGCTCTTTTCTTGGACATTCTAAATGACAAAAATCTCTTCTTTTCTTTTGAAAGACTAACAAAGGATAAATGACTTTGTTTCTCCACCATTACTCTCTCCTGGGGTTCCTTTCAGCAGCTAATGTGTTTTTCTTTTGAAAACACACACCGACATGCAATGAAATTGCCCCATTGGCCAGTTGTTGCCCTCTCCTCAGGTGCTTTCTTCAAATGACTAATATTTTCCTCTGTTCAAACTGTTGCAGTGCTGAACTGCAACCAGCCTTGGACCCAAGAAGTAGCTTATTTCCTTTATTGGAGGAAATGAAGAGACAGCAGCTACTAGGTTAATAATCTCTTCACCTATCTTTATTTACAAAAACATGGTTCCTTCAGGGGGTCTTTTAACTGAAATGGAGCTTAAATTATACCTGCTGCACAGCACCACAGAGACTGGCTGCAAATAATTTTGTTTGTGTGGCCTTTAAAGATGCCTTGCAGTCTTCTACTTCTCCTCTTCAAAATTCAGGTCTTTCTCCGTTGTGAAATATGGCTAATGTTTTCTTTTCTGCATTGATAAAGTCTGCAGAATGAGGCAAAATAGTTGAAACTCGCAATTCCTCAAGCAACATACACTGCAACTCAATACATAGGTAAAGGTAAAGGGACCCCTGACCATTAGGTCCAGTCGTGACCGACTCTGGGGTTGCGGCGCTCATCTCGTTTTATTGGCCGAGGGAGCCAGCGTACAGTTTCCGGGTCATGTGGCCAGTATGACTAAGCCGCTTCTGGTGAAGCAGAGCAGCACACGGAAACGCCGTTTACCTTCCCGCCAGAGCGGTACCTATTTATCTACTTGCACTTGCTTTCAAACTGCTAGGTTGGCAGGAGCAGGGACCAAGCAACGGGAGCTCACCCCATCATGGGGATTCGAACCGCCGACCTTCTGATCAGCAAGTCCTAGGCTCTGTGGTTTAACCCACAGCGCCACCCACGTCCCGCAATTCAATACATATCTACCTGGTATTTCAGGTTTGAGTTGGGAGAAACCCTTTCCTGAAACCCTGGATAGCTGCTGCCAATCAGCATAGATAATACTGAATTAGATGGCTCAATGGTCTTAATTGGTACAATGCAATTCCCTATGCATCCTAGCGCAGCTGCAAGATGTAAAAAATGATATCTGCTTCTATATCAGGTTTCGCTTCCCTAAGACATCAGTGAAGTACCAAGGGGAAAGAGCTACTAAGTTGTTATGACATTTTCCTTAGGCAAATAACACTACGTATAGTGTATCTGTCAAGGAATTTATTACATACTCATTTCAATAAAATGAACACCCTCTCCCCCTCACATACAGACCTTCAAGATTTCTTGAAAATACTAACATTTTAGAGGAACCACTTTCCACTGAAAAACCGTTGCGTGTAGCTCAAAATAAAAGGCGACCTCTCACACAAACACATTTCCTAAAACAAGCAAGCTTGCTTTCTCCTGCTCCGGAGGGTAGGACTTGAACCAATGGCTTCAAGTTACAAGAAAGATGATTCCGGCTAAACATCGGGAAGAATTTTCCAACAGTAAGAGTTGTTCAGCAGTAGAATGGAGGTGGCGGACTTCCCTTCCCTGGAAGCTTCTAAGCAGAGGTTGGATGGCCATCGGCAATGGATGCTTTATGTGAGAGTTCTGCACTGCAGGGGGGTGGACTAGTTGACCCTTAGGGTCCCTTCCAACTCTACAATTCTATCAAAGCCACACTCGTGTATAATGTATATGGGTATGCATGCATTTACTTCACCATGTTTACATGGAGTGGGAAACCACCACAGATTTCTACCAGGTATAAAGGTAAAGGACCCCTGACAGTTAAGTCCAGTCATGAAGCAACTCTGGGGTTGCGGCACTCTGGCGCAACTGAACACCGAAACCAGAGCAGCGACCAGAAATGCCATTTACCTTCCCATTGGAGAGGTACCTATTTATCTACTTGCACTTTGGGGCATGCTTTCAAACTGCTAGGTTGGCAGGAGAGGGACCGAGCAACGGGAGCTCACCCCGTTGAGGGGTTTCGAACTGCCGACCTTCTGACTGGCAAGCCCAAGAGGCTCAGTGGTTTAGACCACAGCACAACCCATGTCCCTTTTACCAAGTATATTTGTAACCAATAGGTGCCTGTGCATTTGTTGCATGGTGAAGACTGGTGTGACACCTGTATAAGAATCTTGCCTAATGTGACGCAGACCCCATTCCCTAAAGAAATTTGGCTCCCTGTTTCCTGAAGGGAAATGCTGTCAGAAAGAAATCTCACGAGGAACGATGGATAGGGTCAATCTAAGGATATTTCTCTACAAGCCCACTGAAATGAAGGAAAGCTGTCCTTACAGAAATTTCATTCTTTTCAAAGAGGCTTATACAAATAGGCTTCCCTGTAAATTATTCTGTAGATTTTGTCACTGACTAGCACAGATCAGTTATCGCAAAGCAAAGGACCTTTCCCCCCTTCTATGCATGGGGGCAGCCCCTCCCCCAAAGGCCTTGGAATGGAATGGTGCAAAACTTGACTTGAATTTCAAAGCAAGACTCAACAAATGTTTCATCAATATGGCAGGTGGGTGGTTGTGTGGGTGGTAGGTGGGAACTAATAACCCCTTTCACAATCTTTCTCCTGTGTGCCAAGCAGGACTGGATGACAAAATACAACAACAACAACAACAACAACAACAACAACAACAAAGACTTATTGCTACTTACAGGCTACTGTTCCTTTGCAGAAAGTACCACCAAAATCTCACATAATATAGACAACAGAAGGTAACTTTGTGCCCTAGAAATGTAAAACAAGTTCTAAAATGTAGACATCCTCCAATCAGCATGTTTTTAAAGCAACTGGCATGTCATGCTTCAGGCAGCCATCACAGAACATTTACAGAAAGTGATTAAGGATGAGCTGTTGTCTGTTTCCCCCTGCTGAAAAATTAACACTAGATTTCCTTCGTCTCACTCTACCAGGAACTGAGCTTTAAAAAACAACACAACCTCGTAAGATATAGATAGAAAATTAGGGGCAAATAGGTTACCAAGGTGCCATAGCTGAGGGATAGAGCATCTGCTTTGCATGTAGGATGTCCAATCCCTGGCATCTCTGGGTAGGGATGGGAGAAGCTGCTGTCAGTCTATGTTGGCAGTGCTGAGCTAAATGGACCAATGCTCTGACTCAGTATAAAGCAGTATCTTAGATTCAAAAATGGAAGGTCTCATTGGCAGCTATAAACTGAAAAGTAAATCATGCAGGGAGATGACAGGACAGAGGGAGGAAAATACATGCAACTTATGGTGCTTTATATGAGTACCGTATTTTTTGCTCTATAAGACTCACTTTTTCCCTCCTAAAAAGTAAGGGGAAATGTGTGTGCGTCTTATGGAGCAAATGCAGGCTGCGCAGCTATCACAGAAGCCAGAACAGCAAGAGGGATTGCTGATTTCACTGCACAGTGATCCCTCTTGCTGTTCTGGCTTCTGAGATTCAGAATATTTTTTTTCTTGTTTTCCTCCTCCAAAAACTAGGTGCATCTTGTGGTCTGATGTGTCTTATAGAGCGAAAAATACGGTAAATCCAATACTCAACTTGGTTATCAGATAGTATTGCTAGTTCTGTTGATTATGTGCTTAAAGTGCTTCTTTAATAGCATCATAGTAGAAGTCATTGAAGACAATTATATGGTTTCAGCCACAAACATGGATCAAGCAAGAGTCACAGAACAAGTTGAAAACATGCAGTTGCCCTGAAACAATTATCTGGAGACAACGCAAGGCTGCTTCTGGATTCATGGCTGGCCTAAACTTCTATGGAGGCAGCATTGGTGACAAATGACTGGTTCTGTGACATCTTGATTACATTTATTCAAGCACCACCAGGTCACAAAAAACAGGATGACTGCTGCATATATCCCATTCTAATAATTCACACAAATGGCACCTCCATGTAAGTCCCAAACTAGCATGCTTTTCACATGCTGATATGCTCTTTGGATAATCACATGGGATGAACCCTATTTTTATTTTATTTTTTGCTTTTGCACAACAACCATGCTAAATAGGAATACCAAGACAACATTCTCCATTTCCCAACTGCCTTACATATACATTTACTTTTTTAATGGAGAAAGCAGTGGCATTTACCCATTTTCATGGGCTGGCTGGGCACACAGGAATGGTGAGAGGAAACAGCTGGGGAACTACCAAGGGAAGAAGAACATTCATTTTATTATTGAATTAGAGTTCTGATTCTTAGTACTTTTCAGATTGAACTTGCTTTCTTTTGAATGTCACAGAAAGCATGCACACTCGCACGAACACACACATCTGCTTTTTAAAGATAGAAATGGTTTTATATAGTGAATATGAAATTAGTTGTTAAATTGTCCCGCTTTAATGCAGTCTGAAAGACTTCATTAATCCAAGTAGCTGACACCAAGATCATTACAGTTAAACAATTACATTTAATGGGTGTTCAGAACAACATTGTATTCAGTGCTAGATTTCAGACAATAAAAAACACATGGGATGTTCTAGCCAATTACAGTTGAATAACGGAGGCACTGAGGCTTTCTAAAGCTGGAAACTATTTTGATTGGCAATGAAAAGGATTATTTAACAATACAAAACAAGCTTTTAACAGACTACTGCAATCTCATACATACTTACCTTGGGATCTAGTCCTAGTAAATTGAGGGACAATTACTTCTGAATCAATATTTATAGAAATGGGCCTCAACAACACCATTTTCTTTAGAAAGCTATGCTGCCTCAACATGCTTGTGTGTTTGTGTGTTGTGTGTGATTATATGCACAAGAATGCCTGCTTCCCTTGTATATTGTTGTAGTTGGCTGTCCTGACCCTTTTGTCTACAGTGCCATGCCAACACAGATGAAAGAACGCCTACCTTCTGTACCACAATGGTCATTATTCTAAGGAAGCATTTCTTCACATATAATAAACCACAGCCAAACAACAGAGATGGGCAAACTGAACTAGGCTCAGCTCATAATAGCTCAAGAAATGGTCAGAGATCTTTCAAAAGAATGGTCTGAAGGCACCTGAGGCCACCAACTGCTAAAATTAAGCAGATCTATGTCTTATCAATGCCTGGATGGGATACCATCCTGGACCACCTTCCATGATGGAAGAAAAGTGGGATATAAATGTAATAAAATGAAAAAGGCACTAAATAATTGCTAAAGCAGAACAACTTCTGTTTGTACAACAGGACTTTCTCTCCCTCTCCTCCTCCCCATGCATATGTTCTGGTTTATTGGCCCTGAATGACCCATCAAGTCCATTGCTAGGCCTTGCATGGCCTCTCTGGACTCAGACATTACAGAGAAAATACAACTGATGACCCGTATTTTCTGATGACCACTCCCAGTGGCTTAATGAACAGTGTCTAAACTCTGCCTCCAATGTCAGAGGACATATACCAGCTGCAGGGAGAGGGTTATTGTGCTCAAATCCTGTTAGTGCGCTTCCCATGGGCATCAGGTTGGTCACTGTAGGAACAGGATGCTGGTCCTGATGGCCTTTGACCTAATCCAGCAAGGCTCTCTTACGCACTTATGTTCTTAGGGCTCAAAAGCCTAAGGAATCAAGGGAGATGTGGTTCTCCCAGGGGCTCTATACCCATGATCCCTTAAGCTTTTGTGCTTTGATGTTTTGAGTAGCGTGATGATGCAAAAGAGAGTGATGGGGGGTGGCATTCTGTTTCTTCTCTTTCCACACTATTGCAGCTACTTCCACTGCCTCCCCTACTTGAAAGAGAAGCGGGGATGAGTTTTGAAACGGGGGAATTGGCTGGAGGAGGAGCCATGATTTTTTTATCGGGCTAGAAAACTTCAAAGCGTTACAAACGCGCCTCTCAATTGAGGCTAGCTTTTAAGAGTCTCAGAGTTTGTTTCCAAGCATGGATCAGGAGAATTTTGCCAGCATCAATACTAAAGAATGTTGTGAGGACTACCAGCGTAGATGCTTTACAAAGGATTCATTTCACCGTGGCCTCTGGCCACAATATCTGAATCTGTTAACTTCTTTGCTTCTGACTAATAACTGATGTGGATAAACAGCAGAGGCTTTGTATGGAGATCAAAGAACATTTGTCAACATTTCTAAGAAATCTCATTCGTCACTACAGGTAGGCAGAACATGAAGTTATTTGTTATGTGGCAGAAGTGATGTTCTCAGATTTCACAAAAGCAGTAGGACTATTACTTGAATACCAATAAATCATCATTGGTTCCATGATAACATTCAACAGTAAACTAGATCTTACAACATACTTTGGTGTGAAAATTATGGAGGGCGCCAAGATGATATAAAGTCACCATGACAACAAACTACATTTTTTCTTTATAAAATTTCAACCCATCTCACGATAACTGCATCATCATTTTATAAACCACAACTTGCTTTCTGCTGGAATGACCAATGGATTGGGTTAGGTGCACATCTGGCAGTGATTCAAAAGGAATCACACTCCTGTTCGAAGGAGAAAGGAAAGCATGGGAGTACTATAGCTCTGTGCTGTAGCAACTTCTTTCCTCACATCTACAGCTTTGTACCATGGAGTCTTCTTTTCTCACATCTCTGTAGACCAGGAATGGAGAGCCTAAGCTCCCATTTGTTGTTGTTGTTTAGTCATTTAGTCGTGTCCGACTCTTTGTGACCCCATGGACCAGAGCATGCCAGGCACTTCTGTGTTCCACTACCTCCCGCTGTTTGGTCAAACTCATGCTGGTAGCTTCGAGAACACTATCCAACCATCTCGTCCTCTGTCGTCCCCTTCTCCTTGTGCCCTCCATCTTTCCCAACATCAGGGTCTTTTCCAGGGCGTCTTCTCTTCTCATGAGGTGACCAAAGTCTTGGAGCCTCAGCTTCACGATCTGTCCTTCCAGTGAGCACTCAGGGCTGATTTCCTTAAGAATGGAGAGGTTTGATCTTCTTGCAGTCCATGGGACTCTCAAGAGTCTCCTCCAGCACCATAATTCAAAAGCATCAATTCTTTGGCGATCAGCCTTCTTTATGGTCCAGCTCTCACTTCCATACATCACTCCTGGGAAAACCATAGCTTTTACTATACGGACCTTTGTTGGCAAGGTGATGTCTCTACTTTCTACTCGACGACAAAGTAGAGACATCGCCTAAGCTCCCAGTGAGAGGCAAATGCAGCCCTCCAAGCTTCTTACACTGACTCTCAGTGCTCTCTGCAGGCCACACCCCCTTTCACAGGCCACGCCCCTCATTGGCTGTGCTTCACACCCTTCTTTCATGTTTTAGCCTGGATGGAATGAGTCCTTGAACTCTGATAATACCTCTTTACTTGTCTCAATAGATGTTATAGAAGGTTTGAGTGTGTGTGTAGGAACTAACTTACTGTATAAATGAGAATTATAGGGATTAGCAGGAAGAGTAAGTGGCTTCTCCCCATTGCCCCATCAGTGAGATTTAACTCTGGCTGGAAAGGCTCTATTTCCAATGGGCACTTTGTTCAGATTTCATGCCTATTTCATCCTTCCCTTCTGTGTTCGGCCCATAGGCTGCCAACAAGGATGTCAATTAGTTCCAATTGCTCCAGCAGCAGCAGCCTGGAAATAAAGTAAAGGAGCCTTGAAAGGGATCTGTTATCCCATATTCAGCCCCTTTGCACTTAATGTTGATTTCGGCTGTCATGAACAAAGTGGGTGGTAGTTTATTCTTACTGGCAGCAGGCATAAACTATCAAGTGCTTGGGCTTGAGGAAGGAAAAATCGATGTTAAAAGGAAAGCAGCCATGAGCAGGATGACAGATCATTTAAAAGGCATTTCATCATCACCTCCCAGCTTCCAGTTGGAACAGTCACTGGAAGATTTTGAGAATTGTCCTCATGAAGACAGAACCCTGCTTCAGGTTTGCTCCAGGCATATTAGGGACAACTGAGGGTGGCTGCTGGTTCAAAACTGGAATATAAAAGCAGATATATAGTGGTCCTGGGTTGCAGAGGGTCAAAGACCCATTAATATTTTCTGCAGCGGGATACCATCACCACCAGAGCCAATGTGGTGTAGTGGTTAAGAGTGGTAGACTCATAATCTGGTGAACCGGGTTCGCATCTCCGCTCCTCTACATGCAGCTGCTGGGTGACCTTGGGCTAGTCGCACTTCTCTGAAGTCTCTGAGCCCCACTCACCTCACAGAGTGTTTGTTGTGCAGGAGGAAGGGAAAGGAGAATGTTAGCCTCCTCCACATTTAAAGCAACTGAAAAGTCTTCTCTCCCTTGAGAATGATTCCCACTAGAGCAATGGGACTTCTCCTCTGCGTGGGGGAATCCAGCCAGATGGGTGGGGTATAAATAATAAATTATTATTATTATTATTATTATTATTATTATTATTATTATTATTATTATTATTATGCATGCCCCACATGGCTTCTCCAAATCTGTTTTGGGAGCCTGGGAGAACCCCCAGAACAGCATGCAGATGGAAAAGTAAGAGTATATTCCATCTGGAATAATCCACTGCACTGAAGGAACAACCTCCTCCATGCTCCTTTGAATACAACCCCTGATCTTCCCACTGTGAAGTGTGACACACCGTCACAGCCCCTAGTTATAGTTAGACTTCCTCTCAGTGATAAATCGATTTGTCTCCCCATTAGTCTCCTGAATTAACTGTTCTTATTTTCATATTTTCCTGTTTGCAGTCCATGTTGTTGTTTAGTCATTTAGTCGTGTCCGACTCTTCATGACCCCATGGACCAGAGCACGCCAGGCACTCCTGTCTTCCACTGCCTCCCGCAGTTTGGTCAAACTCATGCTGGTAGCTTCGAGAACACTGTCCAACCATCTCGTCCTCTGTCGTCCCCTTCTCCTTGTGCCCTCCATCTTTCCCAACATCAGGGTCTTTTCCAGGGAGTCTTCTTTTCTCATAAGGTGGCCAAAGTATTGGAGTCTCAGCTTCACGATCTGTCCTTCCAGTTAGCACTCAGGGCTGATTTCCTTAAGAATGGATAGGTTTGATCTTCTTGCAGTCCATGGGACTCTCATGAGTCTCCTCCATCACCATAATTCAAAAGCATCAATTCTTCGGCGATCAGCCTTCTTTATGGTCCAGCTCTCACTTCTGTTAGGTCCTTACAGCTTTTGTCCTTTATTATGGTAATCTTTGTACGAAATGTTCCTTTCATACCTCCAATTTTCTTGAACAGATCTCTGGTTCTTCCCATTTTGTTGTTTTCCTCTATTTCTTTGCATTGCTTGTTTAATGCAATCCATATGCAAAAGTTAAAAAAAAAATGAATTCGGGAATTTGCATTTTTGGTGTATGTCAAGCCATCATGAGGGTAATATTGTAAAGCAGACAAATGGTAAAAGCTTCTTTTTGTTTCTTTACAATGTTTTCTTTTAGTACAGAATTCCCAAGGTGCTTTGCAGCTCGTGTTTAAAGTCAACCAAGAATAGACGAATCAAAGCGAAGCAGTAATATATATTTTTCAGTAGGAATAGAATCATTCACACCTAATAATAATAATAATACTTATACTCCACCTATTTGACTGGGTTGCCCCAGCCACTCTGGGTGGCTTCCAACAGAACATAAAAAGTCATTGGTTCACTGAGAACCACTAAAAGTCAATTTAAATGAACTTTTTTTTTCAGCTGGTGCCTGTTGTTGTTGTTTAGTCGCTTAGTCGTGTCCGACTCTTCGTGACCCCATAGACCAGAGCACGCCAGGCACTCCTGTCTTCCACTGCCTCCCGCAGTTTGGTCAAACTCATGCTGGTAGCTTCAAGAACACTATCCAACCATCTCGTCCTCTGTTGTCCCCTTCTCCTTGTGCCCTCCATCTTTCCCAACATCAGGGTCTTTTCCAGGGAGTCTTCTCTTCTCATGAGGTGACCAAAGTCTTGGAGCCTCAGCTTCACGATCTGTCCTTCCAGTGAGCACTCAGGGCTGATTTCCTTAAGAATGGAGAGGTTTGATCTTCTTGCAGTCCATGGGACTCTCAAGAGTCTCCTCCAGCACCTTAATTCAAAAGCATCAATTCTTTGGCGATCAGCCTTCTTTATGGTCCAGCTCTCACTTCCATACATCACTACTGGGAAAACCATAGCTTTTACTATACGGACCTTTGTTGGCAAGGTGATGTCTCTACTTTTTAAGATGCTGTCTAGGTTTGTCATTGCTTTTCTCCCAAGAAGCAGGCGTCTTTTAATTTCGTGACTGCTGTCACCATCTGCAGTGATCATGGAGCCCAAGAAAGTAAAATCTCTTACTGCCTCCATTTCTTCCCCTTCTATTTGCCAGGAGGTGATGGGACCAGTGGCCATGATCTTCGTTTTTTTGATGTTGAGCTTCAGACCATATTTTGCGCTCTCCTCTTTCACCCTCATTAAAAGGTTCTTTAATTCCTCCTCACTTTCTGCCATCAAGGTTGTGTCATCTGCATATCTGAGGTTGTTGATATTTCTTCCGGCAATCTTAATTACGGCTTCGGATTCATCCAGCCCAGCCTTTCGCATGATGAATTCTGCATATAAGTTAAATAAGCAGGGAGACAATATACAGCCTTGTCGTACTCCTTTCCCAATTTTGAACCAATCAGTTGTTCCATATCCAGTTCTAACTGTAGCTTCTTGTCCCACATAGAGATTTCTCAGGAGACAGATGAGGTGATCAGGCACTCCCATTTCTTTAAGAACTTGCCATAGTTTGCTGTGGTCGACACAGTCAAAGGCTTTTGCATAGTCAATGAAGCAGAAGTAGATGTCTTTCTGGAACTATCTAGCTTTCTCCATAATCCAGCGCATGTTTGCAATTTGGTCTCTGGTTCCTCTGCCTCTTCGAAATCCAGCTTGCACTTCTGGGAGTTCTCGGTCCACATACTGCTTGAGCCTTCCTTGTAGAATTTTAAGCATAACCTTGCTAGCGTGTGAAATGAGTGCAATTGTGTGGTAGTTGGAGCATTCTTTGGCACTGCCCTACTTTGGGATTGGGATCTAGACTGAACTTCTCCAATCCTCTGGCCACTGCTGAGTTTTCCAAACTTGCTAGCATATTGAGTGTAGCACCTTAACAGCATCATCTTTTACAATTTTAAATAGTTCAGCTGGAATACCATCACTTCCACTGGCTTTGTTATTTGCAGTGCTTTCTAAGGCCCATTTGACTTCACTCTCCAGGATGTCTGGCTCAAGGTCAGCAACCACACTACCTGGGGTGTACAAGACATCCATGTCTTTCTGGTATAATTCCTCTGTGTATTCTTACCACCTCTTCTTGATGTCTTCTGCTTCTTGATGTCTTCTGCTTCTGTTAGGTCCTTACCACTTTTGTCCTTTATTATGGTAATCTTTGTACGAAATGTTCCTTTCTCTGGTTCTCTGGTTCTCCAGATCTCTCGTTCTTCCCATTCTTTGTTTTCCTCTATTTCTTTTGCATTTCTTTGCTCGTTTAAGAAGGCCTTCTTGTCTCTCCTTGCTATTCTTTGGAAATCTGCATTCAATTTCCTGTATCTTTCACTACCTCGCATTTTGCTTGCCTTCTCTCCCCCGCTATTTGTAAGGCCTCGTTGGACAGCCACTTTGCTTTCTTGCATTTCCTTTTCATTGGGATGGCTTTAGTTGCTGCCTCCTGTATAATGTTGCGAGCCTCCACCCATAGTTCTTCAGGCACTCTGTCCAGCAAATCTAAATCCTTAAACCTGTTCCTCACTTCCACTGTGTATTCATAAGGGATTTGGTTTAGATTGTATCTTACCGGCCCAGGTGTTTTTCCTACTTTCTTCAGTTTAAGCTTGAATTTTGCTATAAGAAGCTGATGATCTGAGCCACAGTCAGCTCCAGGTCTTGTTTTTGCTGACTGTATAGAGCTTCTCCATCTTTGGCTGCAGAGAATATAATCAATCTGATTTCGATGTTGCCCATCTGGTGATGTCCATGTGTAGAGTCATCTGTTGTGTTGTTGGAAAAGCGTGTTTGTGATGACCAGCTTGTTCTCTTGACAGAACTCTATTAGCCTTTGCCCTGCTTCGTTTTGATCTCCAAGGCCAAACTTGCCAGTTGTTCCTTTTATCTCTTGATTCCCTACTTTAGCATTCCAATCCCCTATAATGAGAAGAACATCCTTCTTTGGTGTCACTTCTATAAGGTCTTGTAAGTCTTCATAGAATTGGTCAATTTCAGTTTCTTCAGCACCAGTAGTTGGTGCATAAACTTGGATATCTGTGATGTTAAAAGGTCTGCCTTGGATTCGTATCGAGATCATTCTATCATTTTTGAGATTGCATCCCAGTACAGCTTTCGCCACTCTTTTGTTGACTATGAGGGCCACTCCATTTCTTTTACGGGTTTCTTGCCCACAGTAGTAGATATGATAGTCATCCGAACTGAATTCACCCATTCCCGTCCATTTTAGTTCACTGATGCTCAGGATGTCAATATTTATTCTTACCATCTCATTTTTGACCACATCCAACTTACCCAGGTTCATGGTTCTTACATTCCAGGTTCCTATGCAATATTTTTCTTTACAGCATTGGACTTTCCTTTCGCTTCCATGCATATCCGCAACTGAGCGTCCTTTCGGCTTTGGCCCAGCCGCTTCATCAGCTCTGGATCTACTTGTACTTGTCCTCCGCTCTTCCCCAGTAGCATGTTGGACACCTTCCAACCTGAGGGGCTCATCTTCCAGCGTCATAACTTTTATATGCCTGTTGTCTTTGTCCATGGAGTTTTCTTGGCAGGGATACTGGAGTGGCTTGCCGTTTCCTCCTCCAGGGGGATCGCATTTGGTCAAAACTCTCCACTATGACCTGTTCATCTTGGGTGCCCTGCTCGGCATAGTTCATAGCTTCTCTGAGTTATTCAAGCCCCTTCGCCATGGCAAGGCAGTGATCCATGAAGGGGCAGCTGGTGCCTAATGGTCCCCATATCTGTTGCCAGGCAAACTGATACAGAGAAGGAGTTCTATATCTGAGGTGCCACCACCTAGCAGGCCCTAGCTTTGGTAGCCATTCATCTCACCTCAGGGATTCAGAGTAGGCAGTTCAGAGTTGGCCGCTGTAATTTAGCAACTGGGCAAGTTCATGTGGGATGTTATGATGATCAAACAATAGCAGCCAGACATTGGAGATCGGTATCCATGGCAACTTGATTATTCCCAACTACTAGCTTTCCACATAACTACTTTTGAAATGTGTAATGGCAAGCCAATTGTGACTGAGACAGCCGTGGCATGTATATAGGAGCTTAATGATTCTGTTACTAAGAATCCTTGTCCACTTGTCACCTTTGATCTACTTAACCTTTTGCCTCTGCAGATCAGGAAGGTTGCCTTGCCTTGATCTACAGACTTTCAATCTTCCCATCAAGTATTGACACTAATGAGCCTAGAAGGAATTCAGACAAAGTAAAGCAAATGAAAGCTTCTTGATGGCAGAAGAGGAGAGCCTATAAAAAGGAACTAATTTCCCTGCCCCCTTGAGTGGTGTCCTCCTGATGCAGCCTGCCAGAGCTCAGACTAAAACGCTCAGACTAAATGCCTCCTAGCTTTAAAATGTGTTTTTCATTCAGACTATAAATGCTGTGAGCACTTAAATAAGTCCAACAGGTTGGTCTTTAAAGGAAACATCTGACATCTGTATTTAACTATTTGGCTACCATTCGATTTTCAAAAGCATTAAAGCCCCTGAGTAGGTATATCAGAGAATTCCAGAGAGAGAGAGAGAGAGAGAGAGAGAGAGAGAGAGAGAACGGGAGTAGAAATTGCCAAACTTTGCTTATTTGTCCCATTTCTGGAACAGAAATCAATCCAATAAATACAATTGGTAGGGATGGTGCCAAAGTTCATAAAGTGGGTCCCTAAATTTTGGGATAAATAACAACCTCCGATAATTAACATAGTCTTCTTATGGATCTGCAACAACCCAAAAGTAATGGAGAACATAAAGCTCTCATAACAGACCCTCTAAGTGTCCCTATTTTCCAGGTACAGTCCTGGTTTTATGGAAGCCGTACCAGTTTTCCTTAGGATATCCCTATTTTCATCAGAGAAATGTTGGAAGGTATGGTAGGGTGTCCCTGTTTTCATTGGAGGTATGAAGTTAGGCAACCCCTGAGACAAAGAGATAAGTAAATACACAACCTTTAGAAGACATCTGAAGGCAGCCCTGTATAAGAAAGTTTTTTAATGTTTAATGTCTTATATGTTGGAAGCTGCCCAGAGTAGCTATGGCAAATTATCATTATTATTATTATTGTTGTTGTTGTTGTTGTTGTTATGGAATAGGACGTGCCTATTTTCATCAGAGAAATGTTGGAGGGTATGTGATAATCAATATCCTTCACCCATTGTGATAGCAAATATTTTACCTTATTGTAGCCTGGGGCAGGGTGAGAGGGAGGATATAAGAGAAGGACTGGAATAACACAAACGCATTAACATGTATTTCTTTATATAGACAATGGATTTTTTTATTCATTACAGGGTGAATTACAGGGACATGGAATCATGGCACTAACACGGATTCATAGCTAGCAGCAGTTAGGACAGAATGAACAGAGGTCAAGCTTAGAACATACAAAATGGTTGGGCAAGGGTTTTCAACAGAAAGTTGAACGCAGGGATTTTTGCGGCAATAGATGTTTAAATGAGGAACCTAGGGTTGGGACAGGGTGTTAGCAGACACAGTTTGTTTAGGCTGTCTGAAACACCAAGTCACAAGGAACTGGGCAAGTGGTTATCACCAAGGAGAAGACAAAGATCTAGGGAATTCATCTGAAAGAAACCTCTCAAATTGGATGGAGACAATAATAGGCAACGCTTGGAGTAGGGGCAGACGGCAGTAGCAGAGGAAGTAATAGAATAAGGAACAAGGCAAGCACAGAGGGAGGTGGAAGACCTGGGATGAAGGTGTTAGATAGAGAATATAACAAGGGTCCGTAAGTACAAAGCTTGTTTTCCAGTAGATTCTTCCAATCCCACCATTAAGAGTCTTTATGCACTACATGTGGCAGCTTAGAAATATCCTTTGGGTATAAGATTCACAGCCAAAAAGCTCCAAATAACAAGTGCTGCTACAAGATTTTAGCCCACCAAGGATATGACATTTAAAAAAAAGATGAGAGGACGATCTCTCATTTAGAATTTGCACCTACAATCCATGCCTGCACCCCTAGAAAACGTTGTACCAGCGATAGAAGTCCTGAAGGGCAAAAGGGCAAAACTGACCCCTTTTATAAAATGAAAATCATAGTGAAGCTTTTGCATTCTTGGATGCACTCTGTAAAATAAAAAACTTTTGAGCCAGCCAGAATAAGGAAGACTATTCACTATTTCAAACGGTCTGGTCTGATGGGCTAAAGTATTTTGCTAAGGAGATGACAGGATTATTCCCTTATGTAAAATTTGGTTCATTGACAAATTGAGACAACTAGAATAGAAAAGGGAGAAAAAACAAACAAGATGAAAGAAAAGCTGGTCAGTGAGCCAAGTGACATTTATATATCAGGTTAAACTATTTGAAAAAGGGAAATTTATGTTCCAAGGTTATAAAGACACTAGAAGTCTCTGTGTAATTATTCCTTAGTGGAGCAGAGAAGTCCAGAAAGAGCATGATATGAGGACTAATGGACCAGCAAAAATGCAAAGTACCATTCAGCACTAAAGTAATTGGGCAGAACACAGAAAGAGACCAGGATAAATGATTACTTCATTAATTTTAAAATTAAGGACAAGATAAGGCAGTCACTATCATAGAGTTATTAAGGTAAAACCAGCTAATCAGCACAATTTAAATGTAAAGATGCCTTCCAGTCCCTACCAATTTGATCCAAACATGTGCTAAAGTAATTGAATGTAACTTTATTGATCAGTCTGGGTTACTGATAAAATGTATTTATTCAAAGAGTTTTCTAATTTACTCTCACTTTGGGTATACCAGCCATAGGGTTGGTAAGAAGAGTAAAGGTTGAACCCAGCATCTATTAAATATTGCAATCCTGCTGCAAACTTATGATTAACATCTACCAAGGAGCTGTGACAAATTGTGACTCCCCAGTTACAGAGAAGTATGTCATTTCACAAGTCATGATGCTTTTTTTCTGTGAAAAATGTGAATAATTCCTGAAATAATTTTTTAAAAACCATTTTCTTAACTCAAATTGGATATTTGCATGAGCAAAGGTAAACAGTGTTCAGTAATCTCAGAGGACACAGTATAATGAAATCACTGTGGGTAAACACAGGGCAACTGAGAATGGGGGGCGGGGAATGAGGGCAATTGTATATGGAGGTGAAACCTTTTTGGTCCTGAAAGATGATTGGAAATGGAGTTTTCCTTAAGCCGGAGGCATAAGTCTCAATTTTATAAAAGTGCTCCTCTCTCCACCCCTTCACATTTACTGCAACATTATTTTATTTTATTTTTTTAAAGGCTAGATCACTGTGACACCATCAAGCACTACAGGGCTTTCTTCTGTTCAAAATTCTTCCAAGCCATCCTACCTCACTTCATTCAGGATTTGTTTGAATCTCTGCACCACCTTAGCAAAACTAACCCATTGTTTATTTCAGAATTACTTCCTTTTATCTCTCCGTATAGCTTTTTATCTTTAAAGACCCTAGATACAGAAAATATAAATACTTATTCCTGTTATCTCTTCTTCTTTTTTTAATAATTCCCAACAGATTCACTCCCTTGTGAGTTCTCCAAGAACATTCCTTTATATTAAAGAAAAAGTTCAACTAGCCTTAAGCTTCCCGAATAAAATTTCATTACAGCCCATTCTTTAATAAGCATCTGAAACACTGCGCAGTCCAGGTTACCTCCACACTTGTCTTTGCAATCCAGAAGGAGCAATGATTTGCTTACTGAAAAACTACTTCATATACCTTAAGTGCAGCTTAGCATGCCTGACCGCCTCACAGTTAATTTTTCATTTATTGATACTGCATCCTGCCTGTGACATTGAAATGTAGCATCTACTGAGACTAAAAACATTGGGAGGGGGCATCCATGTTAGCTGCTTTCAACGCATCTGCCCTGTTTCTTTTTTAGCCAAATAATGACCTATCTGCAAGATGTTAACATATTTGTGTTCTGTGTTTGATGGGCGTGATGATCCATAATGGCCACTGTCTTTGCAATATATTAAACAATGATGCATCTCATCTTTCCATTATTTCATGGAGGGAGAAGAATCCCATATAAAATGTTATAGGCATAATACTTTATTAAAATGAAAGGTGTTTTTTTTTCCTTTTTCTGTTTTGGCCACCAGCCACATGAAACCCTCACAGACTTCTGAGTCCTACACGTTTTGAGGAAGTGCTTGTTTTCCGTTGGAAGCCAGGCAAATCGATTTCTGTACTTCAAGGCCTCCCACCTAGGCTGCAGTGCCAGCTTGTCTGAGCATTCAGTCAGCTGACCCCGGGGACCAATCCCTGCTCACCAATCTGTATAACTCAGAACAGCTGGTTTTCATCATCATCATTATCAACAACTGTTTCACTTACTGTCTAGTTTGACCCCAGCAGTTTCATGTAGTCAACTAAATATTTTTTTAGTGTCATAACATTACCATATTATATGTTGAGGTGCAGATAGTGAAGGAAGGGTGAGAGTATTTGAAATTTAATAAACACAAACTGTTGTTCTTGTTGTTTAGCCGTGTCCGACTCTTCATGACCCCCTGGACCAGAGCACGCCAGGCACTCCTGTCTTCCACTGCCTCCCGCAGTTCGGTCAAACTCATGCTGGTAGCTTCGAGAATACTGTCCAACCATCTCGTCCTCTGTCGTCCCCTTTTCCTTGTGCCCTCCATCTTTTCCAACATTAGGGTCTTTTCCAGGGAGTCTTCTCTTCTCATGAGGTGACCAAAGTATTGGAGCCTCAGCTTCACGATCTGTCCTTCCAGTGAGCACTCAGGGCTGATTTCCTTAAGAATGGATAGGTTTGATCTTCTTGCAGTCCATGGGACTCTCAAGAGTCTCTTCCAGCATAATTCAAAAGCATCAATTCTTTGGTTTGAAAAACCAAGTTGCAAGGATTTGCTGGAATATCTAATTGAATTAGAATACAAAAATGGGAGGCGGGAGGAAGTCAAGGAAATAAGTGAATGCAAATAAGTGAGTTAAAGGTTTGACGTGTTTTTTATTTCTTTTATTTTTTCTATTTTTCTGTTTTTTGATGTTGTTGTTTTTCTTTATATGTATTGGTTTTTGTTTTCTTTTCTTTGATTGTCTTTTTTATACTTTTTTGTAACCTTTAAAATCTTAATAAAAATTTATTTAAAAACAAAACAAAACAAAAGCATCAATTCTTCAGTGATCATCCTTCTTTATGGCCCAGCTCTCACTTCCATATATCACTACTGGGAAAACCATAGCTTTAACTATATGGACCTTTGTTGGCAAAACACAAACTACCATTCTCTAAATACTGTATGAGCAAGTAAGTTTCAGTAGGGTTGCCATATTTCAAACAGTGAAAATACATACAGAAAAGTTGTTGAGCAACCCTAGTTTCAGACAAGCATAATGGGTCCTGGAGAAAACATAGTAACACATGGTTGCATTTACATAGATCTACAGCATCATGTCTACTTCAGCTCTAAAACCATGAGCCAAAATAGGCCTCTTGGGTTAAATTTGTCACTGTAGATGAGTCAACTAAAGATTTAGTTGATTAACTAATTAAACATTCCAGCCCTCAGGGGTTTGTGTGTGTGTGTTTTAAAAATGCAACATGTTTTGCTGTTGTTTTAAAATCATGCAACTCAGATGATACCTTTGGGGATATTATTTCCCTTTCCAGATCTCATGGTCCAAAAAATTGTTCACTATTTTTCTGGCGGAGTTTTTCATACATTAGCAAGAGTCTGGGAGATAACTGAGAAAGTTTTGATTATTCTTTCCCTACTTCTGTTGTTATGTGTGAAATGGGACTTGCA
Source organism: Podarcis raffonei (assembly GCF_027172205.1). NCBI lineage: Eukaryota > Metazoa > Chordata > Lepidosauria > Squamata > Lacertidae > Podarcis > Podarcis raffonei. The sequence continues at coordinate 17,943,594 of NC_070608.1, read as the reverse complement.
GATTTCGCCCACAGAGATCTCTGCAAGCTCCAGATGGGCCCTGAAATTCTCATTAAATCACATCACAGGATTTTATAACTGCATTCATTTTTGTTGTTGCTGCTGTGGGAACAACTGGAAGTTGAAAGATTGCATTTCATAGAAGAAGGGGGAAGAAATCAGCTGTTGTGGCAAAGATGTTAAACGCATGAACTTTGACCCTGAATCAATATCAGGGGTCAGCAACACTGGGCATCTGTTGTGACTGGGGCCTGTGCAGAGGGTCCATTGCGAACCCCTGAGACTTTCTGGGGTTCCTCCTCAGTTCTCCAGCAGCAGAAAGCTTCAGCAACATGTTACTAGCCCAGCACACTTGCCAGATTTTCTGACTGATATGACTGGAGCTCCTGCTGAAGCTTCGGCTCATCTGTAGAATCTGCAGAAGGCCCAGGCTGTTGACATAATCACCCCTGAGCACCCTCTTCCACTTCATAGAGCCTGGCAGGCTCTTTGGTTTACACTACAGCTCAGGGCAATGAAACAAGCTGGGACACAGTTTGAATGCAAGTGGAGGAAAAGTCTAGACAAATGCAGCAGAACACTAGTGGAGTGCTCATTATCATGCCTACTCAGTTGTAGGGAAGGCATTGAACGTGGCATACCTTGCATTGTGCCCACAATCAGCAGTCTGGTAGAGAGGAGGAGTTTTTTCTGGGGGGGGGTAGCGTGTAGTATGAGCTATTTTACTGTCTAACCTGAAAGAGTGGTCGACATGGCAGTGGCTTGCTGTAAAATGTTTCCAAAGCATTTTGAGAATAAAATAACTTGCATCTGCCAGGGGGTAAAGGTATTTCATAGAATCATAGAATCATAGAGTTGGAAGAGACCACAAGGGCCATCGAGTCCAACCCCCTGCCAAGCAGGAAACACCATCAGAGCACTCCTGACATATGGTTGTCAAGCCTCTGCTTAAAGACCTCCAAAGAAGGAGACTCCACCACACTCCTTGGCAGCAAATTCCACTGTCGAACAGCTCTTACTGTCAGGAAGTTCTTCCTAATGTTTAGGTGGAATCTTCTTTCTTGTAGTTTGGATCCATTGCTCCGTGTCCGCTTCTCTGGAGCAGCAGAAAACAACCTTTCTCCCTCCTCTATGTGACATCCTTTTATATATTTGAACATGGCTATCATATCACCCCTTAACTTCCTCTTAAAGGACCCCTGACAGTTAAGTCCAGTCATGAATGACTCTGGGGTTGCGGCACTCATCTCGCTTTACAGGCCAAGGGAGCCAACGTTTGTCCGCAGACAGTTTTTCTGGGTCATGTGGCCAGCATGATTAAGCTGCTTCTGATGAAACCAGAGCAGCGCACGGAAACACCATTTACCTTCCCGCCAGAGAGGTACATACAGTATTTATCTACTTGCACTTTGACGTGCTTTCAAACTGCTAGGTTGGCAGGAGCTGGGACCGAGCAACGGGAGCTCACCCCGTCCCAGGGATTCAAACCGCCGACCTTCCGATCGGCAAGCCCTAGGCTCAGTGGTTTAGACCACAGCACCACCTGCATCCCTTATCTGCCAGGGGGCTATGGTTCAAATTCCCACTCAGATCTAGCAAATCAGCTCCCGGACTCCGGAAGAACTTCTCAAGAGAAATTGGACTGGTTCCCTCCTTGTTGTCCTTCTGCCAGTGGGTGAAGACTTTTTTGTTCCAATGGTTTTGGGAATTGACTACAATTGATCAGCAGGGCTGGTACCATGCTGTTTTTATTGTAATTATTTGTGTGAGATATATGTGTGTGTGTGGAGGGAGAGAGGGGGAGAGAGAGAGACAGATTGAATTCTATCAATATTTAATTGTTTTGTTTATACTATTATTATTATTCTTCTTTGTTTTTAGCAGTTCTCATTTTTATCTGTATGCCACCTTGAGTCAGGGGAAAAGGCAAGATAAAAATAAATATGCAATGATAATAATAATTTTATCTTATAGATAAAACCCTGGCCTGCAACCATACACTCCAGGACCCTGCCCAAGAAGGGGAAATATTTGTATTTTTATATAATTATATATATATAATTTATATTCCACCTTTTTCTCCAAGAAGCACAAGGTGGTATACATGGTTCTACTCCTGATTTAATTCCCCCCCCCCAAATCCTGTGTGGTATTTTAGGCTGAACGGCAGTGACTGGCCCAAGGTCACCCAGTGAGCTTCATAAGCTTCGTGGGGATTTGAACCCATGAAGCAACAAGAAGGAGGTGGACCAGATCAAGGAGAAAAGGTATCTTATCCAAAGTGCCCCCAAACCTGGAAATGACATTGCTCAGAATGCCTTTACTTGAAACTTCAGCTTGAATAGGATCTTCCATGCAGGGTATTACCTCTCAAACTCTTATTCATACCAGCTAATAAACCTTGGTCGTTGAAAGGTTTGATGAGGACATGCACTTAAGTGCAATCGTTTTTACAGGTATGGTAGGAATAGATAGACCACATACCTCCCCTATAACGATGTCAAAGTTAAAATATTTACGATGCAGTTAAAAGCTACAAATAATTAAAGTTGCTGCTCATTTGCTAAAGCTGCAGGAAAGTTACACTGAGATATTGAGTTATTCTAATTCAGCTGCCTTTGGAGTTACACCACTGACACATTAGATGATGAATTTAGATTTAATCATTGTAGCGTTCCATTCTTCTAGTTGGTGTGATGATTTATCCCTAAGTAATTCTTCAGTCATTCATATTGTGACATGTTAGCAAAGATATTTAGATGTAAGCACTGAACATTGCAGGTGAAGCTGGAGCAATAACTTATGACTAATTGCAACAGGGGGACCTTCCTGTCTGTCCTACACTCTTTCTCCAAAAGGATTAGCAAACAGCTGCCGCAGCTCTATCCCACCTATTCAGAAATGGTGAATAATAATCATTCATTTGGCACAGGAAGAAGAACAAGCTTTCTCCCTGTCCTATATATGATTATCAGGATGCCTAGAAATCCAAAATTATCTTTCTGTAGTGGCATCCTTTATGTGGGAGTAATCTTCCTCTTGAATTCCACCAGTCATATATTCCTTCCACTGAGCTTTGGCATGTCCCCAAGCTTAGTCACACAAGCAGTTTCAACTTCAGCCCAAAAAGCTAACACAGCCATTAAGCCAAAATGATGGGAACACGTCTGCTTTCACAACACATGGCATAGCCATAGAGCATAAGCTAAGAACCCCTCTTTTTATGACCCTGCTATAAGCATATAATGCATCATTGGTTTAAATAAATCCAGGTTCAACACTTTACTCATGTATTCTTTCTTTTAGATGCTGAGAACTAAAATAAATAATAGATAGATGGAAAGAAGCACAGCATTCCGAGCAGAAGGTCCCAGCCCATTTGCCTGCAACATTCAGCAATTCTAAACAGATATGTCTCAGATAATGGAGATCATTAATATACAAAGTGGAAAAAAGAATAAACCATTCAAGGAGCTGTGACTAATCAGAGATAAGTCATCCTGGATTACCATCTTGGAGAGAGGGAAGACCACAGGCTGAAATTTCATGTAGCCTAATTCCTTTTTGTGATTAAAATCTCTAGTGTTTTTCTCCTTTGCTTGCTGTCTAATGCTAAGGGCCAAACTTGATGTGGCAGGGACAGAACTGTCTCTTTAAACTGGCGTCTTTTCCAATCACCAATAAAGTAGGGAGTGCAAGGTCAATCTTTTTAAGAGCAAAGGGGATACACAGGTGAGGAAAGCTGAACTGGCACCATGCTCACTACCTGCTGTCCTGTGTGTATTCCTCCCAGCTGACATCACTTCCTGTACGGAAACTCGTGGAGGGGGGAAATACCCAAGGTCACAGACTGCAAGGAAGCAAACTTTGAGTTGAGCCAAAGAAGAACTCAAGGGCTTTAACAGCTGACTTCTCATTTTGATATGGGCTTTTATAAGTTCATTATGTTCATTTCTACTTCTGGCTCAGGAGAATTTTACCAGCAACCAAAGGAGGATTGGGGAAATTGTGACCCTCCAAATGCTGCTTCCATTATGCTTCCATCATGACCAATGTTCAGGAATCATGGGAGGTGTAGTCCAGCAACATCTGAAGGGCCACAGTTTCGCCTTACATGCCTTGCATGTTTCAGTATCTGTATGAGGACAATGAAGTGATAGGTGCCAACCCATTATCTGAAGTGAGAAACTGGATGCAGAGATTTAGCAGCGTAGACCCATAAGAATAAATACATAGATGACTCTAAAAGCTGTCTGAAAAATAGATTATTAGTTAGGCAATAGACTTAATAATGGTATTGTAGTCAGACAATGGCTGCCAAGATATTACAAACACTTTTGAACAATGCCAAAGCTATATGAAATATAAATTGCCACTCAAAAGAATGGAGATATTCACTCTCGCACATTACATTAAATTAATAGTCTTGGAAGTAACCCAAGGAAGACAATTTCCTCTCCGTTCCTGAAGGTGAAAAGGGTATGTTCAGTGAAAATTGCTTTGGATCTAAACTTCGTTTCTTGGGTTAGAAAATTGTTTTACGAGATTCACACCCTGACTTTTGTATTGCTGAAATATATGTAAGGGGGTATCTCAGTAAGCAGTACAAAGAATTTTTTTTTAACCTAATGTGAATAAGAGTTTTCAAATGCTGGTCTTCTATTTATCAGAAACAACAGTGACTCGTGTCCCCAACATCCCTGCACATGCTGGTCCCGTCCTCTCCACCCCTAGTCTTCCCAGAATGAGTGGCAAAATCTGGAGGGGGCTTCAAAATGTGTGCAGATTATCATGCTTCAAAACTTCCCAGAAATAATCACTCCTAATAATACAATGTTCTCCATTGCATGGTGATGTCTAGGAGCATTCAGCTGAATACATTTAGAAGCCCCCTTCAGACCACCCATCTCAATGCAAGAAGCTCGGGTGTGGAATAAAGCAAGGAGAGGCAACTTTAGGGTGGGGCCAGCAGGGGTGCCCCTCAGCCCCCCTACAGGCACTGTATGGACCACTTCACCACAGCAACCTCCATGCACTGATGCTGGTCCTCTCAGCATTCGAAGGAGTTTGGATAGAAACATGACTATTCATTTGAGGAACCTCAATTAAAGAAAGCCTCCTTCCCATAAATACCTGCTTGGCTACTTTTGTCCTGATTTTTAGCTTCCCAAAGAGATAGTCTCTTTCTCTCTCTCTTTTAGGATGTTGTGTTAGTTAATTTACAATCCTCCATTAAGACCAATTTAGTGAAATGTTATCTATATATTGTGTTAGATCTACAATGTGACACTTGAGTTTTAAGCCTTCATGCTTGATGATGTCGGGTGGTTCCAGGAATACATTTATTAATACAGTAGAACCTCAGTTTTTGAGTGTTCCGGAAGCTGGACATTTCGGTTTTGGAACGCTGAAAAGTCAGAAGTAATTGCTTCCGTTTTCGAACACGCCTTTGAAGTCGAATGGCTTCCGCAGCATGTTTTTCAATTTTCACCACTGAAATTGTCATTCTTCCTTTGCGCCTTGGTTGTTGAACGTTTCAGAAGTTGAACGGTCTCCCAGAATGGATTATGTTCGACAACCGAGGTTCCACTGTTTTCTGGGCACCCAGGGAGGAAAGATGGTGAAGAGGTGGGGGTAAGAGATAATAAAATGAACCAAATGACAAAGCCTTGTTTACGAGTCAAGATAACTGCATTGATTGGGTGTTGTGTTTATCCTAAGTACATAAGAGGAGTCTGCTGGAACAGGCCAACAGCCCATCTAGTTCAATATTCCATTCTCACAATGGCCAACAGACGCCTACGGGAAGCAGACACGCAGAAAAGGACTTGAGCACAACAGCACTCTCCCCACTTGTGATTCCTAGCAAGTAGCGTTCGGAGACATGCTGCAATCCTACTCTCTCTTTTTTCATATAATATGCATATTAGCTACTGAAAGACAGATGAGAAAGAGTCTGAAAACAAAGGCGCAAAGGAGAAGGAGTGAGAAGAGGAAAACACACAGATTTAAAAACTTGAAGCAAACGGCTCTACCAAATAGAATCACCATAGCCTGCATGCAATCCCCCACAAGGGAGAAGATAAAAGATGGGATGGGACAGATGTGCGCGTTGTGAGCAGATGTTACTTGCATTAGTTAACACTTTCTTGGAATGGTGCGCACTTAATTAGTGCTGCAATAAACAACACACTCCATAGGGTACCAATGTACATTTAACAGAATGGAACAGTGCAGTGCAAGGAGAAATCTTTCTCAACTTGCCTCTTTCATGCATACGGCTCACATGTTGCACTGGATCATAGGCACAAAATCCAGGGGGGCCCTGAGTGCCAGAGCACCCACAAAAAGCTAAGCACCCACAACGCAGGGCTTTGATGCAACTTCCGGTTTCAACTGGAAGTCGTGTTGGAGCCCCAACACGACCTCCCAGATAACATTCAGAGGTCAGGCCTCTGAACATGACTTCCAGTAGAAATCGGAAGTCGCATCGGAGGTCTCGCGAGGCCTCAGACATCACCTTCAAGACCCCAAGATGCCTTGGAAGTGCCGCCACACCACTGATGCAATGTGACATCTTGACATTACATTGCATCACGGGCCCCATTGGGCACCCATAACCTGGGGCCCAAGTCAGCGAAGGGTGCGATGGCACTTTTTCCTCACACGCCGTTGGGCCTGCTCTCATTTAGATAAATTGCCCCCACCTCACTGAACAACCATTTACCCGAAGGTTTCTTTTCCTTTCCTCTTAAAATTATAGCTCAGAGTATCCTGCGGGGGACCTTTGTGAGGGGATATTTAGTAAGCTGGAGTCTCAGACAGGCTTTCTTTACATAAACAGTAAAGATTTATTTCATGTGGGAGTCATAAAGCCATGGCAGAGAGCTTGTAATACTGCAGGGTGCCCCCTGACCTCGATGACCAGCACTCTCTGCCTTACAATGTATTAGAATGTATTGACCTTAAATGGAGTTGTGTTTCCTCTGGGCAGTGATTACCTTATATGGTGATGGGCGTAGTAAAAGCCATGACCGGATGAGGTAACTTGAGACATTTGGCAAACGGCCATGCGAGAGGGAGAGACAAAGGATAATAAAAGTACCGGACAGGAGAGAAGTTCGGAGGAGCTGCCCTCCATCCTGAAAATACTGCTGTCTCTCTGTGTCTTTTTTCTATGCTGTGCACCATTTGTGACGGCTGGTTTCCGTCAATTTAAGGCAAGGTAGTGTTTAACACAAATGAATTAAACTTAGGTTACGTCAGGCATACAGTACGATTACATTTTAATTCGTCCTCAATTGTTTTTGCATTATAGGTTTGGTTCCTTTATACGGTGATCCTTTCAGTTATCCACCCCCTTTAACAATCCTGCTGCTGAGGTACCTTAAGCAATAGACCCAAGGGCTCTCCACACCCCCTCCCTTCACTGGGTTTAGGAGTTTCTTCTTTTCCTTAGAAGAATCTCTCCCCTCCAGACTAGATTTGAGTCCTAAGTAGGCTGTTCCTTTCCAGCTCCTACTTCTCCTGGCTCAGCCTCTGCCTCCCAGTAAAATTCCGGTCTATTCCTCCTACAGGACCCCACACTCTGTCCTTCACAATACACTCAGAGTGGGAACTTGTTTTCCCCCCAGAACCAACTCTTTCTCGCATTCACTCTTTCTACCTCAATCTATCTCCTAACCTGTCTCCCTACCTATCTCCTGACCTCTCCAACCTCTATTCCATCCCACTTCAACCAACCCTCTCAACCAACCAACCAACCGTCTCTCAGATGCTCTCCTTTTAAACTCTCCCTCCTGGAACCACAGCCAATCAGAGGCTGCTGTTCATTAACCATTTGCTGGCAGGCAAAGAAAGAAAGAAAGAAAAGAAACACTTGTTATTCCAACTTGTCCAGCAAAACCAACTTTTTCGTCACACCCGTGCACCAGATACATGCAGAGGAGAAAGGAGAAGGAGCAGCTCACCTGGTAGGGCAGGGGTAGGCAACCTCAGGGCCATGGGCTGGATGCGGCCCAATCACCTTCTAAATCCGGCCCGCCAATGGTTCAGGAAACAGCGTGTTTTTACATGAGTAGAATGTGTGCTTTTATTTAAAATGCATCTCTGGGTTATTTGTGGGGCATAGGAATTCGTTCATTTTTTATTTATTTTTTCAAAATATAGTCCAGCTCCCCACAAGTTCTGAGGGACAGTGGACTGGCCCGCCTGCTGAAAAAGTTTGCTGACCCCTGGCTTAACCCAATCCTCTCTTACTGTGCTTTCACTGCAAGGGAAAATGCAACATGGGGTTTTGAACTGGGCCAGAGAGTCTTCAGCAGTCTGGCTTACTTTACTTGGCTCATCTGCAGGAATGCTTTTGGGTTAAAAAAAAAAAGGGATGGGAAAGAATTGTGGGACTCTGCTAATGTGGAGTCTGAGCCTAAAGTGCCTGTGCAAGGCTGTTTTTAAATTCCCCTTAGTGACAATACTCCAAATCAGTAGAAAAGAAAGGTGATTTTTCGCTTGCTGTTGCTCTAATTGCCGTATCATTAACTGCTGACAGCTCTATAGGAGTCCTTAACTGTTCAAAGAATTTAGACCACTATTGCTTCCTATTAGCAGAAATTCCAGAAGAATTAGCAAAATAGGTCGTTCTTGAAAGAAGTGCAGGTTTTATTTGCCGCCTGCAAGGACCCCATTTTATACATTCATTCCTCATGCTATGAATGGAACAGAGATTGAATAGCACAGCAGCAGGCCCTGGATGGGCAAGTGAAAGCTGTGCTTATTTGTTTATAAAAGCTGCAGTTCTAACCCCACTTACCTGGGAGTAAGCCCCGCTGAATTCAATAGGACTTACTTCTAAGTAGACATCGTTAGGATTGCATTGTTCATCAACAGGATCCTGGGGCAGTTTACATATCACAATGAAAACTTTTAACAAATGCAATCAACATGAAAAAATATAAACACATTGTTTCGTAATGTTTTTATTAGCAAATTTGAAAAGACTTAACCACAATGCGTATGTCAGTGAAATGTGTCAGATATAAAGATAGCAAAAAGACAATGAATGTTAACATAGACTTGGTCCAAAGGACAATCCTAGTTTCATCATACAGAAATAACCAGATATTAACCATTAAGTGGTGACAGCAGCCACGAAATTAAAAGACGCCTGCTTCTTGGGGAAAAAGCAATGACAAACCTAGACAGCATCTTAAAAAGCAGAGACATCACCTTGCCAACAAAGGTCTGTATAGTTAAAGCTATGGTTTTCCCAGTAGTGATGTATGGAAGTGAGAGCTGGACCATAAAAAAAGCTGATCGCCGAAGAATTGATGCTTTTGAATTATGGTGCTGGAGAAGACTCTTGAGAGTCCCATGGACTGCAAGAAGATCAAACCTATCCATTCTGAAGGAAATAAGCCCTGAGTGCTGACTGGAAGGACAGACCCTGAAGCTGAGGCTCCAATACTTTGGTCACCTCATGAGAAGAGAAGACTCCCTGGAAAAGACCCTGATGTTGGGAAAGATGGAGGGCACAAGGAGAAGGGGACGACAGAGGACAAGATGGTTGGATAATGTTCTCGAAGCTATCAGCATGAGTTTGACCAAACTGTGGGAGGCAGTGGAAGACAGGAGTGCCTGGCGTGCTCTTGTCCATGGGGTCACGAAGAGTCGGACACGACTAAACGACTAAACAACAACAACCATTAAGTATTTAAATAACCACAAAATACAGGGGCCATTTTGTAGAGTAAAGAAGTTGTTATTGTCATGTTATTTTGTCAATCGAGAAATGTATAGATAACTTCCATGTTTCAATACAGTGGTACCTCAGGTTACAAACGCTTTAGGTTATAAACACTTTGGGTTACAAACTCTGCTAACCTGGCAGTAATTGCTCCAGGTTACAAACTTTGCCCCAGGATGAGAACGGGAATCGCTCGGCGGCAGCAGCAGGAGGCCCCATTAGCAAAAGCGCGCCTCAGATTAAGAATGGTTTCAGGTTAAGAACAGACTCCCGGAACGAATTAAGTTCGCAACCCGAGGTACCGCTGTAAATTTTTTGTGAGGCTTGTGTTTTGCATGACCCTAAAATAATATGCACGTTTACTGAGTTGTGCAACATTTTAAAAAAAAAGACTTTCAGGGCCAGATCTACTCTTGAAAGGTGCAACAGGTCGATGTACAGTGAGGATAAAATGCCACTTTAGGCTTTGTGGGAGTTATGTATTCTGTTATTCATAAAGTGTCTAATGCATAAATCACAGGCAGTTCCCCATTCAAATGGACTTCCAGATCACTAGTACCACAGCATTTTCCTGCATTCGTGGGTCAGGAGAGCATCCGGCTTCGCAATAAAAAAAAAAGTTAAGTAGTCTCTGTTGTATCCCAGGAGACAACATTCTCAACAAAGACACTTCCATGTGTTCAAGGACATGCTATCATTTTCACTGCAAAATTAAGCAGCTCCGGAATTTGAGCTGAAGCAAGCTACATTTTGAAAATGCAGTGCTTTTACTTGAACACATTCTCTTATGATGGTGATGCATTAGTGCAATTATGTAATTTGTTATAAATACTAATTTCAAGGTTTGTACAGAATCTACAGCTTTCAAGCTGAGCTGTTTCAGATATGGATGTTGTGCAATCTATTAGTAAAATGACCAGTCATTAATGACTGCACATAGGGAGGAGGGGTTGTGGACTGGAAGAGACCTTAAGAAATGCATCCACTATACAGGGGGAACTCAGAATTGCATTCTTGCCAGCACTGTCAGTATCAGAGGTGTGGAGGAGGTTTTGATCTCTCACTGTCTCAGCATCCTTGAGTGCAGCAATTTATTTTATTAACACATCCATGCTGGCTACATTCTGCCTCCACTGTCAAAAGCAGTAGGCGTCTGAATATCACTTGCTGACAGTCCCAAAGGGAGAGAGCACTGTTGCACTTAGACGCCACTTGCATCTGATTTGGATGTTGTGAGAACAAGATGATGGACTAGATATTAACATTTGTAAAAAAAAAGCCTGAAGCTTTCTTGTTAGGGATTGTAGGAAAAGACCTGCCAAGGAAATCAAAAAACGTTTTCATGTATGCAGCAACGGTGGCAAGAGTCTTAATAGCACAAGGATGGAAAAATGAGGAAATCCCGACTAAAGAACTGTGGCAAGAGAAACTGATGGACTACGCGGAATTGGCAAAATTGACACATAAACTACATGACAAGGATAACTGTGACTTTAAAGAAGAATGGGAACCTTTTACGAAGTACTTAAAGAAACAACAAAATGAACTGGACTCCTTGGCAGGTTTTGAATAAACATTCACAAACTTTTTATTGGTAATATACAGATAGACAAACTGAGGATCTTTACAATTTTACAACATGCAGAGAATAATACGAGCTGAGAAACCAGAGAGAGGAGCTGAAGGAAGTCTGGGGGTGGGTGGGGGGGTTTCAATTCATCCTTCCAGGAAAGCCTATAAAAATTAAAAAGCACTTAGCTTCCCATGAAATGTGCACAAGGTATGTCTATTAGTATTAAATGTGTTAACTTAAACAGGTGGTGTGTTCCATAAGGCAGGTGCCTCTGAGCTGAACAACCTGGTCTAACCTACCATGTGTCAAAGACTGGACTGAAAAGGAAGAATGGTGAAGGTCTCTTCCCCTTATCCTGTAGCTTCCAGAGAGGAGGAAGGAAGTCTTGAATTACAGGAGGGCTTTGAGGAAAATAACAGCTCAGAGACAGGCGAAGAGCAGAGTTATGCTGTGTTAGGAGAAGGAGGAGGGGATGCAGAGCAGCTAGCTGACACGTCACTGGACAGCACAACTGAGCCCCCTTCTCCCAAAATGCGGTGTTTGTTAAGGGTGCTAGAACAAAGAGTCCAGAGACAATTGTCCACAGACAGATGCTGTAGAAGCAGGTGTTGTTGCTAGAGGGGGGAAGGTGGAAGAGCTCAGGAATGACCAGAATTTTTTGTCTTTGGTCATGATGACTGAATAAATCATAGGGAAGAACTTTCTTGTTTCCTCCCTGTCTCTTGGGAGACATGGGCCAGGGTGCGGGGGAGGGAGAGGATTCCTCAAGCCTGACATCACGGAGCAAGCATCTGGTGCATGTTGTATCACAAGGAGAGCCTCCATAGAATACTACAGTGAATGGGCAAGTATATAGGGAGTATATGGGGAGTAAAATGATCTCTCAGATACCCTGGTCTGCTAACTCATCCCATTAGCACAAGGAATATCAACAGTGCAGTGACACTTCCAACTAGGAGTATCATTTTGGCAGCCAGTTCAAAAGAATGGCTGTCATTTACTTCAATGAGGGGGGAGTAGATCTACAGCAGGGGTCAGCAAACTTTTTCAGCAGGGGCCGGTCCACTATCCCTCAGACCCTGTGAGGGGGGGTGGACTATATTTTGGAAGAAGAAAAAAAGAACGAATTCCTATGCCCCACAAATAACCCAGAGATGCATTTTAAATAAAAGGACACATTCAACCCATGTAAAAATACGCTGATTCCTGGACTGTCTGCGGGCTGGATTTAGAAGGTGATTGGGCCAGATCCGGCCCCTGGGCCTTAGTTTGCCTACCCATGATCTACAGTATGTAGACTGCATCTTCTGAAGGACAGATGCCATGGAGCTAATCTGTGTGTCTGCAACAATATTAAATAGGGAATAGACAAAACTACTGAAACCTGGTAAGCCCCACACCTAAAATCAGAAATATGTTTTATTTAATACATTTATATCTCACGTTTCCTTGAAGGTGGCATACATTCTTCCCTGCTTTATGCTTACAACAACCTTGAGATTGGTTAGGCTAAGCGTCAGGCTAAAGGTTACCCAGTCAGCTTCGTGGCTGAGCAGGGATTTGAACCTGGTCTAGTTCATCATTGCACTGCACGGTCTGTCCCACCCCTTTCTCCTAGAAATCTAAATGGCCACACTCCAACAGAGAACAGGAGCAGTCATTTTCAGTACACGCAAGTGAATGTTATAACAGGTCTCCATTTATCCCTGTCACATTTGCTGCTCTTCATGGTTGCTCACGGTTGCAAATGGTTAAACACCCTGACGATGTTTCCATTTTCCTTTCTTCCCACACCCTCATGTCTGTTTGCGGGGGGGGGGGGGAGGAATTGAGATACTCTGCTGAGAAACACCCCATTACTTAGGTGAGTCATACCTTCTCTGTGAAGCACTTCGACATGATCACAGAGTATTAGCTACCTCTTGAAGCAGTGTCACGAAGCAAATTATTCTCTCAGATGGTTTCTTGTTTTCGGCGATGCTATAGAATTGCAAGTAATTTGGCCTTCTTTATTTATTTCTAGACTTAAAAATAAAAATACAGTTCAATAAGCCCTTGGTTCTCAAAAGAACACAAAGCAATGTGTTGCTAATACCAAAGATCTCTTTAGGTTGCCAGGCCAAAATATTCAAACTGAGTGCTTAAATAAAAAGAGACTTGATTTCTGAGAAACACTGAAAATATACTGTTTTGGTTAGGTGCTAACACAGGGACTTCAGAACCAAATATTATGAGCATTCAAAAGTCTGACCTTTGAGGCCCTGTAAGTGCAGGAGTGGAGCTGAAACAAATTGGCTATTTCAAATAGGCAACTTGTACCTGCTTCAGTGAACACTTGGTTTGAATTCGCGGGCCTCAGAACATCCATTAAATTCTGTTCCTTCCTGCACACACTTTGCTATTCAGCATCCAAGGACTTTGTACTTTTGCTGCTTATTATTTCACCTTCATTATGAGGCACAGCAGGTTACAGTAACCAGAAAATTACTGATAGGATTTGCAGAAAGAAATTCACTCTATTGAACTACGGTTCCTGAACTTAGGATGGATGCAATTGTTTTAATCCAGTTTGTGTTCTTTGTCCATGAGTAGACCAGTAAGTCTGTTGCATTCAGTACCCATGCTGGGGGGGTTTTAGTCAGCAAGAATGGCCTACTAATCTGGAGAGAGGCAATGTAGTGCCTACCACGCATTGTGGACTCCAACTCCTATCAGCATAGCTAGTGATTAGAGATTATGGGAATTGTAGTATGGGGGCACCTTGTAGAAAATCTTTCAAACTTGTGCTTTTCTAGGCATGGCACAAGGAGAAGTGTGGATGGGCTCATTGGGACTTATTTCTAAGCAGGCACACATTGGATCGAACTCTGAGACTCCAGGTTATCTGAGTATGTTATGACCTACCCCATATGCCAGGGATGGGGAAGCTGTGACCCTCCTGATGCTGTTTGAATATAACTATAATCTCTAATCATCAACCATGTTGGCAGAGACTGATGGAAGTTGGAGTCCAACAAAATCTGGAAAGCTACTCATTCCCCCATTCCTGCCATATGGAAAGACACCAGTTTGCCATTGAACAGTGGCAACGTACTTCTTCTTGGCTCCACGCAAAGTGGCAACCTACTTTGTTGGCTACATATAAAGATCTTTTTCTCTTCCAACCAACTTGCTCGGCTCTAGTTTTTGGCATCTTGTTTTTGTCAGATGGCCGTGGTGGGTTCAAGTCTTGTTGAAGGTGACTCCAAGGTAAATTGGGTTCTGTCTCATTTGTATCTCATTAAGGCAGACAATCTGCTCATGGAAGGGTGATGATGGAAAGTTGACAAAATGATTTCGGTTCATCTGTGTTGGCTGATGGAGTCCTTTACTGCAACGAACTCCTTTGTTCTTGGATTCATTGATGTTGTTTCCCCTTCTTTGATTTCCCAGATACTTCTCTTTTACAGATAAAAAAAGATGGCAGTGGGTATGGGGGATCAAAAAATTGACCTTCTTAAAACAAATTCTCATTTACCTCGGCTGGACTATGTTCCTGATCCAGATAATAAGACAAAAGTGTGGCAGGGATGTGCCCGGACATATATGCCAGCAAAGAAGAGGCTAACACCATTTGAGACACTGGCAAATTTGCCAGCACCCAACTGGACACATTTAGGAAATGGAATGCAAAAAAAAACTTTATCAAAACATATTGTGAAAGAAGAAAATAGCCCAATTACCTTCATTAGCTGTTGCTTATGAAGTTAACCATCTGGCTTTGTAAAACAATGTTGACATCATGCTTCATCCTTGAACTGATAGGTGGCTGCTTATTTGTTTGTTTGCTATTTTTATGTGTATATACTGCTATATCGTAAAAGAGATCAGCGTGGCTAACAATAAGCCTGGATGGAAAAGTTTTCACCAGGCATATAAAGCTTGAAACAGAAGCTGTCTGCTGAATCTCTATTGGCAGAACATTTCACAGGGCTCGGCCAATTACACAAAAGGCTCTGTTTCTGCTATATCAGCCCAAGAAGCCATCTCCTCCAGCATCCTGTTTCTCACAGTGGCCAGCCAGATAGATGCCCATTGGAAGTCTGCAAGCAGGACCTGAGTGCAAGAGCACTCTCCTCTCCTGCTGCTCCCAAAATTCAGTATTCTGAGGAATGCTGCCTCTCACAGTGGAGGCAGAACATAGAAACTCAGAGGTTTTAAGAGTCCACGAATTTATCTAATATGGAATGTGGCTTCATTCCTGCTGTCTGATTCCCGAGCAGAGCGAAAGGCAGTTATACAGCTTCTCTGCCATCCAAATGAACTAGACTGTGATTGGAAAAACCTAAAGCCAATTCCCTCGTCCACCATTTGCTACCTTACCACTGCATTCCCAGGCAACTTTGTAAAGCGCCGCATGCCTTGTACCTTAACAGGATGCTGCGATGCTTCCATATTAGATTATCAGTAAAGATTATTACCGTTGCATGACTTAAGTGGCAATAAAGACCCAGCGTGTCGGACTTCTTTGTAAATAGCGGAAGAAACCTGTTTGCTAGCTCTCGAGGAAAATGAATGGAGTCCCCAGGACTTAAATCCACTGCTTGTGTTCTCGCAAGTGCTGCGCAAACTAAAAATCATTGTAATTAGACAGCCTCTCCAATCAGATAGGCCCCAGGGGAGAAGACTTCTCTGGAGAGAAACAAACCTTTCCTCTTTCTTTCTACATTCCTCTTTCTCTGGCTTTGTCAGGAGCTGTTTAGCACAAAGTCAAATGGCACAGATGCTCATGTTCCTGTGTCAGCATTTCCTCTTTCCCAGCCCCCCCAAGCACCCCCACAGAATGATCTTTTTGCTAACCTTTGTCATCCTTTCCTTGGTCAAATTTCCCCCAAAAGCAAAGCTGGAAGAAGGTTTCTCAGAGGCCAAAAAGGCAGTGTTTGATCAGTGTTGGTTTCCATAGTTCTCTGCCAGTCTTCCCTAACCAGGTGCCCATCAGAGGTTCTTGGGCAGCATCATGGATGCTTTAGCAGGGGGTTGGAGTAGATGACCCTTGGGGTCCCTTCCAGGTCTACAGTTCTATGATTTGATCTGCTGCAGCAAGCACAGGGATAGTGGGAGGAATAGTCTAGCAAGCAACATCTGGAGAACTATTCTGTCCTCCCTCTTCCCTGATTCACAGAAAGACAATATGGAAGGACAGAGAATCCAAGGGCAGGTCTGCAGCATGCATGGGAATTGTAGTTTCCCTCAACACAGGGCTACAACTCCCATCACCCTTAACTACTCCACCCCTGAGCCATAAATGATCTTTTTACTATAGCGCCCAAATGCTGGTGGGCTAGTGTGGGGGACTCCCTGATCCTGAATGGGGTAACTGTGCCCCTGAAGGACCAGGTGTGCAGCCTGGGAGTCATTTTGGACTCACAGCTGTCCATGGAGGCGCAGGTCAGTTCTGTATCCAGGGCAACTGTCTACCAGCTCCATCTGGTATGCAGGCTGAGACCCTACCGGCCCCCGGACTGTCTTGCCAGAGTGGTGCATGCTCTAGTTATCGCCTGCTTCGACTACTGCAATGCGCTCTACTTGGGGCTACCTTTGAAGGTGACTCGGAAACTGCAATTAATCCAGAATGCGGCAGCTAGACTGGTGACTGGGAGTGGCTGCCGAGACCATATAACACCAGTCTTGAAAGACCTACATTGGCTTCCAGTACGTTTCCGAGAACAATTCAAAGGGTTGGTGCTGACCTTTAAAGCCCTAAACGGCCTCGGTCCAGTATACCTGAATGAGCGTCTCCACCCCCATCATTCAGCCCGGACACTGAGGTCCAGCGCCGAGGGCCTTCTGGCAGTCCCTCATTGCGAGAAGTCAGGTTACAGGGAATCAGGCAGAGGGCCTTCTCGGTAGTGGTGCCTGCCCTGTGGAACGCCCTCCCAGCAGATGTCAAGGCAATAAACAACTATTTTACTTTTAAAAGACAACTGAAGGCGGCCCTGTTTAGGGAAGTTTTTAATGTCTGATGCTGTATTGTTTTTAATATTTGGTTGGGTTAGGGTTAGGGTTAGGGTTAGGATTAGGGTTAGGGTTAGGGCAGCTCTAACGCCCTCCAGTTTAAAGATTCCATATTAAATAAGCATGCATAGTAATCAAAAATAAAATAGCGTTTATTAGCATTCCTTGCATGACTATAAAACTATGTTGCATCCTTGACTACATAAGGTTCTGTTTACAAAACTGCATAAATGGTTTTTAATTTGTTTTTACTTAAACCTTAAACTTTATTATGAATCAGCTGCTTTTTGCTGGCTGAGAGAATGGCTGCTTCTTGAAAACACTGACGTGTTGGATTTAGAAGGTTTCGATAATGTATTTGGCTGGCATGCATATTTGTGGTATGATAAAGTAAAAGCACATAAAGCTTTTAAAAATCATATTGTTAGAAAAGCATTGTTTAATGTTTGGATAAGATATAAGGATTTGTTAGAAAATAAAACCCCAAGATGGTTGTCACCAATGGAAGCGAAGGCACAGAAAAAACTCAATATGGAGGCCAAATGGCCGAAATATTGGGAAATTCTGGAACAAGATGGAGACAGAATAAAATTGCAGAGCTTTGAAAAATTGAAAAACAAAGTGCGAGATTGGCTCCATTATTACCAAATAATGGAGGCATTTAATTTGGACAAAAAAGTTGGTTTCCAGGTGGAAAAATCAAAATTGGAAACAGAATTGTTAGATTCCAAAATCAAGAATTTGCCAAGAATGTATAACTTGCTGTTGAAATGGAACACTAAGGATGAAATGGTGAAATCAGCTATGATTAAATGGGCACAAGACGTTGGACATAACATAATGATGGCTGACTGGGAACAGTTATGGACCACAGGTATGAAATTCATGGCATGTAATGCCCTAAGAGAAAACTTAATGAAAATGATTTATAGGTGGTACATGACACCAGTCAAGCTTGCAAAAATTTACCATTTGCCCGACAATAAATGTTGGAAATGTAATGAGACTGAAGGTACATTCTTTCACCTTTGGTGGACATGCCCAAGGATTAAGACATTCTGGGAGATGATTTATAATGAAATGAAAAAGGTATTCAAATATACCTTCCTGAAGAAACCAGAGGCCTTTCTCCTGGGCATGGTCGGCCAATTGGTGCCAAAGAAGGATAGAACTTTTTTCATGTATGCAACAACAGCAGCAAGAATACTCATCGCGAAGTATTGGAAGACACAAGATTTACCCACCCGGGAAGAATGGCAGATGAAGTTGATGGACTACATGGAATTGGCAGAAATGACTGGCAGAATCCGAGACCAGGGAGAAGAGTCGGTGGAAGAAGACTGGAAAAAGTTTAAAGACTACTTACAGAAATACTGTAAAATTAATGAATGTTAGAAAAATGTGGGAATGAAGTTATATGGCTTTAGTAGAAAGGTTATAAGGAATTAAGTATAAATAGATTAATAGAGTATTAAAGGAAAAAATAAGGTTAGAATATGTTAAGATAATTATAGGATAGAAAACATGGAAGATGAAAAGGAATTGCTGAAACAATTAATAGAAGTGGAATACAAAAAGGGAGGTGTGAGGAGGTCATGGAAATAAGTGAATGAAAGATAAGATATTGAAATTGTTTGATGTGTTTTAAACTGTTGTTGTTTTGTTTTGTTAGTTTAATGTGTTAGTGTTATGTAGTGTTTTTGTATTGTATGGTTCTTTTTTCTTTTTGTATTGCTCTTTTTTTTGTAGTGTTTAAATTGTTGGAAAAGTAATAAATATTATTTTTTTAAAAAAAGAAATAATTGGCAGGAATACAGTGACACTTTGGGGGTGCAGTGGGGTTAGGACCAGATAGGGGGGACATAGGCTGAATCCTAAGCCCATTCTTATACCTGGCAACCTGGTGTAAAACACTGTTTTAAAGGTTTGTTTTACATCTGCCAGACTTAGGCACAGCAGCAGCAGAATTCCTGTTGCTGAGTGGGTTTGAGTCTGCTGTAACTTTATGCCTGCTTAATTTACACCAGCTTGCTTCTTCTGCATTGGATTGTTCTGTAACTAACTAACCAAATGTGTTTCACATAGAAGAATCCACAAAGCATGAGAGGCAGCTCTAACGCCCTCCAGTTTAAAGATTCCATATTAAATAAGCATGCATAGTAATCAAAAATAAAATAGCGTTTATTAGCATTCCTTGCATGACTATAAAACTATGTTGCATCCTTGACTACATAAGGTTCTGTTTACAAAACTGCATAAATGGTTTTTAATTTGTTTTTACTGTAAACCGCCTTGGGAACCATTCTGGCTGTGAGGCAATCTATAGCAAATAAATGGATAATAAACTTTGGGAGAGCGGTCTTAAGAAGAAATCTCTTGTCGGATGCAGTTGAATTCTGTTTGCTGTTTAATTTCTCCCCCACCGGAAATATGAAATACTAATTTCAAATATGATTACTTAGCCGGTGCATATAATACCAAATGGAAAAGAACTGTGCACTGCAAAGTCCTATTGATTCGTACCTCTACAGTTACATTTACACATAGCAATTATTTTGCAAATACTACGACTCAAAAATGCCTCAAGTGCCCATTACAGATTTCTTCCCCCCACTAATCTGTTGCTAATTCCAGCTGCACCTAAACAGGAGTTCTGAAGCATTTTGCTTTGGGGGAGAATAAAACCCCCTACTTATTTTCTTAACAATGGGCTACATTATGCATCCCCTGGCTAGAATCTTATAGGAAAGTCAGTGATGAAATTATTCTGGAGTCCAAAGGAGGTTATAGATGAGGAGGACTCTGTGCGACATGTTTATTTCTGGCTGTACCGCCGCGACATTTTGGAACGGGGGCAATTTATGTAGAAAAACGGATTCTGAATGAGGGTGAAGCAGCCAGTCACACACTTGTTTAGAAGAGGGCATCTTGTTGGGTGGGACAGAGCCATTACACTAGTTTTCTGGAAGGCCTGTGGCTATTGCTTACCAGGAGGGAAAGAGGGAGCGGTGGGAAGGGAGGAGAGAGAGACCTTCTGCTGGTCATCAGGCAATGGCTTCTCCACCTGCCGTGCCCTGCCCTCCAGCTCTGGGAGCCTTTCCCAGACCATGACTTTGAGAACAGCAGCTAGGAATAGAGGAGTTCAAGACAAGACTCTGAGAACATAGGCTGTCTGATGCTGTGAACTGCTGCTTACTACAACATGAGGACCTTAAGCAAAACAACAACAACGTTAAGGATTGTGCCCTGGGTCTTCCTTGGGTTTACAATTTTGAGTCATTCCCTTCTTTGGGGCATTGGTTAACCTTTCTTTGGCAGTTGGTAATTTGTTGGCATGACCGCAGGTCACATGGGGATGTTAGACCTGAGATTGCTGTGCAAATGGTTGACTAATACTACAAGTTGTCTTTTATGCCGCCCCTCGTGCTATGGTTTATTTCCATTGACCCTATATCATTACAAGAAGCAAAGAGCAAAAATGGCCTCAGGCAAAACCATCAACTGCATGGAAAGGGTGAAATCAACATAGTATTTTGCTACTCTTGCTATAGGCAATCTGAGTTTTGTGATAGCCAACCTAGTGTCCTTCAGATCCATTGGAACACATGGGACAGCCTTTGAAGGCTGTTTGGAAACTTCAGCTGCTCCAGAATGCCACTGCTAGGATGTTGGTTGGGATAGAGAGACTGGAACACATCAGTCTGGATCTTGTACTAGCTGCATGGGTTTAACAATTTGTTTCCAGAGTCTATTTGAACTGCAGGCTAGCATCTTCAAAGAGCTTGGGACTAGAACAGTGCTAACCCAAGAGGTGGTCCCACAGACCAGTGCTGATCCACAAGCCATTGGCTGCCGGTCCCTGGTAACTCCACCACAGCCCAGGTTGAGTGGGACACTTCAAGGACCAAATATAGTATTGGTTCCTGGCACATGTGGAAGGGGATTAGTGGTACACCACATCAGGTAGCTTGCAAAGCACTGGACTAGTATTTAAACTTCATTGACATCTTAAGAGTTAACCCCATTAACTTCCTATGAATCTGCCTGACCTTGAAGGCAGAACCTAAATGACCAGGGCCTGTTCAGCAGCTGGAACTAGGTTTTCTAAATGTGGGAAAGCAGTGCATCAAGGGAGTAGGTAGCTCTGCTGAACAGTGATGTCACAAAATATCTCGGTTCCACATCCTCAGATAGCCTCGCTGTATTTTCTCCTCACTACTGTAGTCCCTCGCAGAAAAGAAAATGTTACTGTGGGTACTTAGATTTGTCCACCACGAAGCTCACCACCTTCTTTCATTCTTCTTTCCATCTGCTTTCATGTGCCTCCTGTAAAATCTTCCTTGTCTGTTTCTCATGCCAACTATCTGCTATGAGCATTGATCCATTGCTAGCATGTTTTAAGAGGCCTTTAGTAAAATAGGCCTTATAAACAAGTCAGACAATTGGACTGTTTAGCTCAGAATTGACCCTACGCTGACTGGCAGCACCTCTCCAGCGTGTCAATCTGGGAACATTGCCAACCCTACCTGGAGGTGACAAGGATTGAACCTGGGACCTTTTGCCTTCAAGGGAGATGCTCTACCACTGAGCGCCAGCGCTTCCCCTTATGCAAGATATCCTTCCTGGACCTTCCTTCCCTCCATGTGGCTTCCTCTTCCATACTGCAGCTTCTTTTTTACCTTCTTACTTCCTGCCACTGATTGCTTCTTTTCTTCAACCCCAAGGCCAGCATCAACATGGAGAAATCCCAATACCCTAGCAGGGCCTTGGGGGCCCCTTTAATCTGCTCCCCTCCAGTAGGGGGCTGATGTTGTGAATGTTCCAACTGTCCCTATTTTCCAGGGACAGTCCTGGATTTAGAGAAGCTGTCACTGTTTCTTCTTTGATCCTGGAATATCCCAGGTTTCCTTAGGATGTCCTGTTTTCATTGGAGAAATCTTGGAGAGTATGGAGTTATCCGACCCCCTGAGCCATCTGAAGGCAGCCCTGAAAAAGGAAAGTTTTTTTTTTAAAAAAAAAGTTTAATGTTTTATTACATTTTTATATATGTTGGAAGCCACCCAGAGTGATTGGGGCAACCCATTCTGAACCTTCTACAATAAGATAGTCTTGGTAGGAGACGCACCTATCAGCTGCTGCTAGAATATTGTCAGACCTGACTCTGAGCTGCAGCAAAAAATCACGATGTAATAAAACACAGATATTGTACTGTTGGGTCAGAAGAGTCAAAAGAAGGTTTTCTTTGGTTGTTGTTGTTGTTTTTTTCATCCCTCAATCTAATATTGGCTGCAGAACATGGATTGATGTTTTATCTGGAAAATAAGCCTCAGAAACAATATAGAATGAATGCGCTGAAGAGAAAGATATTGGTGGTGATGATGATGTTATAAAGCAGGATATTAAAGATGATCAGTAGCTCTTGCTTTGACAGATCAGTCAAAAACTCAAAGTAACCCTCATACCAATTTATTTTTAAAAAACCCACCCTGAAATAATTCCATCCGAAGCAGAGATAATTTATATACAGCTATATCCAGCTGCTTTAACATTCAAAATATCAGACTTAGACTCAGCATATGAGGTGAGAAGCAATAATATATGTTTTACATCGGCTGAAGAACTGATAAACCATTCACTTGGATTTATGAAATCCAAGTGCACAACAGATCACTGGATTAAATATATCCTGCTGTATTTATTTATGTACCAGGTTAGGTCCCATTTATCAAATCAAAATCTTTAATGAGTTTTTTTTAAAAAAAAGAATAACGTAGTCTTCAAAAATGAAAATATATTGGACCACAAGTAAGGAAAAGGCCACGAGAAGTTCAATTACATTACAGACATTTGAGCTGCAGAGTTAAGCTGGTAAGACACGGGATTAAACAGTGCCATCAAATGAGCCATCTTTCAATACTGATTGTTGAACTGCAACATTTTAAAATGTTGACTTAATCATTTAAGTTTAGAGGATAAGGCTTAAAGCACCTGTGATTTATTATCACTATTATTTAAAGGAAATGCTCAAGTTCCAGAAGCAGAAGAATCTAAGGGTGCAACAACACATGGCACAAATTACATTTCTCCCATTTCCATCATGGGGCTTTTCTTCCTTTTAATTACAGGGGTGCAGGGCACTTTTAATTAGGAATGCAGAGCATTGAAAGGGGAGGTTGAATCCTCCCTCCCCACACACAACTCTCCCATGCACACATTGTACTTAGGCTTAGGGCAGGGAAATATCTCCCATTGGTGCCAGTAGAAAAATTCCTTTCCCCCACAACCAAATTTTAGCAAAGTTTGGGTTTTTAATTACTTGTTTGTTTGTTGACAATAATAGATTTGGGCATGGAGGGCAACAACAGCAATACTTCATTCCCAATTAAAACCACTCTGTGTCTGTAATTAAATAGTGGGGAAAACCACACAACTAATGAGTCTCACGAGTGGGCGCCAGCACAAGGGCTCTTGTTAGTGCAACATAACTTCCCACCCTCTCCTCCTCTCCCCGTGCATTCCCTCCCCCCCACTGCAGGGACTCAAAAGAGGGTATGGGGAGAGGAGGGGAGAGCCAGTGTGGTGTAGTGGTTAAGAGCAGTAGTCACGTAATCTGGGGAACCGGGTTCGCGTCTCCGCTCCTCCACATGCAGCTGCTGGGTGACCTTGGGCCAGTCACACTTCTGTGAAGTCTCTCAGCCCCACTCACCTCACAGAGTGTTTGTTGTGGGGGAGGAAGGGAAAGGGGAATGTTAGCCGCTTTGAGACTCCTTAAAGGGAGTGAAAGGCGGGATATCAAATCCAAACTCTTCTTCTTCTTCTTCTTCTTCTTCTTCTTCTTCTTCTTCTTCTTCTTCTTCCCAGAACAGTGAATGAGGGAAAGAGATAGGGGGTTGTTTCATCAGGCAAGATGAAATGCTTGTGTTAACAGAATGTTTCCCACAGCTCTGCATGGACTTACACCTAATATAACTGAGATTGACACAATCAGTGCCCTTTGTTGTGACCAGAGAAGGAATGACAGCTGGGAGGAGAACAGCGAGAAGAAGCTCCATGGTGTACCTGTAGCAGCAAAACCAAACACTTTCATCTGCCGCCACCTGCAATAAAACATAGGGGCAGACTTTGGTCTTTAAATTTCAGCAAAATTTGGCACCCACCTCCTGCCTCTTGCCCTCTTTTCTGCTCAGTTCTCTACATCATATTTCTGCCCCCTAGGCTTGGCACCCACTGCAGCAGAACTGGTTGTGCTACCCTAAATCTGCCCCGTAAAACATGTCTGTCTCATATTGATCTCTACAGTCATGGCAACAATTTGCCTTTACCCCCAAAGACGCATACCTCCATTGTCTCCCAAGACAGACAAGTGTCAACATTTGTTGTTAGACCCTTACTCCAAATCCATCAGCCAGAGCCACATGGGCAATGGTCACAGATGATGGGATTTGTAGTCTAGCAACATCTGAAGAGCAAAGGTCCCCCCATCCCTATTTTATGGTAGCATATGAGCAATGGGACTTAACATTTGGATGAAATCACTAGGAACAATATGTCAGTGATGGATATTCCACAGCCTTTAGAGCGGGGGATCTCAAAGTGCAGCAGTGGCCTGCAAGCTTCTGACAGGTGGTCCATGGCAGTGACTCTGCAGAACTTATTCCTCAGAGGAATAAAGCCACAGCTGGCAACAAGTTGTGGGAGGGCCTGAAGGAAACTGGTCTGAGGAGGCCCTTGAAAGGAGTGGAGAGTCAAAGCTAAGAGAGAGTGCTTCCGAGAGAAAGAGGGTGATTCAGAACGGGAGTTGTCAGCTGACAAATATTACACCCAACATCAGAGAACTTAGTTTAATACAGGCACATCCATCACATTTAAATAGATGTTTAATTTATAGATGCTTAATTGTACTTTTATTGCTCCTTGTTGAATTACAATTTGAAATCCACACAAACATAAATTGAAAAACTAAATACTTTAGCATCTAGCACAGTGCATTACAGTTGTTAAACAACAACAGGCAGAAAAACCAAGACCATCTGCAGTTCTCAAGTGGTCCTGGGTGGGGATGTTTGGGAAACCACTGCTATATAGGAAGCCATAGGCAACGTGAGTGAAAAAACAGACCCAGGCCCAAAGTGCTAATCCCTGCATCGCTTTCCCTTGAGGTACGCAATGGAGTTCTTAGGTTAAATAATAATAGTAACAAATTACATATCTTGAACAGGCTTCTGCTCCTTCTGCCTTTGCGAAGATCTGAGTCCGCCTGTGAAGAGAGATTGTCAGGCCAGTTTACACCTACAGTGGTGAAAATAGAATTGATGACCTCTGGCTCCAAGACCACAGGTTTCTTCTAAGCTAAGCGCATAACTAGGCAAGTAGGGACACCTGTTCTTTCTTTGTATGAGAAATGTGTTCTTTTATCCTGAGCCAAGGAACATAACTGAGATCAAAACAGAGATATCCACCCAAAGAAGCGGGCACAGAGCAGGCTGTTTGTAGACAAATGGTTTGACACATACCTGTTTTCAGAAAAGATGGGACTCTTGGTATAATTCTGTGTTCCCAATCATTGGAAGGCATGCATTAAACACAGCTAGGCAAAACACAAAAGTTCTTTCTTGCAAAGAGCTCCCTTAATGCCCCCCTTTCATTCTCAATGGGGACATATTTTCCATTTCCATTTTTGAAAGCCTCCACCAGACTAAATCTGTCAAGGGAGAGGGTTACTACAATGAGCAGAATGGATAGAAAGCTATTTACCTGGGATCACAGCAAGGATTTAGATGCCTTGCAGCATGTCTGTGTGGGTGCTGGGGGGGGGGGTAGGTGGGGGTGGAAATCCTCTAGAGAATTCAAATGCAAGAAAATACATGAAACAGATCTATTTTCCCCCCAGTCAAAAGCCTGTGCTATCCATTGTGCAGGAATATTTAAGCCAGTTATCTGGCAAAAACACCATGTTATATTTCTGACTGTTTTGAAATACTTATTGACACCTTAGCCTCCTCCAGCAGCTCGACAGATACCAGAAATAGTCCTGAATATTAACCCACCTGCTACAGAAATAAATGAAGCAAATATCACTGAGCACTCACATTAGAAAGTGGTGACTATTTTTATAAAGTGATAAATGTCATGGGGAGGGAGAGGAAAGATCCCTCAAACGAGAATAGATTCCCCCTCCCCCCACTTGGTATTTGAGATGGACAGCTACTGAAAAAGAGAATATAATGTAATTCAAACAGAACAGTTCTCCTGTGTACTGAATTTTGTGTCATCATATGCACCTCTATAAAATACTGACATTACTATTGCACAGAAGTTATGCAGTAGAGAAAGCAAAACAAAAAGTGCTACTATTGGCTGGGGAAATATGTGGAAGGTCCATTCTATACGGAGCAAATATGAGTCAGTTAATAACAGCATGATTTTAGTATGACTTAACCAATCAATCCTCCTGCCAACCAAGCAGTTCGAAAGCACGTCAAAGTGCAAGTAGATAAATAGGTACCGCTCCGGCAGGAAGGTAAACGGTGTTTCCGTGTGCTGCTCTGGTTCACCAGAAGCGGCTTTGTCATGCTGGCCACATGACCCGGAAGCTGTACGCCGGCTCCCTCGGCCAATAAAGCGAGATGAGCGCCGCAACCCTGGAGTCGGTCACGACTGGATGTAATGATCAGGGGTCCCTTTACCTTTCACCAATCAACCAGTACACAAACCAACACAATTTCCATATGTGGACTTGCCCCCATTTGATCTGGGGCTTCAGATAATATTTTCATAACATGAGGAGTTCCATTTGTGCAGCTCCTTGACTCTAAAACCTAGTAGTATAGAGGGCCCCTTCTTATGATGCCTCCATGATGATTTGTGGCCTTGATGGTATAGGAGCAATTATTCTTGATCCCACTGTTAATACTGTTTGCACCTGCAAAAGTTCTGGGGTGGGTGGACAGATTGCTTTGTTTCCCATTGGTGCAAGTCCTGTCCCTTCCTGCTGAAATCCTGTACCTTTGCATGTAACAAATGTTACAGGGTGGCGTGTCTTGTTTTGCTTTCCTCCTGCTTTTGTTGTACTATGAGTGCCTCTCCAGATGTGCAGTAATACTGGGGAAGCAGCAGCCATCATTGATCCTGGGAGACTTTCCTTCCCAGGTGCAAGGGGGCCAGTCTGCTTCAGAACCATGGCAGAGGTTAAACAGCTCTTTCACTCTGTACTGCAATTCCCACCAACCCTCACCATTGGCCATGCTGGCTGGGGTTGATGGGAGTTGTGGTCCAAAACACCCCAGAATTAGCATCACATTGACCCTAGCATTATTATGTACTTATAAATGCCTTCTTACTTTTATATCTCTTAGATTAACTCACCACAACATGACATTCTAAAGAGGAACGCCAATATCAATAAAGACACTTGTCTTCCATCCTAGGGGATCAAAGTTCAAGTACTGTTGATGACCCAGAAGAAATGGATTTAGCTCTGTCTCCTGCAGACAATAATTTATCACCATGTAGAAATGACATGGCATGTTAAGATGAAGTGAGCCCAGAGCCCAAGAGGAGATGAATAATGAACGAGTTCCCAAACCCATAAAGAATTTTCATTTCGCATGGATGTTCCAGTCACTGTTGAGTCAGCATGGAGACAGTGATTCTGGGATGTTCAATAGTTCCATCCAAAGTAGCTGGGGTGCTAGGAACTGCTGTATTTGGAGAATACAAACAAATATACTGGATTCAATCAAATTAAATTTACACTGCATATGAGTTCAGAGCAGTAGTGATGGAGCATTTATCAGGTAAATAATATGTGCCTTATTTACAAGATTGTTTACTCAATAAAGCAGAAGGCTTATTAGCTGTCTTTTATGTAAATGGCATGTTAATAATTTCTGGACCTTGGGTCCCAAAATAATTTGGAATTAGCTATACCAAACAAACAGTGCACTTAAAACCTTTCTGTCAGTGTTTGCTTCGTTGAAATAAACAATGACAAAGGAATCTTGCTGGTTTTTACTTCTTCTTCTTTTTAACCTAACCCATTCCAGAGACTGAAATGAATTTAAATGTTTGCATGCATTAATACCTCTATGGAAACATACATAAAAGTTGGAAGGTTTACTAAAATTGTTTGTTTATTATGAACATTCAAGCACAGAGCGGGAAATCATTAAACAAATCAACAATAAAAATATTGGGGGAGGGGGAGATAATATACCATAATTAAAGAGGCCATAGAAACAAGTCCAATAAATAATAAATATTTAAAAAGCTATTATGAAACAAACTAAACTATGGTGAAGAATATGGGCTGTATCCAACCAAGGCCACATTCAAACCATGCATTAAAGCGCTATGATACCACTTTAAACAGTCACAGATCCTCCACGTGTCCCTATTTTTAGGGTCATCCCTGATTTAGAGAAGCTGTCCCAGTTTCTTATTTGGTCCCAGAATGTCCCAGTTTTCCTAAGGATGTCCCTATTTTCATTGGGGAAACGTTGGAGGGTGTGGAGTTATCCAACCCCCGAACCGTCTGAAGGCAATCCTGAATACGGAAGGTCTTTTTAATGTTTAATGTTTCATTACATTTTTTTTAAACATATGTTAAAAAAAAGTGACAGGGGCAAGCCAGCAAGACGTGTGAGGTATAAATAGTAAAATTATCATTATGGAATGGGACGACCCTATTTTCATCAGAGAAATGTTGGAGGGTATGCAGTCATGGTTTCTCCCAAAGAATTCTGGAGGCTTTAGTTTGTTAATGGTACTGAAGGCTGTTCGGAGAACCCTATTCCCCTCACAGAGCTATAATTCCCAGAGTTCCCTGTGAAGAGGGATTGATGGTTCAAATACTCTGAAATTGTAGCTCTTCATTCAGGTTTCCCTTCTGCCCCTTAATATATTCATCCCACTCGCTCACAATGCCAGGAGGTAGTTTAAACCCCCAGTCTTTCAGCTGAGCCAAGCAAAACACACTTCTTGAAAGAACCACCACATTCCTTAAAACCAACGATTCTGAACTAGACTATAAATCTGAAGTTTTACGCAGCAGTAAAATATCCCAGAGAAGCGTAGTATTTATCAATCTTCAAGTAAAAGGTGATTCAGTCTAATGCAGTCTAATGCAGTAAGATCTCCATCTTCTGTTCATGCCTAAGATTATTGTTTTATTTACTGCACAATGGTTCTGTTACATGGTTGGAAACCAAAGACGGGAGATATATGCAAAGAAGGACCACAGTCTGCTTACAGAAGACCCCAGTCTCAACCCACAGTACAGTGGTATCTTGGGTTAAGTACTTAATTCGTTCTGGAGGTCCGTACTTAACCTGAAACTGTTCTTAACCTGAGGCACCACTTTAGGTAATGGGGCCTCCTGCCACTGCCGCACCGCCGGAGCACGATTTCTGTTCTCATCCTGAAGCAAAGTTCTTAACCCGAGGTAATATTTTTGGGTTAGCGGAGTTTGTAACCTGAAGTGTATGTAACCTGAAGCATATGTAACCCAAGGTACCACTGTATCTCCAACTAGGGCTGAGAGAGAGCTCTCTCTGAGGCCCTGCACTAGCAGAAACTCGCCTTGCAATATTTTGGCCAACAAAGTTGCCAGCAAGCATTCTCTTGTGCAACAACATTTTTTTGGTACAAAACATCTCACCACATAAATGACTTTAACCTAGCACTTCATTCGACACAGCCCTATATCTGCATTTCTTTCACATTCTTCTCTTATTATTCTTTGACACTTCCTTTCAAGTCTTTGTTATCTTCCCTCACCTCTCTCTGTTGCATATATGAGACTGTTAGCTCCTTGGGGCAAGGAACTACATTTTTTGTGTTTAATGCTGTTCTGCATAGTGCCGTGCATATCGACGGCCCTGAATAAATAAATACATATGAAATAACTTTGAAGTGTTCTGAACTTTCCTCCCTTGTAATCCAGTTACTACTTCAGTTTGGAGCCACAGTCACGCTTCCTTTCAACCACTTAAGCAATTTCAAAGGATAAATAAGCTAATTAAGTCAATTTATGCACATTGGTATCCTTTAATCAAATGCACTTTTCTAGTTAGAGAATTTATTTTTAAGTGATGAATTCAAGACCCCCTGAAGAGACGAAATGATCAGAGAAGTGTGACTAGCAATTCTGATCTTGGCCATGAAGCTTTTAATGGCATCTCACCTGGATTTAACAGGCTTATTTGAAAATTAAAGCATACAAATATGGGGCACGGTTTACCCTTGTATCCCTTTGAAAACACAGCATCAATATGCTCTGAAAGGAGAAGAGAAAGGGAAAGGATTAGCACTAGCAGATTACACTTTCCACCTTCTTATTTAAACAACTCTTGAGGCTACTTCATAGAAAACTCAGAAAGCTGTTGCTAGTGAGATACTCGATAAACAATCTAATGCCCAAGTGTCAGGGATGCTGGGCTGCAGGAATACGTATCGGCAGCAGTGCTACCATCTTGCCTGCAAAATTCATGATAGACCAACACTGCATTCTCTAAGAATAGGCAAACAGGTAAGAGGACTGCTTGGTTTTCCCATTAGCATTCCTCACCTTTCTTCCACTTCCCATTCATATTACAGATCTGCTTGCATCTGAGAAATTCCACCAGCACCAACATCTCCCATTCATAATCGAGCAAATGAATTCCTGTTTCCCAACCTTGTGAGCATTAACCCTGAAAGATTACTGAAACAAACAAACTAACCGGTCTAAGATGGGTGCAATCATGGAGAGGCTTTAAGGCTGTGTACACACTATAACTTTAAAGCACATTATTCTGGGCACTGTAGTTTGTTCAGGGTTGCTGGGAACTGTAACTCTATGAGGCATAGTTGTCAACTTTTCCCTTTTCTTGCGAGGAATCCTATTCGGAATAAGGGAATTTCCCTTTAAAAAAGGGAAAAGTTGACAGCTATGCTATGAGGGGCATATGCCTCATAGCTTTAACTATGCTATAGTTAAAGCTATGGTTTTCCCAGTAGTGATGTATGGAAGTGAGAGCTGGACCATAAAGAAGGCTGATCACTGAAGAATTGATGCTTTTGAATTATGGTGCTGGAGGAGACTCTTGAGAGTCCCATGGACTGCAAGAAGATCAAACCTTAAGGAAATCAGCCCTGAGTGCTCACTGGAAGGACAGATCCTCAAGCTGAGACTCCAATACTTTGGCCACCTCATGAGACGAGAAGACTCCCTGGAAAAGACCCTGGTGTTGGGAAAGATGGAGGGCACAAGGAGAAGGGGACAACAGAGGGTGAGATGGTTGGACAGTGTTCTCGAAGCTACCAACATGAGTTTGACCAAACTGTGGGAGGTAGTGGAAGACAGGAGTGCCTGGCATGCTCTGGTCCATGGGGTCACAAAGAGTCGGACACGACTAAATGACTAAACAACAACAACATGCTATGAGGGGCAGACTGTGGTGCCCAGAATTCTTTGAGGAAAAGGTTGTGTTTTGAATGCGTTATAAAAGTATTTTGTGTATGCAGCCTTACAGACATTCAGCTTCAGTGTAGGGGATACAATAAGCTTCAAACTCAAGCACACACACACACACACAAGAGAGAGTCTGATTTTTGACATCCCACAGGCAAGCTAATCACTGAGTGCAGAGACATACTGTGAGAGAATATGCCTTCCTAACTGAGGAAGTGAGACTTGCTCAAGTTGTCATGGTTTTCTCCGAGCTAGGAGTGAAGTCAATGCCCCACGTAACCTTGAGCCCAAAGATAGACTGTAGTAAGCTGCACATGCCAGCATTTTCTCATAGATTGACAAACATGGGAGAACTAAGATTAGTATGAGGAACAGGCGGGTGGGCACATTAGACTGGGAAAGTTGGGGGAGGGGAGGATTAAGCACCCCCTCCTCCAGCAATAACTGCAACATGAAATAACTACTACATGGTATGCTACCCAACTAAATAATTTGATCTCAGAATTAGCCACATCTTCACCTCTTCTTCTTCCACAGTCCCTTACTACAAACAAACCTCCCCAGCTAGCATGCTAGCTATGGTGTATATATATATATATATATATATATATATATATATGGGATGTAGGTGGCGCAGTGGTCTTAAACCACTGAATTTCTTGGGCTTGCCAATCGGAAGGTTGGCGGTTCAAATCTGCATGAGGGGGTGATCTTCCCTTGCTCTGTCCCAGCTCCTGCCAACCTGGCAGTTCGAAAGCACACCAGTGCAAGTAGATAAATAGGTACTGCTGCGGCGGGAAGGTATACGGCGTTTCTGTGCGATCTGGTCCTTGTCACGGTGTCGCGTTGCACCAGAAGCAGTTTAGTCATGCTGACCACATGACCCAGAAAGCTGTCTGTGGACAAACGCCAGCTCCCTCAGCCTGAAAAGTGAGATATGCGCCTTTGAATGGACTTAACCATCCAGGGGTCCTTTTCCATATCTATATCTATATCTATATCTATATCTATATCTATATCTATATCTATATCTATCTAATCTCAGCAATCCGATCACAGATATCTCCATGCAGGGGTGCCAACTTGAATAAAATATTGAGGGTTGGGGTGTAACCCCTGCCCTGCATAACTGATCACAAGACGCAGCATGCAGACACCGTTTGAATGGCAATGTCCATCAACTTTGGGGGGAACTGGCCCCCTCAAATATTCTTGGGGGGAGCCAAAGGAACCTTAGCCCCAAGGAGTTGGCTCCCATGTCACCACATATGATTTGCCACTTCAGTCCTTAAGAATACAGAAACATCAAAAGAGTATTGCTGGATCAAGGGTCCATGAGATGTCTCCAGAAGCAGAACAGGAGAGAAGAAGCAATCTCCAATAGCATAAACATTGTCATAGTTGACCTGTATGTACTGTACAAAAGTCCAATCTAGTTCTTGACTGTCAAAGTGTGTTGGGGAAATGACTGGTCTATTGGACTATTGGTCCATCTAGCTTAGTATTGTCTAGATACTAAGTTCTCCAGAATTTCAGACTGGGGTCTTTCCCAGATTTACCTGTAGATGCTGGGGGTCGAACCTGGGACATTCTGTATCCAAAGCAGATGCTCTACCACTGAGCTACCCCTCCTTTTTTTGTCCAATATGTCATCTGCCCACCTAAGCAGTTAATTCCAAGCTAATCATGGATTCTGTGGAGAGAGAGCTTGCTCCAGCTATAAGATGATAGAAACACCTTCAAGACACACTACTTAATTGGAGTGCCTGTAAGAAATGACATCTGACAAAACTAAATAATCCTGTTCTGAACTCAGTATTGGCCTCAGTTGCCACCTCGCCTCTTCTGTTTTTCTCATCCGCTTCCTATAATCTTGCTATCAATAAAATCAAAGCTATACATTTGGAAACATAAGAAGGACTGGGTTTCACATCTCCTACCTCCTCCCCTTTTCACGACATCATTTCAGAGTCGTTGTGCAGGTAATTCTAATTACTAATTAGGGAGACACCTGGTTCTATTTCCTCAATAATAACTGTTAGTGCTAATGATACTGTTGCAATGAAAAGCAGGGGTCTCATTTGAAACGATAACAGTACATCTTCATAAATTGTAGCATGGCTGGTTCCAAAAATGAGTATATCTTTGGTTTAATTTACTTGCAACTCTGTAGGTTTATAAATCAGCAGAAATGTTGAGCACCCGCCTACCTGAGCTATTTTACTGAAATAAAGAGGAGGGGGAAACTGTAATTCCATATCTAAGTAGGGATCCTGGTGGTGGTCAGAGGTTTTTTTCAGATGGAACTCACTGGAACTCAGTTCCAGCACCTCTCAGGTGGGTGCCATTGTCATCAAAAGAGAACAAGGGAGACATTCATTGTGAGTTCCGGCACCTCTTTTTCTGGAAAAAGAGCACTGGTGGTGATGATAATGATACTGAACGCCAAACTAGGATGATTTACACAATCGGGGGGAAATGTACCGTAAATGTAAAATATGTGAAAGGGCAAAATGCATCTACTACCACCTACATGAATAACACATGATGCAGGGCAGAGAAGGAAGAACTGTGATTGGACAAACAACTTGTGTTGCATGGGTGATACTGGGAAGATATGCTTGTCATGGGTGAAGAGGGACAAGGCAAAAGCATGTGTATCTCATATATTTATACACTGCTCAGTACTAAAACAGTCTCTAAGTGGATATACAGTGGTACCTCTGGTTGCGAACAGGATCTGTTCGGGAGGCCCGTTCGCAACATGAAAAGAGCACAATCTGCAGCGGCGTGTCTGCGCATGCACGGGTTGTGATTCACTGCGCATGCGCGTGACATCATTTTGCACTTCTGCACATGCACGAAACCTGGAAGTAACTCTTTCCGATACTTCCGGGTTGCTGCGGGACGTAACCTGAAAGAATGTAACAGGAAGCAAACATAACATGAGGTATGACTGTATATGAAAAATGGCAATACCATGACAGCACAAGAAGGCCCTTCTGGATCAGTCTAGTGGTCCAAATAGTCTTGTATCCTGTTCTCACAGTGGTCAACCAAATGCCTATCGGATACCTTTGTTCTTATTTACAACATCCATTCATCTCTCTCTGTTGCACTTCTAAAGTGGTACCTCGGGTTAATAACTTAATTCGTTCTGGAGGTCCGTTCTTAACCTGAAACTGTTCTTAACCTGAGATACCACTTTAGCTAATGGGGCCTCCCACTGCTGCCACACCGCTGCCGCCGCCGCGCAATTTCTTTCTCATCCTGAAGCAAAGTTCTTAACCCGAGGTACTGTTTCTGGGTTAGCAGAGTCTGTAACCTGAAGTGTCTGTAACCCGAGGTACCACTGTATCAAAACTGGCCAGGCACTCCTAGATTTTCCAAATTTCAGCTCTCCTCACGGACCACACATGATAACCATTGTGCAACTCCTTGCACCTTAAACAGATATTTCTGGCAGTACCCGAAGCAATCTTGAAACTGCCACAAACCCAGGTGGAGTTCTGAGGTGTGTGTCCCCCCTACACTAGATAGTCACAAGTTACTCTAACATAAAGTTTTGATGAGCTACAATTTTTTCCTGCTTGAAAGAAGGTTGAGATAGCAAAGAAAGTTGAAAGAGAATGAATGTGTCTTTCCTCCCGGCCACCTGAGGATAGTCTGAGGAACCAGGCAGCTACCGATCTGCTTAACCCGAACATTTTCAGAGCCGCATCAACAGATGTATATATTTCCAACAAGCTTAATGATACCAACAGACCTTGGGATTTATACTGTAGGCAATTTCCTATCATTGCCTCATATATTGCATGGCTGCTGGAGATGGGCTTTAAATGCATTTTTTCCTTTTTCTTTTTTCTGGCAGGAAAATGATTAATAGTTCTTTCTTGGAACTGCTGCACAACAGCCACTCTGGCTGGTAGTGTTTCAAACTGTGCAATGCAAAATATATACTTGGCTCTTTTTAGTATTTATGGGGGGGGGTTGCCAGCCTTTGGGGTGCCAAATTATTTTACGCTGACTAATTAACGTCTACTCATCACATGGTCAAAATATCTGTTGCACAGGCCTCTTCCTCATCCATGGTAAACTAACTGTATATCATCATTTGAAGCATGTCCTGGGTTTTCTTCCCTTAGGAACACAGGAAGCTGCCTTATATTGGGTCAGGCCATTAGTCCAGTAGTGTAGCGTGGGTTGCTGGTGCCCAGGATGGAGCAAGTGTTGCGCCCTCTGGTGGACTGGGCAGCTGGGGTGGAGGCATACACTGGGGTATGCATGTGGAGCCCACTCAGTGGGAGAAAGGAGCCCGCCTTGTCCGTTGCCTCTGTCCACCTGCCTCCCACAGCTGCTCTGTGCTGGAGCCCCAGCCCCAGAAAATGTGGCTGCCCTTCTGCCTGCCTCTCTCCCTCCCCATCCAAATGGAGCCTCTGTGGTGGGTTGCGGCAGCAGCGGCACCCTCCCCCCTCTTGGCCTGGGCACAGCTTGGTTTGCCGTCCCATTGCTCTGGCCTCAATGACTGAGCCTGTCATGGAGTGTTGCGCCCCCTCAGAATTTTTTGTTGGGGGCCACGGTCCCCCTGCCCCACCCGCACACTACACCTCTGCATTAGTCCAACTGGCTCAATGCTGTTTATGCTGACAGACAGAATTTCGGACATGCATCTTACCTACCTGGCAATGCCAGAGATTAACATGCAGAGCTATGAGCCTACCTGTTCTTTCTCCCGGCGGTGTGAGCTTGTTTGGGAACTGAACCCAGCACGCTTCATACCCAAAAGCACAAACCATACCCTGGGCATTGCAAGGCATCATCTCCTTCTGCCACCATCTCAGGAAAGTTATATGCTGTCTTAGGTATACCTACTTTACGTAGATAGCATAAGAACCTAAGAAGAGCCGTGTTGGATCAGGCCCAAGGCCCAAGTGGTCAAGCATCCTGAGCTCACAGTGGCCAACCAGATGCCTATGAACCTGAGCACAACTGCTCTCTCCCCTCCTGTGATTCAGAGGCATACTGCACCGAAAAGCAAAGCACAGGCTTAAGCGTAGTGTTTAGTGGGGTATGCATTCACAAAACGAGGTCTGCTTGCACAATAGAACTTCCCACCAACCCCCATATGTCTCCTAAACCTGTTCTGAGGGATCCCCCAACACTCCAGAACAGATTTATGGGGGAATGGGGAGAGCACAAGCAGAGGAGAGGAAGATAAGTCCAGTTGCACGGGTGGACTTCATTCCATGCATGCAACAAATTAGAGTGGTACCTCTGGTTACATGCTTAATTCGTTCCGGAGGTCCGTTCTTAACTTGAAACTGTTCTTAACCTGAAGCACCGCTTTAGCTAATGGGGCCTCCCGCTGCTGCCACGCCACCATGCAATTTCTGTTCTCATCCTGAAGCAAAGTTCTTAACCCGAGGTACTATTTCTGGGTTAGCGGAGTCTGTAACCTGAAGCGTATGTAACCCGAGATACCACTGTAGTTGAATCCTGTTCTACAGATACATAACTAACATAACATTAATACTCATTTTATTACTTTTTAATTAATTAATTTATTATTATTATCATTATCCCACCTTTTCTCTCAGGAGCTCGGAATGGCACACATCCATTCTCCCAACTGCCTTTTATTCTCACAACCACCTTGTGAGGTAGGCCAGGCTGCAAAGGTGACTCAATGGGCTTTGTGACAGAACAAGGATTTGAACTTGCTCTCCCTTCTGCAGCTCTGGCCCAAAGCTCTAATCACTGCACCCCGGTTGCTTTTGTAGCCTCAAAGTTAAATGGCCTCTAATGCTTCTAATTTCCCCTCCCTTCCGAAGCTGGTAGACATCTGCTGGTCGCCTGCTCAGCTTCATCAGCCGAATTAGAAATTTAATTTTAATTCTCTCAGAATGCACATACTAATTCATGGCAAAGCAGCCTAATATGCAAGGTAAATGTGCTACCAAACTGTGTTTAATCTGCTATATAATGCATAACCTTCACACCTTATTCCTTTTAAATTAAGAATGGCAACAGTAGCTACCATTTAGTTTCCTTTCAAGGCCGTGTTTCTCAATACAGCCAGAGCACCGTGGATTTTAACAAATTGAGACATTCAAATCATTTTCGCAGCAGTGAGCTGAATAGGTACTTGATTTAATGAGGAAGGAGAAAGGGAAGATTGATTGAAAAAGCCCGAAGGATATGGTATCGCTTGCTCCAGTGGCAAGTGTATATTTTGGAGAGACAGAAAGGTCACTAAATTAAGAAGTAAAAGAACATCCATCAGTCCTTTACAATAATGTGGTGGAGTTGCACAGTCTGTTTGTGTCCAGTATGTCATCATTGTGTCAATTCCCACCTGATGAAACACACATTATAGACAGGAGCCAATGAAGGTTGTTTTTCTCCTGCCAATAGCTGTGAATGAAGCAATGAAAAGGGAGAGAAAGGTTTCAACTTTTATGAGTATTAACTGAAATTGAAGCCAAATTTTGGCGTATGCTCAGATGAGCTCCTTCAGTGCCACCCCTGTGATGGCCTGGGACACGGGCTCGGACTCGGAACCGGAGGAGTCTCAGTCTGCACCAGATCCTCTGCCTCAGGCAGCATCTGAACCGAGTCTGGGGCCTGATTCTGAAGAGCCCCAGTCTGCATAGGTTCCCCTGCAACAAGCACCAGCTGAGCCGAGTCAGGGGCCTGAGCCTGCCCTGGCTCCAGATGCAGGGATTACCTCGTTGCCCTCTGCTGGGCAATCATGTGCAGCTGCTCCACTACCAGTTGGGTCAGGAGAGGCTGAGGCGGCCTCTGGGTCTAGTAACCCACCGACATCTCCAGAGCTGCAGAGACTCAGGTCTGAGAGAAGGAGGGACCTGAGTACTTGCAGGAGGAGTGCTCGCCTCCGGGCGAGACAGGGAGGTGAGTCACCAGGGGAACAGGACCGGCCCCAGGTTGTGGGAGCAACATTGCTGCTTGCTGGAACCTGCCTGTTACCCTGTGCCTGACCTAGCCTGGTTTCCTGCCTTGGCCCTGTTGGGCTGACTCCTCGTGGAATCTTTGGATTCGGGGCCAGACCTGGACCGCATTGCTTGGGTTAACCCCTGGGCCCAGCACACCCCCTCCCCTGGCACCTGCTAGAAGTGGGATGAAGAAATGGAAGATTATGTTGTGTTACCTCTTAGGGGACATGGGAAGATGCCCGAAGCCGAGTCCATTCACCTCAGTATTGTCTACACTTTGGATGGAGAATCTGTGGCCCTCCAGATGTCGTTAGACTCCAACTCCCATCAGTCCCAGCCAGTATGGCAAAAGTCAAGGGTTGTGGGGATTGTAGTTTAACATCTGGAGATACACAGGTTCCCCATCCATGATCTACACTGTCAGGAGGTATCCAGGGTTTCAGACAAAAGCCTTTACCAGGAGATGCTGGGGCTTGAACCTAGTATATTGAGGATGCAAAGCATGTGTTGCACCACCAAGATTGTCCAACTTTCTCAGGGGCCCTGACCAATGTGCAAAAACAGTGGAGCCATCACTTAAAGATATCTTATGTAATGAATCAAATTAGTTTATAAACACACATACATACACACACACACACACACGTTGATGGATAGAGGTGTAGTTGAAATGGCCCATTGTCACCTCTCCATCAGCCTCTACCAGAGGAGCACAGTTGTTGGTAGAAATCCGCCATCAGTAGCAGGAAGCCCAGAAATTGAACATTTCAGCACAGACCATAAGATACTCCAAAGTCCTTCAGATCCCTTGAAGGCCCAGTGCTGGAGGCCACCCAGATGTGCCAGAATTGAAGAAAAGAAAAGAACCATCCCACCATCTGCTGTAGATGACCAAAGCAGAGGAGAAATGTGGTCAACTATCTTTAGCCTTACACGTAGAGAGGGCTACTTCAGTACTGACAAACCGCTATGTTTCAGTGCTTGTAAAGACAAACAGCTTCTACTGCAGATTATAATATTCTCTTAGTCTCCAACCCAGTACCCCAGGGATGGAGAACCTGTGGCCATAGAATTCCTACTTTCATTAGCCTCAGCCAACATGGACAACATTCAGGGAAGATGGGAGATGGACGACCCAGTTTCCCCACACTTGTTTTACCCATTGAACTCAATTGGATTTACTTCTGCATTGATGTGTATAGGACTTCAGGGTCAGTGTTGTAAACTATGCCATGCTTGTCTGTATCTTCTATTTGGGAATAAATAAATAGGTTTTCCATCCATGTTTTTAAATTCTGAAAGGTGTAAGCAATGCTTGCATGCCGTTATATTGGCAAGAATCACATCTACATTTGCTCCTATTCCTCTTTGTTTCTAATCTTAATCATAAACCCTTCTGAGAAGGAACCTATTTCTTCCTTTTATCTCTGAGGTACCATGTTGAATTAAGCAGCAGTACTAATCCAATAGGAAATCACTGTTTTATTTTTAAACCAACACAAGGAAATGTTCTTTTATACTGGATGTAATTAGCAGAGAACATCACTCTCCCAAGATATCACTGAAGCCCACCAATGGAAGGATTCATAAAAGAGATTATACATTTATATGTATAATAAGAACACTCACCATTTCTACCCATTATATATATTTATCCAGCCTAATGAGAGATTCATGCTTCAGAACATAAGCAAACTGTTAATTGGGAAGGTATCATCATTATGGATGGTTAGGTAATTCTTCCATGGCATCTGGTGCTACTTGTCTTGGGAGACTGCTGGAATTGCTAATATTACTCAGAGGAGTAAGGCTGCCTTTGAAAGCAGAGGAAAATGAAGGTACATTTCCTACAATTTGCTAGTAGGACATTGAACATATGCCGCTCTGTGCGGCATTGAATAATATGTTCCATGCAAGTATCTAGGCCAGATTCATAACATGGCATATGCTGAAGGCATCAGAACACATGAATCTATGAACTTAGCTTGGCTGGAAATGTATCTGACCATAGCAGCTGGTGAACATCTTTGATTTTCTGCAACCCAGGTTCTGCTACTAAATGATCCTGTCCTGCATACACAGCAGCTGAACTTAGGGCAATGATGGGATGAGAAAGCCACTTCTGCCCTTCAGAGGAGGTGGAGTTGTGGGCTTCACGGCCCCATCAAACGCAGCTGCGTCACCTCCTAGCCAGCCAATCGGCTGGCTCTGGGGGTGTGGCCTGCCTTATTTAAAGCAGGACACGGCCAGGGATCTCCCTCATTGCTGCCTACCAGCTGTTCCTGCTTTTCCCACCTTCCCGCCCTGTAAGGTTTTTGTTCCTTGACCTTGCTATGGACCTTGGTTGGTCGCCGTTGAGGGGCCTGGTAGGAATTTTTCCACTTGGCAAATTGGCACCAGACACCTGGTTTTTGCCTACCTCGTAGCAAATCGTCACAACTTTCTTGGTATTGGCGATTAAGCATTGGTATAGTTCTGTAGATGGAAGAGGAGAGGCAACGCCATCACCTGCCCCACATATTGAAGGGTAGTCCGATAAAGGGTTCCAGGGGGCGTGGCCCTGTCCAAAGCCTGGGGAGGTGAGGGCCTAAGGCACGCCCCTTATCGGTGACCACGGGGGAGTTCCTAGTTGAAGTGCATCAGCAGGACTCCCTGTACTGGTGGTTAACCCTTCCCAGACTTCAAGTGGACAGGCTGAAGTCGGATATAGTCAGTTAGGACCAATGCCTAAGCCAATACCGTTCATCTCCTGTAACCAACAAAAGTTGTGGCCTTATTTAGCCCATTAACCTTAATAATTGTGTCATGTGTCATTATTTCCACTGGGGGGGGACTCACCACGCAAGGACTTTTCTTGAAGATCATGTGGAAGGAGATAATCTTTTACACAGAGCATAGGAAGCTGCCTTATTGTGCATCAGGAGAAGGTCCATCCAGCTCAGTGTTGTTGACGCTGACAGCAGCAGCTCTCCAGGCTTTCAGGCAGTGTTTTCTCCCAAACCTTCCTGAAGATACCAGGAATTGAACTTGGGACCTTTTGAATGCAAAGTATGCCATAATATCCCTCTAAGCTATTGCCCTTTCCCATATCGTGCTTTGCAAATTTTGATCTCAAACAATTTAAGAGTCGAAAAGGCACTTTGAACTGGACTTGGAAACAGTCCAGGAGCTGCTGAAGGTTACACAACATCGGAGTTGAAAACTCAGAAGACCAAAGTCTGTTTAGTAATAGCATGCAATGCAAGGTGCAATTGTCCCAGAACTTTATCAACCCTCTGTGTCCCCTTTCAGCTCCCTACACTTTATGGACTCAACCTTCATGCTTTGAGGCTCAGGGAGCTATGCTTGTTTTAGCCACATGTTCTACACAAAGATGTAGAGAAAATGAGAGAATATGGGAAAGGACAACAGTAAAGATGATTAAGGGTTTAGCTTGTAAGGTACAGAAGGAAATCTCGAGGAGACAGTTGGGTTGTCTAAAGAAAAGAAGATTAAAGTGGGGCATGCCAGCTTCGGAGTACTTGCCGCAAGGAAGAACAATTATTCTTGATGAGGTTATGTTACATTTCCCCTGGGAATTTTATGAAAGCACAAGAGCTTTAAGTTGCAGGAAGATGGATTTAGGTAAATAAGTTAGAGAAAGCAGCCTAGTGATTTAAAGAGAAAACTGGGAAACAAGCATGACCTAAAGGAAGCAGGGAATTTAATTGATTATGATTTTTCTAACATATCTGTCCTGTTGTTCTGTTGGCCACACAAAGAATTTACTTCCCTGTCTTGAGGCCCTTCCAATATCCCATTGCAAGACCCTCAGACTTCATACCAGGGGTGAGGAACCCACCAGGCCTCTCCAATTGTCCCACAAGGCCATTTTGGGGAAGCCACATCCCCCTTCCTACAGCTGATGTCATACATGATGTCATGTGAGGCAGGGGAGGGGAAGACTTCAAAGGAAGAATCAGAATCCTCCAGGCTCAGCCCTTTGAGTTGTTTCAGGCTCCCTCTCTTCACCCTGATCAGTACCAAACTTTCTGAAAACAAAAGTTGACAAATCTGCCATGGTAAAGGAATTCCAGATTAATTCATATGAAGGGGCTCCATGCGTGGAATGGTGCTGGCTGCTCCAGCCCACAATGACATGTGACTCCCCATCCTGTACACACTAAGAAACTCATGGGAAACTTTTCTAAATTCAAAGGGATTTGAACAAAGAAGATGTAAGATGTCAAAAGGGCGTTTTGAGGAATAGTTTGATGTTCATGGTAAAAAAAGAACAATTTCTAGAGTTCCCTGGAAGAAGGATTGTTAAACTATTTTGAGAACTGTAGCCCTTTGATTGGAATTGGGGTCTCCTAATGACACAACACACCCTTAACAAACTGCAGTTCCAGGTTTCCTTGAAGAGGAA
The DNA here is from genome assembly GCF_027172205.1 of Podarcis raffonei. Lineage (NCBI taxonomy): Eukaryota > Metazoa > Chordata > Lepidosauria > Squamata > Lacertidae > Podarcis > Podarcis raffonei. The sequence goes on along the minus strand of NC_070608.1, from coordinate 17,900,472 downwards.
GCCATGTCTGTTAAAGTGGTATAATAGTGCCTTGAATGTGGGGATGTGTTCAGAGATCAAATAAGAGGTAGAAGGGAAATAATATTGTTAAGGATGGGAACACAGAAGGACCTCAGAGGCTTCTGTGATGATTATATAAGCAAAAACTGTTGGCTGTTAGGTGGTGCTGTTTTATCCTTGACGCACTTAGAAGCCCTTGGAACCATTCTTAATGACTCTACCACCCTCAAGTTCTCTGCTGCAGGAGGCAGGGGGAGAGCAACAAAATGTAGATCTTGAAAGTTTGGTCCAGATCAGAACCTTGGCATATGGGGATAGAAGGTTTTAAAGGAATAAAGAACAGGAAGCTATCCTCAGAAATAGCTTTGGTCAAAAAACGGTTCCAACCAGGTCAAAACGGGTAGCACCATGAAAAGCCTACATTGGTTTTCAGTTCTGTGTATTCAACAGCAAGTAGCCCGGGGAATCTAAGCCACGTAATGTCATAAAAACAGGCCAATTTTTGATACTTTTCTGGACAGCAGACATCAATTTCACCAGTAGTATGCCAATATATCCTTCCAGATGATTTGGCACCAGCAGAGCTGTTTATCTGACCTTAAAGAAAAGAATAGGGGTGAAAGCAACAGTAATGTTACAGTCAATAGATTTTCCTTCACAGTGGATGTGTTTGATCATGTAAATGGGATATGGGAATGATGGGGTAGTTGGGAGATGGGGACAAACCACCAAGACCTATTGTTTGCAAGGTTAGGATTATTACTACAATATTGCCAGCAGCTAGAGATAAATCACAAAATGACAGCCGCCTACCTGAAGTGCGAAGGGTGTTTTTTTTTAAAGGAGATGCTCATAACCACAGAAATGCATATTTCAGAAATGTGTGTGTCGACTCTAGCCGGAGACAGGAATAAAATTTAAAAAAAGACTCAATGTATAATCACAGGACACAGAGTTTGCATTCAATTCTGAGCCACCAGCTAGAAATTCTGAGCACACCAGCAGCAAAACATCATTGCCCTTCTTATTGGAGCCATGAATAGACAACATTTGCCTCCTTCTCCTGCCCATTATCACAGCCTTTCCTCCATGACCCCTGACTTGGGAAACAGCTTTAGCTCTGTGGTTGAGCTTTGCACAAAGAAGATCCCAAGTTCCTGGGAACCTGGTGCCTCCACATAGGGCTAGGAAAGACCTCTGCCTGAAACCCTGAAGAGCCACTGCCAGTCCGTGTAGACAATACTAAGCTAGATGGAGCAATGGTCTGTCTTGGTATCTGGCAGTATGCTATGTGATCGAGAAAGCTCAACTTGCCCATATGTGGGGTATTTTGTATCAACAGATGGAGGCATGGGAGAGTTAGTGATAGCCAAGTGATAGGACCACTAACAATGGTTGCCCTTTTAATTCAGGGGGCGAAAGTGTCTCAAGCTATCAGGTTCCATCATGGTAAATGGACAAATGCTTAAGACTAACATAGGAACACCACAGGGATGCGTACTCAGTCCGCTCCTTTATATTCTCTACACGTACGATTGTGTCGCTGCTCACCCTAGTAATAGGGTTGTCAAATTTGCAGATGACACAACCGTGATTGGGCTCATCCCTGAAAGGGAGGGTGAAACGGATTATAGAGATGAGGTGGAGCGGCTGACAGAGTGGTGCAGAGCTAACAACTTGCTCATAAATACAAGGAAGACAAAGGAGCTTGTGGTGGACTTCAGGAGACAGAAGAGCAATATCCAGCCACTTTTGATTGATGGGGTCTGTGTGGAGAGGGTAACAACGTTCAGATTTTTGGGCATTGAATTACAAGAGGATCTGTCCTGGAGTGTCAACACAAGGGGGCTTGTGAAGAAGGCGCAGCAGAGACTGTACTTTTTGAGAATTCTAAGGAAAAACCATCTTCCGCAGAAACTGCTGCTTGCCTTCTATCACTGTGCCATTGAGAGCGTGCTCACTTATGGCTTATGTGTGTGGTACGGAAGCTGTACTACCCAGGACAGGATGGGGTTGTGCAGAGTTGTTAAGGCAGCAGAGAGCATTGTTGGCTGCCCACTCTCCACCTTAGAGCAGATTTATGCCACAAGGTGCCATAGGAAGGCACTGGACATAGTAAAAGATCCATCGCATCCTGGTCACTGTCTCTTCGAGCTCCTGCCGTCGGGACGGAGATACAGGACGATGAAGACAAGAACGAGCCGTCTTAAGAACAGCTTCTTCTCCAGAGCGATCTTGGCCCTGAATGGGAAGCCTGGACTTTGAAAGTCATCTAATCTTCCTTGCTGTACTATACTGTATTGTTTTAATTAGTGTTTTTATGGAGCAGTCAAGTAATTTCGTTGTCCCTGAGAGGGGGCAATGACAATAAAGATATTATTATTATTATTATTATTATTATTATTATTATTATTATTACATGCTGAGACATTAAGAACCAGTGTGGTACAGAAAGGGTTGGGTTCTCCACTCAGTCTTGAAGTGCATTGTGTGACCCTAACCTGGAAGAGGAAAACATTTTGCAGACCAAAGGTGGACAGAGCCAATGTGGGCTGAGCAATAAATGTACATTTTACCCTTACAGAAAGCTGATTTCTACACACACTCACTTACTCCTCTCTATCCTCCCTCCAGGCAAGCAAGAAGCATTATGGGAGTTCGAGAATATCTTCTGCGAGGCAAGAACACTCAAGGAAGATGTGATGCAAGGCTGGTGAGGAGAGATGGGGTGGCTTGTAGAAACTTACAAAGGCCAGTAGAAATTTCACACACACACACCAGGCCTGAGGTTCTCCAGTCTTGGCCTAACCAATTAACCATCTCTCAGGCAAATCTACTTGAGGGTGGTTGAATAAAATGAGGGCCCCAGAGCTCCATGGAAAAAGGGTGGGATACAAACGTGGATTTTGAAATATTCTCTCACCTGGGTGGCTGGCCTTTGTTGTGCAGAGCAGCCACAGCTCAGACTCGGGTGGAGCAGGGCATACATTTCCTGTGTGGTTTGGGGGAGGTGGAATAAGTGGTGTTTAGTGCCTCCCCTCACTGGTTGTGCCAGAACGACAACCAGGGTCTTCCTCATGGACCCATCAGACTGCTTGGGAGGTGGGCTGAAGGGCGCACACCCCTGTGGTATTAAAGAGGGCACCCAGACATTAAAGGACTTGCCCAGAGGGAATGGGCAGGACAGATCCAGACCTTGTTATGGTTTATTCGGTCATAAGGGATGAATTTTACCTGCTGACATATTGGCCGGTCTGCTAACCTCATAGCAACTGTCAGAATTTGAGTGGATAAGGCATTGGGTTGGATCCTTAACTGAGTGGGTCCAGGTGGGGGCCAATGGGCCAAAACACATCACCCAACCTGGACAGGGTTGTGGCACCTGATTCATGATAGGGCAGCTCCCCACTGCAGGGCTGACCACACCACATCTATCAACCAGCAGGCGGGCTGCTTGTTATCAGATGTACATCTGATGCCTTGGCCAAACCTACTGACATCTGTAATCAATAAAGTTGTGGCCTATTTCAACCCCAAAATGCCCTTCTCCTATGTCTATTTATATGGTTCATTCCCCCACACACACCACAGACACCATGCAGTTCAATTCAGTCTGCGCAACTAGCATGAGCACCAAATGGATAAAACAACTGCTTCAAAAATAATGCTAATCATGAACTAAGCTTACACTATTGGCAAAGTTGCCACAAGTCCCCCGCACTGAAACTGCTGACAGTTCCTATTATTAGCAGCATGAATTCATCTTCTAAAGATAATTAATGCTTTATCCTTCCCTCCCTGCTTTCTCAGCCCCACTACTAAAATCGCCTTAGAAACCTACTCATATCCATTGTATAACGCTCATTAACGGGTAAAATGTGAAAATAATAGCTCTGACTCAAATCGTGTGAGAACCAAGTTAGAAAGTTTCTGGCAATTACGAATTTTATTTTATTTATTTTGAAGTGCATTTTGGGGGGCAGTACAGATAAGCTGGGAGGTTGGAAAGTTGTAGAATCAGGTCAAATTAATCAAATCAAGTAATTGCTAATCAGACATTGATACAGTGGTGCCTCGCAAGATGAAATTAATCCGTTCCGCGAGTCTCTTCATCTTGCGGTTTTTTCGTCTTGCGAAGCACGGCTATTAGCGGCTTAGCGGCTATTAATGGCTTAGCAGCTTAGCGGCTATTAGCGGCTTAGCGGCTTTAAGAAAAAGGAAACAAACTCGCAAGAACTCGCAAGATGTTTCATCTTGCAAAGCAAGCCCATAGGGAAATTCGTCTTGCGGAACGACTCAAAAAACGGAAAACCCTTTCGTCTAGCGAGTTTTCCGTCTTGCGAGGCATTCGTCTTGCGGGGCACCACTGTATTCCCAGATTTTCAAAGGAGAATGTTGGCCTATTACAACCACCAGTAACTTGCCAAGTCCATAAAAGTTTTATTGTCAAAAGTACACTTACAAGTTAGGAAAAGGCCTGTCCATCAGTCCTATGTCTCTCAGCTGTTGGGAATTCCATTCCACCCTTGCTGTAGATATGTGGGATTGTTACATGTCACATGTCTGTTTACATTCCAGCACAGATTGCTGGAGTCCCATGAGCGGAACATCCGCTCTGTATTACTTTTGTTTTCTCTCTCTCCGAGAAGAATGACAAGGAGAGAAGCCATGTTTTCTTTGTCCTGATTTATGTACAATAAACATAGTCTAGTATCCATGCATGGAAAGAGCCATTGACTGTTAAACCCCTCTGATAATTATAGATCTGTGAGGGGAATAGGGGTGTCTGAACAACTCTCCATCTTAAGAAAATATGTGATTCTTTAGGGGAAGCCATGGCTGTTTAAAGTGGTATGATACTGCTTTAAATTTATAGTGCGGGGGGGGGGCTTACATTTAATTGCTAACAGAAACAAATTTCTCCTCCATCCCCTTTTCTAAGTAATAGGCTTGAATAGGATTGCACTGTACAAATACTCAAAACAGATACAATATAATAATTTAAGCTAGTGCTCTGCTGAAAATTTTGTCCATTTTTTTCTTTTTAAATAAAAGAAACAAAATTGCATTAGAAAATTATCAAGAAACTTTTGAGACATTTCTCATGTGGGTGGGGTGCACAGATCGCGTTGGACTTTCCTTACTTTGAAAGTGGCCAACGAGTGTTTGTGAGCATCCTGTCTTTCAATCTGCAAATCGTTCCTCCTCCAACACGCTCTCAGCAGCCTTACTGGGTTCCTGTGCTTCCTGAAAACCCTACGATATTCTTGGCTCAGCTTTCCAGTAAGCAGGAGCAGGTGGGTAGACTGTGTCCCTGTGCCTGGCAGCTGCTGTGGTTGCTATTTCTGTTGAAGTGAAAAGAATTCAGTGAAAGGGTTTTGAAAGAATTCAGTGCGGAAAGGTGCTTTCTCCCCTGCCCCCTGAAACTGAAGAACTTTCCTTAAAACCCACCATTCAGGAAGTGCACCAATCTCAAACGCTTGTGACCCTTCTTCATAGCTTCCCACATTTCATTAAGACCAAGGAGAAAACACCACTGGGGAACTTCTCCCATGGGACCTTTTCAGGCCAGGAAGCACAGTCCTTCACGCAGACTGGAGAATGCCAGAGAAATGCATAATGGAAAGGAAAATATGTCTGCCACCCAATAAATGCTGCTTCATACTTCTGCTTTCCTCTAAACCTGTGGTTTAGAGCTGAATCAGAACAAACGGCAATTGGGTTTGGGCTGGGTGTTCATCAGTATGCGGATGATACCCAGCTCTACCTCTCTTTCAAATTGGAACCAGTGAAGGCAGTGAAGGTCCTGTGTGAGAGTCTGGAGGAGGTTGGAGGATGGGTGGCGGCTAACAGATTGTGGTTGAATCCTGACAAGACAGAAGTACTGTTTTGGGGGGACAGGGGTGGGTGGCTATGGAGGACTCCCTGGTCCTGAATGGGGTAAGTGTGCCCCTGAAGGACCAGGTGAGCAGCCTGGGAGTCATTTTGGACTCACAAATGTCCATGGAGGCGCAGGTCAATTCTGTGTCCAGGGCGGCTGTCTACCAGCTCCATCTGGTACGCAGGCTGAGACCCTACCTACCCGTGGACTGTCTTGCCAGAGTGGTGCATGCTCTAGTTATCTCCCGCTTGGACTACTGCAATGTGCTAGACATGGGGCTACCTTTGAAGGTGACCCAGAAACTACAACTAATCCAGAATGCAGCAGCTAGACTGGTGACTGAGAGTGGCCGCCGAGACCACATAACACTGGTTCTGAAAGACCTACATTGGCACCCAGTACATTTCCGGGCACAATTCAAAGTGTTGGTACTGACCTTAAAGTCCTAAATGGCCTTGGCCCTGTATACCTGAAGGAGCATCTCCACCCCCATCATTCTGCCTGGACACTGAGGTCCAGCGCCGACAGCCTTCTGGCAGTTCCCTCACTGCAAGAAGCAAAGTTACAGGGAACCAGGCAGAGGGCCTTCTCGGTAGTGGCGCCAGCCCTGTGGAACGCCCTCCTAGAAGATGTCAAAGAAATCAACAATTATCTGACTTTTAGAAGACATCTGAAGGTAGCCCTGTTTAGGGAAGCTTTTAATATTTGATGACTTATTGTATTTTAATACTTTGCTGGAAGCCACCCAGCAGTAAATGTCAGGTGTTTCAGGGGAAAGTGGCGAGGCAAAGGTACAGCCACTTTGACTCATGCCGAGAAAGCACAGGACAAGCAGGAAACCTGCTTTGCATGCAGAAGGTCCCCAGCACCTCCAGGTAGGAGGAAACTTTGAAGAGCAGTTGCCAATCAGTGCAGGCATTCCTGAGCTAAATGGACTGAGGGTCTGACTCATATGCAGCTTCCTATGTTTCCTAAGGAAAGTGAATCCTGCACGCATCATAATTCTAAAGAAATTCTAAAGCAGTGAACAATCCTCTTTTGCAGGAGAAGAAAGCCTTTGAAAAATTGACAGACATGTTTTGGCACTAATTCAGACAGGATGCAGAGTGGGAATTTGGGAGTGCAGCTCAAGAAGACCGAATTTTCCCCATTTCCCTTGGTTTGTAGTTTTGGTTCCATCCTTTATTTTATTCTCCAGGAAACAGTTGGAAGGAGAAGAGGGGGGGGGAGGGAATCCAGCAACCTCATTTGCATATTAACTTGCAACTTTATGCTCCGAGATGCATGAGAAAGCTTAACCTCTCTTACAAGGAAATCACATTAAGGGACACTGAATAAAATCCCCATTCTTTGCAGGGACATTTTAGTAGCACATTAGCTGGCTCCAAGAACATCCTGGGCTCCTTTAGCAGCTTAATAATGCTTTTTAAAACCAAGTCAGGGACATATCGCGTAGAGTACCAGGCAAGCACTTTAGAAAATGTAGACGTTGCATACAGCTGAAAGGGGATTTTTCACTTCTGCCGTTCTACGTGCTTGTTTCACGTATCACCGCTTGAAATATTAAGGCTGCAAGCCCATGCACGTTTTCCTCGGAGTATACCTCACAAAAAAACAATAGATTTTGTATTTCCTCTGCCCCCGTCCCTATAATTAAATTTTGGTATATATATATTTTTTAAAAAAATACTTGTCATCCATTTTTAACTGAAAGAAGAATACCAGGGCTGGCATATTTTTCCTTCCTTGTCAGTGACATTTTCGGGGAATAGAAGAACTTACATTTATGGATTTCACGCAAACCACTTAAAAGCTTTTATCATGTTAATCTAGATAGGTAGGTAGGTAGGTAGGTAGGTATATTGTTACCTTCCATAGATGACCACGGAACTACACATTAATACATTCATATGCTGTTATTTACTTACTGTGTCTATTTAAAAACACCCCTCCACCCCAAAAAACGCCAACAAATGTCTGTTTACACAAACTGCAGAAAAATGCAAAGCATGTCTAATTACTGAACAATAAATTATTGAGTGATGCTCTTGGTAAATATTTGTCAATAAGTGTTAGTCGTATTGATATATCAAACAATGGCAGAAACAGACAGAACTAAAAGAAGCACGTGACTTTTGGAGGGGAAAGAAATCAAACAAAATAAGCATTAAAAAGAAAAGGAATGATGAAGTAGCAAAGGGGTTCAATTGTGTCTTTTTACTGTCACTACAAATCCACAAATCAACCAAGCAGGAGATATTTGACTACATAGGGGCATTTTTGAAAGAGCTAGTTGGTATATCTGACTAGCGGCATTGCCTAAATGCTCAAAGTGATTTTCATGTCTCAAAAAGCTTTACAACATCCCTGAAAGGTAGGCAGCTGGCATTATGCCCATTTTTCAGATGCGGTGGAGCCTGGTGGCACTGAGTATGCAAGTTGAGTTCATGGAGAAGGTAAGATCTGAGGCAAACATTTCACGAGTCACACCCTTATTAAAGTGTGTTATTTTTAATGGTTTTTATTTATTAAATTTCTACACTGCCCTTCATCCGAGGATCACAGGCAAGTTTACGATATACAACATGGGGATGGGAGAGGCATTTGGTTCAACTCGTATTTTAATGTGAATCTTCCTAGTCTGCACTTCCAAATACAATGTGTGAACTGAAATGCTTATATGCGTCAAAATTCGCACTTCTCTGAATTTTGCAGGGCAAAAATGTGTACAAAAATGTATATATGGAATTATCATCAGGGGCGCTCCAGAATATCTTAAAGTTCAGCCAGGGATGGGGGTCTGCTAGGTCTGCTAGTCCCAAGTTGTCTAGGGCTTTAAACACTATGGTTTAACAATCAGCCCCCCTTCCCAGGGGGCTCTGCAAAATTTTAGAAGTGTGACAGGAACCAGGGTCAGCTCCCTTAATAATCTACACCTTCCAAGATCCTTTTTTTTTTAAAGAATATTTATTAAGTTTTCCAATTTTTTAAACAAACAAACAAACAAAACAAACAGAAACATTAAACACAGGCATAAAATTCATAAACCATACTTTTAAATAACAAATTTCTCAGACCTCCTCGTACTTCTCCTTCTTGTATCCCAATTAAGATTATTTGTTCAGCAAATCCTTCATTTAAAGCATTACAGCTTATAACATTACCTTATTTTTCAAACCCTTTTTTCCCCCATCTATGTTCTTATATATCATTGCAACTAGAAACCTCTCAATTTCAATCCAACACCATCTAACTTTCTTAAATTTTACAATGTTTCTGTAAATAGTCCTTAAATTTTTTCCAATCTTCTTCAGCCGACTCTTCTCCCTGGTCACGGATTCTGCTCGTCAATTCTGCCAGTCCCATACAGTCGATCATTTTCATCTGCCATTCTTCCAGAGTGGGTAGATCTTGCGTCTTCCAATACTTTGCAATAAGTATCCTTGCTGCTGTTGTGGCATACATAAAAAAAGTTCTGTCCTTCTTTGGCACCACTTGGCCGACCATGCCCAAGAGAAAGGCCTCTGGTTTCTTCAAGAAGGTATATTTAAATACCTTTTTCAATTCATTATATATCATTTCCCAGAAAGCCTTAATCTTTGGGCACGTCCACCAAAGGTGAAAGAATGTACCTTCAGTCTCTTTACATTTCCAACATTTATTATCGGGCAAATGATAGATTTTTGCAAGCTTGACTGGGGTCATGTACCACCTGTATATCATTTTCATAATATTCTCTCTTAAGGCATTGCATGCCATGAATTTAATCCCGGTGGTCCACAACTGTTCCCAGTCAGCAAACATAATATTATGTCCAACGTCTTGTGCCCATTTAATCATTACAGATTTAACCGTCTCATCCTGAGTATTCCATTTCAGCAGCAAGTTATACATTTTTGACAAGGTCTTAGTTTTGGATTCTAGCAATTCTGTTTCCAATTTTGATTTTTCCACCTGGAAACCAACTTTCTTGTCCAAATTATAAACCTCCCTTATTTGGTAATAATGAAGCCAATCTCGCACTTTATCTTTCAATTTCTCAAAACTCTGCAATTTCAATCTGTCCCCTTCTAGTTCCAAGATTTCCCAATATTTTGGCCATTTAGCCTCCATGTTAAGTTTTCTCTGAGCCTTAGCCTCCATTGGTGACAACCACCTTGGAGTTTTATTTTCCAGTAAGTCTTTATATCTAGTCCAAACATTAAACAGTGCTCTCCTGACAATATGATTTTTAAAAGCTTTGTGTGCTTTCACCTTGTCGTACCACAAATATGCATGCCCACCTTCCAAGATCCTTTGAGGGACACCATGAAGTTTAAACTGGTACCATAATGCTTTAATTGTATGGTGGCAGATGTGACCTAAGTCTGAGTTTTACAGCCCATAGGTATGCCTAAGCAAATGGAGTGCAACTAAGGACATACATGAGTTATCCAGCTCCATTTTGAAAACCAAAAGCCACATCTGCAAGGTACATGTAAGGTATTAGCAAGCAGTGAACATTCTGATATACCACCATGATTTGCCGTTGTTTCAGGTGGTGCTTTACCAAATGTACCACTTGACATTTCAAAGTGAAAGAGTAGCAGAAATTGTCTGTGGGAGGAAGATGCTCCAAAGTATCGTCCTAGACAGGGCCGGATTTAGGTTTGATGAGGCCCTAAGCTACTGAAGGTAATGGGGCCCTTTATATGACCAGCTGTCCTTTGTCAACAACAAATTGTCGCTGCTTTTTGTGTTGAATATAAGCTATATGGTAATTTATGGACCTAATAGGTATCTAAAGCCATTTGCACATAACAAAATATGTCTTTTATCAAAGTCATTGTTGAACTGAAATACAATTAAGAAGTAGTATATTAATAGTGAAATACAATTAAGAAGAAGTATATTAATAGTGATAGTGACATTTTAGGGAGCAGGCTAGCAGGCAAGGCCCATTACTTACATCATAGGAGCCTACACAACACAAAACACTTGCTGTATGTAGGTTTTATTTTATTTGTTTTTTATCTTATATTTTGGAAATGTACATCCAGTTTTTTCCCCTTTAATTTTTTGGGGGCCCCCAAGAGAGTGGGGCCCTAAGCTATAGCTTGTTTAGCTTATACGTAAATCCTGCACTGGTCCTAGATATTGGATGAAAACTTTCGACCTTCCCAATGGGCTGTTGCTGTGGTGAAGCATTGCTACAAAAAATGCAGGTTCCTCAAAGCGTACACATTTCTAATCCTGCATCTCCAGCAGGCAGGCCCCACACAGATTCAGCATCACATCATAAGTGTTTGAGGAACATTGCTTTTGAGCTGCCTCTTCTGCCACTTTATCCTTCAGCCTCTGTGTTGTGTTTTCTCTGCAGAGGCGCCAAGTCTGATAAAGATCTGATTTTTCAGCACAGCTGCTCTGACTGAAGCCTCGCTACTTCAGCCAGACCAAGAAACAAAGGAAGATTGGGAAAATATTTTCTTTCCTATTGAATATTCAGATTGTTGGTGTGAAGGTCTAGGCTTCCTTTGCCAAGTGGGCACGGATATCCACTAATCGCTGGCTTCTCAGGGAATTGTGTTTGAAACTTACTGCATGTGGAAAGCCAAATTTACTGTGGAATACAAAAGCTGGATTGTTTTCCTCCCCTGGTTGAGTATTCAACAGGCAAACGAGAAAGAGACTTGTGGAGCTATCAAACAGCAGCAAATATTTTTTTAAAAAGCAAAAAACACAAAAGCATTAGGCTATGAGAATCTATTTCTGAAAGAAGGGGAAACAGTTCCAGATACTTTTTTTTTTTTTTTTGCTTCACAAACTTGAATGCACAAACAAGGGATGAATAGATTAGTGTGGCAATCTGTATTCTTACCTGAGAGTAGGGGTGGGGAGGGATTCAGGTGTGTTTGCATTTTAATAGGAATCTCATAATCCTCAGCTGCTGAAACATTAAACCTTTCAAATCTGCACTTTCCCAAATTTTGCAACTCAAAAAATGTGTGCCAGAATGCAAAAATTAGTGAAAATTTTAAAATGCATTATTGTTAGGAAAATTGCTTGCAAAAACCATGTAAATTCACTAAAATGCTGGTGAATTTTCTCATGTGGAAAGGTGATGAGCTTAACTTAAAGTTGGAAAAATGAGAAACTGAGAGAAACCAAAACTTACCTAGAAATAAACCCCACTGAAGTACACGTGTATAGGATCACATTTTGTGAGACTAAATTCATAAACATGATATACTTTCTCCACACCATATTTTATAAACTCTGTCATGTTGTTCTTTTCATAAACTGAAGAAGTCATAAATGCTTTACCTAGAAACCCCCCTTATCAGTTTTCTTTCCCTTGCAGAATCCACATTCTGTACTGCAAATTTTATTAGGTGGCTGAAGACTCGCAACAGCACATACGGTTGGGGTCAAAGCAGATGCAACATTGAATGCACCCTTGACATTTAATGGGCTAATTTTTGAAATTTTTGATTTCAGCAGGTAGGCAAGGAGCTAATAATTAATGTGATAAAAGCAGGCCAAGAGAGAATTCAACCATTTCCTCCCAGCAATGAGCTTTGGGGGGGGGGGATCCCTTTAAAACTGGTACAGAATTTGCAGTGGGATGAAATCTCCCATTAACATTACGTTGGTGTAACAGAACGGCTACGAAACCGAACTCTGAACCAGAGAGTCGCTATTCCTACAAAAGCATATAAAAAGAGAAGAAGTTGTGTCAGAATAAGACTATCTGTGGTGAAGAAGAAGAAGAAGAAGAAGAAGAAGAAGAAGGGGAGCTACATTACCTCCAGGCTATAAGCTGTTATTTTGACCTTTCTGTTTCTAAATAAAACCAAAGCTTCCTTTCAAATATATATTTGTCTCCCACACTGCAGAAATCCACTAATACGTTCTACACATTTACTGCACCAGTCAATCTGCACTCACCAGACCTGAACGCCCATATGCCATTCCAGGCAAATATAGCACCTTGCTGTAAAAATGTTCCGCACCACATGGCTGGTGTCTGTAGTTTTCAAGATGGCACGCAGGTGAGAAAATATGCTGTATCCCAAAGACATGCCATTTCTTCACAAATGCTTTTTCCAGTTGGTTAGTTCTTTAAAGAGAAAAGCCATGGAATAGACATTTTAGATGCAATCTAATAAATTATTACCTGGGATTAAATGTGAAATGAATCAGTAGACATGCCTAGGACTGCACTGTCTAAACCACTGAGCCTCTTAGGCTTACCGATCAGAAGGTCAGTGGTTCAAATTCCCGCGATGGGGTGAGCTACCATTGCTTGTCCCAGCTCCTGCCAAACTAGCAGTTCAAAAGCACGCCAGTGCAAATAGATAAATAGGTGGCGGAAAGGTAAATGGCATTTCCGTGTGCTCTGGTTTCTGTCACGGTGTGTATTGCACTGGAAGTGGTTTAGTCATGCTGGCCACATGACCCGGAAAGCTGTCCGTGGAAAAATGCCAGCTCCCTCAGCCTGAAAGTGAGATGAGCGCTGCAACCCCATACTCATCTTTGACTGGACTTAACCATTCAGGGGTCATTTACCTTTTACAAATATGTACACCTGGGCTGATGAAATGAAATCCCATTGATAATTTTAGGGTGGCCAGAGGGGAAAGAGGACTGGATTCCTCTACGTTAAATGGTGGTGTGGAGGAGAGGATTTAAGCAAGGGTGGCTTCATTGGAAAGCTGCAACCACTGAAATTCATAGAATCATAAAATAGAGTTAGAAGAGACCCCAAGGGTTGTCTAGTGCAACCGCCTGGAATGCAGGAATATTTTGTCCAACATGGGGCTTGAACCCACAACCCTATGATTAAGAGTCTCATGCTCTGTTGACTGAGCTAAAGAGCTCTTCTATGCAATTCACTCGTCTATGCAACTATTTAAAGGTGGAGGGAACCCTGTCCACTTTTGCATCAAGCCACATTGATTGGCTTCCAAAGCGATCTAAAGAAGGGCAGGACCACACCACTTGGGTGAAAATTAAGGTGGCAAATTCATACAGGAAGACAGAATAATGTAAGAGCCTGATTGGTTGAGCCAATAGCCAATAGCCCATCTAGTCCAGCATTCTATTCTCACAGTGGGAAGTCTTCAAGCAGAACCTGAGCATAAGAACAACCCTGTATTTTCCAGCAAATGGTATTAAGAAACATGCTGTCGTTGACATATCAACTAACCAACCTTAAGCCAAAGAGATAAACTTCACTTGATATTTATTTACATGGTAAAATCACCACAAGGCAGTTTTCTTACCTAAGGAAGTCTGCAAAGACATTCCCTCATTGCCATCTTATGGCTGAAACAATCTGCAGAAAGAGGCTTAGCTCCATGTTCTTGTTCAGAAACATCTATTCTTATAATTCTATTGTAATGGATATCGTTTCTTTACACTGTTAGTGTAATATAGTAAATGGTGCTATCTTAGTAAACCAGCTTTAAAACACAGATTTAAAAGGTGTGTTCTGATGGCTAACACTGCTCTATCTATTAATATCTGACAGATATATTGTCAGCAGATGTAAATTGACTTTAATAATATTTTTTTAAAAAATCAGCACAGACCTGGTACGGAAACAGCAAAAACTGCATAACAGTGAAATAAAAGAAATATTTATTTCTTCTCCCTTATGGTCAAAGGAATGTTGTCTCACTCGCTGGAAGAATAGGCCTCTGGGGGCAGCAGAGGCCTGTGACCATCTGTCCCATCATTTTGAGGAAAAAGTTCACATATTCATTGTTGTTGTTTAGTCGTTTAGTCGTGTCCGACTCTTTGTGACCCCATGGGCCAGAGCACGCCAGGCACTCATAGAATCATAGAAATGTAGAATTGGAATGGACTCTGAGGATTATGAACTCCACAGCAATTTAGATGCTGCTGTTGCTTTGGCTGCTCCAACTCCCACGTCCAATGCTTTGTCTTGTCCAACTTTGTGGGATCACTAGGCTTATACAGCCTAGTGATGTAGACAGGGTGCTTTTGGAGATCGATTCCGCTCTGGGCTCTCTGGAACCCTGCCCATCATGGCTAGTGAAATCTACCTGGTGGGTGGGTGGGGTTTGACCAGGTGGGTCCAGGTTGTGGTGAAGCTTCACGGCATGGAGTGGTGGTGCACTTACTCCTGAAAAACCTAGTCTTGAACCCAATGGATTGTGACAACTATTGCCCGGTCACAAATATCTAGGGTTGCCTTGGTTGTCCTGATGGGTGATCTTTATAGAGAAAAGGACAAGGGTAGTGCAACCCTGGAACTTCAACTCTATCTCTCAGTGACTTTCAATACCGTTGACCATAGAATTCTTCTGGATTGACTCCGTGGGATGGATATCAGTGTTGCAGTGACTCCATTCCTACCTGTAGGGTCTGTTAGGATATTTCCGTTCCACCTTAAAAGGGAGCAGGATGTTTGTATAACAGCCTGCGTAAGTTCCTGTCTCACAGGATGTTTATGTTGTAAGTTCGTTTCGTTTTTGCCTGTCTTGCCTGAGCAGTCGGAGGAGACGGTCATGATTTCTTTGTTCTGACCAATGCCTAATAAACTGTAAATATGCATGTTCTGCTCTCTGCTTGTGCAACTTCCTGCTGTGTGAATTCTGCTGATATAGTGTGCACTAAGCCTGAGGCTTAGTGTCGCTGAATTGCTGATATTGCCTGACTACGGGAGGTCGATGGATCGTCCGGCACCGAGCTTGGGGGCCAAGATGGACTTTATCTCCCTGGCAGTATCCCAACAACAGGTTTCGGGCCCAGATTCACGGCACTTGCAGGAGAGTAAGACTGCGACAGACTGCTGAGGTATGTGTGGGAAAAGCGAAAGCAGAGGCTTTTCTGTTGCCGCGGAAGACGTCTTTGATGTCCGGCACAACTAATTGGCCTGGGAGCCGAGCCAGAGGCATCGTGATTTATGGGCTGCCGAGATAAGAAGTCTTAAAAGGCTCACGGCTGAAGCTAAGAGCTGGAATGGAGTTTTTCCAAGCCTCTGAAGCTGCTGAGTGTCCTAAATTGAATCGGGACAATTATGAGACCTGGGCAAAATGGTGTGAGAGTTTGCTGCGTCAGTTTGGAGTCTGGCATACTGTCTCAGAAGCCCCTCCAGTTCCTCTGACAGGGAGATGGAAGGCTCAGAATTCGAGAGCCATAGACGTAATAGTCTTGTCCGTCTCTCTGGAGGAAATTGCTACGCTAGCTGGCAACACGACTGCACGTCAGATGTGGGATGCTTTGAAAAAAGCCCATCTGCCAGTCATCCCAGCCCAGAGTTTGACTGCATCGGAGGTCCTGGCTGTTTCCCAGAATGCGAGTGAATGCACGGATGCCGAGGGCACCGGTTGCAAGCTGCAGGGGGAGCTGACTGTGATGTCATCCCAGGCAGCATTCCAGCCTCCAGGGGGAGCCAAGGAGTCGGCAGCTGAGAGCTCTGTTTCTCGTGAGAACCAAGGTCAGAGCCTTTGCAGAGGCCGGAAGACCAGATGTAAACAGAGCAAGATGCTTGCAGGTGGCCAGGAGCAGGGGGGCAAGTTGCAAAAGCCCACGCCAGTGGAAAACAAGGCTATGTTAGCTGGCACAGCTCCACCAAAGGCTAAAGGCACGTCTGATGGCCAGGAGCAGGGGGGCAAGTTGCAAAAGCCCTCGCCAGTGGAAAACAAGGCTATGTTTGCTGGCACAGCTTCACCAAAGGCTAAAGGCAAGCTGCAAAAGCCCACGCTGGTGGAAAACAAGGTTTTGTTTGCCAGCAAATCTGCTTCGAAGGGGAAGGCCAGGTTTATTGTTGACTCTGCGGCCACGCGCCATCTCACCAAAGACCGCCATCTGTTCATCTCCTTCACACCTCAAGATGGAGAGGTCCAGCTGGCTGATGGAAGGACTTTGCAAGCTACAGGAGTTGGGACTGTGAAACTTGAAAGTCTGCATACTACGATTAGTAATGTTCTTTTTGTTCCAGGAGCTGTGGACAATTTGATAAGTGTACCACAGCTGACTGGGCGTGGTTTTGAGGTATCCTTCAAGAAGACTATCTGTGTCATCAGAAAAGGCAAAGAGGACATGTGGCATGCAAAGTTGATGGATGGTTTGTTCTGTCTAACTTATGATGACAATGGTGTTGCTATATCTAATGCTGATACTTGTTGTGTTGCACAAACTAACAAGGTTCTTCATGCAGGATGCATTCACGATGCACATCGCAGATTTTGTCACCTCTCTTGGCAAGCGCTAGCCAAGATGCCTGAGTTGGTTGAAGGTTTGGACATCAAACCTTGTAAATATCACATGAAATGTGTATCTTGTGCAGAGAACAAGGTGAAGGTTGCTCCAAAAGGCAAGGAGTCTAGCAGGCAGGCTTCCAAACCCTACCAGCTAGTTCACGCAGACCTGGTAGGTCCTCTAGCGCCCTCTTTGGGAGGAGCAAGGTACTTCATGGTTCTAATTGATTCTTTTTCCAGGTACATTCATGTGTTTATGCTCGAGCAGAAATCGCAAGCATTTCCTAAGTTCAAGGCATTCTGTGCTTGGTTGGAGAATGCTCACGGTAAACGTATTGGTTGTCTGTTTACTGATCGAGGCGGGGAGTTCACTTCTCAGCAGTTTGAAGCTTTCCTGACTGAGAAGGGAATCCAGCATGACTTGTCAACGCCTAGATCGCCATGGATGAATGGGCTTGCGGAGAGAGCAAATCAAACGTTGCTGCAAGGGATAAAAACCTTGTTGCATGATGCCAATCTCCCTGAGAAGTTTTGGGGGGAGGCTCTGGCGAATTTTGTTTATTCTTTTAACAGGAGACTGTCATCACCTATTGGTTGTACTCCCTATGAGAAGATGTATGGGAGGAAACCTAATGTCAAGCACTTGAGAATCTTTGGTTCTGACATGTGGGTACACACCCCACAAAGCAACAAGCTTGGGAAGCGTGGGGCACATGGTTTGTTCATGGGGTACGAAAAAGGTGCATACAGGGTATGGATGACTAACTCTAAATCCATAAAGTTCACAAGGAGTGTTGAGTACAATCCTAAGTGGGGGGAAAATGTGGGAATTTTCCAGAGTTACCCAGAGGAGGATGAAGGTGATGTGAAGAAACCAGATCATGCTGAGAAAGCTGAGGAAACTGAGGATGATGATGATGATGATCAGAGTTCGGATTCCAGTTCAGTGGGCGGCGCTGCTGCTGCTGTCAGTGACAGTGATGACACAGCAGACTACAAGAGCGCAAAGGCCTCAGTCAGACCATCTGATGAGTCTGACAATGAACTGGAAGAACCTCTGTTCACCATTGGTCACTTTTCTCCTAAGAAGGAGGAGATGAGTCCAGAAGACTTGCGTCTGGTTCGCAGGTCTGAAAGGGCGACCAAAGGCAAACCTCCAAAGAGATTTGCTGATGAGTTTGCTAAGATGGCAACTGCTGTTCTTAGTAGCTCAGAGAAGGTGTGGGAACCTTCAAGCTTCAAAGAGGTCCAGGAGTTAACCTCTAAAGATGCTGAGCCTTGGCTTAATGCCATGAAGGCTGAAGTTGATTCCTTGAACAGGAACCAAACTTGGGAGCTGGTACCGGTAGTCCCAGGAATGAGACTGGTTGGCAGCAAATGGGTCTTCAAGGCCAAGACAGACCAGAATGGCAAGGTTGTCAGACACAAAGCCAGATTGGTTGCCAGAGGTTTTTCACAGGTACCAGGGCAGGATTACCACGAGACCTACTCACCCACGGTCAAATATGAGAGCATTCGGCTGATGCTCAAGATCGCTGCGGAGGAGAAACTGCATGTTTCCCATCATGACATTAATACAGCTTTTTTGTACGGAATTTTGAACGAGCAGCTGTACATGCTTCCACCTGACGGGATGCAGATACAGAAGGGAATGGTCTGTAAACTGCGGAAATCCTTATATGGTCTCAAGCAGAGTGCCAGGTGTTGGAACACAAAACTCACTGAAACGTTGCTTTCTCTAGGTTTTCACCAGGGCAAAGCTGATCCATGTGTGTTTGTCAAGGAGGAGGGGCAAAACAAACTGTATTGTTTATGTTTTGTTGATGATCTTCTGATGTTTTGGAAGAATCAGGCTTTTTACCAAAGCACCCTAGCTCAGCTGAAGGAGCACTTTGACATGAAGGATCTTGGTGAGGTATCCAACTATCTTTCTCTGCAGGTGGAGAGGGACCAAGCAGGTAATTTTCTGGTACACCAAACACAGAAAATTACTGATGTATTAACCAGGTTGAATTTGGTTGATGCAAACCCAGCAGACACACCGATGGTGACAGGTTACCAGGTAGACAGTACTGCTGAAGCGTTTTCTGACACAACGCTGTACAGATGCATTCTAGGCAAGTTGAATTTCATTGCTAGATGTTCAAGACCTGACATTGCTGTAAGCACTAACCTGCTGAGCAGACATGCTAACAATCCTACTGTTCAGGATTGGAAAGCTCTGAAGCGCATAGCCCGCTATTTGAAAGGGACTATGCACTACAGGCTGAGGTTCACCAGTCAGAAGACTGGAGGTCTTGAAATCTTTGCAGATGCAAGTTTTGGAAGTGACACCACGGATGGTACAAGCACTTCTGGAGTATGCTACATGTACAACCACTGCCTGTTTGACTGGTTGTGCAAAAAGCAGACAACAGTTAGCCTAAGTTCCTGTGAAGCAGAACTCAATGCTCTGTCATTTTCACTCATGGATTGTGAATGGTTGATGCAACTGTTTAAGGACATTGGGGTTTCTGTGAAATGTCCTATACAAGTGTATCAAGACAATAGATCTTGTTTGGCTTTGCTGAACTCGGAGAGTTGCAAGCAAAGGACCAAGTACTTGCAGATTAAGCTACATCGTGCAAGAGAGTGTATTCAGAAAGGACTCATTCAGGTGTCCTACATGCCAGGAAATGAAATTCCTGCTGATCTGTTGTCTAAGGTTGTTAACAGAGAACAACTGAAGGTTTACGCACAAAGGTTGCAATTGGGTTGAACCACAGGTACTACAGGTTACACGGAAAGGGGGAGGATGTTAGGATATTTCCGTTCCACCTTAAAAGGGAGCAGGATGTTTGTATAACAGCCTGCGTAAGTTCCTGTCTCACAGGATGTTTATGTTGTAAGTTCGTTTCGTTTTTGCCTGTCTTGCCTGAGCAGTCGGAGGAGACGGTCATGATTTCTTTGTTCTGACCAATGCCTAATAAACTGTAAATATGCATGTTCTGCTCTCTGCTTGTGCAACTTCCTGCTGTGTGAATTCTGCTGATATAGTGTGCACTAAGCCTGAGGCTTAGTGTCGCTGAATTGCTGATATTGCCTGACTACGGGAGGTCGATGGATCGTCCGGCACCGAGCTTGGGGGCCAAGATGGACTTTATCTCCCTGGCAGTATCCCAACAGGGTCTTGTTCAGAGAGTAACATTGACAGAATGCTCTTCAATTCTCTGGTGTTTTCTCTATGGAGTGCCATAGTGCTCTATTTCTTCCCCAAAGCTATTCCACTTCTGTATGAACCTTTGGGGAGTGGTCATTAGGAGTTTTGGATCCAGGTGTCAGCAGTACACTGATGATACTCAACTCTATGTCTCCAATACTTCTGAGTCAGGAGAGGTTATGCAAACTATGAACACAGTGGTGGACCAGAGGAGGATAACCCAGGCACCCCTTACAATTCTAACCTGATAGTGTTCTCCAAACATGGTCAGAAGCTTGGGTTGGAGGGAGTGAAATCCCTTGCATAGGAAAACCACTTTAAAACATAGGATTACACTGTGTGTGTGTTTACTCATAAGTAAGTCTACTGAATACATTGATAAGTAGGCATAGGATTGCAGTTTAATATATTGGCCAATTCTACTGCTAACCTTGATGTCATTTTCAGAAAACAGCATTACAGAATCGCTAAAAACAAGGTTGCTAAAAAAAAACAAAAAACGTGCAACCCAATATTTTAAAACTAATGGTGAATAGAATCTCTGCTCTTATGAATTTAATGGGTCACATTCCTAATGGCTGCAACACCACTTTTGTTCTCTCTGTTTATATTTTTAAAAATAGGATAATAAACAACCTTGTAATTATCACAGTGTTAGCTTAATTAATATCATTGCCATAGTGCAAGCTAACCCGCTATTTTTAAAAGTGTGGGCAGAGTCATTAAAAGGGAGGTGGCAGATTATATTTAAAAAGGAGGGAGGCAGAGGTGTATGTTGAAGAAGTGGTGGGAGTTTTAAAAATGTTATTCTCCTATTTAGAATGTAATGAGCATATATTTATCTTGGTTTAGTGTTACATCAGAAATCAGCACATTGTGGGGAAGGAAAATTGTTGTTAAATGGAAATGTGATCGAAAACTTCTCATAAGAAACTTTTGTCAAATGCAGCTCAACCCATTAGCCTGATAATTCCTAGAAAGTGCTTGAATCTGTCTTCATCAAAATGAAATACTCATGACGTGTGTTCGGAGCCTGTAGCTAGTTGAGTATTATAAATGTGATTCATGAAGTGAACCAGGGATGTCTGTGCCCTGTCCTGCCATCAGCCTGAGCCACCCTCTGGCACATGGCAGGACTCCAGTGCCCCTGGATAGTGTACTTGGCCAATGTCTGCCGTTACCACATGTCTTTATCTACCTGTGGTCAAGGAGATGATTGTGTTCAGGAAGAACACATGTTGGGTCTTCAGCTCAAGGTCACGGCACGTCATGGGACAAGCTACACTTCAGGCAGTATGGAGTACTATTGCCACAGTGGCTGAGGAAACCACACTGACTGTCAATCAACTATTGGACCATGGTCAAGGTCTGGTTATTAACATATAAAGGCCTGAAGAACTTGGGACCAGGTTACCTGAAAGGCCAGCTTCCCCTGTGCAGAACTGTAAGATCATCTAGGGAAATTTTACTCATGGCACAGTGTCCACAGGGCAAGAGGGATGAGGGAGGGAGTCTTCTTTTAATATAATTTTTATTATTTTCATTAATAAAACATAAAATATAACAACATTACAATAATCAATCAAATGCATTTGCTCCACTGAGCTCGTGACTTCCCTCCCTTCCCTTCAACTGGTTTCCTGCTTCCTCATAAATTGTACACGCTTTTCTATTGTCAGTTTCTGTCCTTTAATACATATAAAATCCTTCTATTGTCTATGGTCAGATACTATTATTATGCTATGTTGCAGGATTTATGTCAGTCCTGCTAATGTCTTCAGCTTTTTACAATAGCCTCTTAAATACTCAGTAAATTTGCTCCAGTCTCTCTGAAATTTCTGGTCACCTTGGTTCCGGATCCTCACAGTCAATTTGGCCAAATCCGCATATTCCATCAACTTCATCTGCCACTCCTCAATCATTGGTAATTCTTGTAATGTCCATCTTTGGGCTGGCAAAATTCTTGCCACAGTGGTGGCATACATAAATAATCTTTGGTCTACTTTGGCAATCTCTTCTCCCATCAACCCAAGCAGAAATGCTTCTGGTTTGGGGAGGAAGGTATATTTTAACATCTTTTTAAATTCATTATAGACCATTTCCCAAACCACATATGCTAAAAGTCTCCATCCTTCTCATTACATTTCCAGCATAATTTGTTTTTCATCCTATACATTTTGGCCAACTTGGGGTCAAATACCATCTATACATCATTTTCATTACATTTTCTTTCAAGACCGTACATGTTGTAAATTTTAAATTCTGATTCCATAATTTTGACCACAATTCATACTGGATATTATGCCCAAAATCTATAGCCCATTTCGTCATTACTTCTTTCACCTCCTCGTCCTTTGCGTGCCATTCTAACAAAAAGTTATACTGTGGTACCTCGGATTACATACGCTTCAGGTTACATATGCTTCAGGTTACAGGCTCCGCTAACCCAGAAATATTACCTCAGGTTAAGAACTTTGCTTCAGGATGAGAACAGAAATCGTGCAGCGGCGGCGCAGCGGCAGCAGGAGGCCCCATTAACTAAAGTGGTGCTTCAGGTTAAGTACAGTTTCAGATTAAGAACAGACCTCCAGAACGAATTAAGTTCTTAACCCGAATTAAGTTCTTAACTCTACCACTGTACATCTTTGACAGCAATTTAACTTTTCCGTCCAGCAACTCAGTTTGAAATTTAGATTTCTTACTTTCAAATCCAAAATTCCTTTTGTCAGCGCTAAATATATCGTTTATTTGATGATATTGCAACCAACCAGTAAACCATTCCTCTATTTGTTCATATAGTTTACGTTTCCACCCTTTCTCTGTTTCTATCAACTTTTCACCATCGGTGGCCCATTTCCCTCCCATATTTAATTTTTTAACAGTCAATGCTTCTATTGGAGCTATCCACCAAGGTGTCTTTTGTTCTAGCAGATTTTTATATCTGTCCCATACTTCATAAATTGATTTTCTTATCTTTTTCCCCCAATAATTTTTATTATTTTTTTCAAAATATCTTAAACACAATACAGCTTAACAATATTATTCTCCTTTCAATCTATATCTTATCCGAATTAACTTCCCTCCACCCTTCTTCTGTCTTCTCTACATTGCTCTTACTTAAGCGTGATTACTATATATACATTCTATAAATGTCTATAATTCCTTAATAAATTTTTGTATTATACTTTAGACATACATTCCTTATTATATTACAGCATTACATCTTGTGGTCTAACCAATTGTTTACAATAAACGTTATGAGTTTTATTTCAGTCCTGTGAGTGTCTTTATTTATGTACAGTTTTCTCTAAGTATACCATAAAGTTGGACCATTCTTTTTGGAATTTCTCATAAATAAATTCCAAAAAATTGATTTTCTTATCATGTGGTTTAGAAATCCTTTATGAACTTTCACTTTATCATACCATAAGTACGAATGTCACATACTCGTACGTACATATTCATATGGATGAGGGACGGATTCAATTTGGTTCACATTTAAAGGTGAACCTACCTTATTTGCACTTTCTGGAACAACATGAGTTCCAAAGCACAGCCATCCTTTGACATTTGCACCTCTCTTAATTTCTTTTGTTGGATGCCACTTAGGGCTTTTTTATCATTACTACATGATTTAGAAATGCTTTGCAACAAATAAATAAAAGCCTACCGCTTTGCTGTGTTGCAAAGCTTGTTCCTCTCCATGAACATTACAGGGAATCTCGCAGAGAGGAGATGGCCCCAAGGGCAGTTTGCCAAGGCTGAATCCCGCACCCCATAGTCACCTTGGGCTGGACTTAACCTTCCAGGGGTCCTTTACCTTTATACCTTTACAAGGGGGTGGGGGTGTCTGACACAATTCTGCACAGAGGACATGCAAACACGAATTTAACTTTCTGAGAAGATCAGCTTTCATTTTAAATAAAGCAAGGTTGTTGGTTTTTTGACTCCCTGTATAGGAATGGCAATATTCTCCAACGGGTTTACAGCAATCCCTGCTGAAATCTCAGAAGCCAGAAGGCTTGAGATGGAGGTGTCATGGTTCTTCATAGCTGTTTACTCATCCCCATGATGAGTGAGGTGGGAATAAATTGTGCAAAATAAGAGAAATTGTTCAAATCTGCTTAACTCCAGCACGTTTCCGAGCACAATTCAAAGTGTTGGTGCTGACCTTTAAAGCCCTAAACGGCCTCGGTCCAGTATACCTGAAGGAGCGTCTCCACCTCCATCATTCTGCCCGGACACTGAGGTCCAGCACCGAGGGCCTTCTGGCGGTTCCCTCACTGCGAGAAGTGAGGTTACAGGGAACCAGGCAGAGGGCCTTCTCGGTTGTAGCGCCCGCCCTGTGGAACACCCTCCCACCAGATGTCAAAGAGAAAAATAACTACCAAACTTTTAGAAGACATCTGAAGGCAGCCTTGTTTAGGGAAGCTTTTAATGTTTAATAGGTTATTGTATTTTAGTGTTTTGTTGGAAGCCACCCAGAGTGGCTGGGGAAACCCAGCCAGATGGACGGGGTATAAATAATAAATAATTATTATTATTATTATTATTATTATTATTATTATTATTACTCGTGTAATTTATACAGGTCCCCTTTCTCCAACTTCGGACACTTCATATTCCATGAAATCTCCTACAATGAATGGGGTTCTTGTTCTGTGGTGCTTCAGTCTCCCATTCTGTGTTTGTGTGTGAAAAAGAGAGCACAACAGAGACAGAGAGATGGAGGTGTGTGTGTTATGGCTCTGCTAAAAAGGCATTGGGGCTTGTTAACGAGAGCAAAAGCAGTGGGGGAGTCTAACCCCCTACTGACGTAGTGAAAACACTCCTTTTAATGACAAAGTTCATGAGTCACAATATGTTATTGTATTAATTTATATCTCAAAAAGACAAAGGGACATGAATAAGGTATTGGAGATCTCTGAGACCCTCCGAAGAATTAACAATGGTGTCAGCACCCTATAATAGGTTATAGGGTTGCAGTTTGAGTTAGGTTGGCTAAAGAGGACATTTTAGGGTGGTTGAACCAGAGAAGTATCTCATTGTTTAATCCGGATCAGGAAAGTATAGCTGCAGGAGTGGCTTTTTAATCTATGTGTAATTAAAGTAAGCCAGGTGGTGGCCAAGACAAATGGTAGTGTGTGTCCAAATAGTGTCTATTTGCTTGCAGAAGGCTCTTTGATCTGGTAGAGTCTTCTGCCAGCTGACCAAGGGGAATTCCCTCACCTCCTGCAGCTTCACCCTCCCCTAAAAATCTTCTTTGGAGGAGTAGAGGACCCTTCAAAACTTTGTGGAATATGCTATTGAGGCCTCCACCAGATCAAAGGGCCTTCCATCAAAGACCCTTGCCTCTTCATTTGCATCGGGTTATAATGATCATATATCGTATGATGATATAGTGTTCGAGACCTGTGGACCTTTTATGAGACTTCACTTGAATTTTGAGTGTTCCTGACAATCTTCCACCGGTTTCATTTCCTCTTAACTTGGCTCGATGAATCGCTCATTAAAAAAAATTAACGGACTCTTTGCTTGCAATTAAATTTATCAATTAATGACCTTTTTAAACATCTTGGAGACACTGAATAGGCTATCAACATTTCTGTCATATAGCAATTATTGAATAAATAGAGTGAGTTGATGGCCAGTTTTTAAATTACCTGCTCTAATGATATCATTAGTAGTGACCAGGGTGAAAGTGGATGGGCAGAGTTAATTATTACGCCTGTGGCATGCTCTGGCGTCTAATCCTTTAAAAGCTAAATACAAAATGAACATTTCTGAAACTTTTATAGAGATATTTTATTGAGCTAAGGAATTCTAAGAGAAGAGCTCTTGAAAAAGCAGTGCATTTTAATTTCATTTTTGGTTTCTATGGAAGCCGCCCAGAGTGGCTGGGGAAACCCAGCCAGATGGGCGGGGTACAAATAATAAATTATTATTATTATTATTATTCATTTCATTTTGCACGTTGAGCAGGAAGAAACCATGCTACTGAACAAGATGTTTCTTTGTTACGCTAGATATTATTCCCTATGTGCATTGCATATTCAAGATGGCTAGTCAATAAAATAGTCAAATAAAATCCATAAAATGTTGATAAGCAATAAAGCTCATATTAATAAGTTCCAAGGAGAAGATATAAAATATGGGTTTTATCCTTTCAAAACTGCCGTTTAATTAAGCTATCCACTAAATGAAGAACACAAATCAAACAATAGAAAGGATAAGACCATGGGTAGGCAAAATAAGGCCTGGGGGCCAGATCCGGCTCAATTGCCTTCTAAATCCGGCCCCTGGACAGTCCGGGAATCAGCATGTTTTTACATGAGTAGAATGTGTGCTTTTATTTAAAATGCATCTCTGTGTTATTTGTGGGGCATAGGAATTCATTATTCCCCCCCCTTCAAAATACAATCCGGCCCCCCACAAGGTATGAGGGACAGTGGACCGGCCCTCTGTTGAAAAAGTTTGCTGACCCCTGCATAAGACTCTGATAACAGCACTGGAGCATTCTGGTAGCTGGTCCATTCTGTTACACAGGGGTGAGAGTTTTTTAAAAAAATTAAAGGGCCACATTTTCTCATGAATAGCCTCCTGGGAGCCACATGCCAGTGGTGAATAGGACCAGATAGAAAACAGTGGGTGGAGCCAATAGCAAAGTAGGTGGAGCAGCAGATATGAACCTTACCATTCTACTTCAGGCTACATGTCAGCAACACAAAAGTCAGAAGGTATTATTTGGTGTTTGTCCTAGCCAGAAGAACTCCATTCCCCTGCCATATCTGAACTATGGTTCTGATTCTTTGTCTGTGATGTGAACTCTGATGGGGTTGGTTCAAGGTTTCAAGATACACAGAATAGCAATTCAATCAGCCAGCAGTTTCATATTCCTCTGTATTTCATATTAGGTTGCTTTTACCCTCCAAGTACCACATGCTTAACTATTCATACATTCAGATTTTGCCTTTATTAATTTTTTTAAAAAGATTCTCAGACGTGTGGGAAGAGATGTACATTTTCATCCCCAAAAAAAGTTTTTTATTTGAGTTTCTACTGAAATGAGGCTGCATTTTAATGTTGTATTTTAATCTTGTTTTTAAGTTGTATTTTAATCAATTGTTTTTATGCCTGGTGTTAACTGCCCTGAGCCCGGTCTTGGCTGGGGAGGGCCGGGTATAAATAAACTTCTTCTTCTTCTTCTTCTTCTTCTTATTATTATTATTATTATTATCATTATTATTATTATTACTAGTAGTAGTAGTAGTAGTAGTACTTCTTAGGACAATTGCATTTTCCATCTGTCAATGCGGGAGGGGAAAGGGACCCCTTTGATTGAAACTGCGATTAGGACACTTCCAACTTCGCTGCTGTAAAAATGACAATCCCTTAACTGAACTCCACCTCAAACCCCCACCTAGAACAGTCTCAGCTGTGTCGCACTTGCACCTGAATACACTTAGAGAGAATATATAAACATCTCTCTCTCTCTCTTTGGAGTTAGCATTAAGGACATCCATACAATTACAGAGCCAAACACAGCAACTTAAAAAAATAAAAAAAAATCATCGCAGCTTGTTTCAGTGTCGCCAAATTGCTGCAAAGCTGCTCTACGGTGCCATCTAGTGGAACTGCAAGGAGCATATTGGGTTGTTGGGGGTGTTTTTTGCTTTAAAAGAAAAGAAAAGAAAAGAAAGCTTTCCTAAGCGATTCCTTATTATCATTTGACACAGCGCATCAGTTTCCCTGCGTAGCGATAACCACCAAGATTTCTCCAGCTTCTCGACTGTTGATGTCATCACCCCGGATGCAGCCAATCATAGAATGGCTTATGTAAGAAGAGAAGACATTGCCAGCTTCTGCAACTAGCCTTTTTCTTTATTTTCAGGCAGTGGCATGGCTATGTCAGAGCCAGAGCTTGATTTAGCAGTTTCCTTCCGTTGTGGGGAGGGGGAAAGTGGATTCAAGCTTATCTTTAGATAGAAGATCATCAGTGGTGCGTGTGTGTGTGTGTAGCTGACAATTTCACATTACACACACACACACACACACATTATATATATATATATATATATATATATATATTTCATTTACTAAATTTCTATACCACCCTTCATCTGAAGATCACAGGGTGGTTTGCAATTTTTCTAAAAAAAGAACAACCACATACAGTGATACCTCAGGTTACATACGCTTCAGGTTACAGCCTCCGCTAAGCCAGAATCGTGCTCCAGCTGCGCGGCAGCAGCAGGAGGCCCCATTAGCTAAAGTGGTGCTTCAGGTTAAGAACAGTTTCAGGTTAAGAACGGACCTCCGGAACAAATTAAGTACTTAACCCAAGGTACCACTGTACTATAATAACAAACAAAAGCAATAACCCACCAAACATTTTCCCAATAATAATATTAATAATAAAAATTATTGTTAATAATAATAACAACAATAATGGGAAGCTGATATGCATTCCAAAATTAAAGATGTTGTGCTTTGGTGTGCAGAACTAATACGTTCGGGGGATGCTCAGACAACATAGCCTCTGAATGGCTGCAGGGCTGACCTCATTCCCTGATTCTACATGAACCAGCCACTTCCATCTCTGGCCACATGTCCTGTAAGATGTGAAGGGCTCCTTTGCACACACACACACATACAGAGGCATGCATGTAGACTGAGAAAACACCTATGCTGAGCGGTGTTCACATGTTTAATTTGTGATTGGGAAATGAAATGAGGAGCTGGTCAATTTTTGCAAGGAGGGGCGCAAAGCAGCTGAGATGAGGTTGCCAAGACGACTTGTTGACCTGGTTCCTTCAAGAACTTAGTAGCTTGGTAAACAAGGAGGGGGTGTTTTGCTGTAATTTGGGGCAACACTAAAACGATACATTTTGTGCAGTGGCTCTTCAATTGCAAACTATAACCGTGGATAGGCAGATAATAAGACTTCAGTGGTTTAATTCTGCTTCCGCTGGTTCCTATTCCACCAAAATCTCTTAAGAAAGATGGCAGGCCTTTTATTACATCAGGATGATGAAGATAATGAGCATGTTAGAAGCTCAGTGTCAGTGCAGTCCTTGCCTGCTGCATATGTCCTACAGCCATATTCAATGGAGGGCATTGTGGTGGGAGAAAGGCTCAAGCTACTTTTACCACATGCACTTCTTTTGCTCCATTCCCAGAATCATAGAATCTTAGAGTTGGAACGGACCCCAAGGGTCATCTAGTCCAACCCCCTGCAATGCAAGAATCTCAGCTAAAGCTTCCATGACAGATGGCCATCCAACATCTGTTTAAAAACCTCCAAGGAAGGAGATTCCACCACCTCTTGTGGAGTCCATTCCACTGTTGAACAGCTCTTACTATCAGAAAGTTTTTCAAAATGTTTAATCAGGATCTCCTTTCTTGCAACTTGAAGCCATTGATTCTAGTCCTACCCTCCAGAGCAGGAGAAAACAAGCTTGTTCCCTCCTCCATGTGACAGCCCTTAAGATATTTGAAGATGGCTACCATATCTCCTCTCATTCTCCTCTTTTCCAGGCTAATCATATCCAGCTTCTTCAAGCATTCCTCATAAGGCTTAGTTTCCAGGCCCTTGATCATCTTGGTTGCCCTCCTCTGCACACGTTCCAGCTTGTCAACATCCTTCTTAAATTGTGGTGCCCAGAATTGGACACAGTATTCCAAGTGTGGTCTGACTAAGGTGGAATAGAGTGGTACTATTACTTCCCATGATCTGGACACTATACTTCTGTTGATGCAGCCAAAAATAGCATTATCTTTTTTTACTGCTGCATCACACTGTTGACTCAAGTTAAGCTTGTGGTCCACCAAGACCCCTAGATCCTTTTCACATGTACTACTAGTAAGCTAAGGTCCGTATAGTGAAAGCTATGGTTTTCCCAGTAGTGATGTATGGAAGTGAGAGCTGGACCATAAAGAAGGCTGATCGCCGAAGAATTGATGCTTTTGAATTATGGTGCTGGAGGAGACTCTTGAGAGTCCCCTGGACTGCAAGAAGATCAAACCTCTCCATTCTGAAGGAAATCAGCCCTGAGTGCTCACTGGAAGGACAGATCGTGAAGCTGAGGCTCCAATACTTTGGCCACCTCATGAGAAGAGAAGACTCCCTGGAAAAGACCCTGATGTTGGGAAAGATGGAGGGCACAAGGAGAAGGACGAGGACGAGATGGTTGGATAGTGTTCTCGAAGCTACTAGCATGAGTTTGACCAAACTGCAGGAGGCAGTGGAAGACAGGAGTGCCTGGCGTGCTCTGGTCCATGGGGTCATGAAGAGTCAGACACGACTAAATGACTAAACAACAACACTAGTAAGCCAGGTGTCTCCCATCCTATATTTGTGCATCTGAGTGCAGGCCCTGGAGATTTGAATTCATTTAAAGTAGCTAGGTGTTCCCTTACTACCTCTTTTCCTATCTTGGGCTGCAGCTCCCTCCTTACATCATTTATTCTGTTATCAGCAGGTTGGGTATCGCTTTCCTTTTGGATGAAGACAGAGGCAAAGTAGGTGTTGAGTAGCTCCGCCTTTTCTCTGTCACCCAATAGTATTTCTACATCGTCCACATGCAGAAGACCTACCACTTGCTTGTTCTTCCTCTTACTTCGGACATAGCCAAAGAAACCTTTTATTATTATGTTTAACCTCTCTTGCAAGCCTGAGCTCATTCTGAGCTTTAGCCAGCATGACTTTCTCTCTGCAACTGTTGGCTACTTGTGTATACGCACTTGGTTTTACTTAAACAACTAATAGCATATTAGCAACGATTAAACACAGTGTTTAAAGCAGATGGTAAACAGCGGGAGATGAAGGCAGATGAGCTGCTGGCTTCCCAAGAGGGACAGAAATGTGTGTGCAATGTTTGTGCAATGAGACCCACCTTGATGAGTTCCTAATACCTGCTTAGGGCGAATGCAGTCCTTCTTGCATTCACATTGAGTCACCTTAATCATAAGAACATCTGAAGAGCAGTGGCAGAGGAACCCTCTCTGGACCTGGGGCAGGACACTGAGGGGCAGGGCAAACTGCCTGGCGGTGCACACACAACGCCCATATGGACTGTGCATGCGTGGCAGCCCATACAGTCGCCATGCGAGAGGCAGACTGTACGGACGCCATGTGAGCGGTGCCCTTACTAACTGCGCCCGTGCCCTCGGTCGCTCTACATCTGGGGGGAGGCAGCAAGCCATCTTGTCACACACAACCAGAGTGGTACCCGGGGCGCGCCCCCTCCATGCCCCCCTTCGTACGCCCCTGCTGAAGAGTCCTGCTGGATCAGGCCAAAGTCCCATCTAGCCCATCATTCTGTTCTCATAGCTGCTAAGCAGATGCTTAAGGGTTCTCCTCACATGTAATTTCCAGCAACTGGTACTCAGAGACATGCAGCAGAAGGTTGAAGGTAGCCATCATGGCTAATACTTATTAGTAGCCCTATCCTTTGTGAATTTGTCTAATCTTTTAAAATCATACATGCTAGGGTGTCATCATTATATCTAGTGGTAGTGAGTGTTGATTCAAGCCAGCAGAGCTAGCGAAGTTCAGAGGAATTTGGCCACCCTCCAGGTGCCCGGCTTGAATCCTTGTTGACCTCCTGTCTGCGACTCCCGGCAAGACCAGGGGAGGTCTCCAATCGGCGATTCTTCCCAACGTGAAGAAGAACACACCATTCCTCCCCCTCCCATAACCAGGGAGGGGAAAGAGACAGACAGAAATATATTTACATGCCTTTATTTCTGTCGTTCCAGCAGTACAGAGAAAACATGTCTGTACCCTCACACCCCAGCTGCAGAGAGAGAATAAACCCACCCATGTACTTCCAGTACAGGGTCATGTGCCACTCTGAGCTAACATCCGGTGCTCAGTGCACCGAATAGACCGTCCCTGGTTCCCACGGTACAGTCCCAAAACATCAGCTTCCTGTTTACCATTCCAGCCATCTGGAGCTCGCTTCTGCATTGCTCCTTTTTCGTAACATCGAGTGCCATAGCTTTTTTTTTACTCGTCCTGAATCTTCCAACATTCAGATTCATCATGGCCTCAAGGTTTAATATTATGTGAGAGTGACAAAAACTTTTCTAGATCCATTTTTTTCCACGCTATGCATAAGATTATGTACCTCTGTCATGACACCCCCTTACCCACCTTCTTTGTAAACTTAAAAGCCCTGGATGTCATAAACCTCTCTCAACATGGAGTTGTACCAACCCCTTGATTGTTTTGGTAAACCTTTTCTGGACATTTTTTTCCAGCTCTGCAGTATCCCTTTTGCCATGTCACCATGCTGCCGAATCTGTCACGATGACTCTCACACACCGGGCTCACACATACAAAGAGAAGCAGCAACCTTTCAAGAAAACTGGTGCTGAACATTGGCTGCAAACAGCCATAAATAACACTGGGGGGAAATGTATCTTTGGGGGCATTGAGGAGCGTGCATCCTGTGTACCCCAACAGCCCCTCTTTTTTGTGAATGTGTTAAAAAAATCAACAGTGAAAATTCAGCTCAAGTCTATTAAAAACAAATTGCCACTTACGATTTTGAGAGATTTGGCAACAGAGTGGTTTACAACACAGACAACTATTCAAAATAAATCTTTGCTGTTCAGAATATGTTTTCCCTCTCCTATCATCATCTGCATGAGAGAGCGCCACACCTGGGACCAATTCTAGTCTATACATTATTGAAAGATACATGAGTTTATGCTTGCAAACGGACTCTGGGAAAGGCACTCATGAAAGGAGTGGATTGTATATAATGGAACAATATTAGATATATCTCACGGTCTCGTACTTGGGGGAATCGATTGTTATGTGACGCCTATGGGAAACCTTCTACCCAAAAGTAGGTCAGGTACCAGGAGTGTTAGCTGAGAAGTTTCTTGTTTATTGGGATCAGCTGTTCCTTGCTTCAGGAAGTTCAGGACTTAGCAGCTGCTTAGTGACCAAAGCTCTAAATGCTTGACAAAAGTGGGCTATTAAGTTCTGTGTGTTGTTTTTTAATTTGAAAAATGAAATTGAAATGAAGGTGCCTGAATTATTAGTCCCCAGAGGTGGCCATATGTGCTTTATAGCACGTTCTTTGTCATGAACTGAACTTTTTCCTTTTATTACGCATGTATAAAAAACAATTTTTGATGCATGGAATAGAGGGAGTAAATTATTTCTTTCCCTAAACCTGTATGTGTATATATATGTGTGTATATGTATATGTGTGTGTGTGTGTGTGTGTGTGTGTGTATATATATATATATATATATATACGCATGATGATGTTTTTGTTGGATAGCAGCCCTCTTAGACATGGGTGAAGTCCAACAGCTGACCTCCTGAGACCTCAGTTGGAGCTCTGACCCAAGGACGCTTGTACCTTTCCTTCCCCAAAAAGTATATACCTCCTTGGACCCAAGCAGCAGCAGAGTCACAGCCTTGGATCCAATTCAGATCCAGAATGAATCAGAGGATCTCCATAGTCATTTAAAAATTAGGCAGACTGAATAGAGTAGCAGGAACCAAAGTGTTTGGGAAATTACCCTTCATTATGTCATGGAGCTTTTTTTCTTCCCCCTTCGCATTTAGAAGTCTTGATGTGTGCCTGTTCCTAACTTCTCATCAATTTCTTACAGAGAAGATGCCAGGGTGAGGGTGACTGAGAGCAACTCATGGGGAGTAGAAGATGCTGTCCATTTCCCCCAGATCAGGAAGGCTTAAGCTGGAGAGCTTCAACAGTGGAGAACTTCAGTCTGAGTCTCACATACGAGCAGGAGTTTCTACCCATTCCTGTCTCTCAGCGAGGCCCTAATCTGAATAGATATTTCCCCCCTCCTTCCTCACATGCAGCTAGGCACATTGGAGGAGGCTCTGAAGTTCCTGTGTGGCTTCTCAGCTCATCTGGTCCTGTGGGAGGAGAGGCCTGCAAGGCAGCCCAGGCAGCTGGTGTGGGGACCTCCAGGCCTGGGGCAGGGATATTTGGATCCAATGACTCCTCAAGGTAATTAGCAGAAGTGGTATGAAGATTTGCTCCCCCTTTGAGGAGACATCAGCTTCCAGGACTGAGCAGGGCTGAACTCTGATTAGGGAAGTCAGAGAATTCCAACAGGAGCAGAAAGTTTGCTTCCTTGTCTTGTGTCTGGAATGGAAAGCAACCCAACAGGCATGACCGATATTCCCTCTTGCTTCCAGACTGTAAACAATACATAATTGATTATGTTTTCTCCTTGTTTGTTTTGTGTTCCCTTTGCACTGAAATGAAGGGCGCTGGAATAATGTTCGTACCTGTAATTAATGGTGTAAATTATGTAAGTTACATAATTTTGCTACAGTGGACCGCAAGACAAATAATGTAGTTTTTAACAGAAGATGAACTGCAGCAGAATGGAAACAGCACTGTGTGCGATGAATACATGGCTGAACAGAGAACGATGCCTTCTTACATCCCTAACCCTGCGAATGTTGGAGGAAGATTCAGCAACCAGCACTGTTGGCTTCTATATGTTGACTGTAGAAGCACCATCTTGCCCTTTGCCTCAGGCAGCAAAATGTCTAGAGACATTAAATGTCTAGAGAGGCAGGCACAGTCATTAACCCAGCCATTAACCGTGATTGACACCTACTTTTAAAGGATGACGGGGAAGCAGGTTTTACTACCTCTTCCTGAGAATGCAAATCTCTCCACAAGCATTTTTAAGAAGCATTCAAATAAGCCACTGCAAACAACTAACAGCTCCAGAGGGTGCCATGGCTGCTCATTATTATATAGATGAGGAAGAGAAAGTTGCCAGTTAAGATGGTGGCCTTCTGCCTTCACTTTGTATTTAACAGGCTTCTGGGCCATTTTAAAAAGGTAAGAGGCAGGACACTTACATCCAAAGCCTCTCCTTTCTTTTTGCCAAGCACTAAGCAATAAAACAATAAATGTCAGTAAAGATTTTATAGCCCCTGGATATATGGAATTACTAGGCTGGGACCTCTTATGTCCTTGGAACGCCAACACAAACTCTTCCACAGTTGGGTACAATCCAGAGTATTTATCTGCTTGGCTGCTTCTCTATGGGTAGGTACAGCTGGCAGGCGATGATTTCAGCCACGGCGAAAGGTACCTTGGGTATTCTAGACATTTGTCCAAATTGACTTTTTAAAAACCTTAGGGCAATTCTGGGCTTAAAGAGCTCTGGCAGCACATGCAAGCACCCACACCAGTTCTGGATGATGCTCCCTCAGCTGTAATGTAAATGCCATAAAACTAGGTTAGGTGGCATATTTCAGTGTGCTAGGATTTCCTGGTGTATACATGCAATGTTAAGGGCCAAATCTGCATATCAGCTCTTCATTTCTGCAGCATCCTATTTTTCATCACATTGTGTGGGTATCTTGCTAACCTTAAGGGAGCTTTGCCCAACCTTGGGTTGCCGTATGTTCTACAACTTCCATCATCCCTGACCATTGGCCATGGTGTTTCACGCTGATGGGAACTGAAGTCCAACAACATCTTCAGGACACAACATTGGCTAGCTACCACTGTCATATAGCATTGTGGACTGCTCTTATGTCATTAAACATGACATCAGGACATCAAAGAAGGAACATAATCTTTTAGAAAGAGTAAAAATGAAACTGAACACCTAAGAACAGCTTGAATTCAGTCAAAGTGTCAAAGCTGTTGTGTTAGTTTGGCAGAGATTGGATGGGAATTGAGGGAGACTGTGTCCTTCTAGGTCCTCAGGGGTGGCTGATGAGGCAGTTAGAACTTCTACTGCAGTTTACTTTGAGGAGCAGGTAAAGTTTCCATCCCTTCAGTGAAGGAATGTGAAGACAGGGGCTCCTGGAACACATTCTACTGACATCAGTGAGGACCTCTATGTAGTCAGGAACAGCATGCTAGCATTGTGCTAACTGAGCCCTGCCTCCACTATCACGTCCTAGTAAGGTAAGAGAGAATTTCTCTTCCACCCCACTTGTCTCACATCAGTGGTCCACCTCACCAAGCAGCACTGCCCTCTTGTTAGGCATGGGATCACAAAGGCATCAGTAGACAAAGCTAGCTACTTGTAGTATCTGGCTGCCCTTTTCATATGTCAGAAAATACAGAGACATTCAAGGCAAAAATGGCTGCCTTCAGTGATTCAGCTATTTGGATGGGGCACTGCTGGGACATCACAGATGGGCACAATGTGGGAAATTGTTCTTTCCAGAACAGATTACCAAAAGGCAGAGTATAACTGGACTGATTCTGCTAAATGGCATTAACTATTATTACATGCATTTGTGGATTTGCCATTAAACCCATTACAAAGTATTTTAAGATGCTACATACCATACTGAATATGAAAGTGTGTGTGTGTGTGTTGTGTGTGTATCTCAAAAGTGAAGAGAGACCAAGGAGATACTTTCATAATTCAACACATATTGATGCTGTTGTCTCCAGGAAAGCTAATCACCAATCATGGCAGGAAGCCACTTCAACATGTGGCAACATTTGCTTATAACAGGGCTGTGCACTGATTAAAGAACGTTGGTTGATTAATCATCTGACTTTTCACTGATTGATTAATCCATCAAATAGATTTAAATAAGTTACTGAAGAAGATATATTCTCTCTCTCTCTCTCTCTCTCTCTCACACACACACACACACACGTATGCTGACCCAGCAAGATGCTATATAGGCATAAAAGAAGAATTCAGTGCACATTTTCTATTTCAGGAAAAGTCAACCAGGTCCTCTTCAGATGTTCTTGGACTCTAGTTCTCAATATCCCCAAGCAGCATGGTCAAAGTTGAGTTGGAACGCAGTAACATCAGCAGGGCATCACTTTGAAAAGGCCTGTTCTGGTTGGATGAGGAACTGTGTGTAAACTGGGGTACATGAAGGCTGACATTCCCCCCACCCTCTCAGAATGGTCTGGCCATAACCTTATTCCATAGTACCCTTGGGGAAACATTGGTGTGTTCCCCTGGCTGTGCCATCATAATTCTCATAACATACATAATTGTATCCAGAAAGTTGTCCCAATCGCACAAGGATTTCCACTTGCACAACTAAACTTTTCCTTCCTCCCCTCCCTTCGTGCAACTCCCAAAATCCATCCTGGGGGTCTCACCAACACTCTGGAGAAGATTTGGGGAGGTGCAAGCAGAGGAGGAGGAGAGTTCCTTTGCACAAGTGGAAGTCTTTGCATGAATGGCACCTCTTTGCTGGATGAAACCCATCAAAAATATTTCTATCTTGCTTTTCCTTTATGTATGCACAAAGTGACACACAGTGTCGGGACCAAACCACATGTTATGTTTAATGCATTGTGTACATCTTCTCTTTCATGAGAATTACTTAGAGGTGTTAGTGGCTGATATACTCCTCATAGCACATGGGGGGTATCCTTCCCTCCAACTGCGATTGGGCACTAAGGGGAACATTTTTGCTCAGTCTCATTAGCACCATAAGTGCATGTAAGGAAGGGCTGATTCCCATCCTGACTGCAGCTAGGGAGGGAACGGAGAAGCCTGTGCGCGCACACGCGCACACACACACACTGTGATCAGAATTACAGGGCCCCCTAAGTGCCTCTAATTAGGGTAATTTTAAAGGGAAAACAGAAGACATTGCTGCATGCTATACTTAAAGTGTAACATGTAGTTTGGTCCTCACTTCAGAGCATTATGGTAAAGTGAGCGGGGAATGGCAGAAGCTAGTGAGGTTTGTAAAGTTTGCTTGCCAAATTTCATGGCGCTAAAATTTCAAACAGCATTAGAAAAAGGACGGGAGAGAAACATAACAAATCAGATTGTCAGCAAAGATCATCTCAAACAAGGTGTAGGGATATATTCTCGCTGCTGCCTCACTCAACCCAGAATCAGTTAAATGTTTATGGAGTAGAAGCAAAAAAAAAAAGTGCCTATGAAACCAAATATTCCATAACAGAAGTGGATTTCTGGAAATTCATTCCCAGAGAGGACAAGTGACTATGTTCTTGACACATTTCATGCCAAAAGGTGCAACTTAATTGTCAGCCAGAGTCCTTCCCCCAACTTACTCCAAACTTTGAAGACTATCCTTACACCAAAATAAGTCATTCATTCTTCCTATTAAGTCAACCAAGTTGTGGGTGGGGGGAGGAGTCCTTTGGTTACAGCCATATAAGAATGAGCAGTAGATCCTTAACACACAATAAACATGCTAAAATGGCCCTGGTCTCTGAGTTTTGCTGGCTGCGTCCCCAGGAATCTGCGTCTTGCTTCTATTATCCATAGGTACTGGTGGCTACAGGGCTGCCTTCTACTTTTAGAAAGATTGACATATTGCCATAAATTCTTTCCTGAGACTGGCAGTTATTATGGCAACACTGTTCCCATTGCTCTAGTTAAGGTTGTGTCTGCATTTAAATTATAAGCCCCTGTTTTCAGGAGTTTATATCTTAGCTATAAACATCTGCTTGGGGGTGGGTGGCTGATAATTGGCATTCCACACTGTCCGTTGCCCTAAAGTCAGTCTCTCTCTCTCTCTTTCTCCCCTTTCTCCTCTTTTACATTCATGCCCATTTCACCTAGGAGAAAAATAACAGGCTGGGATTTTAACACAGCGGAAGTAAACAAAAGTTGTCATGTATAATACTGTTCACTTTTCAGCATCGTTTATTCACAAAGGCAGTAACTGCAAGACTTTCTATCCTAGGCAAAGTCTCTTTTAAGGACTAGTGGGGAAGGAATTTTTAAAAGCTTGCAAGTCTGGAATAGATTAAAGATCTGGTCCCAGTCACTGGAATTGCACCAGTCTCCATGAAGCAAGAAGAATAAGTAACAGTGCCACACACTGCCGGCTATTGCTTGAGAGCCAGTATACATGATACAGCTGCCACAGAAAGACCATGTTAAATCGTTGCACATGGTGGCTGTCTCCATGTGGTGAGCCATTTCTCACCATATAAAACAGGTGGCTTTTTCCACACCACCATATAAAGTCCCTTTGGGTGGGGAATAGGCAGTTGGGGGACTTTCTCCACGCCACCAAAATCTGAGGGGCGAGAGGCAGCGATGTTAATAACCACATGGCAGCAGCCACCATATGGACTTGGTTAAAGTGGTCACCTCTGGTGGCCAAAGCACATATATTTATGCATTTAAGCATTTTGTTCCCAGACATGACTGCTTTGTTTGACAGAAAAGGCTGCCTAAATTCCTTTTTATCGTGTTTATTGCTTGGAACTTGGATATCATAATATCTAAGTTCAGAGCTTCCATACATGATGCAACAGTGTTTTCCATCACCCCGCTATCAGAATAATAGAACACAGGATTCAACAGATCCGTGCTCTTTACTTGGGGACATTTAATAATGTGCATGCATATTTGAATATTTAAAAATTTAATCAATTCCATTTCAAAAGGCTATAGCTGCAAAGTTACATATTTTAATGAAGCTTAAATGTATATCAGTCCATTAAAAATCATGTACTCATCAACTAATTACTTATTAATATTTATTTATGTTTTGAGGCATTGAGTGAGCCATAAACATGATTACAAAGCAAACAAATATGTAGCTAAGCTAGCTCGAGGCTGCTGTAGCTGATGTGCCTGAATAATGGGCCACTCAGAATATCTACAAGCACCTTTCCCTTCCCCAAAATGCCCTTTCAGCTTGCTACCACCAGGTGTATAACCACAGGTAGTCTTGAGCTCAGCTGAGGTCTTGATCACGGAGTCCCTCCCACCACATAGGAAAGAACGTAAGAAGAGCCTGTTGGATCAGAGCAGTGGCCCATCTATGTATCAAAACTAATGTGATTGTTTGGCTCAGGGCCGGTCCTACCATTAGGTGGAGTGAAGCGATCACCTCAGGTGAGAGATGCTTTTGGATAGGGATGAAGACTAGAACTCTCCCTTTTTTCTTTTAGACTTATACTCATTAGGTACGGTGAAGGAAGTAAGCCCATCATCATTCTTGAAGTAAGATTCTGTGCTCAGTTTCTGTACATATTGTAGGAAGCGGACAATGTCTTGTTGCGTGGCGAGTTCCCGCCTACCCCCATAGAAATAAAGACACAGGACACAAGAATTCGAGTTAATGGGTCAAATTAGGCCACAACTTTAATGATTACAGGAATTGAGCGGTATTGGCTTAGGCATTGGTCCTACAACTAACCGGCCTGGCCAGTGAGGGTTAACCACCAGTGGGAGGAGTCCTGCTGAGGCACGTCAACTAGGACCTCCCCTGGGGTCACCGCGTGGGGGCGTGCCATGGGCCCACACCTCCATAGGCTTAGGACGAGGCCACGCCCCCCGGAATCCTTTACCGGACTACCCTTTATTTGGGAGAAGGTGATGGCGCTCCTTCTCCCCCCTTCATTTGCATAACAATAGACTGTACCCCCACCAATGCCTACCATTGGCACAGGGTATGACGCGGCCGAGGATTCCCTGCTATTGCGTGGGGCTGGAGCCAGCCCCCGCAAGTGTGGGGAGGGGCGTGAAGCCCGCAACCCCACCTCCTCCCTAGCTTGGAAGTGGATTTCTTTGCCTCAGGCAGCAATATTGATATTGGGCTGGCCCTGAATGCAAGATATTGGGCTGGCCCTGAATGCAATATAAAACACAGTAGAGAAGGAATGGGTAGGGAATCTTAGTCCCAGGGGCCAAATGTGGTCCTCCAAGCCTCTCTTTGATCCTTGGGGCTCTCTTTGGCAGTGTACTCTCTCTATATCACACCCCTCCCCAGTTCTGCTGCACACTCTCCTCAAATGCTTTCCCCTTCTGGAATCTGTCATTGAAATGTGATAATGCCCTCTTATTTGCTCTGACAGAGGATGGAAAGGTTTGTTTGTACGTGTAGAAACATCTTAGTTTTATATGGCTTCAGTACATCCTACTGTACAAAAGAAGCACATCCACCGTTCCAATCACTTTTGCCTTTGGCCATGAAGAAATGCAGCTCTCAGAAAGAAAAAGTTCCCCCATCCTTACTATGATTTTAAAGGGGTTTTTTGTGCCTCTGTGTCTAATTTTCAATTAAAACAGGGGTCTCTGGGACCACTGGACTTTGCAGCAGAATGTTAGTTCTTTGGCATCTGAGACACTAGCAATTCCCTTTAAAATATGGTTTTATTTTGAAATGCTTATGGTTTGACATTGTACAGGTTTTTTTGTCTCTGCTCTGTGTTTTATATTATTGCCTGCCAGGCCTCATTTGACCCATGAGGCCATTGGGAGGAAGAAATAAGCACAGCCTATACATGGCATCATACATGATATCAGGCGTGGCCCAGGTAAGGTTAGGGCTTGGTGGAACAGTTGGAGCTTAACATGGGCTTCTTCTGATTGTCCCTTTGCTGGAGCCAGGTATGCTCTCACACACGTACCACCTGATGGGTTGTGGTAGCGCACCTTGTTCAAGGAGAGGAAAGTGGTTTTCATTCATTGGAAACCACTTTGTCCTCCCAGCTCTGCTCTTTAAAGCTGTCCCATGGTGCTTAACAGGGCTTTCAAACAGCCTCCTGCTGCACTTTGAAGTCTCAACAATTGGGGTTTCAAAGTGCAGCATCACCTGACATCACCATAATGCCAGGTGATTGCCAGGTGGGCAACCCCACCCACCTGTCAAATTTGACCCACTGGGACTGGGGAGATAATGACCAGAAAAGGTTCCCCAGTTGCTGAGTTTAAATTTCAACAGTGTGCTGGATATTGGTGAAAGAAAGGGTTTCTTTTATTCGGCTGTGTATCTACCACAGAGGAACAGAGGGAGGGATGGCAGTGCCAAACACTGGATAAAAAAAAAGTTTCAAGGCTGATGAAAATATTTCAAATAGGTATGCACTGGTGAAGCCCTTCCATTTTGTTGGCTTGGTTGAGTTCAAACTTCATGCTATTTGGATGCTTTTTATTATGTGTTAATAACAGTAGTTAAAAAATATGAAGAAAATTACAACATGCAGCTATTTT
The DNA here is from genome assembly GCF_027172205.1 of Podarcis raffonei. Classification (NCBI taxonomy): domain Eukaryota; kingdom Metazoa; phylum Chordata; class Lepidosauria; order Squamata; family Lacertidae; genus Podarcis; species Podarcis raffonei. Next base: position 17,858,237 of record NC_070608.1, on the reverse strand, counting down.
ATAATAAGCAGATGGAGGCTAGGCATGAATAGATTCCCAACTGTTCCTCATCAAGTCGAGGGTAGGAATAAACAGTTGCTTTGTACCAGCCTGCCATGGCATCTTGTTTCATACTTACAGGCTTACGGCTGTGTAACAGAGAAAAGATAATTGATTGCCAAACCATGTTCAGATTTGAATTGGAATACTATGGTTTGGAAGGGAGCTGGAACTCGAAGCAGCATAGCAATGGCAGGAGAAGCATGTTACAGTAAAAACGACCAATATGTTTCGCTTCTATGGAAACACTCAAGGTTAAAAGCTTAATCTTTTAAAGTCCCACATGTTCTAGACTTTAAAAGCATTGATCCTTTTTTTCAAGCTGAATTTAGATATAATTGGGTTGGGGGTTTCTGTTGCTCAGCTCTGAATTTGTGACTCTCCTGTTTTTGTCATGTTGCACAGAGGGCCAGTGTGGTGTAGTGTTAGAATGTTGTGTTGGGACTTGGGAGACCAGGGTTCGAATCCCTACTTGGGCACGAAGCTCACTGGATGACCTTGGGCCAGTCAAATGCCTCTCAAGCCCATTTGTCTCACGAGGTTCAGATCAGATTCAAACTATTTTGAATACAGGTTTTCCTTGGCAAATCACACCGTGCCTAAAACGAAATAAAAGTTCAGGAGAACTGGATAAAAAACACGTGAAGCTTTGCAGCGTTGTGAGAATAAAATGGGAAAGGAGGCGAACCACGTGTGTCAGCTTGAGTTCCTTGAAGAAATTGTGACAGATCAATGTAGTGATAAATAAATAAATATAAAAATGCATCTTCCTGGATGCCATGTGCTACACAGGGAAGTTTTCTCCCTCCATTGTATGGAAACTAGCCAAGTTCCAGTCAAGCCAGGGACCTATGCTGTGTGTGTTCATCCTGCGGGGGGGGGGCACATCACAGGATGCAATCAGCCTCAGCTTTTAAGAAGCATAATCCCACATAATCAGAATCTCAACACCTTTGCTATGCAATCAGTTTGTTTGTTTGTTTTTCCACTTCCACCCTATACTTCAACTCAGGAAGAGCCCCAAGATAGCTAACAACACTGTGGTTGCACACAAAAAATAAGAAATACTGGTGACAAATGATGTCAATCATGCAATCTACTTCATTTTACAACCCAGTCCTGTAAAGAGAGATCATATGCCTAGTTAATGCAGGTATATGTTGCAATGTTCAGCTTGTCCTAGACACAAGATCTACCCACCCGGGAAGAATGGCAGACAAAAGTGATGGAATACATGGAATTGGCTGAGATGACTGGCAGAATCCGGGACCAAGGAGAAGAGTCGGTGGAAGAAGAGTGGAAAAAATTTAAAGTATATCTTCAAAAATACTGTAAAATTAAAGATTGTTAGAAAGATGTTGGAAAAAGAAAATTATATGGCTTTGGTAGAAATGATATAAAGGATTAAGTAAAAATGAATTGACAAAAGAGTGAACGTAAAACTACAATATATTAAATCAAATTATTAAGATAAAAACAAGGTTGGAAGGATTTGCTGAAATAACAATTTGAATTAGAATACAAAAATGGGAGGTGTGAGGAGGTCAAGGAAATAAGTAAAGGAAGAAAGTTATGTAAAGGTTTAATCTGTTTTTTTGTGTGTGTGTGTGTTTTTCTCTTTTTTTAAAATGATTGTACTTTTTCTGTCTTTTTTACTTTTTTTCTTTTTTCTCTTTGTAATCTTCAAAATTCTGAATAAATATTATCTAAAAAAAAAAAATGTTCAGCTTGTCCTCCCTGAATTGGTGTTCTGATGAGGATTGAGATGAACATCTCCACCTAGAGCCACTAGCCACATAAACCGAAGCATAAGTAGACCTGAGCTGGGGTCAAAGCCTTTTAATGGACCACAAATATTTTTATGCCTTCTGACTTGTCTTCTCCCAGTTAATCCTCCTGGATGCTATTTTAGCTGCTCCATTACCCAGTTCTGCCCTTTACCTTCCCTCCTGACTTGTGAATTTTATTTGCTAGCACTCTGGGGAGGGACTGTGCATCTACACTCCATAAATCATTTACTACACTACCGGCACTGGATGAATATGAAGAGAGTCAAAGGGGGATTCCACATTTGAAAATTGCTCTGAGAATATTCGGTGATGCAGTCAAAACACCACTTGTAAAAGAATGAGAAGGATACCTCCAGTGTCAAAGGCAGTATGTTTCCAAATGTCAGGAATCGTAGGTGGGCAGAATGCTGTTGCATTCATTTCCAGCTTGCTGGCTTCCCTTATACATCTAGTTGGTCATTGCAAGAACAGTCTGCAGGTCTAGGTGGGCCATTGGTCTGATTCAGCAAGCTCATCTTATGTTCTTATATCAGTAGAAAAGTGTGAGTAATTAATTCAAGTAAGATGTAGAAATATGCAGCCCCAGATTCTGATGCCATAAATATTCCCCAGTATATTTTTTTTTCTTAAAGGGAGTTTTTCATAAGGACCTTTCACCATGAGATGATTTCTTCAGATGCCCACTACATCACAGCACATGTCAGACACAGTTATCTGGGCATACTGTTCCTTCTCTAGCTTTTGACCATTTCCCACAGTCTCAAGTAGCCCAAGTTCAGTCAATCATGAGCCTGCTGCAGAACCAAAACGTAGACCATGGGTAGGCAAACTAAGGCCCAGGGGCCAAATCTGGCCCAATCGCCTTCTAAATCCGGCCCGTGGACAGTCCGGGAATCAGCATGTTTTTACATGAGTAGAAGGGGTCCTTTTATTTAAAATGCATCTCTGGGTTATTTGTGGGGCATAGGAATACGTTCATTCCCCCCCCAAAAAAAAAATATAGTCTGGCCCCCAACAAGGTCTGAGGGACAGTGGACTGGCCCCCTGCTGAAAAAGTTTGCTGACCTCTGACGTGGACTATGTAAACCATTCCAAGCAGCCACCACATAGCAAGATGGCAATCAATCCAGGTTTTGCTGTGGTACAGCCCCACCCACAATCTCAAGTGTATTAGCATGCAACCTATTTTTATTTATTTTTCCATAATCCATCACAAAAACCTGGCAATGTAGCTACCCCTGACACAAATTAAACTAATAATAAAATACAGTTACAGTCGTACCTTGGAAGTCGAACGGAATCTGTTCCGGAAGTCCGTTTGACTTTCAAAACATTCAGAAACCAAAGTGCAGCTTCCGATTGGCTGCAGCCAATCAGAAGCCACGGAAGCCCTGTCAGATTTTTGGATTCCAGTCACTTTCTGGGTTTGAGGCGTTCAGGAACCAAAATGTTCAAGAACTAAGCTGTTCGAAAACCAAGGTACGACTGTACTAGGGGGCAATCTTATGATAAATTGTTATAACAAAAGAAAAAAACCTATGGGAAATCGCTTAGAATTTTTTTTGCTCTCCAGCGCCATCTGCTGTTGCATGTTTATAATGCATTCAAAGCGCTGGTTTTTTTTTACTGATGTAGCTTAGTCCTGTGATTCTATGGCTCACCTACTTGTGTCTACTTAAGCTAGGCTACAGTGTGTCCCTTTTATCCATGTCTATATTAATGTAATCAATTGTATTATACACTGTGGTGCAGATCAATTATTCCATGTGCAGCTAGGAGGTGATAATTGAAAAGCTATGATTTCAACTAACTGTTTTTTTTTAAAAATTGGCGCTGGTGGTGGAGAATCCATTCAGAAAGCTTCAAACTTTAATAACGAAGTCTGAAAAAAAGATTCTGAGCCGGTGTTCCCAAAGCATCAAATCATCATTCGCATGTTTTTCATTTCCAAAAACCCTGCCCAGAGCAGACTCCTTTTTTGGGCCACCATTAGCTTAACAAAAATACCTTTGGAGTCAAATGCCTTCTTGTCTCTCTTACGGAACATGAAGCTGAAAATACCTTTTCCTGGAGAGACTGATTTTGCTGGACAGAACTGTGAGTTCAATTCGATCATTACACACTAGCATTCATATCTGGCATACCAAGACTAATTCACCAGCACTGGAATTATCAACACATTGTACGGTCTGCTTGGAAACATCTATTTCGATCAGCATCACATATCTAGGGAAGTAGCCAAGAATAATATAGACAGTCAGAAGACTGTAATATTCGCTTTGCTGACAGAAAACCACAGAACCTCTAACATCTGCTTTTCTTCTGTCCGGGCTATCTAGATTTATTACCTTGGCTTCCAGGTGTGCGCCATTTCTTGTTACTCTTTGGTGTTTAAGGCTCATATGTAATATGTTTCCAACCACATCAGAATGACGTGCTTGTTCACTTTGGCATTCAGTTGGAGACCAAAGGAAAAGGGAGCTGGGACAGGGAGGGGGTGGAAGGATTCTGCAAAGAAGAGCAAAATAGGTGAATGGTGTTTGCTGTCTCTCCATTGGAGAACAGAAAAACATGTGTGATAGGAATTTTGAGGTCTTAGATATATGGTAATGCTCATAAGTGTGCCAACCGAGCACGTACATAGATCAGCACAGGAAGACCGACCTGGAACCATTTTGATTCCTAAACTGAGCAAATGTTTTCTCTGCAAGGTCAAAGTGGGAAACCTCCCATTGTCTTTTCCTTCACAAATCCTGTCTTAAGGGCACATTTAAGATATGAATAGGGTGTGAGCCTGTGACCTGGCCCAGGAACTAAGTATTTATCACTACAAAAGACTGGCCAGGCTACCCACGAAATCCAATCAAGTCACCTGCCAGACAGGAGATAAACAAAGACAGGAGAAAAACAACATTCAAATTTCTGTTTAGACCGCCTTTTGTGATATAGGTATGATGTATCTGAGGGGTGGTCTTAGGTTACACTCCTTCTGTGATGTATGTATGGTGTTTCTGGGGGTGGTCTTGATCTATAGGGTGGCAATTTCAAAAGTCTTTATAAGGCCTTGTGCGCCATTTTTCTGGGTTCCTCCTCTCTCCTGCAGGTGAGGAGAGCACCCTGTTGCAACAGATCAATAAACATCAAGCTTACTAGCTGCTTTGCTTCTCAATATTCTCTGGTTGGCCTCTGTCATTTTTCTCCTACCAACAGGGAACCTATGTAAGGACTCTATATGGGCTCTTGGATACCCCATACCATAAGGGAAAAGGGCAATTTTTGTTTACAACACATGAAAAACAGAGGTTGAATAAATAGAAGTCTAATGTCTAGAAGAACTATTACATTTTAGAAGAACAAGGTTGGGGGAATCAGCCTGGCTTCCACAAGGCCATGTCCTGTCTAGCTAAACTTTTAGCGTTCTTTGAGAGTGTCAATGAATGTAACGATGGGGTGATCCAGTCAACACTGTGTGCTTGGACTTTCAAAAAGCTTTTGACAAAGTACTTCACCCAAAACTCCTGAATAAGATTAGCAGTCATGGGATAAGAGGAGAGGTCCTCTTCTGGATTAGTAATTCATTGGTGAACAGGAAGCAGAGAATAGCGATAATTTAGCAATTCTCACAATGGAGGGATGTAAGAAGTAAGGTGCTCCAAGCATTAGTGTCAGGACCTGTGCTTTTTAATTCTTCGCCCCTGGAGTTAGAGTTGAATAGTGAAGTGGGCAAGTTTACTCATAACATCAAATTGTTCGGGGTGGTAAGAACAAAAAGGAATTATGATATCTCCAAACTTGACAAATGAACATTAAAATGCAATTCTATGTGAGCAAGTATATAAAGTGATTACACATTCAGGCAAAAATCCACATATATACTAATTTGGTCTCAATGGGAACAAAACCTTGGGATTTTGGTGAACAGGTCAATGAAAATGTTGAGTTGTTGTTTGACTGCTGTAGAAAAGGTAAATTCCATGTTAAGGATTACTAGGAAATGAAAGGAAAATGAGCACAATGTTTACATACAAATCTGTAAGCAAAGTTACTTAAATAATGCAGATGGAGTCCGGAGAGAAAATAAATGCTGATAATATTTTACTGGTGGAACAAGACAAAAACAGTGTATAATTTGAGGAGAAAGGAACAGAAAAGTTTTGTCTTTCTTACATTAGCTGGGAGAACATTCAGCTAAACATACAGGAGAAAACTCTCTCAAAACTACATAGCCAATCAGGACACATGCTACATCACCCTGGCCGGTTGTTAAGCAACAGCTCCATGACCACCCATCTTGAGTAGCTGACTAACACTGAGCAGAATTAACCCCTTAAGTTACCAAATGAATGATCCCTGCTGTTGCACTTCCAGCATAGTTTACTACAGGGTGAGTGTTTTAAAAGAGGCCTCATGGAACATGTATCCACTGTATCCACAGGGCCTCTTTTAAAGGACTCACCCTGTATATAGACACAATGAAGAAATAGTAGCTTACATTTCACTGAGCTGCTAAACTACTTCAGCTTTCAGATGACAGCTCACTGAGTGAATGTTCCTCCATATGAAACAAAGTAAAACCCCTATTCATATTAAAAAACAGATGTCAGGTAGGATAATTTTAGCCTTGCATATTGCCAGATATATTAGTTTTCTATGTGCAGGTACCGTAATCATTGCTTTTAATAGAAGCACATTCAGTCATATTCCAACCAGCCTTCGGATGTTGTACAGCCCAAACTCTGGCTTGCCACCTCAGTAAAGAAAAAAACACAACTAGGCCAACAACTTTCAGAATTGTTAAAATTAAAATTAAGTATTGCCTTTAAAGCACATTTGCAGAAGGTGCTTGGCTCACTTGCTGGTATAAGTCGCCAGAGTAAGGTGGGTGGTTGGAAAGGATGTAAAAGTGAAATAGCAGTAGAATTATACCTCGTGGTTGACATCATTTTTCATATGGCAGTTGAAAAATTCCTAGAAGGGGAGAGCCAAAAAGAAGTGCCAGCATGCATAAGCTTGTACAAACTCCAATACATCCTGGAATCTTCTGTTTCTTCCAGTTCATCATCCAAATGGTGGTGTTGGGATGGGAATACAAGAAGGGAACTTAAGGTTCCATCACTAAGCTTCCTCTAGTAACAATTTTGACTTAACTTTTCCTGGTCCATTGCTTTTCACAACCTTTATTCATTCTAAATGGAGATCCCAACATTTTCATAATTTGAAAACTGGTTGCGGTAACTGGGTGGAAATGCATTTAATTTTGGGGGATAGAAAAATGTCTGCCCCAATTCCCTAATGCCTGTGTAGCACTCAGGGTGAATTATATCTATCTATAGCTATAACCATAGCTATATTACTCTATAGTACTACATTCAAAATGCATGAAATACACACCAAGATTATGTATTTTGAAAGCAACAAAGGGTGAGATTGCAGATAAAAATGGCCTTCACAGATAATACAGATCAGGCAGAAGCTTGCCACAATGAAAAGGTCAGTGAAAAGGTCAGGTCTGTATGGCAAACTCCTTTACACAAGTTGCTTCCGCTCAGAAACAGGTTCAACCAGTTCTCTGATTTGTGGTGGAGGAGCAGGATCAGAACCCCCTGTCATGAACGTAAGGCAACACCAATTGTTCAGCTGAGGGCCGCATTCTCTCTGGGCTTATCTGTTATGGGCCAAATATTGGTGATGGGCAGGTCCTGGGGTCTAAAGTGGGCAGTGCCAGTGCTCAAATTGGATGGTGGGCCCAACCCCTTTTCTCTTTCTCCCCTCTTGTTTCCTTTCTTGATACCTGCATGAAATTAGGCTTAGAGGGGCCTTATATTTTCATCCCTAAAATGTGTGTGTGTGTGTGTGTGTGTGTGTGTGTGTGTGTGTTGTATTATGTGAATCATGAAGAGGCCTCCATGTGGAGTGGAGACAGTATGCTTTGGAATACCAGCACATTAAGAAAATGACAAAGTCAATGCAGTATCAATAACAATTAGGCAGTGAATATCCATAAAATTAAAATTAGTGGACTCCATCACACTAATGTCTGGCCAGTATAAAAATAAATGCAACCACCTCACCAAAACGGCATCCCTTACCTCTTCCCCTCCACCACCCATTGTCTAGACTCTCATTGTCTCAAGCAAACAGCTGATATTTCAAACTGCAGTGCTCAATAAATCCCAGACCAACTTATGTAATCAGTAATGGCAGACCCTCCAAGTTGTTCCTATTTTCCAGGGACGTCCTTGATTTAGAGAAGCTGTCCCAGTTTCTAATTTGATCCCGGAATGTACCACTTTTCCTTAGTTGTCCCTGTTTTCATGGGAGAAATGTTGGAGTGTATAGTAGGAAGTCCCTATTTTCATTGGAGAAATGTAGGATGGTATGGAGTTTTTCGACCCCCAAGCTGTCTGAAGGCAATCCTGTATAGGGAAGCGGTGTGGGTTGTTTGTTTGTTTGTTTGTTTGTTTGTTTGTTTATAAGTTTAATGTTTTATTATGTTTTATATATGTTGGAAACTGCCCAGAGTGCATGGGGCAACCCAGTAAGATGTGTTGGGGTAAATAGTAAAAATATCATGGAATGGGATGTCCCTATTTTCATCGGAGAAATGTTGGAGGGTACATAATGGTTTGTGGATGCAATAGGGTCCTTCCACTAGCAAAATGGACGCCACTTGTGGAACTGAGTCCCTTTTCCACTGCAGTGTGAGCCTGAAAACTCTGCCATGGAAAACTGGGGGATCCCCTAAAGCAGATTTTTGGCAGGGTTACAGTAGACTTCAGGGAGGAAGAAGAAGTTCCATGGTTGAAGAAGTCTGTGCATGCAGTGTTGGAAGTCATTCATTATCATTTAAAAAAATAAATAAATCACCTGGAAATGTTTCATAGAAATGCAGTATAGGGATAAAAAAAAATCCCCACACAATTTTATAAATTAATAAATGTATAGATACAGGCAGATAGGGCATTATTCTAAAACAAGTCAAAAGGATACCCTAACATTTTTCATAATTCTTGAGTTTCTACCCTTGCTTGGCATGGCCCACCAGTGGCGTAGCGTGGGTTGTCAGCACCCGGGGCAAGGCAAGTAATTTGCACCCCCTAACCCGTGGATTTGCGCCCCCTAACCCGTGGATGGTAAGTAAGACAATATTGGTGGGGCAATGCCCTATTCGTCCCAATGAACCGGCCTCTGCAGAGAACTCTCTGCAGATGTGCTTTTACTGTTTCCTCTTCCTGCTCCTTCTCTCCCCCCCCCCAATTCTCCCAGCTCCTGTTCTACCACCAATCCCTATTCACCTCATGTCCTCCCCACTAATCCCCCTCTTTGCATTTCTGATATCTGTCCCTCCACTCAGCTATACCTTGTATTTCTGGAAAATGGTACATATTCTTTATCACTGGCAAAGATTTTATCCTATCCCTCCTGACCCCTTAGTTTGTCTTCTTCCATGTCTGCAGACAGATATGACATACAGATAGGATCATAGCATTGTAGAGCTGGAAGGGACCACAAGGGTCATCTACTCCAACCACCTGCAATGCAGGACTCTTTTGCCCAACGTAGGGCTTCAACCCATAACCTTGCATTTAAGAGTCTCATGCTCTACCGCAGAGCTTTCCGAACTGTGTGTCGCAACACGTTAGTGTGTCGGCTGCAATGTGTCACACAAATGTTTCCCATGCTCCTCCTGGGGCTGGAAAGGGGTTAGATTATCCTCTGGTTTGATAGTAAAACTGAATTGCTGTGTTGTGAAATGATGCAAAACTGAATTACGGTGTCGCGAAATGATGCATGTCTAAAAATTGTGTCACCAACATGAAAAGTTTGGAAAGTTCTGCTCTACCAACTGAGCTATCCAGGTGTTGAGGTGAATTATTTCCATCCAACTAGCATTGTGATGCGCCTCTTAGATTATATTCAAAGAATGTCTCTATTTAAGAAAAGTCCAGTCATCTTCCCAGGTGTGGTGTGTGTGCCTGTGTGTGTGTGTGTGTGCTGGGGATGTTTATTAGTTTAGTGTAGGATTGTATCACACGGTGACTTTGCACTAGTGGAAGTGCCTTAACTACCGCAAGCAAGGCACTCTATTTTCACCAATCTGTTCTTCCGATCACAGACTTCGAAATCATATTCCACACTGCTTCAGATGATCCCTCTTCCCTCTGGAGAGGCTTTCTGGGAGCACAAGGGCTGCACTGCATACGAGGAGGTGGGCAAATATCAGGTGCCCGGCTTTGCAGAAACAAAAACTTTTTCCACTAGTGCAAAACCACCACTGGACACAGCTGTCTGTTTGTGCTGTGTTGTTCACTTTTTTCCTTCAGAAGCTGTCTTTCTTGGAACATCCACCGCCAGTTTATTTTTTCAGTTATAGATTTTTCATCACATGCACGGCAGAGCAACCGATGGACGGAAAAACTCACCTGAAATGAGAATAAACACCGTGTGAATGTGTTCATTAGATCCTGTTTGCTCGCATACTGAACTTTGTGGCTGAATCTTGGGTGGAGGAGAGGTATATGCCAGCCCTTCCCAACCTGTGGGTAGCAAAGCCTGTGCAAATAGGTTTTACTGCTTTTATAAATAAACCCCAAATAATTATCACTTGTAATCATTTACTGGTATGATTAATGCCTCTCTTGCAACTTTTTGCTTCATTGGCGTATTATAATGCTGTGTTGACACTTGTACCAAATGCCGGAAAGCCACAAGTCTTACATTTTAACACTCATGGGCAGCAGAGAAGGCCTACAACCCAAAATCCATGTGACAGTAAATCAATGGGTCATCAAAGCAGCTAAATTTTCACTTGTGGGTTGCCATACCAAAAAGAATGGATAATATTTGCTATTTAAGACTGCAACTCTGCTTCTAAAAAACTCGGCCTATTGTTGTTGTTGTTGTTGTTATTGTATTTATATCCTGCCTGGCTTATAGATAAACCAGGAACAGGTAAAAACATAGTAGAAAAGCAGCAACAACCTATGATTCTATGAACAATCATTAAAAACAATTAATCATTAATAGATTTTTTTAAAAAAAATATTAACATAAAAGATCTATTAAAAACATACAGATAATTGCAATAAAAGCTACTGAATTTCTATGCACTCTCTTGAATACAGGTGCAGAGCAGCTACACCAAGAGAGGTTAATGTGAGCTGGGCTATACAGCTGGAGAGTCAGCAGCAATCATGACCACAGCTGTCCTTTCCCTCAAAGAAAGGATGGCTGCCACATCAGTGCAGAAAAGGAAGCCCTAATGGATTTCAGTAAGTAGTACTTACCACTTACTTTACACCTAGAAATTTGGAAATAAACTTTTATTACCATGATTGCTAATACGTCTGTATGACCCCTTTGCTGTGCAGGAAACCTCTGCATGGCTTCTGTTCTTAACAATGCCTGAGGCTTTCTCTCAATCAGATTTTTTTTCCCCTGGAAAAGAAGAGGATTGTGTTAAATATGGCCTTTGTGCTGACATGCTGGTTCAGATAAAGAACACGGGGATGCAATTTGAAACATCTCTTTAAAACGATCAGTACTTTCTATCTCCCATTTACATTCAGATTGGTCACAGCTACTTGTTCATAATCCAGCGTCTTAGAGGTAATCATTACAGCAGAAAGTTTGACCTCCTCTCAAGACTAATGCCCTAACAGCTGAGAAAAGAAGCAGCTCCATTAACTCTCAGAAATCTGATACTGGGATTTGAGATTTTTATGGACAATTAGGCTGGTGGGATTAAAAGAAAAGGGGAAAAAAAGCAGTGCCCCCAGGCCAGAAGAAATAAACTCACCAAATTATGTAGGGTCAAGGCGGTAGGGTGCATGGAACAGAAAAATGGCAACAGAAAACACTTGTGTTGAGGGGAATGAAGCTGGCTGGGCACTGTGGTATGAATATTTGGCTCTGCTCAATGTCAGAAATTTGAATTTCCCAATGCAGTAGTTACCTTACTACCCGGGGTAGTAATACACCTGGTATGATCTCCCTCTTCCTAAATTGCTTTATGGGAAGAAGGAAAGGGATTGGGTGGTTGGAGAAAGGGGAATAATTGCCGCTTAACAGATTTATGTACAACTGTCCTGTCATTACGCTTTCCTTTACATGAATGTAGGACCAAGTGATCTGTGTGCAACTGTCTATTTATTATAGATGAAAGCATGCTCATCATTCGGCATACCTGAATAACAGCCCATTAATAATTTCTTGTGGGAATCATAAGGTTATTCTCCTTTAAAGCAAAGGGTCAATGTCCTTGTGGTGTGATTAGATAGCTAGCGGTCATCAGGCAGAAATGTAATTCTTCTCCTGTGTTTCCTCCCGTTTCTTCTCTTGAACAGAAAATGACGGTCTTCTCATCCGTTCACACCACGCTGGCAACTCAAGGCCAAATAACAACTTGTCAAAGTTATTCACTGACTCTTCAAACTCCAAGGGCGAAAAGGTAAGATTGAGTCTAGTAGCCTGAAACTGTTATAAAAAGAAAGAAAGAAGTGATAGCCATCAATAATTCAGTCACTTACATCTGTCCCAACCTAGGTGTGTTTGTAGTGTGGAGTTTTGCTTTGTTTTTTTAAAGTGATAGAGACCGTACAGGAAGTCTCTGTATTGCCTGTCTATTGTGTTTGTATGAATGAGTTTTTATTGCACCTGAGGCTGCAGGTAAGGTGCTTGCGAAGATCTGTGCCACCACTTTCCCTCTCCAGATCCCTGGCAGGTGAAAGCCTAGTCAGCTTGACCAGTATGGGGAATCTTAGACCTTCAAGCTGCTCTCTCTGCCCTTCGAAACTCTTCCCTAAACCATTCCTGCTCTCCTCAGGCCATGCCCCAAACAGCCCCTGCTTTGAACCTCCAAATGTTTTTGCCTGCCTGGAATGTGTCCTTGATCTCTGATAATGCCTCTAGGTTGTTTGGGTGGAGGACAGAGAGGGGTGTATACAGACGTGAGCCTTTAAACAGCATATTTTTTGCTCCGCCCACTTTTATCTCAGGCCCTTCCCACTGGCATGTGGCCCCTGGAAGGTGGCCCAGAAGGGAAGGTTGTCCTTGGACTGAAAAATGTTCTGCACCTCTGTGGTAATTCATTCATCTACTAGACTAGAGGGTCATATTCAGTCTTCCTGTATGGCGGTGGACTATTATTCAACCATTATTGCTTCATACTAACCTGGGAAACTTTCAGCCAAGGTTTGTTTGTTTCTTTTAGGGAGGAGGGGAGAGCTATGTTCTTGAGACTGTCCTGTCAGGTCCACATGCTGATGTCTCAATCCATTTCAGCCTGCTTTTTGACACTTTGCCTTGGTTGTTGTCGTTGATGAAGGAACTGGGAAGGAAAATGGGGGGAAATGTGACCTCATGTCAGCTTTTGATACCATCATTATGGCATCCTTCTGCACCACCTTGCAGTACCAGAGGTTGGAGGCTATGCTTTACAGTGGTTCTGCTGCAAGATGTGGTGATGGCCGTTAGTGCAGATGGATTTAAAAGGGTTTTGAGTTGAGTTTGACTGCTAATCTCCCATACTCTGCAAGCCTGGAGAGGCAGTGCTAGCGTAGGCAATACTGAGTGAGATGGTTTGGTGGTCCTACTTGGTTGAAGGCAGCTTCCTATGTTCTGACCCAACAAGGCTGTACTTACATTCACCAGCATTGGTTGGGGTACTATGACTTCCTTAATTTTTAGATAACTTACTCAAAAAGTAGTTAATCTGGTTTTGGTAGGGCAGTGGCAGAATTAATGCTTTCCAGATTGTTTCCAAAGATGTAGTAAGTCACACTGGGAAAGGGGAGGCATGTGGTATGATGATTTGATTTGAAAATAATAGCACCAAAAAGCATTTTTATCCAGGTAAGCTTCTCCATGTTCTGTTTTTTTGAGAGCTTGGCTCATTATACTGCCAGATTATTTTAATCAGTCTTCTGGCACCGTTTTCCTCATGGGAATATGTTCCCTTTCATATTTTTCTAGGTGTGATATTCCTCCACAGTATCAGTTTGCAGAGCACTGGAACTTTTGAAAAGCCATCTTGGTCTGCTTAATTAAGAAAATGACTCCTTGCTTTGCTAGAAACACAACAAATCTTATTGTATTATCTTAAACTGGTTGTGGAACCTAATATTTAATAATTTTCCTATTTGCTTCATAACTGAAAACATGCATGATCAGCATTGAAGTGCACCTGTTATACTGTTTGTTGATATGGGAGTGGGGATGAGATTTCTAAAATTAATTTGTCAGTTCATCGGCAGGTATTTCCTGCACTCAGAATAAGCTAAATTTGATGATGTCATAGTGTCATGACATCATCATGTTCCCAATGTTGTTCTTGATTACCTAGGACCACCCATGTGCCCAGTCCCAAAAGAAGACCCTCACTCTAAATTAGTTTTGTTTCCTCTTAGTGATCTCAGAATGCATTGAAAACTGATTGGCTGAATAGTGTTATTACATCATCACATTCCGTGATTAGCTGGGATCATTTAGGATGGAAAATAAATCAGTACCAGATACAATGCCAGATACTCCAATTATTCTGGTCCCATTTATCAGCCCTTTGTTTTTTTCTGACAGCTGTGGCTTGAAATCATTCTTCTTTTTCATCCTTACTTCCCACAGCCTTATTTGCCCTCATTGCTATTTAATTTGACCAACTGTTGAAAACTACGTCATATTGATGCCATTGGCATCATTGCAGTAGATCATTCTAGCATCATCACACCATCTGCAAAATTGCATAGCTTGCTGCAACCAATTTGGTTTAAACAACTATGGCTGCAATCCTATACATACTTCCTTGGAAGTAAGTACCACTGGACAGAAAGAGACTTGCATCTGAGTGTGATTAAATAAATTATCTATTATGAGATATCCAAGAGAGCTTCTTGCTGTGACCATTTCTCTGTGAAACACTGTTCTCCAACTCCATTTGTGAAGGTATAATATTGTGCTTTGAAATATTCATAACCTAGTCTCTAGGGTCCCATTTTGTGGCTGTTGTGTTACCATTATCACTTTCAGAGGAAGGGAAACAAAATGTGGAAGGTTAACTGAGTTGCCCAAACATATACATAAACTTGTGGCAGAATAATAACAGGAATCTAAAATTCCTGAGCCAGAACCCTTCTTAGTAGCTACAAGACTTTCACCTCTTTGACTCAAGTATAGAGTAAACAAATAATAAACATTATGGTGGAACAGCTGTCCTATTTTGCAGTTGGCTCAGTTGCTTTTATGGTTTTTGTTTTTTGCTAACCAGGGAAATGCATGTCTGTGACCTAGATCTTATAATGGCAAGTTGGCGAGAGTGTTTATGGCAGAGTTATAAACCTCTGGAAATGGTGGGCCTTAATGAAAATGCTGACCAGTTTTTCATACACTTCCGTACATAATGAAAGATTCCTTCAGTCACTGCTGTTTACATTTAATCACTTGTGTTCATTAGTGGAGCATCATATAACTTAAATGTAATCAGCATATGTGAATAATGTCTTCCCAGAGGGAGATCTGGAACGAAGCTCCTGTTTTGTATGGCTGGTGTTTTGGTAAGAACCCATTTCCCGATATATAACCACTGTAAAATTTGCAGCAAAACACTCGCTCCAATTTCATTTTACACCAAAAGCCCCATTTTTGGCTTCCTATATTTGCCTTGCATGGACAAACTTGAAAAGAAAGAGCTTTTTCAAATAAAAGAAAACCGCTCTGTTGAATCATCAGACTAGTTGGTGGCATTTTCTGAAGCACGATCCCTTGGGGGCTCAACATGTTTCTGACATTATTTACTTTAATGAGAATGGAAGTATGTGCATTTCCCCCATTGGATATATTACTTACTTACACTTACTTACACTTACACGTAGTGCGAAATGTGTGCAATATTTTTAAAAATGCTAATAAAAATGAACCATGCACTTATGACAAGCACTTGATATTAATGCTCGGTCCTAGGAACATAGGAAGCTAACTTACACTAGGGGTGTGCACCAGGACCAACATTATATTTGCATCTGCAACTCTCACTGGGAAGCAGCCCGTTCTGTTTTGGAGCCACTCTTTGTCTTTCCAACCTGAGTCATTAAAAAGGTAAAGGGACCCCTGACCGTTAGGTCCAGTTGCGGAGGACTCTAGGGTTGCAGCGCTCATCTCGCTTTATTAGCTGAGGAAGCCGGCGTACAGCTTCCGGGTAATGTGGCCAGCATGACTAAGCCGCTTCTAGCGAAGCCAGAGCAGCGCACGGAAACACCGCTTACTTTCCCGCCGGAGTGGTACCTATTTATCTACTTGCACTTTGACGTGCTTTCGAACTTCTAGGTGGGCAGCAGCAGGGACCAAACAACGGGAGCTCACTCCGTCACGGGGATTCAAACCACTCACTGACCTTCCAATCGGCAAGCCCTAGGCTCTGTGGTTTAACCCACAGCGCCACTCGCGTCATTATACAGGACCAAATCAGATCTGTATTTTGTTTTGCGGAAACCACCTGTTTTGTATAATCTATACTGTTCTGTTTTTCTTTGGAACTGTTTTACTTTCTATATTTGTACGGTTCTGTTGCTGTAACCCAGCCAAGGATCTTATGACAAAGGGCAGGTATGAAATCTAGGGCAGGATTCACCTAACGAGCCCTGCTTATACAAGGATGTCCAATTGCACCATTGGGCTTTACTCCCACCTCTCCCATGCATCCCATGAAATTGGCTTGGGGATGTTGGAAAACCCTGCAGTGCAGCCACAGTGGGAGGAGAGGGGTGTCGTTCTATCTGGCAAACAAAACAAAACTAGTGCAGCATTGAATTCCACTCCTAATAAGTAAATTAATAGACCTGTTTTCTCCCCATTCACTATAATGAGAAATCTAAAAACGTCTGTTACATTTTTCCTTTACACAGAAGTGTTAGAGTTGTTCAGCGGAATCCCTGATCTGGGCCTTTTGTAGAATTAAACAATATTTTCATGCCAAGAATGAGTTTCAAAGCTTCACTGCAGAACAGTCTTAAAACTGGTTTACAAGTCAACATTACATGAAGAAAATAACAAAGCAATACATCATTGCAAAGAAGCAATGCAGTCTTGTCCTTTATGTAGTTCAGTAAACTTTCCTCTCTCTGGTCCCAGAGAGATACTAAGCTTGTTTATCATTGCAGAGCTTCTCTGCTACTGCTAGCCATCACTGCCTTATCAAGTTTCCTCTCCTGCTGAAATAGCTGCAGCTCAGGTTTCCTGCAGTGAGTCATTGGATAGTTTAACTCAGTGAAATGGAAAATCACCAGCCTTCCGCTTTCACCCAGAGTGCAACCTCTCACTTAAGGTACACTTCTCCAAACACATCATTTTATGTACTTTGAACTTTTATCTTCAACAAGAAGTAGATGAAATTTTCAGGCATAGCAAATTGATTAAGCCTGCAGAATTATATGTGGCTACACTCAGGGTGTGTATTTTGGAGAGATGAGTGTGTGCAGATCACATTTAAAATCACATGGAGATCTCATTGATGATTCTATCCTATTACTGAAACAGCATTATTTTCTGAAGAAGTGTGCATGCACATGAAAGCTTATACTCAGAACAAACTTAGTTGGTCTCTAAGGCGCTACTGGACAATTTTTAATTTATTTTGACTGTGTCAGACCAGCACAGCCACCTACCTGAATCTGCATTCTTTTCAAGTATATTTTGCTTTCTTCAGCGTGGACCTTATACTGCAGAGTAGCTTTAAAGTATCCATTGATAAAAATAGGTGGCCCTCCTTAATCGCCTGGAGCTTCAAGTTAATACATGGCTTGAAAAATGATCCCTGGAATGTGGCCTTCAGGCAGAAAAAGGTTCCTCACCTCTGGAATACAGTCCAATCAGGAACATAAGCATCTGCCACCTGGACACACTCACCATCAGAAAGCATCCATTTTTTTCTCTCAAAGGTTTGCTGGAGGTCCCAATGCCCCCTACTCATTAGTTGAATGTTATTCCATAACCATATCATCTGGCCAGGTTGCCAGAGGGCAGACATTTTCCTCCGGACTTCGCTGAAACAGCATGTCATGATATATAGTTAATTGGAGCTGTAATATAAATTGGCAGGAATATTGGAACACAGAAATTTGGACTGATGTAGCTCGTTCTATAAATCATGTCTATGAATTATGTTGTGTTTTTTTTTAAAAAAAAAAGGCAATGAGAACAGACGTATTTTGGATCTCCAAGAAACCCATCATTAACCCACTCATCCCCTGCCTGTTTCCATGTAAGGAATCTGTGCTCAGCGTGAGCTAAGTACACAAACATCAACCTTGAATCTGTGTTTTTGTCATTTTCCATCTCATCGTGATTACTCTTAAACAGAATTATGTTTGCATTTCAGGGGCTTTATTCTCAGGGGAGAAATCAACCTGTTGGATTGTGTGTGGGATTTCTGCCCCCCCCCAAAAAAAACAGTGTTGTTTTTAAGTCCTTTTCTTAAAAGCTATGGAGTGCTGTGCCCAAAGGAGAGCAATCCTGGTTGGCACGATTAAACCTTTTTGGTTTTAACGATCCATCCCTGTCTATGTAGCAGGCTATCTTAACTGCTTTTCTTTCTGCTTGTTTGTATTTATTTTGATAAGCTGGGTTTTTTATATAAAATTGGTGGGCTTATTATTTTATTATGTGTTTTGTTTATTAGTCCGATTTATATACTGCCCTTTGTCAATTATGTCCTCAGTGTAGTTTGCAGTCTAAATAGTGATACCTTAAAACAATAACATTCCAATAACAATTTAAGATCAATATTAGAAGACCTCCACGGTTATCAGAGCAGTAGGCAGATATTTATCAATTCACTGTGGTCTCACGTGGATTAACTTCCTCCCAAAGCCTACCTTTTATTGTCCCTCACCTTGATATCAGCACTGATGTGAAGTGGAGTTATAAAAACGTAGGGAACTGCTTTATATTGTGCCAGACTGTTGACCCATGTAGCTCAGTATTGTATTATCCAGAAGTAGCTAACATCGTACCTCCAGAATCTTTGGGCTAAGTTTTCATCAGCCTCAGCCAGCATTACTGACATCAGGGTCACCTGCACAGAGTGTCTCTAAGCTTTATCACTTCACAGTGTTTGTAAAAACAACATTCAACTGGAAGAACTACTGCTGTGTACATACTATGTATTTAAATCATACCCCCCCCCAAAATAATGGTGAGAACTGTAGTTTGTTAAGGGTGCTAGGAATTATAACTCTGTGGGGGGTAAACTACAGTTCTAAACATTCATGGGGAGAAGGATATGCTTTAAATGTATGGTGCGTATACAGCCAGCGCCTGGGAAAATGAGAAACAGAGATAAACCAAACCATGTTTTAATCACAACGCTGTTCTATTATTAATAGATATCCAACACATATTACTTTTTTTTGTAAATGTTTGCATTTACTATCACTAGTTGTTCCCCTCTGTTTTCAGCTTCATTGCCAATACAACCAGATATTCGAATTATCTTATATCTAGAATTGCACTTTTTTGCACTGCATTTGAAGAGCCTAACATTCCCCTCCCCTTTTTGTGTGTGTACAAGCCTCTCTGTGTCGAGTAAAAAGCCAAGACTGTCTAGCATTATGGCCTTTTGCTTCCTGAACCACTTTCTGGAATGAATAGAGAAAATTCACTTTCCGGAATGAATGGAGAAAATTCACTCCAGGCACTGGAAGGCTGACTGACTGTGTAGCCTCAAGTGCCTCCATGACATCAGCAGCCAACTGACTTACCGTCTTCCTCCTCTCATACCTGTCTGCATTTTTACAATTCCCAACACCAACTGACAAATAACTACTGAAATAGTTGAGTCAATTGCCTTGCCACCAGCTAGCCCTCACTTCAGACTCGTGACAAGCCAAACCATGGCAACCTCCCTTGTGCCACACTCCTCTCTTCTCAGTTACCGGCAGTCACCGCCACACAGGGAAGCAAAATCATCCCACTCCACTCCATCCCACCAGCCACTACTGTCTTGAGTGGAAGTGGCTGTCTATACATTGTGGGGAAAGGGGGGTAATGGGTGGGCTGAATCTCATTTCATTGGTTAGCTTAATTCTGACAGGGAAGTGAGAACTCCTTATCTCAACAGAGGCTAACAGACAGACGGCAGTGGTGATGTTTTAATTTAGGTAGTGAGTTTTTTCTCCATTTCCCTTTGAAAATTGAGACACGATTTGCCCTGGAAACCTTGCTGCTTATGTTGTGAGAATAGGCTACCACTGCTGGAGATGGAAGAAAAGCTTTCTGCACATGGTCATCCATTGTTCTCAATTATCACTGCACAACTTCCAAGGCATCTTGCTGCATATGTTTGCATGTGACACACACCCCTTTCCTCTATGACCCTAAAACAGAGGGACCATGGGCCTTTTACGGGGACTTCTCAAGTCCAGGAGTGATTACCCTGTAGAACATTATCATGAGAATTTAAACTGCATGTTCATCTTCATTACATATTATATCCAGTGCCCAGTACAAGGGCCCTTTGTCCCTGTATTAGTCTGAAAGGAAAGCCAGGCTCTTAAAATATCATCATTTACAAAACTGTGAGAAGGTTTGGCCTATGTCAGACTCACAAGGGACCCGGGAACTAAGATCAATGACAAATGTTTTATTACCCTTTGGAAAACTGGAAAAAATGAGCATTTCCGTCTGCTTGAGAAAGACCATAAATCTGGTGAGTAGCCAATACAATAGACAACTCTTAGCTAACTGAGAAAGATGATGCCAGCTGTAGCATTTGGAAAAAATTAGCATTGTCCTGAGAGTATGGAATTAAGCCTGCAAGGAGGTTTCCCCAAACTTATGCCAATCATGCTCTTTAATGAAATGACAACCTAAGCCTTCGTGATAATATAAACACACATGCACACACACCTAGTTTTCCCCCAGGAGTTGGGTGGGGTGGGAAAGGAAGGAGAGGAAAAAGCGAAGATGTATTTGTTTTCTACGCGCCCAGGAGGAAAATATGACCAATGTCATTTTTGTAATCTTCTTAGTATAATCTCTCTCAAGAGTGGCTTTAGACGAGGCGAAAGTATTCGCTGGTCTTACAACAGCTTATTTCTGCATTTTTTCGCTATGTGGCTGCTGTAAGTGTAAGTAACGTTGAATTAAACTTTAAGGCACTTTCATAGTCAATGGAGAAGCCTGACTTTTTGCTTGACTGGGTTGTTCTCTGTTTGTACATAAAAGGGATGATAAAAGCCAGCCTTGTGCGACCTACCATCAGCCAGGGGCCTCCTCATTTGGCTTATGAGATTTTTGGCCAAGCCATGCCCACTTGTCCAACACCTGATGTAATTTATGAAGTCAGGAATGGGGTAGATAAAGACAGAGCTAGGCCAAAAGCAGCGGTTGCAAGCACAGCAAAATCAGTTGCTCATTGGGGCTTGCAAAGCCCTGATGATCATTGAAAGTTCCAACAATCAGCCGCATTTAATTTGTATTCCCAAAACAACTGCACCTCAAAAATACCTGCTACATGATTAACATCACATATTGCTTGGTCCTGTCAGAGTGAGAAAAATGTAAAAATTCTTGGTCCTTCATTAATTCTCTTCTGTGTATCAATTAAATTATAAACTGTTGATCAAGGTTGACTTTTTTTGGGGGGGGGAACATGCCATATATTTTGGATGTGGCCCATTTTTTATCCATCACAGTGCTGAAAACTCCTCTAATTAACCTCTGCCCACGGAACATTCTCAAATAGTTTTCTTTTAAAAATAAAAGAGTTCTTGATTATCTTTTGGGGCATGCAGTGACACCAGCATCATTCAGTTTTCTTTTTTAAGGATCTTCCCTGTAAATCAAATAGAATATCATTAAAAGACTTTGGTAGTAACTATTCCAGTTAATTAGTCCTTAGTTTTTGTAGCAGCTGTTCAATGACATAATGGCCCCTTAAATACTCTCTCTTTTTTGAATATTTCCCCCCTGTTTTCCTAATAAGCACTTTGTTGTTGATTATGTTGTTGTTGTTGTTAAAATTTTATACCATCCTTCACACAAAGAGCACAGGGTGATTCACAACAGGAAAGAAAGAAACCCAACTGTCAGGGAACTGCCATCGGAGCCAAGAGTGGAGGTAAGGCTCCCCAACGATGCAGGAGAAGGGACCAGCAGGGAGAGAGAGAACACTTCCTTTGGGGAAGGAAATCGGCGTGACACCAGGAAGAAAGGGGAGCAGGGAAGGACTTCGGAGAGATGGCTCCAAGACTCTTCCACAGAGACCAGCGGGGAGAGCCCAGGACCTCCGCTGGCCACGCCCACTCTGCGCAGAAGACTTCCGCGCAGGGAGGCTAGGCGGAGACTTGGGGTCAAAGAGCTTTTATGTTGGAAGAAATTCAGGAAACGCCCACTGACGGATTCTGCCAGTGACTGACACAGCCACGGAGAAAGGGCTGTCCAGCCAGGGAAAGGTTTACCCAGACAACGCTGCCTAGAGCAGCAGCCCCCTTACGCACGAGCAACCCCAATTCCCTTTACACCAACTGTAATTTATCCTCCTTTAAAACCCTTGCAAACTTCTTCTTTTGAAAGGGTCAGTTAACCCAGCCATGTTACTGAGAGTTACTTTAAAAAAAAAAATTGGGGGGGGTGGAGCATTTTATTTGTCTGCATCCCTAAGAATTCAGTGGATTATTCCCTTATATTTGGAGCACCAGCTGAAGTTTCTAACGCTGCAATCCTAACTCTATGAACCTAGGTGTAAATCTATTTGATTCAGTGGGATTGCTTCTGAGTAGAACTGGTTAGGATCGCACTGTTCATCTCTCAGGACTGTCTTATCCTTCTGAGTAATTTGTCTTACGTCTGCATGTAAACTGTCAAATGTGGTTGCACATCTTTTCTGCTATCTGCACTCCAGCCGTCATTTTGCCTGCTTCATTGCACTCGGTTCTCCAGAAAACCAGGAAGCTGCCTTTGCTGTTTAGCAATGAAGAGGGCAACTTCATCACTCTGGCTGCTCAGCTCACCATTCTGTAGTGAGACTGGGGCCTCGGTAGGATCATTAGCCATGTCTGCCAGAAAATCCCCCTGAGCATTCAGGGATCTCCTGGATTCCATAGGTCTTTGCCAATGTGGCGTCTGAAAGGGTCCCTACCCTTTCATACTCCCCCACTTTTCCAGGAACATTTTGACAGGGATTACTTAAACTGCATGAAAAACAGGATTGTTCTTTCTTATCTTATCTCAGTTTCAGCACCCATTATTTATTTGAAAGTATTTATAACCCAATTTTTATATATATATACACACACACACACACTGTATGTGTGTGTGTTTGTGTGTGTGTGTGTGTGTGTGTGATATATATACATATATATATATATATGAATATGAGAATGAAATATCCATGCGGTGTGCAGCACAAAACAAGTTCACTGTTTGAGGCAATAACTAGTTAGACTGGAGAATCAAGAAAATGGAGGAGTCTCACTTTAAATAGCATTCTGCCCCCCCCCAATTTTCTGCAGAAAACAATTGCAAATTATATTAGTAAAAGCAGGAGACATTTTTGTCTTATGAGTTGGAAAATAGTTTCTATCTCTGCTGTCACCTTCTCGGGTTTTCCACCTCTCAAAACATAAGGCTTCTGCTCTAAACACACACACACACACACACACACACACACACACACACACCTCTCTAAATTCTAGGACGTTGTCCAAAGAGAGTTGAAAGTGCTCACTTACTGGTTCTGCAATCACTTCACGTCCACCCACTGGCAAATTCATTCTTACTATTTTCCTCATGTCCCGTCACTCTCAGTGTGGGTTTTGGAGCTTGCCGAACTGTTTGAAGGACTTGATTCCATGAGAGGGGGAAACCATGCCTCACAGAAAGAAATTGTTTATCTGCTTGGAATAATTTCCTCTGGGAAATTTTGTAGGGCGCTAATCATGGTAAAGTACTTGCACCTGAGAATATGATGACCAGCTTTTGAGATTTAGATTGATTGACTGCGTTCATTTATATGCCACCTTTGCACAGCGAGCAGTGAACAAAACAGCTTACAAGAAGCATCTACTTAAGTGAACATCAATTATTTTCGCTGGATTACAAGTGAGATACAATCCTGCAGCATAGTGTGCTCCTTTTTTCAGTGTTTTGGGCAGCAAACCACACCCTCTCCTCCATGATGAGAGTTTTATTTTCCTTGCCAACTGGTTGCCCATGTTGCCCCCAAGCTGACAGTCATCATTCCATGGCAGTCGCTATTCTGCAGCCACTGAACATGTCCACCCACCATCTGGCTGTTCCTCTTTCCTTCTTTTTAGGATTCTCACCTCCCATTAGATGCTTTTTGTGCTTAGAGTTTCTCCAAGTCTGTTAATACCTCCCACTAGCATATGGTGCCATTTTGGCTATACAGTGGTACCTCTGGTTACGAATGGGATCCATTCCAGAGCCCCGTTCACAACATGAGCAGAATGCAACCCGCGTTATGCGGGTGACGATTCGCTGCTTCTGCGCATGCTCATGACGTCATTTTGAGCATCTGCACATGCGTGAGCGGCGAAACCCTGAAGTAACCCGTTCCGTTACTTCCAGATCGCCGTGGGACACAACCTGAAAATGCTCAACCTGAAGCAAATGCAACATGAGGTGTGACTGTATAAGCAACATTGCACACTGCCTGATCATCAGAAATAGCAGGAATGATGATGTGAATGCTTTTTAACACAATGGAAGGATGCTGGTAATGCCATGGGAAACTGTTCTAAGTTCCACCCATATTCAAGGGCTCTCAGTACACTTCTCTGTAAGGAAACACTTGGCACATGGAACAGAATTTTCCCCGTTGCTAGTGTGGATCTTAAAAAGTAGAGACATCACCTTGCCAACAAAGGTCCGTATAGTAAAAGCTATGGTTTTCCCAGTAGCGATGTATGGAAGTGAGAGCTGGACCATAAAGAAGGCTGATAGCCGAAGAATTGATGCTTTTGAATTATGGTGCTGGAGGAGACTCTTGAGAGTCCCATGGACTGCAAGCAGATCAAACCTATCCATTCTGAAGGAAATCAGCCCTGAGTGCTGACTGGAAGGACAGATCGTGAAGCTGAGGCTCCAATACTTTGGCCATCTCATGAGAAGAGAAGACTCCCTAGAAAAGACCCTGATGTTGGGAAAGATTGAGGGCACAAGGAGAAGAGGACGACAGAGGACGAGATGGTTGGACAGTGTTCTTGAAGCTACCAGCATGAGTTTGACTAAACTGCAGGAGGCAGTGGAAGACAGGAGTGCCTGGCGTGCTCTGGTCCATGGGGTCACGAAGAGTTGGACACAACTAAACGACTAAACAACAACAGTGTGGATCCCCTAGAAAATAACAGAAAAATCCTGGTCCATGCAGAGCACTGTGCACATCAGAGCAATTGGAACAGAGCCATGTTCAAGTACTCCTAGAATGCAAGACAGCATATGTGTGCTGCCTTTTTCACTGCAGTCGTCCTCCTCATTAGCAAGGTTTTATTCATCTCTGTGATGTGACAGAGACCAAAAAGGGAAACAGGCCGATGATTTAGGCCTTACTCCCAGTTAGCGCTGCAATCAAAGCCACACACGTTTACAGTACGAGTTGCAAAGCCAGCAACTGGGAAGCCTGGATCGAACAGGCTCTGTAAAATCTGTGGCTGGAAACAGGACTCATACCCCACCCTCTGGAGGGTTACATCATTATTTACATAGAAATTTCACCTCCTATCAATAAATCAATTCCATTAAATCAGTGGCAGGGGCCTTTGTTTTGACAGTTGAAAGTCTTGAATAAACGACAATGTGCAGGATTCAAAAGGGTAGATCTGTAGAGTCTCACTGCTAGAACGGCATCCTGACATTTATTTTCCAAGCTAGTTCAAAAGACTGAACGTTGCCAGCATCAGCTGTCCAGGTGAGCAGATGAACTCTTGCTCTTATTCACTGGTATTATTGATGCAGAATTGGTCAGCCATTTGCAAAATCAGTCCAAACTGGATGCTTCCCTAATCAGGAGATGCACTGGTGGGCTGTGAAAGGGGAACCTAGTAAAGGTAAAGGGACCCCTGACCATTAGGTCCAGTTGTGGCCGACTCTGAGGTTGCGGCGCTCATCTCGCTTTATTGGCCGAGGGAGCCGGCGTACAGCTTCTGGGTCATGTGGCCAGCATGACTAAGCCGCTTCTGGCGAACCAGAGCAGTGCACGGAAACGCCGTTTACCTTCCCACCAGAGCGGTACCTATTTATCTACTTGCACTTTGATGTGCTTTCGAACTGCTAGGTTGGCAGGAGCAGGGACCAAGCAATGGGAGCTCACCCCGTCGCAGGGATTCGAACCGCCGACCTTCTGATCGGCAAAGTCCTAGGCTCTGTGGTTTAACCCATAGCGCCCTACTGGAATGCAAATCCATCCTTGCAGCCTTTAAACATACAAGCGTATTTCTTATCAGAAGTTCAAAAGTGTGAATCTCACAGTTGTTAACAAGGACATAACATTGTATGCTGAGACTCAAAGACGACAATGTTACAGTTAAGCAGACTGGCTTAATTCTAGGAAGCTGGTCCACTCTCTAAATAACTGCACACTTAGGCACACATGCCCTGACCCTGTAGGAGGAAACATACGTACAAACAGATGGCATACATGTGTTTTACAAAGCTAGAATCCCAATTCATAATTAGGGACTGCATGAGCAAAGCTCCAAGCTAACCGCCTTTAATAGTACCAATCTGTGTGGGGAACAAATGGGGAACAGAACACTAGATTTGGTCCAAAGCTTCCCCCCCACCCCCGTAACAGATGATTTACATCTGGGG
Organism: Podarcis raffonei; assembly: GCF_027172205.1. Lineage (NCBI taxonomy): Eukaryota > Metazoa > Chordata > Lepidosauria > Squamata > Lacertidae > Podarcis > Podarcis raffonei. The sequence goes on along the minus strand of NC_070608.1, from coordinate 17,831,589 downwards.
CTATATGTGTGCAGCTCGGATCCCAGATTGGGAAATCCCATTTGTGTCTATTTCATCCTTTTGGACTAGAGCAGGGAACAGAAGGCAACATATATCTGCTAGTATATAAATGCTAGCACACAAATCAGCTATCCAAATCTGTGTTCTTCCTTTACCGATTCTTGTTTAGTACTGCTTCTAAAATTCTCCTTGTCTGCAAAAGTCAAATTACCTGGTTTTGCTTCTGAAATGGAACCTGGTGTATTAGAATGACTTCATTGTCCCATTTTGCGCTGTTTGCCATAGCTTTCAGTTGTGTATTGATCCTCAACTGCATGGTGGATGAGAAGGCTCATTCCATCCATGCTGAACAGTTATGATGAGGACTGCAGATGTCAGGCTCTGCTCGCTCATAGTTCTTAATCCAATGTCAGAGAACGAACTCATAGACTTGATTTCTGGAGGCAGCTTTTCTGCTAGGAGAGGATCAGCACTTACAGTCCAATCCTCATCATGTCTACTCAGAAGTAAGTCCCATGGCTAAATGGGATTTACTTCCAGGTCAGTGGGACCCAGCCTTAGCTCTCAGACAAACTTGCTTCTGGTTATTCGCCCTTATAGAGTTAGGGCTTTTATTCTGGAAAAATAGGTTTTAAGTCTTTTTGTTCCACCTTTCTCATATATATAGATAGTGAAATATGAAAGGCAACTGCAGATAGAGTAACATAACCCCACTGAAAAGCAATTCGAAATGCGCAGGTGGGTGTGCATGCTTTATAGCAGCAAAACATCTTTGAAAATTGGGTTTAACCCTTTCTAGACGGAAAAGTCAAACATGCATTTTTACTTGCCTGTTAAATTTGTCCAGAATAGGAGAAGTCAGAATGGCTGATGAATGCCACCCCTGAGAGAAGCCTACTCAGGTTTTTTTGTAGTAAGAGCTAGAAAGAGGCATTGCGGGGGTGGGGATCCTACCTATTGCTTATCTTTTTAAGGGGAAAGTATATGCTTTTTGTAGATGTGTGTACTATAAAATGTGTTCCACCTTTTGCTCCTTATGGGAAAGGTAGGATAGAAATGCAATGATAAATAAAGGAAAAAGAAATACCATCTTTGGAAGTTGCAGTTCTGAGTGGAGGAGTAGCAGAAGACAGAGATGCTCCTAGTTGTTTCTCTGCATCAGGTTTGTAGTCCAGATATTGCTGGACTACAATTCCCATTATCCCTGACTATTGGCCACGTTGACTTGGGGGCTGATGGGAGTTGGAGTCCAAGAACATTTGAAAGGCCACAGGTTCTCCATTCACACATATCGCCCCAGCTGTTTTTCCTAACTGTGGAGATCCAGATGCAGCTGGAGGAGGCCTGTTTGCGTGGTGGGAAGTAGCACAAGATAAAAAGGTTAAGTATGTGCTGCTTCACTCAAAATCACAACCACCTCCAGAGATGTGTGTTTGTGTGTGTCCCCATCCGTCCCGCACCCCACTGCAAATAGTCAGAGCTTTATTACATCCATTTGTGTGTACTGCATGGTTTGTTTTATTGCCTCAGCTCTTTGTAGGCCGCAGCCGTCTGCCCAGTGATGTATGGCAATTCCATAAGAAACATGTCCTGCTGTTGATTTCTGCTCCGTAGCCCAGTATCAGGGAATCCAGAATCCAATTTTCAGCTATCTCTTCCCACTCTCGAAATGAAAGGAAACCGAGGACTGGAGTGATATATCATCCTCTAAAGTAGCTACTGAGGAAATGATCTGAGTAATGCTAATAGCATTGGCTGCCCCTTTGAAGGGAACCTTTAAGAAATTTGACCAGCAAATGGAAACAGATTGAACAGAGTCGGCTTGCCATCGCTATAAAGTGAAACACGGCTTCTGCCAAGATCGCATATGCCTACACTAACCCTTGTCTTCAGCACTTCTTTAAAGATCATATTTGGGAATACTGGGGGTGTTCTCTGTGGCCTGAACCAGTGCACTGGAGCCAGGAATTACAGCTCTGCAATTCAGCTCTGCCTTAGCCTCCCCGCCCTTTTCTGTGGCTATGGTTCAATCCCAACAGCTGAGAATGCCTTTCAATACAAATTAGTTAAGTCATAGTTACACTCTCAAAGCTAGGAAATAATAACCATTTTGGAACGGGAGAAAGAGAGAGAGGCAAAGTATTGCATTAATATATATGATTGAAAACCCATGGAACAGAGCAAGCAAGGAAAAAGTTGTGGGTGGTAATAACCATCTACTCCAGATGATCTGGGCTGCAGCTCAAGTAACTGGGGAGAGAGGAAACAACCCCAGGAAGGTGTCGCACTACGCAGTAATAGCTGTTTTGGCACCAGGGGAAGCCACTGATATTTTGCCTGAAGCAAAAGTTGAAGTGAATTGTTGGGTTCCTTTTCCAGGGGACTGTTCAAGGAAGCTGAAAGTGCTTCCATGAAAAGTACTGAGTTCTCCAGAACATAGTGTTAGGAATTTGTGGGTGCTAGACCATTATAATCTCTAGATCAATAAAGGGTTAGAATTTAATCAAGGCTTGGAGTGTTAAGACTTGGGTGCCAGACTCACGTCTATTATTAAGCAAGACCTGTGCAGATTAAAGATGTGTGCTGGATACTGCTAATCCCCTGGAATCAACACGTGATAAAAGCTAATTAAACTAGGCTAAGCTTCCCATGTCCAGGAAATCGCCTGGGGTCATGAGCCATGAGGAAAGCCAACGGATCAAAGGAAATTGGTGTGAGACAACAAATAGATAGGGCCCCTCCCTCCCTCAACAGATAAAGAGAGCTTGGAGTAGCAGAAGTGAGGAGCGATGTCACTGGGAAGTTATGTAGGAAGAAGCTGAAGAAAAGGTGCAAGCAGACAGAGAGCCACGGATGGTGTCTGCTGGAATTCTGGGTTGTGTCTATGGGAGAAGCAAGATCCCATTGGAGTGCAATGCCAGGAACCGCTCCATTGTAGGCTCAGGTTATACATATGTGCAAATAAACCATATATCATAAAGATAACACAGTCTCCGCTGTGCCTCGTACCTGAAAGGAAACATGAACCCTGAGTAAGCTCACCTGGAACCTGTGAAATCTTGCACTGCTTGGGAGATATGGCATGTAATAATATATTAGGGACATAATGTATTTGCTGGATGAAACCAAAGGTCCGCCTAATCTAATCTAACATCTCTTTTCTCATGGTGGCTGACTAGATGTCCCCCAGAAGCTTAGAAGCAAAACATGGAACTGGAATTCCCTAAGCTGTGAAACCTATGTATTGTTTTGTAGGTATATTGCTACCCTTCCTAAATCTGGTGCCTTCCACGTGTGGTTGGACTACAACTCCCATAAACCCCAGCCAGCATGCTCCAGCTGATAGAAGTTGATTTCCAAAAACAACTGGAGGGTACCGGGTTGGTAAAGGCTTTTTCATTTGTGTGTGTGTGTGAAGTTTCTATAAAAATATTACAATTTGCCAGAAGCATATCTCACAATTTTGGTTTCTCTCAGTTTCTCATTTTTTCAGCTCGCTACAATGCCACATCATTTTTTAAAAAGTCCTCGCAAAAGTTAATCAGCATTTCAGGGCACATTTTTTTCCTAATAGATAAAAGTTTTGTTTGCAATTTTGCCTTCTATTACACATTTTTTGCAAGGAGTCTCGCCTAATAACATGGATTCTTTGCCTGGTATTTTCCGTAATATATGCATTTTTATCCTTATGTTCTTCTGATATAAACAGTTTCCTGCACTTTATTTGGTCGGAGAACTGTATTGCAAAATTTGGAGAAGGGTGAATTTCCAAGGATTAGTTGCATTTTGGTTTGTGTATTAGTATGAGAAGTGTGGATTATTGAAAATGAGAACCGAACCAAATTCCCCACCGCACTTCCTACTTGTAGCTCTTGATACCTTTATCTTCTACGAGTTTGCTTAATCCTCTTTTAACAGCATCTTCAGTCAGTGGAGATTCCCACCTCTTGTTGCTGCAAACAGCATGAATTAATGACTGAGTGTTTTAAGAAGGACCTGTCATCTGTCCTCTTGCCTGTCCTCTATCTACTGTTGGTCAATTTTATTGGATGACTCTGAGTGCTGAGACTATATGTTAGAGTGTTATTGACTTAGTTCTCGACAAGACGGCATTGAAAAAGAAACATTTTAACTTGCCTCATGAACAGCAAGAGGGAGAAATTTCCCAAAGCTATAGCAGCTTTAAACAGCTACGTTTGAAAGAACCTTCAGCAGCGCTTCCAAGTTACAAGTGCAAGCCGCTACTTATCAATCTGTTGTTGGCATCTGTCTGTCTCGGGAGACATTGGAAGAATGTGCCTTTGTGGGGGAAATTAAACTGTTGGAAGTTTGCAGTGCTTGCTGCAGCTGTAGAGACTGATACAGAGGAGACATGTTTTGTTGCAGGTGGGGCAGATGAAGGCGTCCAGTTGTGCTGCTGCAGATGTGCCATCGTTTTTCTTCTCTTTGTGCTCCTCCCAGCGGTCATTCCTCCTCTGGTCAATACTGTGGGCATATGACTTGACTGTCTGTCTCTAGGCACTGCAGTCGTCTGCAAGGGATTCCCACACAACAGGGTTTACATTACCAGCCTTCATGTCACATCTGTATTTGTGGTTCCCACAACATTTCAGATTGAACTGAAGCCTGGGGCAAACTAGAGGCAGTTTGCAGAAGATCTTTTAAGAACATAAGAGAAGCTCTTCTGAATCAGACCAATGGCCCATCTGGTCCAACATCCTTTTCTCACAATGGCCAAGCAAATGCCTGTGGGAAGCCCACAAGCTGCTGAACTCAACAGATTCTCCCCTCACGCAGTTTCCAGTACAGTGGACGCTTGGGTTGCGAACATGGTCTGTTCGCAACCTGCAGCGCTGTGTCTGCACACGCACAGGTCACGATTCAGCGCTTCTGCGCACGCGCAAAGCACGATTTAGTGTTTCTGCACATGCGCGAGCACCAAAACCCAGAAGTAACCTGTTCTGGTACTTTTGGGTTCGGCACGGTGCACAACCCGAAAACACACAACCTGAAGCATCTGTAACCCGAGGTATGACTGTAACTGTTGTTCAGAAGCATATTGCCTTCAGGAGTGAGCATGCTTTCCCTAGAATAGGGATGTGGGCTAGATATTGATGGAACAGAACTCCTATTATCCCTGGCCATTGACCATACTGACTGGGGCAAATGGGAATTGGAGTCAAACAACATCTGGAAAACCACAGTTCCCAATCCTTGTCTAAGTGTTTGAGAGAAGCATGAAATGAATCAGAATTTTGAATGTATGCATGCTCCAAATTCCCTGAAACTGGTACTGCCTAGAAGAATTTGGAAGACTTGCAGCTGAAAGGCGATGTTAAGTCTCCTGAGTTCTAGCCAGTGAGGGAAGAGCCATAGTTTAGTGGTGCATCCTCTACACTTGAATACATCCCTTTTTTATGAGCACCTGGATTCAGAACATGACATCGGTATTTAAGGAGCTAGGCCTAGGCCTATGAGTAAACTGGGATCCAGGCCCAGGATAATTCTGGACAGGACTGGTTTAGATTAACCCTTCTCCTACAAGGCAGCTCTAGCCAGACACCAAGGAAATGCTATGCATCTGCTTCTCCATTAATTTTCATAGAATGCTTTAGGGTCAGTAAAGTGGCAAATATGGTGGAGATATATGAACTGCAATATCTTCAAGGCCAGTAAAAAGGATTCACTTTGGGCCCATTTCTTTAGACATTCATTCATTCATTCATTCATTGGACTTGCACCAATGTTCCAGAGGCCCTGGCATTCAGTACTTCTTTATAAACTAATTTGGCATTCTGAGGATGAACTGGTGGACACATGTCCAGTAGAGGGCAGTAGTGTACTTAATAGCACACCTATTTGGTAGGCAAGCTACCTCCAATAGAGAACAACTTGAAGATAAGAATCCTAGCAAAGAAATGGGAAGGTGCGGTGGATGCTTAGAATCTCTTCCGCCACCAGTGTTCTGTATTTCTGACTAAATGTCAGGTGAGAATAATGGCAGACTAATGAGGATCCATTGATCTCAAGGGAAGGTAATCTAACTCTTTCTGGGTCAGATTCCACAGATTGGAAAATATATTGGAAGAATCATTGGGACAAAGTAGCGTTAGTCTCTGGATTCAGCTCAAGATCCCACTGTGGCAAAGACCCGTGAAAATGAAATATCATTTAGATTAGGGGGGTTTTTTGCAGTCATATCAAACATGTGCTTTCTTAAATTGGGATTTTTTTCATGTGCTACACAAGCAGTACAGTCAGTTGGCATAGCTCTTCCTAGACTGTTCTGTTTGTTACTGAATACAGGATGTTACGGAGAGAAACCCCCATACTTGAATGCTTTCCCCCTGCAAAACCTCACCGCATAAAGAAAGCGAGAGCTAAAGGGAGAAAGTTAATTAACATAACACGGCAGGCAGGAGGCTTCCTTCCAGACCTCCTTTCTGGAAGGTGGTGCTTTGCAACTTTCATGTTAAGTCTGTTGATTTCAAATGAACAAGGTTGAACTTGGCTTTTCCAGTGCCGCCTCCTCTGCTCTCTCTTTCTCTCTGCCTTTTCCTCTACCTTGGTTTCTCTACTTCAGCACTCCAAGATGTTATATCCCCCTGCATTACACCCAGGTCTCAGTGATGGACCATCTCTTTCCCTGGATGGAGGAATCAAATTCTGACCCGCCAAGCTAGATGCCTCCATCCCCATTTGTAGTCCCAGGCTGGCAGTTCAAATACATTGAACTCCTGGCATGCCCCATACTTCAGTGGTAGCACCCTCACTCTCAGTCAGCCATACATCAATTCATAATAAAAATATTACTAGCTGAGTAGCCTTGCGATGCCAGTCCCTTTACTGTAGGATCCCTGATTGGCTGGGCTCACTAACGTGATTAATCTGGAAAGGAGAAAAAAGAAACAAGGGGAGGGATAAAGCAGCAAGGATTAAGTGATGCCATATAGGGTGAAGAGTTAATCTCTTTTTTTATATATATATAAATATTTATTGAAATTTTCAAAAAATAAAGAAAAAACAAAAAAACAATTGAAAACACATCAAATTTACAGTTCTTACTATCAATAACAATTTCCTTGACTTCCCCACACCTCCCCTTCTTGTATTCCAGTTCCAATTTTTAGCTCAGCAAGTTCTTGTCCCCAAACTTTACCTTATTTTCTTTAATTCATTTTAGTTAACCAATTTTAACTTATAAACCTCAATCTTTATACATCAGTACTTATTCTTAAAAATCTTTTTCTAAGGTCGACCCCAATTCCCTTCCACGAATTCCCCATTTTTATGTTAGTGGCAAAACAAAATTAAATGAAACAGAATATAATTGTACACCCTTTGGATTCCCAAAGCCCCCCCCCCTTTCCCGGTTGTCAGCCTGGCGACCTCACGTCCGAGGCTCTTAATTCTCTCTCAATTCCTCTCTGCCGGTTTTTTTGATAGTCCTTTATAGGTGAAGAGTTAATCTCAGTCATCAGAGCATGGGATTCTTAACCTCAGAGTTGCGGGTTCAAGCTCCATGTTGGGCAAACGACTCCTGCATTGCAGGAGGTTGGACTAGATCAGGCATCCCCAAATTTGGCCCTCCAGATGTTTTGAGACTACAACTCCCATCATCCCTAGCTAACAGGACCAGTGGTCAGGGATGATGGAAATTGTAGTCCCAAAACAGCTGGAGGGCTGAGTTTGGGGGTGCCTGGACTAGATGATCCTTGTGCTACTTTCCAACTCTATGATTCTGTGGTCTAATAATTGAAACAGGAAAATACTTACCATTGGGGTTTTCATTTAATACCAGTATCACTAGGTCCTAGGCAGCTTTATTGACTTCTCAAAACACAGCCACCTTTTATGGGGTGGACAGTATAAATCACACTGTTTTTGGAACGTTGGTAGTATGGTTTGCTGTCTTTGTGATCTGTCAGTAGTTTTGGGAGTGGGGGAGGTTGGTCTTAAGTGCAGCGCTTCTTCTCCTAGCCACCTCCACTGACATTGAATCCGCAGCTTGGAAGAGATTTGTTGGGATGCTCTGGGAGGTACGTGACCAGACTGTCACAGTATCAATCTCACCATTAAGATGTCAATCCTTTAATAGCACTTGGAAGCGAATCAGACACTTCCAGTGACATTGTAACCGCAAAGTGTGAAAGGCACGTCTTATTCCTCGGGATGTGTAGGAGACTCTTTCATTTACAACAAAGGCTGCTGTTAAGTGTTGTTCTTCACATCAGGACCCCCAATATTCTTCAGGGAAATCAAAGGAAGTCAATGTCACTGCAAACACCATCCCTATCAGGTTTCAGCAGGTCCCTGATGTCCATCAGAATTGCTCATCTCTTTTTAAACTGTCAGCGCTGGGAGCTGAGTGGGAGAGTGTGGCTGATGCTTTTTTAAAAAAAAATAACACCTTGTTAACAAAAACAAAAGTGGTTTTTTTTTGGGGGGGGGAGAAAATCAGTGAACTGACCTTCTCCTTTCTAGGGGAAAAGTAAGGTCCTCTCCTCTATGGAGGCAGGAGCAAATTTAGAACTCTGACCGCCCTTTTGGAAAGCACTGGTTTGGGTCCAGAGTAGGTTTGGATATGTTGCAGAAGAAGATCCCTGCTGGATGAGGTGAAGAGTTTATCTAGTCCAGCATCCTGTTCTCACAGTGGCCAACCAAATACCCATAGGACCTGAGTACTAGAGCACTCCCGCTCCTTCGGTTTCCGGCAGCTGGCATTGAGAAACATTGCTGTCTCCAACTGTGGTCTGGAGGGTTTGGAATTTGACTGAGGGTTGGTTTATACCAGAGATTCCAATTATGTAGCGCTTAGAGCTGCCTCCCTCAAGCTGGTGTCTTCCAGATGTTATTGGACTTGCATTGGCACTGGCCATGAGGAGTTGTAGGCCAAAATGCCCAGAGAGCACCAGCACACAGGGAAGAAGAAGAAGAGAAGAGTTTGGATTTGATATCCCGCTTTATCACTACCCGAAGGAGTCTCAAAGCGGCTAACATTCTCCTTTCCCTTCCTCCCCCACAGCAAACACTCTGTGAGGTGAGTGGGGCTGAGAGACTTCAGAGACGTGTGACTAGCCCAAGGTCACCCAGCAGCTGCATGTGGAGGAGCGGAGACGCGAACCCGGTTCACCAGATTACAAGTCTACCGCTCTTAACCACTACACCACACTGGCTGAGTGCACACAGGGGAGGCTCAGGGCAATATAATGGCTGAAAGCTAGGAAGACTGTGCCAGTGAGGGGCACAGAATTCTTCAAATCTGAACGCAGAGGCTGTGAACCATATATACAGTCCTGAACTTTGCTTGTCGATATGAGCTGGTGCTGATTATGCTTTGGATTATCTAGCGTTGGATTATGACTCAGAAGACCCAGGTTGAAATTATTAAGATTTCGGGGTGACATGGATCTGGTCATTATCTCTCCACCTAACCCATCTCACAGGGTTAATGTGAGGATAAGAAGGGACTGGACAGAGAAACGAGTCTGCCACCTTGGGACTCCAAAGGGGGTGGCATATAAGCAGCTCTGTCACCGAGCTTGTCAGTTCTATCAGGCTGCAGTAGAGGGTGACAGGAACGAAGGGCCACTCCATCAGCTCTGATGGGAGACTAGATGCCTTTGACTCCTCTTCTTGAACTGTTTATGTTCCAGTTACAGGTAGGTAGCCAGCCATGTTGGTCTGCCGTAGTTGAAACAAAACAAAACAAAATCCTTCCAGTAGCACCTTAGAGACTAACTAAGTTTGTTATTGGTATGAGCTTTCGTGTGCATGCATGTATCCGAAGAATTGTGCATGCACGCGAAAGCTCATACCAATAACAAACTTGTTGTTGTTGTTGTTTAGTCATTTAGTTGTGTCTGACTCATCGTGACCCCATGGACCAGAGCATGCCAGGCACTCCTGTCTTCCACTACCTCCCGCAGTTTGGTCAAACTCATGTTCGTAGCTTCGAGAACACTGTCCAACCATCTCGTCCTCTGTCGACCCCTTCTCCTTGTGCCCTCAATCTTTCCCAACATCCGGGTCTTTTCCAGGGAGTCTTCTCTTCTCATGAGGTGGCCAAACAAACTTAGTTGGTCTCTAAGGTGCTACTGGAAGGCATTTATTTTTATTTTGTTTATGTTCCAGTTAGTCATTACGTGAACTACAGTAGGGATATTTAGGCAGACACCTGAACACTCAAATGTGGGAGGAGATAACAGCATAGATTCAAACCCTTCCCCAAAGTCCTTGTGTCTGTCATATTTCCACCCACCACCCTGGCTGTTCTTCAGGCCCCAACCTGCCTGTGTTGCACATGGAAAGCCAGCAGGGGGGTTTCTACTCACATGCACTTGAATGCAAATAGAACCTTCCATGCAGTTGGGGACCCCATTAAAGCAGTTTCATTGATCACATGGAGGAGTTTCCTCAGGTTCAAGCAAGCACAGGCAGAGGCCACCAGCACACTCCCTTCACAGCATGGTCAGGGAACAAATGTCTGAGGATATTGAGGGCAGGACTTCTCTGGGCACCCCTGTCCCTATCCACACTTTGAATGTGTCCTCAGGTCAACGCTTGAACATGTCTAATGCAATCGTCAGTACTGGAGCCTGAGTTTATTTTCTCTCTTCCTTCCTCATCCATTTATGCATTGTGTGTCTTGTCTTTCAGGCTGTAACCCTGCAGGCAGAGACTGTCCTGTTGTAACTGATCTTAGGTAAGCTTACCCTGGGCACCCTTTAAAGTGAAATTTCAGGAGCAATCCAATGCTCCTGGGATGGTGGCTGCAAAACTCCCTCTCAGTGTGTGATGACCTCCTCAGCACAGTGAAAAGTGGTGCTCCAAGGGTGATATGGTCATAGCTCAGTGGCAGAGAATTTGCCTTGCATGCAGAAAGTCCCGGGCTCCCTTCCTGAACCCTGGAAAGCCACTGCCAGCCCGTGTAGACAATATTGAAACAGATGAGCCAATGGATCTGCTTTAGTATAAGGCAGCTTGCAATGTCCCTATGGTAGGGCCAGGAACTGCCAAGCTGCTGCTGGGCCAAGTTCAAGGTGTTAATACTAACCTGTAAGCCCCTATAGAACTCAGGACCAGGTTAATTGAGATACCACCTTATCCCTTTTACTCCCAGTAAATCGCTGCAGACTGTGGGAGAGTTTCTCCTGCAAGTTTCCAAGATCTCAGAAGCTTGCTCCACAGTAACTGGGAGCAGGGCTGTTCTGTGGAACGCCATTCCTGTTGATATACAGAAGGCACTTTCTGAAAACAACTGGAAATATTTTTGTTCTGACTGGCTTTCCCAGCTGGATAAATGTCGAGTGTCCACTTGTTAGGGCTTTCCTCTTGTTTAAAATGTTTTTGTTGTTTTGTGCTACACTGCAGCGGTTCTCAACCTGTGGGTCCCCAGATGTTGTTGGACTACAACTCCCATCATTCCTAGCCAGCATGACCCACTGGTCAAGGATGATGGGAGTTGTAGTCTAACAACATCTGGGGACCCACAGGTTGAGAACCACTGCGCTACAGTATTAGCTGTTTTTAATGCAAGGGGCCCCAGGTTAAATCTCTGATATCTCCAGGTTGAAGCTGTGAGAGACCTCTGTCAGTCAGTGTTGGCGACACTGGGCTAGATGCACAAATGGTCTGTGCCTCAGTGTGAAGTAGCTTCCTACTTTCTTGCTGCTCACATAAGCATCTCAACAGTTTTTTCTTTCATGTTTTAAGGCGTTCCTTTTGGGTCCTTTTCCATTGCTACTTAAGAGGAGGAGGGAAAGGGGGGCGCTTTTAAATGATACAGAGCTCCCGTTTACAGCAGGAGCATAAACTGTGAAGAAGTTAAGATCCATTCGGCGTGAGCTGCATTAAGGACAGCGGTCCTTGAAGTCATTTTTGTTTTAATTGCACCATCTTTCATATCACTTTGAAATATTTCAAATGCAGGCTGGGAGCCCGTCTCCCAAACAAATGAGACCAAAAAAAAAAAAAAAAAAAAAGCTTATGAAGAAAGGAAATTGCAGTATAATGGAACAAATGGCTCCCAGCCATACCACTATGGGCTGTGTGATCTCATCAGGAGCAAATATGTTAAGCTGCCTTGGATTTGGTTAGCGTTGAAACAGGGGGTCTCTCTGAAGGAAGCAACAAGGACATGCGGCGGTGGCATCTTAGTAGGTGGCACATGCATTTATTTATTTAAATGAGAGCCAGGATTTAATTAAAAGTTCCCTCGACTGCTGGAGGGTCCCGGTCCGTGGGAGGTTCCAGATGAGATGTCCCCATTTCCTGAGGTTGGGCAACACTGCGCCTTGTGGAACGGCAGAACTCGTGACCCCACTATCCCGGTCAGATTACAATGTCAATGTTTCCAACCCTCCCTCTTACCCCCTCTGCCTCACCCTCCCCACCCCCTGCTCCAATAGCTGGCCTTTCTCCCCTCCACACTTCCTGCCTTTGTGAACGAAAGAATGCCGAACATGTTCACTGACCAGTTCAGCAAATGCCTCCTCTTAGCCTCCAGCTGCCTGGAGTGAATGAGCTTCGAAAGGGGCCTACTTCCTTTTGCGTTTTGTAATGCCAGAGTGGAGATGATACATGGAAGCTGCTAGAAGAAAAAGAAGAGTTTGGATTTGATATCCTGCTTTATCACTACCCTAAGGAGTCTCAAAGCAGCTAACATTCTCTTTTCCCTTTGTCCCCCACAACAAACACTCTGTGAGGTGAGTGGGGCTGAGAGACTTCAGAGAAGTGTGACTAGCCCAAGGTCACCCAGCAGCTGCATGTGGAGGAGCGGGGAAGCGAACCCGGTTCACCAGATTACGAGTCTACCGCTCTTAACCACTACACCACACTGAGGATGTGCTGGGAATATCAGTAAGGCTTACCAAACCCTGCTTACCAGGGGTGCTCCCTATTTCCTGGGACTTGTTTAGATTTCAGCGGAGAATTTCTGGATGCCTTGTGTGCAGATGTGGATTTTTAATGCTTGAATTAAGCATTAGCCCTGCTCCGGGATTAATTTGGGACTGGATCTGGGGTGGGTGGTCCCTGGATTGGCCCAGGGTGAGTGAGGCTGCTCTCAGTGACAAGGTTTCCTGCTCTACTTGGCCTCTCATTGTAGAGGTCTTGTAGGAGAATGGACGATAAAAGACCTGCTGGGCAATCCCACATGGTTGCTGATCCATGGCACTGGAGAGTTTTGGATCAGGAGGCAATGTCCCTCTGCCCAGCTCTGGTTGTGCCAAGATCAGATGGGAAGATGGATCTCTTGTCTCTGCAGAACTTCCAACTGTACCTTGGCGTTACCAGCACCATGCTCTAGCCAGCTGAGCTATCCAGCTGTGGTGGAAGCTACCACCAGTAGTATCCCTGCCACTGGTAGTGCGTGTATTCCTCTGGAAAAGGACATCTTAGGGACAAGGATAGGGTGGAGCAGGACTGTCCAAGGAACTGCTGGCCACAGAGCCTAGGGCTTGCCGATCAGAAGGTCGGTGGTTTGAATCCCCACAACAGGGTGAGCTCCCGTTGCTCAGTCCCTGCTCCTGCCAACCTAGCAGTTCACAAGCACATCAAAAGTGCAAGTAGATAAATAGGTACCACTCTGACAGGAAGGTAAATGGTATTTCCATGCGCTGGCCACATGACCTGGAAGCTGTACGCCAGCTCCCTCGGCCAATAAAACAAGATGAACGCCGCAACCCCAGAGTCGTCCGCGACTGGACCTAATTGTCAAGGGTCCCTTTACCTTTACCTAGCTACCAACAACAGGCCTGATTTGGGCTTCTCTGCTGTGCAAACCTGGAGCTGGTGAAGTGGAAAAAAATGGCAGGTGCTGGGGTTCCAGCCCTCCCTACACTTTTTGCCTTGGCCAGAACAAGTGATGGAGCTTGAGGTGCGGCAGGAAATCTGCTATTCCATTAAGCACCACTGCTGCCCATTCAGGAGCTTGGATTGCTGGTAGTCTACCCAAGCACCATTTTGTTTTTATTCCATGGGAGCAAAGTTCTGTGTTCTATCCCTAGTACTGGCTACCAAAAGACTGGGATACTTGGGAAAGTTCATCACTTTGGAATAACTTTGCTGGGAGAGGGAGGAGCAGTTAGGCACCTTCTGCCCTGGGTGGATACAGCTACCAGCTGCTGGATTTTGTGATTAAGAACAAATATATTGAGTTTGGTTAATACCTGCTCCCCTAGCCCAATTTCTTCTTGTGTTTTGTCTTTTAGATTGCAACTCGGGGCAGGTGGGCGGACTGGGGGATGGCTTTTTTTCTGATATTTGTAAATATTCTGCAAGGCCCTCCTTTTTCTTTGTTTTTTAACAGAGTGTAGTAAAATTCAAATCTGGGGTGGGAAATCTGTGCTTCCCCCCCCCAAAAAAAATATTGTTGAACTACAACGTTCTTGACCCCCAGCCATCCTGACTGGGAATGACCTCCACCTGGAGCACCAAAGGTTCCCCATCACTGATTTAACTACCGTAAATGAGCCAATGTTGGGCAGAACACTAGGCTATGACCCTGTTCAGCCAATAATAATAATAATAATAATAATAATAATAATAATAATTTATAGCTGAGTTTCCCAGCCACTCTGGGCGGCTCCCAACCAAATATTAAAAACACAATACAGCATTAAATATTAAAAACTACCCGAAACTTCAGATGTCTTTTAAAAGTAAGATAGTTGCTTATTGCCTTGACATCTGATGGGCGGGCATTCCACAGGGCAGACGCCACTACCGAGAAGGCTCTCTGCCTGGTTCCCTGTAACCTCACTTCTTGCAGTGAGGGAACCACCAGAAGGCCCTCAGTGCTGGACTTCAATGATCAGCCTGTTTCTTAGACAGACCTATCAGACCAGGTTGCTGTGAAGATAAAATGGTGCTGGTCAACACTGTATATGCCCTCTAGATGATATTAGGACTACAGTTTCCATCATCAATGACTGTTGGTCATGTTGGCTGGGGCTTTAGGGAGATGGGTCACCAAAAATATCCAACAGAGTCCCTGTTCTTGGTTTACTCCACCACAAGCACCTTTGAGGAAGACCAGGATGGAAATGGAACCAAAGGGCAGCTGAGGAAGGAGTTTTCCCTCTGTCCTGCATGCTTGGTGGGGATGCCGGAAAGGAACTTCTCCATGGCTGCTCCCAAACTTTGGAACTTGCTTCCTATAGAAGTTAAGACTGGCTCCTACTTGTTCTTCCGCTGGTGGGTAAATACCTTTCTATTCCAACAGGCCTTTAGGAACTGACTTTTGAGGAAAGGGCTGGTGTTGTGATGTTTTCATTGTTATCTGTATTTAATGGATTTTTAATCATGTTAAGTGTTTTTTAACTATTGCCTTTTCTATAGCTTGCTCCATTTTATCTGAGTCCGAAACAGGACTCAATAATAATACGGAAAAGAAAGAAAAAAGAAATTATAGACGGGAACTTCAAGGATTTGGTGCAAAGCAAGGGCGACATTCTTATTGCAAACCAATGGGAAAACATTTTCTTGGAGAACACTGCCAGTCCATCCAGATTTTGCTGAACTTTAATTCCCTTCAGACCCAGCCAACATGGCCAATGGTCAGGGATGATGAGAGGCAGAGGATAGATCCCCCTTCTATAAACTCTGTTGCCACATGAACCAATTGGGGTGTGTGTGTGTGTGTGTGTGTGTGTGTGTGTAGTACAGGTTAAGGGACATGAGTGGTGCTGTGGTCTAAACCACTGAGCCTCTTGGGCTTGCTGATTGGAAGCTTGGCAGTTTGAACCCCTGCGATGGAGTGAGCTCCCGTTGCTCTGTCCCAGCTCCTGACAAACTAGCAGTTTAAAAGCACACCAGTGCAAGTAGATAAATAGGTACTGCTGTGGCGGGAAGGTAAACGGTGTTTCTGTGCTCTCTGGCTTCAGTCACAGTGTTCCGTTGTGCCAATAGAGGTTTGGTCATGCTGGCCGCATGACCTGGAAAGCTGTCTGTGGACAAATGCTGGCTCCCTTGGCCTGAAAGCGAGATGAACGCCGCAACTCCATCAGTCACCTTTGACTGGACTTAACCGTCCAGGGGTCCTTGAACTTTACAGGTTAAGTGCTAGTTTTCTCTTGCCTTCTTTACATTATCCTGGTATGGGCACCCCCCCCAAAAAAAGACTCCAAACTTTTTTGCTTTTTTTATAACTGGTGGTAAAACTTTATTATTCAAGTTTAGATGTAACAGACATCTTTTTGCTGCCTGAAGAATTGTTTTGCATAAGAAATACACCAGGAACATGATTGTGAGTAGAAATGAACATGCATTATGAAAACTGGGGAATGGAAAGCACAAATAGAGAAAACAAAACTGAATACCCCTTGTATCGTAACAGACAGAATAGCCATGAGCATCCTAGAGTCAATCCAGAGCTATGCATTTAAAGGGTTCTTTTGGAAACATCACATCATTATTTAGCTGTAATTCCTGCATTGCATTGAGGGGACTAGATGATCCTTGATTCTACGATTCTGTAGGCAAGACGTCCATTTTTTTGCTCATCCTTATATGACAATGGTATTTTGAGATGCTGTATTTTATTCCCTCTCTGGGAAAGGAGGAAAAACATGTCTGGAAAAAAGTACAGAGGCAGCCCTAGCATGAAATAAAACGAAACAGCAACCAATGGTGGTGAAGTTTAGGTGCACTTAAGGGTTGAAGACTGAGGGAGAGATTTAACCCCAAAGTCACAATCTAATGGAAGGTCTGCTGCTTCCCTGTTGAAAAAGAAGTTAAGTACATACTGTTCTTGCACAACTCCCAGTCTCCCACTCATTTCAATAAGGCTTGTGCAGTAGGGCACCCCGGTGGATTGTGTTTCATCTCAGCTAGTGGTAAAGACAAGTGGTCACTTGGATTTTCTGCCTGAAGCACCACAATGTCTTGGGCTACAGAGACCGAAAAGGAACCTTGCACTACAAGAATACAGAACTGGATACATCCAAGTATTTTAGGAAGAACCTATGGGGAATGTGATGAGATCACACAGGTTAGCTCTGTCCTTGTGGTGACACCCTCGCCGCCTCCCCGTTCAGCCCTTGTGGGAAGAAGTTCTACACTTGGACATCCCCAGAGCTCCTTTACACGTTGGCCAAACACAGACTGTAGGGTTACAGCTAGTAGATGTGCTGTGGGGAGGACTAACCCCACTGAATTCTTTCAACAGTTGGGGAGGTTGACTGAACCCTCCTAGTACCCTATAGCAGAGAAGAATCATGGTAGCAGTGATTTGGGTCTGGACCTTCTCAGAATTGTGGCAGAAGTGGTGCATGTTTGAATGTTCCCAATCATTTAGTGGGGAGGGGGACAGGAAGCATCTCAGAGAGTAAGGCTGAACCAAAATCCATTTTCCTGATCTGCTCGTTTTCTGCATATCACAAGCTTTTTTGTTTTGTTTAACATGATGGAACATTCAAACGGTAGCCCTATGTGTGTCTTCTGACATTCTGGGAAGGGCGAGTGTGCCAAGATATGTTCTTAAGGCTGCAGACCTATGCACATTTACCTGGAAGTAGGTCTCGTTGAATTCAATCAGGTTTACTTCTGAGTAGACAGGTGTAGGATAACACTGAGAGGGTGCACTTATCCAGAAGCAAGCCCCATTGAACTGAATGAGACTCACAGGATCGTGGTGGAAGATCGTGAAGTAGGGAAGATTGTATTATATGAGGTCAATGAAGATGAAAGTATCAGTGGCACTTCCACCCACCCATTTTTCTAAAGAAATAATTTTGAGAAAATCGCACTATGTCAAGCTACAAGCAACATGTCAATCTCAACAGGCTGAGATAATCTTCTTAATAGTTTAAGGAGTTTTTTATACTTAGGTTAAATTTTACAGTAAAGCCCCAAAGAAAGGTGTATTTCTTTGTTTTAGATCAGCCTTTGCCAAGCTGGCTGGGGATAATGTGAGCTGCATTTCAAAACTCCAAAGGCACCATGTTGGTGAAGGCTGTTTTAGAAGCTAAGGGGCACAGCAATAATATTTCTCCAAGTAAAACTCTAGTGGTCTAGACCTGGGGTCAGCAATATAAAGCCCTCAGACCACACCTGCCTCACCCAGGCTTTTGGACTCAAGCTGTTTTCCTTCTGGAATAGCTCAGGCCTACAAATGACAATGAGTGGGTCCTAACCTAACAGGGCAGGTGGTATCAGCTAGCCCGATACACGGACAGTTATTTAATCATATTAAATAGTAATGCAATACATGCTAATTTTGCAACGTTTAAAAAAAAGGTGTAGTGCTTTTCAATAATGTCACTGCCTTTGGTTATGACACTGGGAGGTGGAAGTTACACTAGGGAGTAACCAGTGTTCAAAACTCCCATTGTTCTAGGCACATTTTGCAACAGGGAATTGCATTAGTGCAAGCAGTTTCTGAGCTGTGGGCTCAGTACACAGTACTGCGCCTAAGATTTCAGATTAAAACGGCAGAGTGGAAGGAAAGGAGGACCTTTTTCTACCTCCCACTTCCAGCTACTCTCTGAAGACTGGAGAAGAGACTCTCTTAAGAATATTAAGGGGTGGGCAGGGGAAGGACTAGAGCATGCGAAAAATGAGCATAATATTTTAGCTGCAAGCTTTGTATTTTTGCTATATAAAAGTGTTCCTAGGCATTCTGTTGTTGCATCCATAACCATAACCCATTTAGCTCCTAGCTTTCATATCTCAGTTTCTAACAGTGGGAGTAACTGGGCTGAATTTTGCCTTTTCCCTATAGCTCCACAAGGAAAAGGACTAAGGACTTTTTTTTTTTAAGTTGAACATTCAAGGAGGGGGGCATATCCCACCAGCTGTGCTGCAAAGCATGCTGGAGGAAAAGGAGGTTAGGATGCAGATTATGGAGTTCTGTGTATTAGGGTTCATCTTTAGAGTTCATTTCCTACGAAGCATTCTCCTGGAAAGGGATATCTTCCAGCAGTTGAGAAACTTTAAAAACCAAAACAATGCTGATATTAAAAACCAAACCTGCTGATATTAACTAGTTAAATCTCAGCGCAGTTAATTTTTGGCATTTGTCCTGAAAATCTGGCACAACAATGGCTGTTTTTAATGGAACACTGTGTCACTAGAAAATGGATTATCTCTTTCAGCTCCTGCCATTGACCCAAGCGTTGTTGGAGGACAACTGCCTTAAAAGCGCTGAAGCAGGGCTGATCATATTACATGAGGCTGATGAAAATAAAGTAGCATTGGCACTCCCACCTACTACAACTTCCCAGTATTCCACAAACATTCATTTTCATGATTCCTTTCTAGGGATATGGGTTAACAGCCTCCCTTAACCAAGAGGGTGAGCAAGCAGTTGCTCAACACAGCCTTGAGCTAAGAGCAAATCCCTCTCTTGGTTAGGCCTGCAGAACTTGTGACCTGCCAAGCCAAATGCAGCCTACTATCCATGCACCATGAGGGATGGCCATACGAGACTGTGGGGCTTCTTTGGGCTTGGCGAACAACAAGCTTGGGAGGAATTATTCAATAACAAGTAAGAAATGCAGCTTCTGTAACACTGCCAAGGTCAGCAAGACCTGTGGCAGTCAGGTATGGGAGTGCTTCTCATGCAGGGTGACAGTTCCCATATTTTGCTTTCAATATCAGTGTTGGGTGCATAGCGATGAACAAACAGTAACTGACCACGACATGTATGGTAAGCTGATCCAGCTGGTGGTTTAAATAGTTGCCTATATTATCCTGTCAAATTAGCCAAGTAATTTTTATTCGTTGTCTGCGTAAGCTTAAAGAGGAGAAGTGATAAAACGCCTCTCTGGACTTGGCAGAAGACTACAGATGACCAAGTTGCAACATGGTTACATTACACACCGTGGATAAGTTACCACCTGGCAAACGGTCATCTGTTTTCACCCCTGAAAACATGTTCTCCTCTGCCAAAACCACGCTTGATTCCAGTGTGGATCCCTACACCTTTCAGGAGGGTCCTGTGTGGAGTGATCCTGTGCAATAATAAAGTTATGTTGTGTTCATTGAGACTTTTACTCCCTGGTAGGTGTGTTTAGGAATGCAGCCATAGTTACTGGTTTCAGAAGACTTGGAAGCGGAGACATGATTTAGCTAAAATTGGGGGTGGCTTGCAGATTTCCTTAAGAGCCACCCCCAAATCTGAGCCCTGTACCAAAAGAACCACTAGCCAGACATGACCCTAACCTCAATGTCCTCTCTCCCTTTTCCCAGGTTTATTTTAAATGCTCATTTTCTAGATCAGAGGATGATGCGTCTGACTCGTATTAAAAGTTAGTTTGAATTACATGAACGTTTGTGATAGGCAGCATGTAAGTGGGATCAGAAGATGGCCCTTTAACATACCTTTCTGAACGGGGGTAATCTAGCCTTGATGGGATCATAGGAAGCTGCCTTATACCGAGTCAGACGATTGGTCCATCTAGCTCAGTACTGTTTACTCACTGATAATAAGTAGTGGCTCTCCAAGGTTGCAGACTGGGATATCTCTCCCAGCCCTGCCAGGAGATGCCTGGGATTGCACCTGGGGGAGAGGAGGCTTCTACCACCGAGCTACAGCCCTTCCCCATCCCCTAGAAACAATTTCCTAGAACATTTGAGAAAACAAAACAGGGGAGGGACAGGCAACTGGATATAAGACAAGACGTTTTAAAACTTCATTCGCAGCAACATTCAGGAACCAGTTGTACTCCATAACCTCAAGAGACTAAAGAGCCTGCAATGCGAAATAAAGAAGTAAAGCCCCAATGCAACAACAACAACAAAAACACAAAAAAACCCAAAAAATGAAGCGGCTGTGTAATATGGTAAAAACGGGAGTGCAATGCGACTACAGAATGCAATAAAAACCTTCAGTGCCAAGGAGTCGTATGGCACCTCTCGACATAATCTCTGAAATGTTTCATCTGAAACATAGACAAAGCAATAAAAAGAGGATATATGTTTATCATTTTAAGCATAACAATGTGAGTTAAGAGCTTAAGAATACAAAAAAGTACTTGGAATGAATCGTGCTACCCTTTCGCTTCCTCCTAAGTAGGCGTAAAAATATTCTCGTATTTCCTTCTTGCCATTTTCTTCTTCTTTTTTCATCTTCTTCTCCCCCAGCAAATCATTAATATCAACAAAGTCCATTCATTTCATGTTACTGTTTACAATTTTAATGCACACACACACGCACAAATAAAAGAGACCTACTGCAATAGAAATTTGCTTCATTACCTTGTTTGCTACATTTGCAAATGTAAACAGAGCGAGGCTGAGCCAGCGCTGAATCTTATGCATGATGGAATATCTTTGTTGCATACGTACACTGTAGAAAATAATTATTCAATATGTCAGGCACCATTATTTGAAATGTAATACATTAATATTTACTAGAAAAATAAGTTTTTTTCCCTATTTGTTCTCCCAACTTCTTAAATGAAATAAGTTAATCTGACAGTGCATCCAGTAGCTTGTAATATCTCTTTGTATATCCCTTCGTAAAAACAACAATCAAAACTACTGGCTGGGCCGATATCGTGCAAATGAATTGAAGTCTGTCCTTTGCAGATCCTTGTAGCTTCTATGGAGGCTTGGCTAACAGCACCGTGAACCAATGATTGAATATTGAGTTATTTAGACCTATTTCCCTGAGCAGTTACGCTGAGGAGCTTTCCCTTCATGGGCTAGTTTTACAAAACCTCCCCTCTCTTTTTCTTTTTAAAGTATTGAAAACAAAAACAGCCATGAAGGCAGACACGAGCAAAAGCTGGCATTAAGTCTAGTGAAGAGATTGACCGCTACATATAAATAACCAAAGGGCATTTGGGAAAGTGAGTCATACACTCAACCCTGAAGCGAAATTTAGAAAGAATAGCTAATGCAAAACATTAATACTACGCACATCAAATTGGTAAAGAAGCTTCCATAAAAGAGATAAGTCGCCAGGCAGAGCACTTTTCTAGAGAATGTTACTCCAAAACCTGTATTTTGGCCAAAGCACGTTACTCAGAAACCCCTGAGATGTAGTTTGCAACCCTGGGGCCTGTACCGGAATGGAAATTAATGAACACCAGCACAATATCTATTTTTAAGGGCCTTCTCGCATCTTTCAGACTGGAAAGGAGAAGGTCTGGACTACAAATATATAGGTTTTCTTTTTCTTTTTCCCGACACCAGCGCCATTTAACTTTAACCTTTCCTGAGATTCTTTTTCATTTTAAAAAAAGTTTTCAGATTGCAAGGGAAGGAGCATTACTCTGAGGCTTTCATGATTTCGAATGCTCCTGATGATTGTTCCTGGGTCTGCAGGTACCTATTCGATCTACTATTGCACTAGACCTTGATAGATTGGGGAGTACTGTTGTAGACTGCAAGGCGGTAGCCACCAAAATAGTAGCTACCGGCTGGTTTTGCATGAGTGATGTCTGGAGAAAA
This sequence comes from Podarcis raffonei, assembly GCF_027172205.1. Classification (NCBI taxonomy): domain Eukaryota; kingdom Metazoa; phylum Chordata; class Lepidosauria; order Squamata; family Lacertidae; genus Podarcis; species Podarcis raffonei. The sequence continues at coordinate 17,809,188 of NC_070608.1, read as the reverse complement.
CTACTACCTCCAGATTGCAGAAATGGTGGATGCTGTCAGATGCTCTAATAAGGCCAAAGTGAACCCAAATGAGGAAAATAAAAATACTACTAGATTTCTGGACATCAGTTTATTTAACAAGTCCATTTTGCTATACAGTGTGCATATGTTACTGTACACCTGCATTATACATCTTTGCATTCTAGCCAGCTACAAGAACGAAAAGCATTAGTTGTCTGATTAGGGTTTCCCCCCCTGAAGAGACTTGCCCTGATATAGTGTCTTCTGTATAGTTTTGGTGGACGGGTCCCAAGTAAATATCCCTTAACCCCCAATTCCAGCTGCCATCCATTTTGCTTTTCCTTCTTGGTAACTTTTTTTTTTTGTCTAGAGGAAGGAAAAGGAGGGAAGAGAAAAGAACGAAGGATTGTATACTGGATAAGGCATGCTTGCTATATGAAGTGCTTAATAAGACATTACAAGCTATTGAATTCCCATCAAGGAAACCTATTTCTGTTTAATTGTGCTAAGTGCTAAGGTTTATTTTATTTTATTTATCTTTACTCTTTAGATTTGCCATTCGTTTCAGCTTGTGCATTGTTCCTGTGTAGGCCCCTCTGGATGTGAGTTGTGAAGTCATACTTGTCCGTGCAAAAATATTGGCATATGCTGCACTGAAAAGGTCCACTGTCACCATGGCAACTCATATGCAAGGCATACATCACTTCATCCAGAAAGACAATGCCACAGTGCACACACTTGGTTGACAGCTCATCTTGAGTACTTCGGTCAACTTTCTCTGTTTTGACTACATTCAAGGGACCTTCATTTTTTACATTTGGCGGTGCCTTCGCTTTCTCCTTGGAGGCACCATTTGCAGTTGGCCCAGGTCTGGAATGTTTTATCGCCAAATCTAGAGGAATGTCATTATCAGATCCGACAGCTGAAAAATGAGGAGGCAGATTAAAGGTGGGATAAGGCACATAGTTTTGGCAAGGATTTGGTAGGCCAGGCACATGACTCAAGTAGTGTGGATTCCCGGGAACGGACAGCTTATATTTACTCCAGAATCTCAGCCAATCAGCTTCACTTTGAAAGTCATTGTGTACAAATGGAAGCCCAAAGAGTGGGTACTGGTACTTTTCAATGGGGCTTCCGGGTGGCGAATAGTTCGGATGCTTAGCAGGTCTCATGTATTTCTCTATCGGGCTGCCTCTCTCTGAGCTTCCTTTTCCTTCTGATATAGAGGAACTATTGCCTGGGTCTCCGGTACTTTCCTGAGGACTTTTTATCTGAATGTGCAAAGGTTGCATCCTTTTGTGAATATCCAGAGTTTGGCTGACCAATATTGACTGCGGAGCAGAATGGCTTTTAGTCAATGAGCCCTGGGCTTCATATTTACTCAGGCTGGGAAGCTGGATTTCTCTCTGGTGACCTTCTGTTATATGATCCTCTGACCTCCTATCTAACGGGCTGCCGTTGACTTGTTCCTCACTGTTCCCTCTCTGCTGTTTGTTTAGCTGCTCAGCCTGAAGTGCCTCCGGGTTAAGGCGCTTTCTCGTTCGTCTCCTAATGATCTGCTCACCGTTGTTCTGCTTAATGATGTTTAAAGGCCTGGGAGTCTGCATATAAAACACAATAACATCATAAATAAACAAGCATTGCTAAGCAAAGCTTTGCAGAACTGCTTGTGCAAATCCCCAGTTATAGTTGCTGAACAACATCAAGCCATTGCAGGGGAACAGCTTAAAGAAATTGCTTCATCAAATCAGGAAGACAGAAGGTCAAAGCAAGCACTCCTTAATTTTATATAATTAAAAATCTGTCAACGCCCCCTTTCAATGGTTTAGCTGGTATCAAAGTGCTTTAGCCAGTATCAAATCTCTCCACCCTAACAACTTTTTATGTTACTTTCAAGAGTCCCCTGAGCACACAAAATTCCTAATAATGACCATATTGACTGAGTATATTCTAAACTACAAGATCTTAAATCTGATCTTGGTTTGATCTCCCAGTTGGTAAGAAACCAAGATTTGTTGAAGCCAAACATGTGAGGCAGAGAGGAAGGGAAGGAGGCACACAGCTTGTCGCTGGACTGAAAAACCATGGTTTATTGGACCGGGATAATTTCCTCTGCCTCCCTCCCTATTTTCCCTTCCCACCTTGAGTTACTTGGATATCATGACCCCTTGTTGAAGATCAATGTTTTAAGTGACTCATGATTGTGACTCATGAATTATGCATATCAGCGTTTTAAAACCAACATTAGACTAGACAGCATGCGAAACAAGCCAACTTCCTTACCAGCACCTTTACACAGGTGTCTGCTTGCTTCACCTGGCTCCTTCACCCCACAACTTTCTAGCCTCTCTTTTGAAGTCAGACAAGTTGTGTCAGTGATTGCCTCTCAAGCTTTATTCTATTAAAAATCTAATCTCCACCCCCATCATTCTGCCCGGACGCTGAGGTCCAGCGCCGAGGGCCTTCTGGCGGTTCCCTCATTGCGAGAAGCAAAGCTACAGGGAACCAGGCAGAGGGCCTTCTCGGTAGTGGCGCCCACCCTGTGGAACGCCCTTCCAGCAGATGTCAAAGAGATAAACAACTACCTGACATTCAGAAGACATCTTAAGGCAGCCCTGTTCAGGGAAGTTTTTAACGTGTGATATTTTACTGTATTTTTGGTTTTTATGGAAGCCGCCCAGAGTGGCTGGGGAGGCCCAGCCAGATGGGCGGGGTATAAATAATAAATTATTATTATTATTATTATTATTATTATTATTATTATTATTATTATTTTGAATAAATATTCACTATGATTTAGGTGTTTAATAAGAAGTGAAAACTTTTATTTCATGAGAACAGTAGTGGTTGAATTTCCCACTCTATGATTCTGTTCTAGGAAGTGCAAGCTCCTCAATAAGCAAAGAGGAACTGTGGGGCGGGAAATAAGATGGTTATGATATAAGGTCCCAAAGTTCAGACAAGTAAGTTGAACACTCAATTCTCTTTTACTGGTATAGTTTAAAAATGCTTTACATATATCTATTGTTACATTAAATAACATCTCTGCATGAATATTTCTGCCTTTTTAAACTTGTAATCTTTGCTATACGCTAGTGTAACACATGCCAGAATGGCGATGATGGATTCCCCCTTGGCTTGCTCATCATTCCTGTTCACTGTAAAACACACATATGTGGTGCCAGGATGGGAAACTGCCTGGTAAACCTATATATATATCATATATTCAGTTACGTCATGGAAGAAAGGGACAATACGAACATACAAACATACAAACACACTCAACTACCCACTGGTTCCTAGGTTTTCTAGCACCACTGAGAAATGGGACTTAGGACTGTGTATATTATGGAGATGGATTGGACGAGGGGAATAAATCCACTGTGGAAGTACATGCCAGATACACCACTGATCTCAATTTCTGTCAATTGCTGCTTTTATTTTTAATGCCACTTCAGTTCTAAAGGGCTTCTGTTGTGTTCTATGAGACACAGTAGAGAGGCAATTTGGAAGCAAAAGCTGATCACTTTGAATACTGGGGCAATGAGAAGTCCATGCCCATATACTTTTCACTACATAAAGAGGCAGTTGTTATAATGGGGTGGCGGAGAGAATATAGCAATATTAGGGTGTGAATTAATTTGCAAGCTATTTCTGAAACTGAGATCTATCCATACTCGCTACAGTTTATACACTACCGGTAATTTACTTCCAGTTCAAACTGTGTTACTGAGGAGTCAGAAATTTCCTGTGTTTATATAGCTTTGTAAAAATGGGGGGGGGACCCCAACCTTCTAAATATCTACATTTATTTCAGTGTGTTTCTGTTTGTCACAGCCTAGCAGGGTTAATTATATCTATGGGCTTTGACTGGGCAGTTAAATTAAACTCATTAATGTCAGTGTACATCAAATAACATCTCACTACGATGCTCCAATACTGCTACTAAAGATGGTGTTATCTTAGTTCTGTTGCTAATGAAATAAAGGTTTTACAACTTATAACCAATTAGCAATGTTGCCAGAATACATTTATTAGGATTACTTCGCATGTTTTATGATACCTTTTAATTTAAAATATCTAAAATTGTAGCTATAATGTATTTAATTTCTTTCTTTCTTTCTTTGTGTGTGCGTGTGTGTGTACACCACACACACACACACACACACACACACAATCTCACAAAACTAACAATGTCTTCCATCACTTCTAAGAAGGGGGGGTGTCAAAAGAGGCAGTACAGCAATATTCCAAGACAAGATATAAACAGTGGATCAAAAATTAAATAGAATTAGAAAAGGCGCCAGATGAAATTATATTTAGATTGAATTTGCCATCTGTGTGATTATGTTGTTAAATAAACTATAACAAACTATTTCACACTAAAAGTCAGGATTAAAACTCTCATAAAATTGCATGAACTCTCATATAATTGGGGGAAGTCAACATTGCATCCTTCCAATTGTCCTGCCTGTGAAAACACTGCAGCTTGGAATAACCCGCTTGCCCCCAATCCCCTGTGCTGTTATGGGGTTCTCCCCCATAACCCAATTTCAGCAGATACAGGGGAATGTGGGGGGAAGTCCTATTGTGCAAGCAGAAGTCCTTACACAGCACTTCCACTGCTGGGGCTGGTTAGGTGAATGCCACCCAATAATTTTATTTATTTGTTCAAGGAATGCTCTTATATGGGCCATTGAAATCTGGCTAATACAGTGGTGCCTCGCAAGACGAATGCCTCGCAAGATGAAAAACACACAAGACGAAAGGGTTTTTCAGTTTTTGCGTTGCTTCGCAAGACGATTTTCCCTATGGGCTTGCTTCACAAGATGAAACCGTCTTGCGAGTTTGGAACGACCTTGGGACATGAGAGGCCAAGAGGATGAGATAAAAACAAGAGCAAAAACAAAAATTGCACAAAGGAGAAGAGGTTCCATATCAGGCTTAGCCCTTGCAGGTGTAGAAGGGCAGGAAAGAGGGATGGATACAGTGACACAAGCATTATTAAAAATCAATGAATCATTAGAGGCTTTGACCAAGCAAGGTACAGAAAACTCTAAACAACTAACAGAGCTATCAGAGAAGCTTGATTTGAATACTAAAAGTGTTGCATCTAATACAGAGACTATAAATAAATTAATTGAAGAAAATGTTGTAATTCGTAAGACTGCTGAGGAGGCAAAATTTTGGCTGAATCGACGCAGGTAAAGCTAGAACCTGTTTGTAAAAAGCTAGAGGAGCACGAGGCGGCCCTGTCCCTAATAGATCTTCAGAGGAAGGAGAGGAACTTGAGATTGAGGGCCGTTCCAGAAAGTGAGCAGGACAATTTGGCAGAGTTCCTCACAAAAGAATTTGTGGATTTTTGGCAAGCGAACTTGAAAGAAGAGGAATTCAAGATAGTTACGGCCTTCAGACTGGGTAGAAGACAGAATAAAAAGAAAGCAAGAGATTGCCTGATAACTTTGAGATCTAAGGAGGAGAGAGATAAAATATTGAATTTACAATATCAAAGATCTCTGGAGATTGAAGACTCCTTTGTGCAGATTTACAAGGATATTCCTAAATATATCTTGGAAGTGAGAACCTACTACAGGGATTTGACTACCCTGTTGATGAAGAATAACATAATATACAGATGGGAGTACCCACAAGGCCTGTCTTTTAACTACAAAGGGAAAAAAATCAAAATAAAAACAGTGCAAGATAAAGAACAGTTTTTAGAAAAAAATCAGGAAGACCTCGTGAAGGGAGTGGTGGATCTGACCACTGAGGCAAAGGACTTAGCGGATATATCGAACTTGACATTTGGACTTCAGACCCCAACAAAGGAAGAACAACTGCTGGGGGCAGCTGGAGGAGCAACAAAGTAAACAACAATATGGCTTTACAATTTTTAAGCTGGAATTGTAACGGTTTGAACCTTCCCAGAAAAAGACGTGAGGTTTTTCATATTTTAAAAAAATAACAATTGGACTTGATTTGTTTGCTTGCTGAAAAAAAAAATTCAAAACAGGGATGCAGAAAAGGGAGGCATGGGGAAGTCGCTGAAACTGGGTATATGAAAAAATTTATGAAATTATACATGTTTATATGTTTGTTTGTTTGTGTTTGTCTTTTGTATTGTTTTATATTATATGTTGAAAAACCAATAAAAATCTTATAAAAAAAAAATAATGAAACCGTCTTGCGAGTTTGTTCGCTTTTTTCTTAAAGCCGCTTGAAGAGGCGCAGTTGCGACGGACCGTGCTTCGCAAGACGAAAAACATCGCAAGACGAAAAGACTCGCGGAACGAATTAATTTCGTCTTGCGAGGCACCACTGTATCTGGTATGGTCAATGGCCTGCTTTGGACGTACATAAACAGGCCAGTTAAGCAAATATATGCATGAGCCTTGTTCCCTTCTAGGCACAACACAGTTCAATGGGTTGATTAATCATAGCTTTCTCTTATGTCTATTTTTCTTTATTTTGTAATATTTATATGCCGCTTGATGGTAAGAAGAAAACCTCAAAGTGGTTCAAAATGTGTTACCAGAACTGGAACAAGCCAAGGTCTTAAACCACATTTCTGATTGGGCTTAAGATCGTGGCTTGTTGAGTTTCTGGTAACTATGGTTTACCAGTTCAGATGTAATGGGAAACTAGGGTTAATTAAGCCTGGAAGTCCTACAGTGAATCAAAAGGGAAGGGTGGAGCAGGTTGGCATAAACCAAGCTATGTTCATTGGAACAGGACAGTATGTCTGTCCCTTGATCATACGTTGTTGGGAACAAAAATATTGCCCTGAAGCTGAGTTATGAGGCTGGAGCTAGATGTTAACAAGGGACATATTTCTGCTTTCTATCCATCAGACCATTGGACCATTCAGCTCAATGCTGTTTACAATGATTGACAGCTGCCAATCAGGGGTATCTTCCCACTCTACCTGGAGATACCAGGGACAGAAACTGAGTCTTTCTTCCTTCATCAGCTCTGCCAGTGAGCTACAAGCTTTCCCCCTTTGTGATCAATATGAGGGGATCTTGACAAGTTCTGTTGCAACATATTTCTGTGAACTTCTTGGGTGGGAGGAGGAAACACCCCCACTTTTATTCTTTATTTTGTATCAAAATAATTAATGCCTCATTGGTAATCTCCAGCATAGACGCCTCTCCGTGGTGTATCAGCATGTTCCATAATGAATCACATCTGATCCCAGAGTGGCCGCGTTGGGAAGAAGAAGAAGAAGAAAAAGGGGGGGTGGGAATGCAGTTAGGAAATTAACCGCAGCTGCCCTACTTCAGCCTAGCTGCCGAAAACCTTTCCTGCATAAAACGAGTAAGTTCTTCCTACCGAGTGAAGCTTCTGGTAGAGACCACACGCGTTGCATACATATCCTCCATTTGCATTCTTTCGCCAGAGAGAGGTCTTTGTGGTCAGGCAGTTGGCACAGAAAACTCCTGAGCCTCTACGTCTCTGAAAGGAGAAAAAAAGGGGGGGCACAAAGTCAAAGGTTAAGCCACGTGATCTGTGGAGTTAGGACAAATCAACACAGGAGTTTTGTCTCTAGGCTGGCAACAATTGATAGCATAAAAACCACACTGCCCATAATGAGGTCAGGTTCAATTGCGCTTAATAGGGAGCGCTGATTTTCATTACAATTTACCCTACAGTGATGGATGAGGTGTGCGAAATACCACCAATTCCCTCTCGACCCCCCAACCCGGTAACAGCTTTAACTTTTTGAACTTTAGTGTCTGTGCCCTTCTAATGACTGGATTCTGAACTCGGAATTTCAATATTCTATTTTGACACAAAATGATCTCTGCTGATCTTGCTAGCTGCTTTTTGCAAGGATTTCACAGTTTTAATTATAAATATTAATTACAAATTGTGTGTGTGTGTGTGTGTGTGTGTGTGTGTGATTCCAGTTTGTTTGTCTCATTCCAGTTCTTGTAAAAGAGCCTATACGTCATTAACAATATACACAATACTGAACGTAATTCCCACATAGGTTAATATAAAACTAAAATCCACTTATGCTACTTTCGATTTCCCACAGCTGACTGAGACCACGGCCTAATTTCATCGGTGAAAAATATGGCATTGTTAATGATACCACTTCTGAACTTAGTATGAAACTAGGCAATGCCGCCTTATCAGTGGAGAGATTTTTACTTTCGTTTTAATTTAGTAAAGGCAAAACTTTTCCAAATGCAAAATGAACATTAACTGGACTGCTGACTGAGCTCTACAGCTTTACTAATAGCCCATTCAACATTTACTAATATTCCATCTTGTTCAGCATCGGGCAGCGCTGACCAGAGAAGCTTGTTAAATTCCTTCTGTGACATAATGATATCATTAAACTTTTCATTTCAATAAGAACACCACAAGGGAAAAAAAACCCAGGCTGTTTTTGTGGGCACAACTGCTAACAACAATGACATGGCTGTCTTGTTCTGCCAACCCCCCCCCCGGTGAAAAAAAAAATCATTTCAACATTGGTTTCTTTCTTTATTTTTTACAAACTTTTATTAAATGTTCTCTGCCCTGCACAAGTGTGGAGGGAAAACAGTTTCACTAAAAGATTAAACTGATTTTGTTCTAAATTAAAAAATTACCAGTCCTGTAAATCAAAATTTCAAGGTTTCATCAAATTTAAGTAATTTATTTAACTTTACGCCATACTGTAGGGAAGGGGGGCTATCAGTGCCAAGAAAATACAATGGTTATAATTGTACTCTGATACATTTCAAATGGAAAGCTTTTTGCAGACATAATTTTGGCTTGGAGTATGGAACACTTTCTTGGCATCGAAAGGGCATTTGATTCATCGGGTGTTTCACAATGTATCACTAAAAAGACCTGGTGATCAGCCAGCTCCCTATAGGGTAATTTTTCCATCCAGATGCAAGCGCTATCAGAGGCCCTCGTCAGCTAAACTAATTATGATCTTGCATTTGCTGATGCCTGCTCACTCTAACGTTCGACACCCCCCATTAATCACCAATACGAGGAAAATGAATGAAACACAGGGAAACGAGGGCAGGTAACCTACACGGCCATAAAAATCTAAAATGAGAGCAATAATTTAACAAGACTGGGGAAATGTTTTTCGGTGAGCACCAAAGTCAGCCTAACAATTGCCCTTTTAAACCAAGAACACAATTTCATTAGTGTAGCAGGTTGTCTTGCTTCAAGTCGAGGTAATAAAATCAAGAATGCTAGCGGAATGATCTCCTGGTCCCACCCCTCCAACCAAAAACCACTAAATCATAATCATAATTACACCTCATTGTCTCACCTATGTCTCAGTTACAATAGGACCACTCCATGTCCAATTATTTCATAATGTACTATGCATTTATAAACATGTGCATTTATAAACCAGTTAATATTGAAGAATCTTTAAGCCGTGTCTGGGAAAACTTTGCTCCTCCAGTTGCCACTGGGCAACAACTCCAGTCATCCCTGGCCATCGGCCATGCTGGGTGTGTCTGATAGGGACTGTAGTCCAATCATGTTTGGAGCACCAGAGGTTCCTTGCCTCAGCTCTAAGTAGTGTACAATATAGAAAGTGATTTTATATATATATACCATATAAATCCATCCTTTAAAACCAACCTTAAAAAATTAAACACCAATAGAACTGCAATAGAAAGACTATTAACAGAAAATAGAAGAAAAACAAATAAAACAGGAATTCAGGGGATTTAAACACATAAAACAACATCTCATCTCACGGGTCAGGGGAATCCTGGGCAAATAAATAAGTCTTTGCAAGGTATCTGGAGGGGGAAGGGCAGTCCATAAAAAGGGGGAAAGGGGCAGAAAATGCCTGTTTTGGGGTTATTCCTCTGTAGGATGTGGTGCCTTAGTATAATTTATCCAGGTGATCTCATAGGGCAATACAGGGGCAGGTGGTCTTTTGGGGAATATGCATAGAATGCTTATTATTTATACGCATAAAATAATTCATTATTAGTTTATCTATTAAGCATCTATATATGCATAGAAGGTTAATTACCTATCTACACCACTGAAACCCTGGGGAAACCTAAAAACAAAAAACCCGCAATAAAATAAAAGATGTGATGATTATTTGTAAACACTTTAAGGCGAAGGAATTATTTGGAACAAATGATTTGTGAAGGCAGTTTACTGATCGGGAATGACTGTCTACAATTACTGTGTTGTATATTATGCAAAAATATGGAGTGAAAAATTATCTATGCAACTGGCACACCATGCAATTCAATGGTGGTTGAATTTGCTGGACCCTAAGTGTAAATAGAATAATAGAATCGTGGAACTGTAGATTTGGGAGGAACTGTGAGGGTCAGCTAGTCTAACCTGCTGCAATACAGAAATCTTTTGCCCAACACAAGGCTTTAACCCACGACCCTGAGATTAAGAGTCTTTAAAATGAAGATTCTTCCTTGCTACTGAGTGTTTGTCAGTGTGACCAAAATTTAAAGGAGAAACCACAACTACATTAGACACATAGTTATTTCATCAAATATATGCCAAGACGCAACTAAATTCAAGCTAAACTGTGTAGCGATGAACTAGCCTGCCATAGCGACTGGGATTAATAAACACATGCCAGATAAGGCCAGAGGAGAGGTTAAATTCAACTTCTCTGCTCCTAATCAATAAAGTGATCTTTATTTGGATTTAAGTTAATGTTTCTGTGCCTTCTTTTATATCTTTGGGTCATGAGCCATTCTGAAAAGCAACACAGAGCTCACAAGTGCCGTAACTTGCAAGTGCCAAAATCACAACGGTATAAAATTACACAGGCTGTAGTTAGAAGAAAGTAATCTTACTTTATTACCTGATAGATTGTGGGGGGGGGGAAATGTGGACCTGGAAATTGTTGGAAAGTTGTTGTATTTTCTGTGACAAGATTGGAAATAATTTCAAAAAGGGGAGAAAATCTGAAGGTGCATCCAGTTCTTACTTAAGAGATTGGATTGTTTTAGAACTGATTAAGTTAACCAAGTGGAAAGGATGTAAAATCTCTAACAGGATAAATAGAAGCTATTTATTACACATTGGAAAGCAAGGTAATTCAGGAAATGTATTGTTTGGAACCAGTATGACCCATCTAACCTATTTCTTCCTGTGTTAAATGGCTGTTGTTTTATATAAAATCAATAAACATATTTTTTAAAAAACAATTCCTAGTTTCTGTGCAAACAGTGTAATGTTCTTCATAATCTGGATGATGAACAGATTGGAGCTTCTTCATCTTCTTCAATTTAGATACTACTTAATTCCAAAAAAAGAATTTACTAGTGTGACTGAAATCTGTAATTTCCTCGTTGGGAATACAAATTTGTCTAATCGGTAACCCTTCACTGTATTACAAACTGAGTGGTATTTCCTCCAAAGTTATTCTCTGGCTTGCAATACCAAACTAAATTCTGTATATGTGTGGTCAGCAGACCAAGTACCTGAGGCCAGCTGCCTTATAGGTGCATTAAATTCCTTAATGCCCAACCTGATCCTAAACCATCACAGAGAGTTGTGAAACATGGAGAAAAGCATTATTTTATTTGACTGTTATCTTCTTTATTTGTGTCAATTTTCTCTACTGTTATTTTGCGAAATGTGATTGTTCAGTTCCCAATCCATCTCTTGTTCCTGAGTAGGTTTTTTTTTTAAAGGTAGGGGATGAATTTTCTGCAATGCCTGTTTCTGCAACTACAATTCCTAGAATAGGACAAAGCATAGAAGACTAGCATGAACCAATGTTATGATCCCCAGCCCACCCTGAATGATCACCAATAAAACTCACAATTCCTTTTCTAAAGATAATTCCAGCAAAAACAACTTATTTCTTAGAAAACCTGAAACCCAAGCATTTAAAGCACATTCAGACCACTTTAACAGGCACAACTGTAGCTTATCCCTCATCACAGGGCTACAATCAAATTGCAATTCCCAGGATTCTTTGGGGGAAAACCATGTCCTTTAAAAGTATGGTGTGAAAACAAAACAATCCAGAATAAAACATTCACACTTCAAGGAATTTTTTCCCCCAGATCCTTCTCTAAGTGAAGGATATTTATTTACCTCTCACTCCAGATGTTGTTGGAATACAATTCCCATCGGCTCCAGTCAGCAAGGCCAATGGTCAGAGATGATGGGAGTTGTAGTCCACCAACCTCTGCAGGATACCACACTGCCTATGTCTGCATTAGCCGCTTGCATCCCATTTCATGCATCCCACCTTTTATCCCAGCCCTAACAGAACCTCCTAGCAGCACTTCTGAACATGTCCCTGAACAAAGATGAAGGGGTCTGGATTCCCATCAACGCCACTTGTTACTAATTGGAGTTATCCATGTAGATTTCCTGTACGTGCTTGGGAAAAGAAGCCCAAAGGGTCTATAATTGAAACTATGTTTCTGCTGCGTCAATCTTTAATTATGTGGATCCTTATAGCCAGTACATTATAATAAGACTGCCTGAAGGGACCACTACAGTTAAGGGTCTGTCAGTATTTCCATTTTAGTTCCTAGGTTGGGGTGTTTAATATCTCAGTTGTCTCAAATCACATTGGGCTGAAATTTGGCACACAAATTGGCCAGCACAGATGTGAAGTGGTTTTTAAAAAAAACAAAAAACAAAAAACTTTATTTAAATCAGTTCAGCTGTTTATAATTTGGAGGAAAGCCAACTATGGAAAAAAAATTCAGGTTTGTGGATAATACCTCTCCCCCTTTCTCAAAGCGTTTCCAGGAAAATAGCAAACGTATCTTACAGGAAAGCTTCCTGAAACATTAATTTAAGGGAAAAGAAAGCTTAGTGGGGATTTAAAGAGAAGACTGTATTTAGTCTCTGAGCATGTTCCAAAAGTTTTCATGGATAAGAAGCATGATGAAGCCATGAAAAGACACATCAACCCAGACACAGGGAAATGGATTTGCATTTTTAGTGACTGCAATATCTTGGGATTTTCCACTGGAACATGCATTACTCACATGAGGGGAGCCATGCAGTTTCTGGGGAATGAGCCTCTGGACACCCGAGAGCTAAAATGATTGCCATTGAGTTCACTATGTGATTACTGTTTCACTAGGAACCAATAGGAAGCAGAAAAGGATCCCTATCCACAGTTAAGCATGAGAGTGAGAGTGGGGGAATAAGAGCAAGTTCACAGCATATCAGAGGAGCAATGGCTATGAAGAGGCATGAAAAAGATGTGCTTTCAGCTATAAGGGTTCTGGTATTTTGGACTCTACAAAACCACTAGTTTAGCCATGAAAACTAAACACAATGAACATCTGTTACTACCCTAGTTTTACCAGGATAGTACCAGAAGGATTTTCAAAATTAGTCATGTTTTTTGAGAGTCCCATATATAAAAACACAAAATGAGGGTTTGTAATCAGGAAGAAAATGTGTCTTTAACTACTGTGTCAGGCCCAAATGTATTGTTTTGCCCAAATTAAATACTGACTGAATGCAAGCCACTCTGGAACACTTTTTGGCTGAAGAGCAGGATACAAATGTTCTTAATGAATAAATAAAGCCGTGTTTAATTTTGGGAAGGCGATGGGTTGCAGCCTTTGAAATAATTTCTCCAAGCCAATTATCATCGACCACAATGGCACAACTTGAGAGTAACAGACAATGCCAAAGATATGCAGCATTAAGCAGCAGCTACGTTGGAAAAGAGGCAAACTTACAAACTGTGCAAGCATTAGTACTCTGTATTATCACAAGAGCAGCATTGCAGAAGTGCTAAATGATTTTCCTGGAGGATGTGCTGGTTCCGAAATTAGGAGTCTAATGTAAACCAGGCTAAATCTCAATCATAGGTATGGTTAAATTATTGCAATCGCCACAAAACCTAAAGGAATTTACTTCAAAACAAATGTATTCATTTACTTTCCTTAGTAGTACTATTGGCTATGCTAGTAGGAACAAGAGGAGCAGCACTAGAATACAAAAAACATGCATTTAGCACCAAGAGTGTGATACGACCTGTACAGAATACAGAACAAGCACAGTCCTTGATACAAGGTTCACAGTTTAACACTACCAAAACGGATGGGGGGGGGCAAGGTTTTTGATTTTGAGAAGGGAGGAAAAGATGGCTTGATGAACAGAGACTGCGGAACATTCCAGATGCAGGGAAGAGCACGGAAGGAGGTGTGAAAGTGAGAGGTTGACTCTGAAGAGGAATGAACAAGCCGATTGCTGAATTTTATGTCTTAATGTATTATATATTTTGATGTTAGCCACCCTGAGCCCAGTTCTGGTGGGATATAAATTATTATTATTATTATTATTATTATTATTATTATTATTATTATTATTTCCAGACCAGAATAATGTAGAAAAATGGTTTGTAATGGCACTAGCTTTGAGAGTTCCCTCTCTTCCTCAAGGCTTCCCTCTCAGTGGTTAACTGAAAGGCATCTTCCAATTATTTGGGTCATAGAATCATAGAATCATAGAGTTGGAAGAGACCACAAGGGCCATCGAGTCCAACCCCCTGCCAAGCAGGAAACACCATCAGAGCACTCCTGACATATGGTTGTCAAGCCTCTGCTTAAAGACCTCCAAAGAAGGAGACTCCACCACACTCCTTGGCAGCAAATTCCACTGTCGAACAGCTCTTACTGTCAGGAAGTTCTTCCTAATGTTTAGGTGGAATCTTCTTTCTTGTAGTTTGGATCCATTGCTCCGTGTCCGCTTCTCTGGAGCAGCAGAAAACAACTTTTCTCCCTCCTCTATGTGACATCCTTTTATATATTTGAACATGGCTATCATATCACCCCTTAACCTCCTCTTCTCCAGGCTAAACATGCCCAGCTCCCTTAGCCGTTCCTCATAAGGCATCGTTTCCAGGCCTTTGACCATTTTGGTTGCCCTCCTCTGGACACGTTCCAGTTTGTCAGTGTCCTTCTTGAACTGTGGTGCCCAGAACTGGACACAGTACTCCAGGTGAGGTCTGACCAGAGCAGAATACAGTGGCACTATTACTTCCCTTGATCTAGATGCTATACTCCTATTGATGCAGCCCAGAATTGCATTGGCTTTTTTAGCTGCCGCGTCACACTGTTGGCTCATGTCAAGTTTGTGGTCAACCAAGACTCCTAGATCCTTTTCACATGTACTGCTCTCAAGCCAGGTGTCACCCATCTTGTATTTGTGCCTCTCATTTTTTTTGCCCAAGTGCAGTACTTTACATTTCTCCCTGTTAAAATTCATCTTGTTTGTTTTGGCCCAGTTCTCTAATCTGTCAAGGTCATTTTGAAGTGTGATCCTGTCCTCTGGGGTGTTAGCCACCCCTCCCAGTTTGGTGTCATCTGCAAATTTGATCAGGATGCCCTTGAGTCCATCATCCAAGTCGTTGATAAAGATGTTGAATAAGACCGGGCCCAAGACAGAACCCTGTGGCACCCCACTAGTCACTCTTCTCCAGGATGAAGAGGAACCATTGATGAGCACCCTTTGGGTTCGGTCAGTCAGCCAGTTACAAATCCACTGAGTGGTAGCATAGTCAAGACCATGCTTCCTTTCTCTATAAACCAACAATGTAACTGTCAGGTAAAATTCTGTGACTCCCTTGAAATTCTATAAGTTCCCGTCAGAATTTGCTCATCATTTCAGTGAACTGAAACATGAGCTGCTTGAAGTTATTTGCAATTAAGATGACATATTTGGCATTTTATATACCATGAGGACAAAAGACTTAACTCTTGTCTACAGAGTGTACATATCAACAGTGTACAGATTCACTTTTAGATAATCAAGTCTGTGTAACCCTTAAAAGTGTCATGCAGCCCAAATCCTATGTCTGTTTCTTCAAAGGTTCAAGTCTCACTTTGCTCCATGGGGTTTATTCCAAGATAGGTGTACATAAGTTTGAGCATCCTGAAAAGTTCCTGTATTACTCTGCTGTAGCAAAAATAATTTTCCCCCTGTACAGTACTTTAGGCTAGGATTTGGGTGTATGAGTTGATGTAACCTTAACTCAAAAGAGTCTGGCAAGATTATAAGTAACAGGATGTAATAAACAATGTAACAGGTCATTGGCGGATTCTGAATCAGTAGAATTTCATTCAGAAAATGTACTACATTTATATTATATTATATATTATATTATATTATATTATATTATATTATATTATATTATATTATATTATTAATATTTATAAACAGGTATACTATATATTTCTTTGCAATTCTGTTTAAAAGTATTGAGGTGTTTTATTATGCTTGCCAAGGAAGGCATTTCTTCAATGGCTTGATCAAATTCTGGGTAGTATTTGGGTAGTAATGGGGTTCTCTGCCCCATTAAAGTATATGACAGGGTTTGATTGATTGATTGATTGATTGATTGTATTTCTTAATAATGTTTCTTACAAAGAGGTTTACATTAAAATGAAGCTAATGGAAACATAAAGCAGGGCATGCACAGATTCAAGTTTGAAGTGAACATTTTGCCAGGAGTACAGTATTTGCAGTGGGAGCCACCTAGTGGCTGCTATGTGCAATGCAGATTCCTTTAATTATGTGGGGTGAGGATGTTAGGCAAGTGGCCACCTATGTTTTAGGGTCCTGAGAAATTGTTATGGACACCACAGCCGAGTACTCCCTGCAATCACACAGACACCCCAACACCACAACTACACCTAGCCCTTAACTCCAGCCACACAGCTGCACCTAATGACCAAGCACACAATCCAGAAACCCACCCACTTACAACATGTCTTGCCGCTACACTCACACACACCTAACCTCATCACACACAGACACACACACACACACACACACACACACACACACACACACCAGTGGTCAATTCTGCTCCCATGTATGCTGTCTAGAAAGATACCTCAGGCAGGGGTGCCAAACTTTTTTTCAGAGAGGGCCAGATCTGATTTTTTCTGTAACAGTTTACAGTGGTGCCTCAGGTTAAGTACTTAATTCGTTCCGGAGGTCCGTTCTTAACCTGAAACTGTTCTTAACCTGAAGCACCACTTTAGCTAACGGGGCCTCTTGCTTCTGCCGCACCGCCGGAGCACGATTTCTGTTCTCATCCTGAAGCAAAGTTCTTAACCTGAAGCACTATTAGCGGAGTCTGTAACCTGAAGCGTATGTAACCTGAGGTACCACTGTATTACATCAGCATCAAATGCTACTGGGACTAGCATTGCATGTGCCAAAAACTACATGTCCACAGACTAGCCACAAAAAGCAGCAGGAAAAAGATGGCCCTAGAACCGATGTCATTTACCAGGACAGTGCAAATGTGGAGCAGGGTGGTAGCAAAATTGGGTCTGCGTGGGTGCAGCAGTAGAGCCAATCTGGGACTTGTGCCAGTCTTGGCCTTACCACCTTGTCCCCGATAAGTGGCAGCAAGGCCGATGCCAGAAGGGCGACTCTACAGTTCTGCCCTACCATATCAGCTGGTCCACCTCTGCTTGGAAAAGAGTTCCATAGCTGTGGGGCCACTTCCAAGAAGATCCTGTTCTCCTAAAAGATCAGAATAACGTCTATCAACATTGCTATGTGAACGTGATTTATATGAAATTACGGACTTTTCTGTCACGGGAAATGAAACCTTTCAATGTAGCATTCCAGAACATCTAAAACAGCTCTAACATTTCCATGCTGTATTGTTTAGTTTCTTTCATTTCTTGACTCTGCCAGTCAATGAGTGAAAAAGAAATAAATGCAGGGAACCAGGCGCTCCTGAAGAATGCTGATGGGGTGAAAATACTGAATTGATAATGACAGGAATTGGCAATATTACACAAAATTGTTAACATTTCACCAAGGCCTATTTCCCCCCCTTTCATTTAAGCCAAAAAAGAAAAAAAGCGGGGGGGGGGGGGAGAAAGTGCATTTGAGTTTTTCCTATTTCAGTCTCATCCAATTCTGGGCCACACTGAATTTTAAATAAACTATTATTTAATCAAATACAGGCACATTAGTCTCACTCCTGCTGACAACTTCAATTATAATATTTTTACTTTGGACTGAAAAAAAAGGGCTCATGATCTTTATATTGCTGTGGCTTCTGCACAACATCTGGTTACAATTTTTATATACCCAGCCATCAAACTCCTATCTCCACGAAACAGTTTATTCAAGATTTGTTTTAATTATCCAGCGCTGCAAACTTCATCTGGCTTTTACAAGAAAGTGAGGAGGATATTTCAATTGAGGCAAACAGGCTTCAACAGGATCAGTGGGATTGATTGCTGGTATGTAAAGAAAAGCTGCTGAGACAATACGAAGAATTAAAAAGAAATGCTTCTTCACCACCGCCAGGAAAGAAGCGCTACTTTATGCACATTTTATTTTATTCTTTCTATTGTGTTTTAATTTCTTCTTCATGCTATAATGTTTTGTTTGTTTGGCTGGTCCATTTCATAATTGCATCTGTTATTGTTTCCACATAACTCTTAGCGTAGGCTGCCGTTCTGCTTTACTTGGAAGTAAGATCAATTGAATTCACCGGGGCTTAACTTCCAAGGATCAGGATGACAATTCAATTTTCATTGCGGCAAGTGTTTCATTGTGACTTATAGGTCAATCCTGTATTTCACTGAACTGGAGTAGTTCCTAGGAAGCAAAAGAACACTCCCCAATGTACAGGGTTTTTTTTCCAGACAGAACTTAGTGGAACTCACTTTCGGCACCTCTCAGGTGGGCACTATTGCCATTATAAGGGAACATGGTGAGTCCCAGCACCTCTTTTTCTAGAAAGATAGCACTGCCAATATCCCCCCCCCAAAAAAAATAAATTAGTCTGACCCCTGTAAATATCAACAAGACACTTAATGGGAGAAAGGGACTGTGGACCTGGTGCAGTGGCCAAGACTGATTGGCCAAATATCCACGGAAGATGTAGACGAATAATTATAACAGCTGGAAACTTTAGGAAGTCAACCACTGTCTCGTCTCTTAGTGCCAGGACTACCATTATTCTTTTTTATCTTAGAACAAGCCTTTGAACCTTGCTGAAATCTCGCCCCCATTGCTGAAACCCCTATTCCTGAAACAGTGCCCATTCGACAAACTCTTGCTCAGCATGGAATATGTGATGAATGACTAAGCTTGTGTTGCGCTTATAATATTGAGCACAGTCTGCATTCTCGTAAAGTCTTACTAAATATGGGTGGTGTAATCTGTGTCAGAAACTGCAACAGTGGGTTATCTTCAGGACTGAGAAATAATTTTGCCCAAAATACAAGCACGTGGGGAGGGGGGAAGCGGGACTAACTGTTGCTCTTGACACCGATACATATCACAGCATGTAAACATTTAGAGATAACCTGTGGTGGTGTTTTATTTTGGTTCTTTTAAAAGGGCTCGTTAAAATGATTTCAAAAACATACTTTGTGCTCTTGTCGGAAGTCAAGTGCACGAATCAACCCATTCTGATGCTCTCAGTGCCTCCGGGGGAAAGTGTAGGATGTAAATTGAACAATAAATAAAATTAAGTAAGAGAGTATGGGATCATACTGCCAAACACAATGCACCCAGAATAGTGATTGGGTGTCTGTGGCATTCTGGCAGAATATGGGTGCCCAAGTATTGGGCTGGTCAGAGGTTGAGAGACCACAAACCTCAAGAGATGTAGACTTGGTTGGAGACACACACTACTCTATATCTGTGATATGAGAAACCAGTAGCCTTCCAGATATTGTTGGACTACAGTCTGTGGCTATTGTCTACACTGGTTGGGACTAATGGCAGCTGGAGTCCTAGCAGACCAGTAGTTCCCCATCCTTGAACTGGTGCATTGCAAGAAACAATATCAGAACAGTGGTGCACGTCACAGGGGCCGTATCAAATGTGAAGCAGATCCTCCTGGGAAAAAAGAGAAGAAACTTAACTCCCTTCCCTCCACACTGAGCTTAAAAGCCACCAGGTTGGATCCTCCACTGACTAGGAAAAAAGACTGGAGCGGCCAGCACCACTTCCAAGACGATGTAAGAAAGGCTTATAACACCAAAATTCAGACTAGCTGCCTGCACCGTGAGATGATGAAATAGGATGCGTGCATATAACAAAACTTTTTATTAACTTGCATCTCTGTGAACAACCCTACAGAGACCGTTCACAGGAATGAAGTTTCAAACATCTGCATCTCCCATTTAAGGCAGGTTGGGATATCTTAACAGGAATGTCAGCCATGGTCATTAACAAAATATATACACCAACCTCAGCCTTAGGGACAAGAACAACTTTGGCAAAATTAGCATTTCTGCGGAACGCTCAGATTCCTCACTATTGAGATAGAAAGATAATTAGCCGTTCTGTGGTAGATTCAGCAGAGGGCTGAGTTTGAGGGCTCAGACATTCTTTATTCATTTACTAGCGCTCATTGCATATATGGATTAAAGGCAAAGTAATGTGGAAACTTAAAACTATTTATTTTATGAGGTAACTATTTTGGAATCCATTAAATGAAAATACTGAAAAAAATGGTCTCATTATTCTTGTTTTTCAGGCAGCTAGTGTTTATCGTTCCAAGTCAGATGTTTCACAAGCTTTAGTCCTCTCCCTCCATCCCCCCTCCCAATCCCACACAAGGCCACATTTTGCTCTACAGATAATCATTGACAAGTTGTAGCAGAAAGACTAAACTCTGTCCCGTGCATTAGCTATGGCATTGTGGATTCAATATCCACAAACTTCCAGAAGCAATCAGCAGGGGGCAACCAGAAGAAGTACAGAGCAATCCACATTAAAAGATCACAAAAATGTTTTGCCTTGCACTGGCCTAACACTGCAGTTCTCTAGATTGAGCTTTGCTTATTTCTGAAGGCTGAGTCAGGAATTCAAAGTTAACAACTTATGAGATATTGTGGTCATTTCACCCCCAAATGCATAGCAACCAATGCATAGCAACCCATGTGTCTGAGTTTGGGAGATGGCACTCTGCTGAGTTTCTCTTTTTCATCCATTTCAGGTGAGTTTGTGGATGAGGACCAGTAAACTAAAGCTGAAAGCTGACATTTCAATAGACTGGAAAGGTGATGTTCAACCTCTTCTGGATGGGATTTCACTATGCCTGGAAAAATCAAGTTTGCAGCTCAGGAAAGCTTTTGATCAGGGGAATCTGTGGCACTTCTGATGATGTTGGATTTCCAACTCTCATCAGCCCCAATCAAGGATGGTTGCAGTTCCAACAACATTTAGGGGGCCGCAGCTTAGCCACTAGTGCTTTAGATTTTGCCCCACTCCTTGAAACTTTTGCACTTTCTCTTACGTTTACCTCAAGCCCTCTTGATGGTCTTTTTAGGCACGAACTCTATTCTCCTAGGGCTTTAAAATAACTTACGCTGTACATACTGGGGCTCATTTTTAAAGTGAGTTTTAAACTGCATTTTAGATTTGTTACAGCATGTACTGCTTTATGCTGCATTTTAATCACTTTGTTTGCATGCTTGTTGCTTTTGCTTTGTGAGCTGCCTAGACAATTCATGTTATGGGGCGACAACATGAAGGTAGCAAAAGTAACTAGCTAAATAAATAAGAAGGGTACCAGTTGCAACCTTTCTTAAACAGAGATAACTTAGCCACTGTTCTCCACATTCTAGGAACATCCAGATGATATATTGAAGTGCAGTGAATGTGGGGTTGCATTTGAACTCTTCTTGGGAGCTTCAGTTAGTTCAAAATACTGCTAATAGTCTGCTGCCTACAATCAGCCAAAGGAAACCTCTAAGGTCATCCAAGCCCTCTTTAGGTGCTGAGCCTGGACACATGAAAGCAAAAGTGTGTACGGGTCAGATAAACAAAAGGATTATATGCTGAATATATACTTTTTGCTTCACAACATAGGAAAGTCAAGTTCAAATTCACACTCAGTCCTATAAATTCTGATCTGAACTCAGAGAAAGGGTAGGATAAAAATAAATACAAACATACTCTCAGTCACAATATTTCTGCAAACACACAGCCCCTAACTTGACTATAGCCATATGTTCCCAAGCTTTTTATAGACTCTATTCAACTAAGCTTTACTCAGACCAGTGATTCCCAACCTTTTTTTGGCCATGCCCCACCAAAGCATCTCTAAAATTCTGACCCCCCCCCCGAGTGACATATAATTCTTATTATTCAAAAAGTGAACTTCTATTCATGTGGAGGAAGCCTGAAAGGTCATTAACTGTTAATAACTCATTCTCGAATTGCCCCCCCTTTAAAATCACTCTGCCCCCCTCTGTGGGGTGTGTGCCCCACATTGGGAACCACGGGAGTAGACCCACTGAAATGAATTACCTCATTTAGTTTGCCCATTAAATTCAATAGGTCTACTATGCATATGAGTAACATGGGATAAAACCCAATGTCTACATTCCAACAGTCTGCGCACCACTGTGTAACCATGTAGAGGAACTGAAAATGCTTACGAAAGTCATACATACTGCTAGGAATTGATGTGCCTGGGCCCAAAGTAGTATGTTTACTAAGCAGCTAACATCAGTGAGCACTACCTGTAACCTTTTCTGCACCTGGCCAGACTAAACTCTCTTTCCACTGATTTCAACTGACTTGTAGTCCACAATACTGTCGGCTTTCCTCAGACCTCCTTGTGCAGAAGCCAAATCTAGCTTACCAAAGTCAACAACGTAGCTATGGATTTCCAGATCACCATTACATTTATAGAACCTAAGATTCGCTCTCCGTGTGTGTATGTCTGTCTCTGTGTGCTTTGGCAAATGTATAACAGACAGTTCCTGGAGATGTCCATTGCCTCACTGCAGCCAGTAAAAATACGATTGGAAAATAATTGGAAATAAATACATTTTCATATGCTTAATGGTCCGAATGGAGAATAAATTGACTCCCCCTTTTTGGGAGGGAATAATCAATGGGCAAAGTGTACTTGGAAGTTCTGTGCAAGCCCTGTTATTGTGGTTTTTGCACAACTTTGCCAATGGGGTTTATGTAGGAGAATTCCTGGGTGGGTTGTACTCAGTTGTGTTGTGAATTTGTGAATGCTTTCTGAGGCAGTTTAATTTCACAGAAATGAGCGTGCTCTTTGGTAACACTATCCAATGAATATATCATTACAAGTTGCCTAATTTATAATAAAATACAAAATCACATCAAATCCACAATAAGATTGCACCCATAAAGCAAATACAAAATACATCACAAATCAGTGGGTCATCTTAAAACATCAGGGGAGGCCTGGATGAACAGGTGAGTTTTAAGCAGGTACTTAAAAGTAGCTGTCTGCTTGATGCCCATTCGGAACCCATTCCAAAGGGCAGGTATTACCACCAGAAAAGGTCCTGGGCTTAGTAGACAAAAGATGAATCTCAGAAGCATATGGCACTACTAAAGAGTACCTTTCCTGAGGATTGAAGTTACTGAGCAACAGTATAGAAGGTAAAGTGTTTCAAAAGGCAACCTGTTCTCAAGTTGTTCAGGGTCAGTAAGGTAAAGGGACCTCTGACCATTAGGTCCAGTCGTGGCCGACTCTGGGGTTGCGGCGCTCATCTCGCTTTATTGGCCAAGGGAGCCAGCCGGCGTACAGCTTCCGGGTCATGTGGCCAGCATGACTAAGCCGCTTCTGGCAAACGAGAGCAGCGCACAGAAACGCTGTTTACCTTCCCACCGGAGTGGTACCTATTTATCTACTTGCACTTTGACGTGCTTTCGAACTGCTAGGTGGACAGGAGCAGGGACCGAGCAACGGGAGCTCACGCCGTTGTGGGGATTCGAACCGCTGACCTTCTAATCGGCAAGTCCTAGGCTCTGTGGTTTAACACACAGCGCCACCCGCGTCAGTAGTAATACCTTAATCTTGGCATAGTAGCACATTGGCAAACAGTGCCATTCGGCCACATCCTGAACTTGCTACAACTTCCAGACCCACTTTTAGAGAGGCTCCGCAAAGAGCACATTACAACAATCCAATCTGGAGGTTAGCAGTGCAAGCTGCAGCCAAGTGCAAAATAGTGGTTTAGAACCAGCAGTGAACATTCACCTAGAATTAAGGAACAGGGTACCTCTGAATTCATCTCAACCCAGGAATCTGTTTGCAGTAGCAAAACTGAGCTCACAGCCTTTGCACCGGAAATGGCTTGCCTGGTGAGGCAGAGTTGCTATGCTAGCTCCCCAGCAAGTGGACCACTACTGCTTACCAGGAGGGTGTGGGGCAATGTGGCAGAGATGCTGGCATGGTACAAACACGCCAGGAGGAACACTGGAATGCCTTCCCCATTGCCTTGCCTCTTCTCCTGCCAGTAAGCAGCAGTGATTAACCTGTTGGGAAACCAAGCACAGTCACTCTGCCCTACCTGGAGAACTGCACCTGTCTTGCTTATGCCTGGTTTTTATCATTTCAGTAGGTTCATGTGTAAAAAATGCAAGCTATAGTTATAGAACTGGGAGTTATAAAACCTTACTTTAATATTGCAAATCGTCTAAAGGTATTTCTTTTCAGGACTTTCTGGCTTGCTCTTGCACAACCTGCTCATCTGGTTCCTTAGACACCAGCTAGTAGCTTATTTTAGCAATGTACATGAAGTTAAATATTGTAGGGCTTTTACTCTGGTCCAATTTAATGTGTTGGGTTCTCAATTGCTTTGAGGCAGACAATGCTGGTGTTCCTCTCTCTCTGAAAGTTTCTCTTTATAATAACCAGGAGGTGGAATATATAGAACATGTTATTTTGTTTTGTAGCTTCCATGCTCATCGGCAAATGATTGCCCCTATAGATTTTATCCTTGTCAGCAAATGATTCCCCATATACTTGCCAAACTACCAAGGGCAGCCCAACTGTTAGATATTTTCTGGGAGATAAAATTCCTTGGGTGTCATTAGTGGCCTTTTTTTTAATCAGTAGCTGTGAAAACAAGAAGGCTGAACTACCTGAAGCTGGTTGGATCATTTTCAAGGTCTATTTTGGTCATTTCTTATCTTGTATATATGCATATATAGACTGATGGCATTCATGTTATACCCTGCTTTGTATTTTGCTCCGTTATTAATGGTATACAGTGGTACCTCGGTTTACGAACTTAATCTGTTCCGGAAGTCCGTTCTTAAACCGAAACCGTTCTTAAACCGAGGCACGCTTTCCCTATTGAAGCATTTTGCCACCAGTGCCCTTCCACCATTCAGATTCTGTTCTTAGACCGAGGTAAAGTTCTCAAACCGGGACACTATTTCTGGTTTTGTGGAGTTCGTAAACCAAATCGTTCTTAAACCAGACTGTTCTTAAACCCAGGTACAGTGGTACCTCGGGTTAAGAACTTAATTCATTCCGAAGGTCCGTTCTTAACCTGAAACTGCTCTTAACCTGAAGCACCACTTTAGCTAATGGTGCCTCCCGCTGCCACTGGGCCACTGGAGCACAATTTCTGTTCTCATCCTGAAGCAAAGTTCTTAACCCAAGGTACTATTTTTGGGTTAGCGGAGTCTGTAACCTGAAGCGTATGTAACCCGAGGTACCACTGTAGTGGATTGCATGACTTTATTTTTGGTCTTATTTCTGCTCTGTCGGTCGTAATAAATTGACGATAATCTTAAGATCTACCAATAGTTCCTGATCTACCTTCTGCCTTCCCACCTGTCATTTATACAACAAATAAAGCTAACAGAAAGCACTGCTCCCTTTCCCCCACTGCATGGGCTTGTCTCTCCCCACCAATCACAGCAAAAGGCCTCTGTGTCAAGTTGGAAAAAGTACTATTAAATGTAACTTGAATTATAGTAGGTGCTACATATAGTTCTCATTCCTTTGGGCATAGATTTGCAAAGTCAGCGCCGCTCTTCAAAATGTCAAACACACTCAGGCCTGGTTAAGGTTTCTTTAATGCATGGTCTTTGCCCGTGTCAAATGCCACCTCTTTTTTCTTTGTAAGTTGTATGCAAGGACCCATTGATATGTGGAACACCTGTTTTTCATTTGCAGTATTTAATGTTTCTTTTCTAATCAGCATCTGCGGCAGGATGAGATGTCAAAGATAGATGTGCGAAGATGCTGAAACAGAGGACACAATCCTCTGGGGACTTTTTGTGTGCACAGCCCATGGAAATAAATGAAAATTCAGGGGAGCACAGAAACCCCTTTCCTTTTAATGGAGAACGGACAGGAGAGTATCCCGCTGGATTTTTTTTTTAAAAAAACGATTCTTTACTTCGGAATTTAGGCACCTTGCCCTTCTTTTTCTTATGTTCCTTGTGTGCTCAAACACCCATCAAGAGAAATGAATTCTAATACTGAATGGCTGACATAAAACACACACACACGAAATTTCAGTAATTGCATGTAAACCAACAGAATGTACACTTGGCTTTTCAGGGATGTTAATTTTAACATATGAGTTCATTTTCATCCATGCAAACCCAACTGAGAAAGTAGAGACCGTGATTCCTGCTGAAGTAGATATTCCTGATTTTGGCTGTACAACCTTGTAGCATTAAGATGCCCTGGTTTAATACACACTGTACCTTAATGCTTTTGTTTTAGTCTTCTAAAACAAAGCAGCAAAAAAATAAAAAAACACTACCCTTTGTACCCTTTTCATCCCCCCCCCCCCCCCAAGTAAGTGCCAAAATAGAGAAAGAGTAATCTGATAAAGATAAACCATGGCACAAAAGTTTCCCAGATAATTGCCTTCACAGATCTGGTTGAGCTCTCATCTCTTCTAATTAGCCTCATTACCATACCTTAAGACAGACTAGCAGTCAGTCAAGCCTCCTCCTTTTGCCCTCTTAAACTATCCATGACAAGCAAATGGGCAACACATGGATATAGTAAGCTAATTCCAGGCAAAGCTTTTTATAAAGCTGCCCTTTACCAGAAAACGTGCATAACAAGGTTTTCCACAGAGTCACCAACAAGGAATGTGCGGGATTATATGAGTAATTAATAAAAATGTTGCTCAATTTGATGCTTCTGGATCACTCAAAGCAAAACGCATAAAACTTTTTTTTTTAAGTTATAGTTCTTCATCGGGTTGGGCAGTTTCAATAAAAATTATTCTAGAGTGTGAGTGACCCTACCACCTATGTTATAATGTAGAACATAGTGATGTCTGAAAAGCCATTATTTTTACCTTTTCTTCGTTAAAGCAAGTAAAAAAACCTGTCACAAGCAGTTCCGAGTACAGAAGTGATAACAAAATGCTTATTCCTTTGAGGTGTAGTGATTTTCAAACTTTTGTTGTCAGGACAACCTTTTCAGTTTTTAATTGTCTGCCGATGAACTGTCACAAAACTCCTGTGCGGGCCCTGAATATAGGTGCATATTCTCAGATGTGCATATTCGCATGGTGTCCTGGTCAAAGGCTCTTTGGGTTCTCTACTGAACAGTGAAGAACCCAACCAAACCCTCCCGTACGGCTGTAATTTGCAGGAAAATATATTACAGCTAATAGTCTCAGCTTGGTTTGATTATAATAAAATATACAACAGAAGAGAAACTCATCAATATGCTGTTTTGATTCACTGCTGCACTGGAGGGGAAACTTGAACTTAGAATTTGGAACGTGATTAACATTGTGTTGTGACAAAAATTACCAACGCTAGTAAACGTTGCATTGTTACGCAGGCATTTTTAATGTCGCTTTAAAAATAAAGAAAAGGAAAAGAAGCAAAATGTTTATGCTACCTAGCTACATCAGTGTGTTTTATTTGGTACCTCCTTTAACTTGAGTAAGATTGTTTTTTAAAAGAGAGAGTTCCGTTTCTTTTTTCTTTCCCAGTCTGCTGCCCTTCTGCTTTCTAAATATGACTGCCTTGCTTGAGGTTTTTTTAAAGAATTTTTTTTGCTTCTGCAGAGGGAAAAGCAAGTGATGCAATCGCAGTGGCAATGAAAATCAAGGAAATGGATTTTCTGCACTTTGCAGTTTTGGGGAAATTAACAGTCCATTCAGTGTGACTGAAAAATACCCTGAAGGCCAATATTTACTAAGCATGGAGCACACACACAGGAGCCTTGTTGAAAATCCACAACAAATCTTTCATTGCAAACAAATCCAGAGCCTTCGGAGTGGATACAACAGTCTGAGTAATGTTGAGGCTGACAGTAAGAAAGCTGTTCTTTAAAAAATGAAAAGGGAAAAGTCTAACAGCAAAGCTTAATGCTTGTTGGCCTCCCACCAAGATTTTGTGATTTCAGTTTCAGAGAGATAGTTTTTCCTTCTCTTAAAAAGAGCATGTTGGAAGGATGAGTAAGGTGGCCATATGCCCTGTTTTATAGAGGAGTGTTCTCTCTGCTAGAAGCAGTCCTCTATTCAAAAAGCTGCAGAGTCAAAGTCCGGTTAAATGATAGAGAATCCTTAGACAGGAAAGCAGGGACCTTGAAGGTCCCCATCATCAGCTGAGATTTCCTCCCTGCTTAATGTAAAGCAGCAAAGAAATTATCTAAACAAGCAAACAAACCGGACTGCAGACTGAACAGACACACACACATCACTCGGTCACAGTCCTTTCCATTACGGCAAGACGTATTGTCTTTCTATTTTTTACCGTATTTGCTGATATTGTGATTATTTCTAGCTATTTAAACACAATCATACAAGTAAAACAATACAAAACTATTGCCTGGGTTGCAGGCCAATTATCGGGGAGGTGGAAAGTGGCTCAAGGAAATATTTTCAGTTTTACATGGCACTTCAAAATACAGTTAAGTGATGAGGTTTTAGAGAGTCCAGTGCAACAAGAGATGAATAACACTCTGTGCTAGGAAACAGCAGCAGCAACTGCAGCAGCAGCAAAAGTATTCCAATGCAATGCAGAAACTTTAATGTGTAAAAGAGGAATGTGATGTAGGAATGCAGTGCAGTCAGGCCCAAACAGCACATAATACATACATACCACATGCTTTATTATGTGAGTGGGTAGGTTTCAAAAGGGCATTCTTTAAAAGAAAAAACTAAAAAAAAAAAAACACCCCAAAGATGCAAGCATAGCAAATCATTTCTGAAATCCAGTTCTTGCAACCACCTCGGCGACCCCCTTCCCATCTGCTCTGATGGCAAAGTGGAGTCACAAACTGAATTCCAAACACAACGAGATGAAACGACCAGCATTCAGAAGCCTTGTGTATATGAGGTCAGCTCAGTCCGAAAACATGCACTGATTTTTCAATCAACTGAAATAATTTTATTTGTTTTCCATACTCTCTATGCGGTGAGTTCATTTCGTAATGTGTGTGCCTGCATATCTGTTACAATCAGATAATGCAGATTACGGAGCACATGGTGTTACACAGAAAGGAGAACGAAATAATTTTTATTATTATTTCGGAGTTCTTATACCCTAGTCTTCCTCCAGATCAGAACACAGGGTAGCATACTATACAGTAACAACACACAATATAAATAGTAATGTAAAAATATAAAATAAAAGCATACATCCATTATTAGTTTTTAAAGCAACACTTATTACTCAAGTCCAATCAATGTCAACATCAGGTGCCAAAGGCCTGGACAAAGAAATACTTTTTCACCTGTCCTCCAAAAATAGCTAATGTGGAGGATTGTCATAATCTAACCAGGATGGATAAAACGAGCCTACCAAAACTGTTTGCACACTGTTGCTGACCATGCTGTTCCCCCCTATTTTTCACCTGTTTATTTCTATTTGACCACTCACTTTAACTCGCTTTCCCATTTAAATGGTCTCATGAAACACTGGCGATGAAACAGCTGAATGAATAAATAAATACATAGCAGTTAAACAGGCATCTTCTCATTCATCTCCAAGTCTCACAATCTCCTAAGACCTTCGCTTAAATTCTCCAGTGTTCATCCCTATCCAAAATGCTCTGAAGCAGGAGTGTCCATGGTACCCAGATGCTTTAGACTACAACTCCCATCATCTCTGACCATCAACCATGATGACTGGTGCTAAAGGGGTTTGTAGCCCACAATATCCAGAGGACATCACCTTGGCTGCTCCTAGTCTGAAGGCCGCCACCCTGCTGAAGCTCGGGAGATCTGGGTCTGATCACTGCCTGCATGGGTGATCACCTGAATTATGCTGCCTTGGGTACCATGACAGAGGAAAGGCAGGATTAAATGTAAGGAAATACATAACATACAAGTATGCATAATTGTGTTTTCTCACTTTCATTCCTTGTTCCTCTTGCATGTATGGGGAACATTCCTTGTTCCCCATACTGCCTTCTTCCCATTCTCTGCATACTGCCAAAATTCATACTGCAAATGTCAGTGTTGGATTAGGCCAGGCATGGCCAAACTTGGCCCTCTAGCTGTTTTGGGACTACAATTCCCATCATCCCTGACCACTGGTCCTGTTAGCTAAGGATGTTAGCTAAGGTCCTGTTGTAGTCCCCAAACAGCTGGAGGGCCAAGTTTGGCCATTCCTGGATTAGGGTGAGGAAATCCACATTCAAATCTCCACTTAGCCATAAAGCTCACCACGTGACCTCTCAAGCAGACCTCCCATACATGGTTGTTGTGAGGGGGGGAAATTCCCTTATGTTGTAAAGCACTATGTAATGTGTGCATAGATCTGTCTCTATTCTTTAGTACAAATATTTGGAAATTAAAGCCCTGTTCTGTTTCTAAATAAATAATAATAATAATAATAATAATAATAATATGGCAATCCTAACTTCTTCTCACAATTTATTCATTAAAGCAAACACTACAAAATACAAATAATGAAAAGTGGATTAGGTTCCAAGTGCCACATTCCATCCCCTTTCCTCCAAAAATTAAACTTCTTATCAGCTTACAGTTAACACCTTATTTGAAGCCATTCTAGCTACAGCATGTCCTCAGAAACCAAATGTGTGTGACTTAGAGCAGCAGCAGCAAAAACAAAAACAGGACAAATTCAGAGAACTCCCATGAGCCTGAGAATGGATGCCAACAAGTCTCTTGGGATGATCACCAAGAAACCCAATGTCAATGTGATTGCTCTAGAAGAAGTTGTTTTGAAAGCCTCAACCAAACAGGATTGATCCTGTCTGATGGCAAATATTATCCAGGGCAAATTAAATCTGTTTTTCCAGCTAGTGGGCTTGGCAAAGCCATTCCAGCTATCCAGTAAATGCAACGGCACACCCATCACATTACCTCCCATCAAGATAAATTACAGCAAAATTATCAGTCATAGTTGGCAGAGATAACAATTTTTGCAAAATGTTAACATATGCCTGATACACAACCTCACTAGCATCTGGACAGAGAGTTTGGCCAAAGTTACGTTGACCAAAGTTACCCATACACTGGTAGCATCCAGGTTATTTTTATTATTATTGTTAGGATTTATATTTATGCCCCAATTTGCAGGGCATTACACATAGGGCAGCTTTTGAAGGCTAATGGGAAACTAGTTAGCATGGAATATGGCACATAAATTAAGTGACCAGAAATGGTTGGTTGGTTGAATGCACCTCACTACTGTTCATCACTGTTCAAAGTACTGGTCTTAACATTGAAAGCCCTGCACTATTCAGGATCTAGGTATATCTATAGGGCCACCTGCTCTCATGTGTTAATTCTACTGATTGCTTTTATGTATCTTGGCATGTGACCAGTTCTGTGATTGTTTTACAATGAAGGACGGGATATACATTTTACAAATAACAATAAATGAACCTGCCCGTTTGTTAAGCTCATCACCAGAGGCTCTTCTTGTGTTGCTCCCGTCGCAGCTTAAGTGAGCAGTGCCTTGGTAAGGAGCTTTCTCTACTCCTTGACTTTGGAATGCTTTCCCTAGAA